>NC_046326.1:13742542-14342542 GCF_009819535.1 Lacerta agilis | reverse complement strand
CCAATGCAGAGTCAAATTGAGAAGCGGTGGGCAAGATCTCTTCATTTGAGGGTTTTCATGTCAATCTTCCCCACACCCCATCCTGCTTGCCCAAATAAATAAATAAATTAAGGCTGGGGGTTTGCAAATAGTTGGATCCAGTTGCTGCTTCAGTGTAGATCATTTGGGGGAAAAGACAGGTGGCATAGATTTTGAGTGGCAGGTTCTTCACCCACCATGTGAGAATGGTGATTTGTAGCCGGTGGTAGAAATTAGATGTGAAACTGCAGATCTGTGTGAAATTTTGGGAACTACTGTGTGCAAAAGAGGGGCTGAGCAGAGGGGTGGAGAGAAATTTTATTCTGTCTGCATTTTAATGCGAAACTACCCAATTCACAGTTCTCAAATCAATACGTGAACTGAGGCACAATTATCCTTTGAAGTTCACACTTCTTGAAGGAAGATGCCTTACACTGAGGAAGACTGTCTAGTTCAGTATGGTTTCTATATTTATTGGCAGTTGCTCTTCAGGATTTCATACTGGGGTTGCTATCACCTCCACCTGGAGAAGTCTGGGATTGAACCTGGGGCCGTATGACTTGAATCTCCTACTGGTGCAGCAATAAAACTGCTAGCACAGTTGCAAAGCTAAGCAGGGTCTGGTATGGTTTCAAATTGGAAGGTGGACTGCTTGTTGAGATTCCTGCATTGCAGGAACTGGACAAGCTGACCCTTGCGTTTCCCATCCAGCTATGTTTCTGTGATTCTATGTTTCTACTTGCAAAGTAGATGTTCTCCCACTGATCAATGGCCCCTTTTCCTTAAATTTCTACAAATTCTTGCATTCCTCCAGTCAAACAAATATGTACAAATATGCATATGCTAGGGGAAAGTGTGCATTAAAAATTAGTGAAGCTGACACCCAAAAATTGTACCATAGTAGTGAAAATTGTTATAAAAATGTGTATGTTAGTCAAAACTATATACAAAAATTTGTATAATCGGAGGAATTACCATATTTTTCTGTGCATAAGGCGCCCCCATGTATAAGACGCCCCCTATTTTTTGGGACTCAAAATTAAGAAAATGCACAATGCACTATCTGCGTATAAGACGACCCCTTATTTTAAACTTCAAAAATTTAGGAAAAAATATAGTCTTATACACGGAAAAATATGGTAATTTGTACTAAAATGCTGGTCAATTTTCATTAAGATTTTTTTAAAAGTAAATAAATTGCTATAGAAATGTGGAGAACTTATTTTAAGACTGGGAAATGCAGATGGATCCATCCCTAGCTGAGCACTGTGTGTGCAGTGAAGACAATGCGCATTAATCCAGACCCAGCTGCTCACCCTAGAGTGTGCATGTGAAGGATGACAACTCTAGCAATTCACCCTAACAGCGTTGTTAGCATGGTATCTCCACGAGGAAAAGAACAGAATAAAGTAAGGATACCAATTTATCAGGAATTTTTGATGGAAAACAAATGAATTAAAAATTAGGAGCTGTTCTTGGCAAACAGGGATGGTTGGGGCAATTATTTATTTATCTGAAACATTACATCCATCCAATCAGATGCCACGGTGCAATAAAACAGAAATATTAATAGCATCAGAAGAGAGAGCAATAAAATCACAAGACAATGCTGAGAGGTATTCTATGCATTTTTAAAGTTCCTGTGTAAATAAAAATGGTTAAACCTGGAATCTAATAGGTTGTAAAGTATCTGCCAACATATATTCGGTGTGTGGTGTGATATTTTCATGAGTTGCATGCCCCATGCTGTAGCCCCCCACATCTGGAGGGCACCACATTAGTTACTCCTGACTTAAGTCATGTTCACTTGTTCTCAGACAAAAACATTTAACTGTAGCCTCCCAGAACCAAAAGAAACATAGCAAACCAGAAAATCATACTAGGGATGCCAGATAATTCAGATGAAAATGGAAACAAAAGCTGAAATTCATTCCATGTCCAGAAAGAAAATCAATCCAATGACTATGATAAATATTCACTATTGCTTTCAGTCTGCAAACCAGTGGTTTTTTTGTTTGTGTGCTTGACAGTACCCTCCAGTACAGAGTATGGTCACCTCTCTTTTCAATGCCCGTGGCACCTAGGACCCAATACATTTTGGCACATTAGGCGAACCACCTATTGGTGTCCCCCCACCCCTGCCAGGGAAGAAGCGGTGAATGAAGATGTACATCAGGAACAGGGGGGGGGGGGAAATAAAGATCTATATCTGAATTTGCTGCCCCTGTGGATCCTGCTACCTGAGGCAACTGACTCATCTGGCCTCCTGGGCCCTGATGGTACCCATGGCAATTTGAACAAGTTATGAGTACTGCCACCTCTCTCTTTTTTTTTACCCAAGAAAGAAGGCACTACTGCAAACAACACATACTTGATTATATTTTCCCCCAATTTCCACTGTGTTTCCTTTGCATTGAGTTGAATGATGACAATGTAATTTATGTAAATTACCAGTATGTAAGTAACATAATTTTATCACTGCACACAGCAAGATAAAGGTCCATATAGTTAAAGCTATGGTTTTCCCAGTAGTGATGTATGGAAGTAAGAGCTGGACCATAAAGAAGGCTGATCGCCGAAGAATTGATGCTTTTGAATTTTGGTGCTGGAGGAGACTCTTGAGAGTCCCACGGACTGCAAGAAGATCAAACCTATCCATTCTGAAGGAAATCAGCCCTGAGCTCTCACTGGAAGGACAGGTCCTGAAGCTGAGGCTCCAATACTTTGGCCACCTCATGAGAAGAGAAGACTCCCTGGAAAAGACTCTGATGCTGGGAAAGATTGAGGGCACAAGGAGAAGGGGACAACAGAGGATGAGATGGTTGGACAGTGTTCTTGAAGCTACTAACATGAGTTTGACCAAACTGCGGGAGGCAGTGGAAGACAGGAGTGCCTGGCGTGCTGTGGTCCATGGGGTCACAAAGAGTCGGACACAACTAAATGACTAAACAACAACAACAACACAGCAAGATTAATAATGTAGTTTTTGGTGGAAGATGAACTGCAGTGGAAAGGAAATGGCGCTGCTGTGACAAATACAGGACAGAATCGAAAACAATGCCTTCTTGCATTCCTAACTAGGACTTTCATGCAAACAAAGGGAGTTAGTATTCCTCCCCTCCTAATAGTATCTCCCACTGCCACATTGCAAACTGGTTTGGAGCTTCCACAACAGATGGTAAGTTCCACATCTGGCTCACAAGTCTGTCTCATTCCACCTTCGCCATCCCTCCCCGTTTTCTGGGAATCCCATCTGCACAGACAGGTTATTGGAGAGGAACTGATAATAATGAGTTTACGATTGATTGCAATTGATCCCTCTTCAGGCAGAAAAAGAAGAAGGAAAGCACATCAAGCAATCACCGTGCGTTTAAAATGTCTTATGGATTAAGTGCTATAATTGTTTTCTCTTGGTTTTCGGTAAGCTGAAACACAGAATTCCCTTTGCCAGTATTTTTTCCCTTTGGGAATGCTTTCATGCTGACTCTACTCCCACAGATATTTACATGTAGAATTGCTCTTCTTTACGTTTTGCAGATCCACAGACACTGTAAAATCCAGTGGAGTTGGTTCTACACAGATCCAGTAGCTAATGGGGTGCCCTCCAGATGTTGTGGAATCCAACATCCAACATGCAGGCTGGGTCTGATGGGAGCTGGAGTCTAATGATGTCAGGCTGGAGAGCATCATGCTGACAATCTCTGCTTGCCAGGGCCAGGGCCAGCCCACCTGTGAGGCAAGGTGAGGCCACCATCTTGGGTGACAGGATCCACAGGGGTCACAGATCTGGCCTCCAAAGAATGCATTGCCCACTGTTGCTACTGCAATGGAAGGAACAGCTGCAGTGTTCTCCTTGGATAATTTGTTTTCTTTTTAAAAAGTTTTATTTATACTTTTCAAGTTTATACATTTCATTAGTTTTCACAATCAATTTACATTTCAGAGTTTGACTTCCTTTCCCCTCTTTCTGAGAGGTTCCTTAAATTTGTTTTTTAATATCTTCTGCATATCCAGATTCATTTAATTTGCTCATTTAATTACCTACTTTAAATATATACCGTACTGCACTCTTATGAAATGGCAGGTTATTGCAATAATCCTGCCAATGTTTTTATCTGTTTGCAATTTATCTGTAAATATTCAATAAACCATTTCCATTCTTTTATAAAAAGTTTGTTATCTTGATTTCTTATTCTTCTGGTAAGTTTCACAATTTCTGCATATTCCATAAGTTTTTGTATCCATTCTTCTTTTGCTGGGACTTCTGCTTCTTTCCATTTTTGGGCAAGTAGCATACATAAATAAATTTCTATACAATTTAGGTAGTTCTGTCCCTATAATTCCCAAAAGAAAAGCTTCTGGTGGGTTTGTTTTTTTAAATAGAAAAGTTATTTTGAACAACCTTTTCAATTCCTTGTATACCATTTCCCAGTAAGCTTTAACCTTACTACAAGACCACCACATATGATAAAAAGAACCTTCTTTCTCTTTACATTTCTAACACTTGTTTGATTTAGATTTATACATTTTTGCCAGTTTACTCGGTGTTTGATACCACCAATATGTCATCGTTTTCAGGACCACAACTGAACTGAGCTCACAGTCATTTTACACGAATGTCAATTCCTGGTTACGGTAGGTTTCTTCATTTTGTCAGTCTGATATAGATGAGGAAAGCCATTCCCTTGTTATTCTTAAAGAATTAGGAGTCAAAACGCCTTTTGGATCTACTGAAAATTACTAAATGATCTATCGATAGACCTGAATTTATCACCTCTGCTGTGGAGCTGTAGTACAATAGTCAAACTTATGACATGTCTGAAGAAATGTGAGTTCCAACATAGGTCCTGTTTTCACTTTCCTAGCTGTATACACTTCAGTATCAGTACTGTTTGCCTAAGGACCCATTCACACTTTCACACACTCTTCCCATGTGGGGCTTCTTTACAGGGAAAAGTACAGACATGATTTGCACACCATTCAGTGGTCAATGTGAGGGAAATGGCACTGTTCAAGTCATTCATCACTAAATTAAAAATGTATGATCTTGTGGGTGCTCTAGTGAAATATATATATATATATATGGACTTATGGAGGGTGGGCATCCATGGCCAATCGTACTTTCCCACCACATATATCAGGTTAACCAACATGAGACCCTCCAACTCTCATCAGCTCCACCAATGGTCAAGGATGAGGGTAGTCATAGTGCAGCAACACCTGGATAACACCATGTTGGCTGTCCCCAACATATACGCAAAACAAAGTAGACACTCTCATATACATCAGATCTAATCGGGGATGTGCAGCAATCACATTGCAATTGGTTTGGTAGCGTTTGGAAGTATCTCAATCTGCTTTGGATCTCCTTTGGGCATTTTGATTCAATTCATCATTTGGGTCCAGATCTAATCTGTTAAAAATCCAAAGCTCTGTTTCAACTCCATTGATTATTATGGGGGATCTAAAAATGGTTACAAGCTGTCTTTTCTTTTCACGTCAGTGGGTGGAATTTTCAGGGAAAGGAGCCTCTCCAGAGTCGGTTAAGTATGGCAAATTTCAGGCATATCCATCTAGGGCTTTCTATACAGGGGACCTTTATTTTCTGTCTCTTAACCTTTTCGTTTTATTTCAGAATTGAATGCAAATTGCAGGCATGGTTGCCTGTTCCGAGGGGATGAAGCATGCCAATTTTAAAACTTTAGCATTTGGGGGTAGGAAAATAAAAATAAAGTTCCTTCCTTTAGTTTGTTTGAAAACTGATTCATGGAATTCCCCCTATGTAAGAAATGATGGTGATTATAATAATAATGAATGGACACATGAATGGAATTATAAATGAATGCTGAACTTGATTGCTCCATCCATTTCTAGGATAGCATCCCACCCAACATACACCTTAAAAGAGGAAGCGAGGGTGGAGTATTTGTTCTGAACTTCGGAGGAATTAATCCTTTCAGATTTCCATACCTCCTCTTTCTTTCTGTCATAACCACTTATTTTCCTCCCCAGAAAATTCTCCAATATGAGTGTATTGAGGCTCCATACAGCCAAATTCATAACTATTTGCCTGCAGTTTTCCCTTAGGGAAGGCTATTAACTACAACTTAGCATCTGATTGATGGCTTTGCAGCTTAGGTTCTGTTTTACATTGAGGCCTTCCTTTAATGCATGTGGGCAGATGGATATTAAATAAAACACCCCCAAATATATTTATCACAACTGTGAGATTGGAGCGCATCCCACCGCCTGCCTATTTATGGAAATTTAATAATCACTTTACTGCCTTAATGTTCAATATTTGCCTTATTAAATCTAATCGGGATGTCTTTTTAGTGACCGCTGCTTCGCAGGAGGTTGTTTTGATTCCATACTTGATTGTTCTTATGCATGAGCTATTCGCTGCTGTGTGCCACCCAGCGAATTGACAGAGGGGCAGAAATTGGGGCTTTGAGGCTCAAGCTGTGTGCAGGAAGAGAATTGTTAGTGTGTCTCCAGGAAGCGAGGGATAATTTGCTCTGCACAAACTTGTTTGCCCTGTGAGATCTGCAGAGGAGGTTCTACTCTATCGCCTGAATTATTTGATGGCATAGGAGCCAACTCCTAGGGGCCAAGGGCCTTAGCCCCCCCATAAAATGTTTGAGGGGGCTGCTCCCCCCTCAATTGGTGTGTGTGCACCTCACCAATTGGTGTGTGTGCACCTCACCATGTGATTGATTTTGTGGGACAGGGCTTACCTGCCCCCCATACTTTATTCAAGTTGGCACCCCTATTTGATGGTGGTGCCCAGAATTTGGAACTGATATTAGGGCTGTGCATGGAGTCCTTATCCAGTTCAGGGCCCAATATGACCCCAGTCTGATTTGGAATGATCTGGGGTTGACCTAGTCTGGATCTGGGCCCCAAGCTGAGTCAGGGGCCTTGCACAGTCAAGTGGTTGTTTAATAACCACTTCTTTAAGCAGGTCTGGGAAGGCTCCCTCACAGAGGGTTGCATTCACCACCCCACAGAGCCCATTACTCAGCCCTTCCTGGCTCACTTTTATGAGCCTGGATGGGCAAGGATCAAGGAGACGCATCCTCAGAGGTAACAGATTGGAATTGATCCCATGCAACTTGACCAGACAGGATTCTAGCACTCTCCCGCCCCGGCCCCGCTACCACGATGGAGTCTACCTCTTTCTGAATCTGATTGACTTTATCTGCAAAAAAACTTTGCTAAATCACTGCAGATCTTGGGGTCCTCACCAGGCCCCAAAGGCAAAGGAGATTCTGTTAGATTGTGAATCACCTGAAAACGTCTCCTGCTGTTATTTTCAGCAGATGTAATAGAGGTGGTGAAGAAGATCCTCTTCACCGTCACTATCGCCACTTGGTAGGCTCAGCGTTGAGCTCTAACCTGTGTTCAGTCCGATTCAGAATGAGTTTTCCTCCACTGGCCTTCTAGTCATCTCAGTGATTGTTTCATTGCCCTCAGCTCCGGTGAAAACCACAGGGCTGTCTGGGTAATTAGAGAGGGCGCTTTTGAACCAGGCAGTCAATAGCCCTGGTTAACTCCGCATTCCAGCAAAGAAGGCAGCAAAGAAATCTGATTGTGTCCTCCTGGTGGCAATGGTGATGAAGACCACAGGAAGGACTCTAGCTGCAATCCTAACTCCACTTTCCTGAGAGTTAGTGCCACTGAATACAATAGAAGTTACTTCTGTGTAGATGTGGTTTGGACTCCATTGTAATTGACCACATTTACTGCATCTCCTCTCTCTCATAGCAGTGGAGGCTCACCCATTAGGGCAAATGGGGAACTTCCCCATCAACACCAGCCTGCTTTCAGTCAACCCCACCCAACTGCCTATCTTCTTGCTTGCATCAAGCCCAGGGGGTGAACCTGTCTTCAGTTTCCTCCTCCTTAGTCTCTGTGTTGCCCTTCTAGAACTCAGCAGGGAGCAGGATGGGGGCAAAACTGAAATGAGTTGGGTATGCCTGTCATTGGCTCAGGCTCCTCCTACTGTTTGGGCTCCCAGCATTTCACCCCACCAGACCCAATGATCACAGTGCAGGCTTGAGCCCATACTGTCATGCTGAGCCCAGCTGGTGTGCTGGAGACATGATTGCCTAAGAAAGGAAAGAGTCATACCAGGAGTCATGAACTGAACATTTTCCTTGTTACCTTTGTTAAGTGGGATAATATCTTAACCTTTATCCAGGTAGAAAAGCCTCTTGGAAATAGCATTGGCATTAACACTTGGACATCAATACAAAATCTTGCCTTTCAGAAGACAATTGTACACGATCATTTTCTGTTGCCAGTGTATTAAAACCAGAGCCATTTGCAGAACATTAACAGTGCTATTTATTGGACAGAATTCTTCTTACAAAGCAGCAAATGCTTCTCAGCGCCAGTGCAAAATATGCTCTAATCATCATTTCGTTAAGAAAGTCCACCTCGGCTGGCCTAGAATGTGACTCATTAGCTCAGCAGGGAAGCAGGGTGCAAGCTATTAACTCCTCTTGCCCCACACTTTCCTTTCTATTTGTGGCTATTTTAAATCATTTCCTAACTGGACACAACTCTAATTTCCTTTCATCCCAGGCTCAAGGGCTCTGGATTTACTGCTAATTTCTTCCCAAGCAATTCCACCATCTCCTCTCTTCATACTGCTGCACAGAAACTGTTGCAAATGATAAGCTATACTAGCAATCTGCGAGGGTTATATGAATCTTATCTAAATTTGCTCAATTTAAATTTTGCATTTGTTTCCTTATTAACCTCTTCTACTGTTTTCCAGTCCTGCATGAGATCAGGTTAAAGGTGCATCTACTATCCTCTTCCTACAGTGGCTGATCAGATACCTATGGGAAGTCCAAAAGCAGGCCCTGAGCACAACAACACTCTCCCCACTTGTGATTCCCAGCAACCAGAATTCAGAAGCTGGGCAGCTAGTTCCAATCTAAGATTTAATAAGAAGGGAGAGTGACCAGGTAATTTCAACACAAAATTTGCAGAGATTGAATTTCTCTCATTTCTACAGCATGCATTGCTCAATCAACACTGGATTGTAAATATCATTGAAGGCCAGAAGATTTTTCTTCATAGGAAGCTTCCTTATACCAAATGAGTCCATTAATCCATCTAGCTCAGCACTACTGACATTGCCCCACAGTGGCTCTAGAGGGTTTCATGCAGGAGTCCTTCCCAGCCCTACCTTGAGATGCCAAACATAGCATGTGCTCCATCACTGAGTGGCAGCCCTTTCTACTCTGATGGGGGTTCTCTTCAAGGGATCTGGAGGTATAGACTCAGGGACCAATCCTAGCTCAGGGGCTGGCATACCAATATACATCCAAGTTGCAGGATCAGTCCACAGTACAGTCGTACCTTGGAAGTCAAACGGAATTCATTCCAGAAGTCTGTTTGACTTCCAAAACATTCAGAAACCAAAGCACAGCTTCTGATTGGCTGCAGGAAGCTCCTCCGGACGTTCGGCTTCCAAAAATAGTTTGCAAACTGGAACAGTCACTGTTTGCGGCTTTCAGGAACTAAGCTGTTCCAAAACCAAGATATGCCTGTATTGGTTTGTGCCATACAGTGCTGGAGATTCTTCATATTCCCATCAGCCTTATTGCAGCATGTGGGTCTCAATGGTATTGGTCATTGGTCCAGCAGCCCCAAAACAAAAGCTGGCCACACCAAACTTTGTGAGCTGTAACCAATAAACATTGAGGCCATTTCAATTGCCAATTAGCCAATGCATTGGTTTTGCTGTGCCTCCCCACTCCGCTTTACACTGCAGGCGAATATGTTGTTTGTTAATAAAGGTCAGCAGATTGGCAACGTTACCTAAACCAAAACTTCAGATACCCGGGAAATAAATAAATGTATCCGCTCTTCCCCCTACGTGTGGTTGACACCCAATGTACCTAATTTAATAGACATGCTTTTGTGCATGAATATAAAAGATGCGCAAGGTTTTTCGCACCTTCTCGGATATGTGAACAAATCTTTTGTTTGTTGCAAAGCTAATAGAGCAGATTTCTCCCAGATTCCACTGATGTAAGGAATGGTATTTCTAAAAACTCCCTTTGCTATCTATTCAGTACAGTGCTGGGTTTCATAGCAACTATAGCGTCCGTTTCAGACTTCTTTGTCCGCAAGCTCAAGAAAAGTGTCACAATGAGAAGACCAGTTGCTTGTCATTATTGCATCACTTTAGTATATAAAATTAAGATCTTTCTTGCCCTGAAGCTTGGGCCTGTCTCCTTACAAATTTCATTGAATTAGGTAGGTTACTATAATCAAACTTCCTTGTTCATATTTTGGGTGCAGGATATGTGAAGAGCGTAGAAGGAAGAAGTGGGGAACAGAGATGTTTGCAGTTGATTATTTGCAACCCAGATCTCTAAATGCATGTTAGAAAGAGCTTGGTGATGTTCTCCAGCTTCTGTATGCACCCCACTAAAGTGACTAGGAACTACTTGTGGCCTTTCTTGTGCAAGTTTCATTCATTTGGGTGGGTCTTTTCAGAGCAGATCATGCTTATCTTTGTTGCTCTTGGCCCAGCTAGATAATTCAAGTGTAGGGTTGCCATATGTCCTCTTTCTCCAGGACACATCCCCTTTTTCATGGGTAGAGTCTTCCTAGTGATCCACAGTTAAAAGGAGAAGTTGGCAAATGTGTCCTCTTCAAAATATGGCAACCCTATCAAGTGGGAACAGCACTGCTGTGCTCAGGTCCTGCTTGTGGACTCCCCACGGGCATTTGGTTGGTTACTCTGGGAACATGTTGCTAGATTAGATGGACCTGGTCTAGTAGGGCTTTTCTATTAAATATAATGGTTTAATTCACACAGAAATGAAAACTGCATATGTATTAATGAAGTTTTTAAATGGAAAATGGCTAAGTGAGTATTGCTAACACTGGGGTTTCCCCCACAAGAACTTTTCTAAAGGACTCTGAGCTCTTGCTGAGTTAATGATGAATTAACTGATAGTTGTTCTCTTGTGGCTAACATGCGAGGGTTGCAACTTGGGATCATGTGAGAGGTATTGGGTTGCAATCTCCAATTTGAAAGGAGCTGCCTTTGAGTCTTTTGTTTTTCCTCCCAAACTCAATGGAGGGAAGATGCAAATGGAGTGTCTCTCTGAATGCTACAGGGAGAACAATGCATGTAAATGGCTCTCCTGAAGTCAGAACAAGCAGCCTGGGGGCTGCAAAGCAGGCTGGAGACCTTTGTTTATAGGTCTGTTTGGATCATTTCATATTTTGTAAGATGCTGAGCCTGTGCTGGACAGCACAAGATATTGTATGGATATTTTTGATGTTTTAATTTTGTTTTAAAGGAAGTTCTGCCAGTAAAATTTGAATAATATTTCTATGGGCCTGGACAATGTTTCATTTCCAAAGAAGTCTGTTCTTATACTTCCAGTTTCTTCAAGTTGTGCAATATTTAATACCTGCAACATTTTCTCAGGCACTGTTAGAAAGCAATGGGACAGGCTCCTCTTATGTCAGACCAGTGTTCCATCTAACTCAGTATTATCTACACAAACTGGTAATGGCTCTCCCAGCCCTGTATGGAAATGCTAGGGATTAAACATGGGTCTTTCCACATCCAAAGCAGATGCTCTACCACTGAGCTATGGCCCTTCTCTTGCCTTTCTCTCCAGTGTTGAAGTAAGATTTAACTGTCAATCTAGTCAGCTTCTACAAACAAAGGGAGAGGCAGTGAAATATACTCGGAGTCAAGTGTGAATTTCATGCTCTTTATTCAGCTCATAGTAGTGAGGAATGCAGTTTCCCCAAAACGTTTGCTTTATATACACTATTTACACAATGGGCCCCACGTGATTGGCTAATTCCGGGATACTCCTGTATGCCAATCGGAGTGCGGATTCACTTCCACCTGGAGCTGGATTGGGTGGCTCCTGCGGACCAATCAGACTGCTGCAATCTCAATCCTATTGTTCTGGGACTAATCAAACTGCTGCAATCCCAATCCTATTGTTCTGGGACCAGTCAGACTGCTGCAATCTCAATCCTATTGTTCTGGGACCAATCAGACTGCTGCAGTTTGGATCCTATTCAACTCAGTACATAACAGGCAGCTTCTCCTTTGCCTCAGGCAGCAAAATGTCTTGGGCCTACCCTGTTATCGCATCAACTTTGGCCCTCACTCTTTCTTTATTTTGGATGATGGCTTTGTTTTCTTAAAACATGTCATTTTGTTTTTAACTTAGCTGGCATGAGCACTATCCATTGGACAATTTTAAACGAGCATAAAATACTGCACCTATTCCAACCATGGACTTTTCTTGCCCACCTGACTGTATGAATACACATTGCAACAGCAGCAGCATTACCATCTTTATTACCTGGTGACTATCAGCCAAAGGAATAATATGGGCTTTTCAAGTCAAAGCACACACTCAATTCATGCAAACTCCACGATCACGGGCATTTTCCAGTTCTAAATGCAGCACAAAGAGCCGGCAGGTAAAAGCTCAGTGTGAACCCTCCTGTTAGGTCTTTTGACAAATGCAAAAATCGTTAAATAGAACTAAAAGTTGCAAAGGTTTCCACGAAACGGGTTAACCTTATTCTGGGAGTTTGAAATCGCTCTTTGTTCCTCCCTTTTCACTTTTATCTTTCTTTTCGCTCTTTAAAGTTGAAAACTAGGTTAGGGAATAACTTTATCAGTTCACGTATTATTTTATTATTTTATTTTTTTCTAGTTGAAGTAATATGCAAGAAATATGTAAGCCACAAATGTATGGAATATTGGTTTTATACTCCACTAAAGAATCCTGGGGGGCTATGCTCTGGTAAGATGAAGAGCTTTCTAACCGTTAGAGATCCCTAATACCACTCTTTTAGAACTACAGATCCCATGATTCCCTGGGAAGAAGGAATGATGTTTAAGGCTTCATTCAAGATGTTTTTTCCTGATGAATAAAGCCCTAAATGACTCAAGCTCCAAATATCACAAAGAGGGCATCCTCCATTTCATCCTGCCTGGATGTTGAGATCCATTGGCAAGACCTTGCCTGCAGTGATGTTACTTTCCTGATATTGATGAATCTTCCCTGACCATCAAACATGCTAGCAGAGAACTGATGGAAAGTAGAGTTCAATTGTGCCTGCAGGGGATGGGTTCCCCAATCCATCATTAAAAATAACAATTTCTCTCCAGTTTCCCATATTATTCCAGCATGTGGATGGGGAATCTATGACCCTCCATATGCTGCTGGATTACAAATCCTATCATCCCAGACCATTGGCCATGCTGGCTTGGAATGTGAGTGTTGGGGAGTCCGATAACATCTGGAGGGCCACAGGTTCCCCAAAAGATATTGAGGAACTTCACAGTGATTTAAGAAGACTTTTTAAGATATATGATAAAAAAACCCAGTGAAATGTCATGTTAGGCCCTCCAAAATCTCCCAGCTGAAGATAAGGGCATGCTTGTAACCTGTTCCTCCCCATTCTCAAACAAAGATCAATGCCCGAGCCTCCTTTCCTTCCCATTATGCATTATGCCATTATGCCAGTGTGGTGTAGTGGTTAAGAGCGGTAGGCTCGTTATCTGGGGAACCGGGTTCGCGTCTCCACTCCTCCACATGCAGCTGCTGGGTGACCTTGGGCTAGTCACACTTCTCTGACGTCTCTCAGCCCCACTCACCTCACAGAGTGTTTGTTGTGGGGGAGGAAGGGAAAGGAGAATGTTAGCCGCTTTGAGACTCCTTTGGGTAGTGAAAAGCGGGATATCAAATCCAAACTCTTCTTCTTCTTCTGAAGGCTCTTTACTGTATTCTGTATTAGTTTCCTTTGCAATTTCTTGGCCTGCAATGCTTTAAAAAGCCAAATGCAGTGGTGTTTGTTGCTAACAATATACTGGAAGTAGGGTGGGGAATTGTCTTAAAGGATGTTACTTGTTCAAGTAGCTGCCTTGAACAAAATGACAGACTGTTGACTGGATGGTGCCTGTTGTAGCACCAGGTTTTGCATGACCCTGATGGGCAAAACACACTCCATGTACCCCTCCCTCAGTGAGTCTAGGAAGACCTTGTCAGTTGGCCCCATACTGAGGTTTGGGCCCTTAGCCAATGCATATTGACACTGGTTCTGCATGGTGTCTTGGTGTTCACGGGCCTGCATTACACATAATAACAGAAGAAGATCCCTGCTAAATCAAATGGAAGGCCTATCTAGTGCCATGTTCTGTTTTCATAGTGAACAACTAAATGCTTATGGGAAGACCACAGGCAGACCATATTCCAGAGCAGCTGGTATTCAGAGGCATTCTTCCTCTGATATTGGAGGTCATATATATAATATATACCCACCATGACTTAAAGCCACCCATTGTAGCAATGGACTATAGGTCAGTGCAGGGCCGGCACGTCCATTAAGGCGAACTAGGCAATTGCCTAGGGCGCCAAAATGGAGGGGGCGCTAGCCAGACTTGGTCGGGGAGCGGGGCGGGCTAGCAGCAGCTTCTCCGCTGTAGCGGAGAGGCGCTGCTTGCCCCCTACACCACCCCCCGGCTCCTGCTAAAGCAGGCTTTGGCAGGGTGCGGGCGGGGTACGGGACGGGCGAGCAGCAGCTTCTCCGCTACAGCAGAGAATCTGCTGCTTGCCTCTCTACCACCCCCACCTCCTGCTAAAGCAGGCTTTGGCATGGGGGGCGTGGGGTGCCAGAAGGTGGTCTCGCCTAGGGTGCAAGAAGCCCTAGCACCAGTCCTGGGTCAGTGCGCTAGGGAAAGGATGCATATACATGCACACACAAGGCAATATGCATATGCATGAATGTATATGCATACACACACTTCACAAATGGAACTTCTAGGAAATCCGGGGGGGGGGGAGCTGGACTTTGAAGAAATATAGCTGTAAGGGTTGGATCCAATGTTATATTTGCTCAAGGAATTCCAGTAAAACTGCTCTGGAGCTGTGGGGAGAAGAATCCAAAAAAGACATGCGGGTGTGCAGGGGGAGGGGGGGCGATGGAGAGAAAGTATCACTGCACAAGTGAAAGTCCTTGTGTGAACAGAACGACATCACTGGATACAACCCTAATGGTTCACATGAACCGCAATGTAGCATCTCACCAATCCAAAGCCAGGGAGAAAATGGGGGGCAATGATCTACAGGGGCAGGTAAACAAGAAGAGTTTGGATTTGATAACTTGCTTTATCACTACCCAAAGGAGTCTCAAAGCGGCTTTCCTTTCCTCCCCCACAACAAACACTCTGTGAGGTGAGTGAGGCTGAGAGACTTCAGAGAAGTGTGACTAGCCCAAGGTCACCCAACAGCTGCATGTGGAGGAGCGGGGATGCGAACCCGGTTCACCAGATTACGAGTCCACCGCTCTTAACCACTACACCACACTGGCTCTGAAATAAAAACCAAGGAGAACTCTTGATAAATTTAGTTACAGGTGGGTAGCCGTGTTGGTCTGCCATAGTCGAAACAAAATAGGAAACAAAATAGGAAATTCTTTCCAGTAGCACCTTAGAGACCAACTGAGTTTGTTCTTGGTATGAGCTTTCGTGTGCATGCATGGTATCTGAAGAAGTGTGCATGCACACGAAAGCTCATACCAAGAACAAACTCAGTTGGTCTCTAAGGTGCTACTGGAAAGAATTTCCTATTTTGTTTCTTGATAAATTTGGGCAACTGGTGTGTGTTCCATTCTGGCATAGAAACAAGTGGAGCAAAATGAAGTCAACGTCTTTCCTTAATAACAGGTTTTAGAGAGGGTTTTCGTAACACTAAAACCAACCAAGGTGATAAGATATATACACGGTGATAAGATATATACACGGTGATAAGATATACACACACACATGCACTACTAATAGCACATACACAATTTCCCCTTTTTCTTTCTTCTGCTTTCTCTCTTTGATTTTCACCCCCTTACCAATCCTTTATTTATACTGTTTACCTTTGCAGTATTCAGAATCTCCATCCACCAAGTATCCTGAGTAGCATTACAACAAGTAATGCCCGTTAGGCAAAAAGCAAAAAATAAATAAAACAAAGCATCAAGTATTCTGTTTTCCCATTTTAGCTGATTTTCTGTTCTGCTGGGCTGTGGACCATGTCTCAATATCTGACTCTTGCCTTCCCCATTTTTCAGAAAAGCAAGATCCCTGCAATCCAGGAGCATGCTGACAATAGAAAAGCCAAGGTTGGGTATAGCTTCCCACCATCACCTATCACCCATCAATGCCTGCTGCTCTGCCTCTGTGATTTCCTTGCACCCATGCCTCTCACTATGTAATGGGGTGGCTATACATATGAGCACTGCAAAGACAGACAGGACTGCATAGGAAAGGGGAATCAGAATCACATGAATTGGCCCCGTCTTATTCTCTGTGCATTAGTCATATTGATGGATTTATTTATTTATAGATCACCAACCACTGGGGGGCTAACTAAACACATAACACTGAAACATACAACACAGCCATATTAAAAGGAAATGCTATTCAGCTCAAAATACAACCACAGAATATCCAATGGAAACATTCTAAGTTACAGCCCACCATATCAACATGTATCTCAAATACCTCGGTGAATAGATACCTTTTTTGTCATTGGGGATGGGCACTCAGCATGGAGCTGCCAGCCTTGTTCAAGGGACAAGGGGTTTCTTTTTCTTTTTTTTTTAAAAGAAAATTTATTGGTATTTCCACATAAAGACAGCAAATAAAAAACATGCATTGTACATATAAAAACAAACTCAACACACAATACAAATAACAATAAAATAAAAACTAATACAAACCTCTGACACTACGAAAACACAGGAACACACCAATCTATATATCATACTCTTATTTTGAATCTTATTTGGGGGACTTCAACCGTTCTCTCCTCTGCGTTCAATTCTAATTTACTTTAGTAACTTTGTAACTAATTTAACAATCATTCACCATTATTCTTAATCTTCAAATACAATATCAACATATCTTATATCTTAAAACTTATTATTATCCAATAAAGCATCACCTTCCAAATCTTAACTTCTTATATCCTTTCTTCTCTTAACTCAGTAGAGCTATTGCTCTTATTACTTCTAATTCCTACCTTAAAAAAATAATATAATCAACACATTCTCATAAAAACCTGCATATTTCTTCCATTCTCCAAATCGTTTTTATCCTCTGACGTCGGAGTACCATAGTTAGCCATCCTGTTAAATCTCATCTTTTACCCCACCCCCCTCCTCGCCATCTTCCCTCCTCCCCTCTCACTCTCCCACCAGTCTTCCCCCCTACATATTCCCAGTCCAGATTTCCCTTCTCCCACACTAATACCATTCCCTTCTTCTTGCAGAATGTCACATTTTCCTTGATACTTAAAAACCAAAACATTGTCACCAAGTGTCTTTGCTCCTCTCTTCAAGTCAAATTGTATTTCCCAGAGTTGTTGTTCCTGCATTTCTGGACTCCCACCCCAGAAAGCCGTTATAAAGTCTCGATTACCAGTTTCGGACCTCTTATGTCCATGAAACCTTTCTTCTTGTAGTACTTGTGTCTTTTCTTCCTCAGATGAAGTCTCTGGAAAATAACTCTCTCTAATTGTTTTTCGAAGTTCCACAGCAAAGTTCTTACAAGCGCTTTGAATCTCAGAAAACTTGTCAATGACATTCTGTTGCAAAAGTTGTAATTGTAATAAAAATTTCCTTTGTCCTGGAGTCATTGCTGGGTCTGGAAGAACCGTGGGAACCAGACAGAAGTAGGCAGGAGTAGGCAGGAAATAACAAAGTTCAGTACTTTTCCATCTTCACTTCTCAAATTTCAGCCACCATTTCCCCTTAATCAGAGGGTAAACTTTCTCTCTATATATTCCACAGTCAATCGGAAGAAATAATTCAAATTTCTCAGTCTTGCCCCTAAAAGGGGTTTCTTAAGTGGTCAGGATCAGAATCAGCATAAAACTTCAAAACAGTCTAAAATAGCAACAGCCAGATCCGGTGTTACTTTGATCTTGCCGCATCAGAGAGAGACAGACTTCCTCTTTTTACATCTCTCTCCATAAGCCAATTACAACAATTTAGGTCCAAATTACAGTCCGTACTTACAGATTCCTTCTTTTGATCCGAATTGAGAAAGAATGGAGCACTCATAGTCCAGCGGCCGGCTGCCGCTTTGTTCCCCCGGTTGGGGACAGCCTCCACAGCCCCGTGCCGGAGCCCGTTCACTCAAGCCTACCTTTTACAAGGGAAGCCTGAGAATGGGACGGCACAATGGAGCCCGCTGGAGAGCCCTGACCACAGGACACTCTACCCGTGTTTTCCCGGGACTCCTGCCCCCGGGGGAACTGGACTCCTGCCCCCGGGGGAACCGGAGCTGTCTTGGAGCCGAGACAGCTCCCAGCCGCTGGCAATGGTGCTCACGCCGGAAGTCCTCGTTCAAGGGACAAGGGGTTTCATAGGTGGGGTGCCATAACTGAGAAGACCTTGTCCCAGGCCACTACTGAATAAGCAATGCTCATAGACTGGACCACAAGCAGAGCCATCCTTGCAAGCCTCAAGGTCTGAGCTGTCATGGTGAGAGGTGCCCCTTCAAGTTATTGGGACGTAAATCATCTAGGAAGCATATAGATGACTAGTGCATTTTTTTTAAAAAGGTGGTATGTGATGCTTGCTTGGAGTGACACTTGGTTGCAGTACCAGAAAATGGTTGCATCAGTTGCAGCTTCTGGACACTTTCCAAAGTATCCAATGGAGAGACCAGTTCAATGAATCAAAGATGAGAGCACCAGAGCATGGCTCACTGTTATCAGTTTCATCTTCAAAGGGGAGCCAGTTCCATTCACCATGGCAGCCTGCCCAGCCTAGAATCCAGCATGAGCAGTGTTCTAACTTGTGCACAGAGCCCTCTAAAAGAAGCATATGTTCAACCCTCCATTGGATGGGAGGTGATGAAGATTAAGCCTGCTGTGTTCGAAGATCTTCATGTGAAGTTTTAATACTGCTACCTGTTGATATATATTTACACTTGTAATAATGTATAATATAGTGCCTTATTATTGATGGTCTCTTCCGTCAACATATTGCTTTATTTTTTGTTGTATATAATATGGGAATCTACCTTGGCTAATATTATAATATAAAAATGGAAGATAAATAATGAATAAAATAAACTACATTGTAGCATAAAAATGAAACATGTGAGTTATTTATGCAATAATAACTGGGCACCAAATTAATTAACCAGAAACTAATCAAGCTAATTTGCCAGAAGCTGTTAAACCACATAACAATTGTAAAATTGGAAATACTGAAAAAACTTGGTGCATGCATGTGATTATTATGAATTTGACCTTCCCTTTTGATAAATGAAAGTTCGTACACACAAATATTGGATTTCTCCGTCTCTACCCCCCTGCAGTTAACTATAGTTCTGAATTCAAATATATGAGCAGATATCAATCAAGGGAAAATAAAAGGAATACTCCTAATAATAGCATTTGCTGGAGTTAAATTGCTTTACTTATTAAGAAATCTTTCATAAGATTCCGATTGATCTCCACAGAGATACAGTCTCCCTTTGGAGAACAAATAAGGCAGTTGATCAAATTATTCAAGGTTGCTTTGTCCATTTCTAACAGGGTGGTGTCCCAACCGAGTCCCAAAACTTGAAGAAAAATATCTTTCAATGGTTGTATGATCTGGCCAGATCAAATTGTTGCAGCAAATTAGGTATTAACATCTGTACAGACGTGTTATTCCTGGTGCCAATCACAGCTCCATAATTGCATGGAATGTCTTCCCTGAAGGTTCCCAGCTTGTATGTTTAATAAAACAACCAAACTAGGTCTCAGATTTCCTTGTTTATATAAAAAATTCATAGCTGCAGTTCCAGTAAGTGTTGATTCAACTTGCATCTGCTGTCTACTGTAAAAGAAAATCCTTTCCAAGCGGTAAAGAGAGCACCATGGATTGCTGTCAATAACACTCTAGGATGTAACAAGAGTCTTCCTAAGTAATGCATGCATCAGAAGATCTCAAAGTACTGTACTTTGCTATGCAAACATCAGGGTAGAATCTATTGATGGTGAACACAGTTTGCCAGAACATGAAAACCCACTGTGGTCTCCCTATATATCATTCTTATTCTTGCCTTACTCAAAAAAATTGTCAGCAACTCACAGCTTTAGGATACAGGTCCACTCTGTCCTTCCTTTTGAAATGATCTCCCATCACCCCATTTCAAAATAAGTGGTGGTCATGCCAATGGGATGCCTCTTGGCAGATTGCATGCGAATAGGAAACGCTGCCAAACTGATTAACCCAAAGATAGTTAAGAAAACTGCAAGGACTTTTCTCTCTCTATCACAATACAAGAAGAAGAAGAAGAAGAAGAAGAAGAAGAAGAAGAAGAAGAAGAGTAGTAGTAGTAGTTTGGATTTGATATCCCGCTTTATCACTACCCAAAGGAGTCTCAAAGAGGCTAGCAATCTCCTTTCCCTTCCTCCCCCACAACAAACACTCTGTGAGGTGAGTGGGGCTGAGAGACTTCAAAGAAGTGTGACTAGCCCAAGGTCACCCAGCAGCTGCATGTGGAGGAGCGGAGACGCAAACCTGGTTCACCAGATTACGAGACTACTGTTCTTAACCACTATACCACACTGGCTCTCCTTTTAGAGATTGTAGGCACTGGATAGCTCTCAGGGTCCCTTCCAACTTTACAATTCTATGATTCTGTGATTCAGGCTAGGAGACCTGATTCAGCACAAGGACTGGATTGCCTCATGGGCAACCAGCTGGGAGACACATACCAGCCCAGCAAAAGCAACTGAGGAGGATACTGATGCACCAACAGTGAGATGTGTGGCCTAAGAAGAGTCTTGGGGGCCAGAGAGGCTCCTTCTTCCCACAGTGGCCAATAAGGTGCCCCTAGAAAGCACACCAATAGGGTTCAAAAACTTATGAAGTGGCTCGTTATAACCCAGAAACAATCCAAAGCTAATTTCTTTAGAGAAGAGATGATTGTGAAGCCCCAAAGGGCTTATCTGTACTTACCTTCTGCCCCATTCTTTCTAGGCACAGGTCCACACTTAAAAGCTCCATGTCCTCTGGCATTTTTGTGGTTTTTTGTTTTGCCTTGGAACCTTCCCTGTGCAACCCACTCTTTAGCAATTTATTGGAGCAATAGTTAATTTTGGTTTTCTTGTGGATTGCTGTTTGCTCTGATTGAGCTTTGAAGAGTGGCGCCTAAGATTTCAGATTAAAACTACCACTGCTGGAAGGAAAGGAGGACCCTTTTCTGCCTCTCCATTCCAGAAGAAGAATAAGAAGAGTTTGGACTTGATATCCTGCCTTTCACTGCCATTAAGGAGTCTCAAAGCGGCTAACAATCTCCTTTCCCTTCCTCCCCCATAACAAACACTCTGTGAGGTGAGTGAGGCTGAGAAACTTCAGAGAAGTGTGACCAGCCCAAGGTCACCCAGCAGCTGCATGTGGAGGAGTGGGGAAGCGAACCCGGCTCACCAGATTACGAGTCCACCACTCTTAAACACTACACCACGCTGGCTCCACTTCCAGCCACTCTCTGAAGACTGGAGAAGGGACCCTCATAAGAATATCAGGGGGGCGGGCAGGGGAAGCATGGCTTTGTTTTTTGCAGTCTTAAGATGAGGGCTAGAAGACCACGTTTAAAATGAATATAAGATTTAAGCTGCTGTTCATTCATTTTCAGCTTTGTATTCTTGTTATAAAAAAGGGCGCTTCGACACTCCATTGTGTTGACCATAACCTAAGTTTAAGGTGCCATTTAGCTCCTAGCTTTCATATCTCAGTTTCTAACACTGCCCAAGAGACAACTGGTGCACTTCTTTTTCAGGTTACTCTCACTTCAATCTGGATCTCTAACTAATTAGCGGTAAGATGCAAGCGGAGAAAACACAAACAGGAAATCATTTATGTAATTTGAAAGCAAATGTCAGCTCAACTGCATTCACAACCCCTTTGTATTTGCTTCCTGTGAACATTCAAACACCAGTGCCTCAGCATCGTGAATACTGATGAAAAGTGCATTTTATGCTTGGCTTTTAAAATATTCAGCAAAAAAAATGATGTGCAAGAGGTATACTTGATTATCAAATTTGCGATTTGTGCTGTGTTGCTTAGCTACCTAAATCACCCATTTGTGCCAGAAGGATGGGGTGGGGGTGGGGGAGGAACATTGTCTCTCATGTCACACTAACTTATATCGAACCATCTTTTAACAAATGAATAGCAAGTACATGCTGCTACTCTGTGCCTAATGCCAGCATGTCTTACTGCCAGCTAGTTTACAACATAATCTAATATATATATAATTACATACTCACTCACATGTAGATGTGTATAAGATTTGGGGGTGAGCAAATCTGGGGGTTTTCACCCCCTCATTTTTATAGTCAGAACTTCAATTCCACATTTCCACATAAGTTTCTGAATCTTTTAAACACCTGATGTAGAAACTCTGAACTCTTCTGAATTTTGCAGCTCATTTCTCTAGCCAAGCAATGCGTACAAAAATGCATATACTAGGGTAACGTGTGCATTAAAAATGCATATATGGCTGAAAACAACGCATAGTATTCAGAAAAATTGCTGAAAATTTGCAAACATGTGCAATTAAGAAGAATGTGTATATTAGCCAAAATTGCATGTAAGCATGTATTGAGATAAATGTATACTTAGATATGGATGACGTTTCATGAGAATATTCAGGTGGGTGTCACCGCCATTCTAAGAAAACGAGGGAGGTGTTCATGGTGAATTCTGGCACCTCTTTTTCTAGAAAAAGCTTACTGAGAACATATATATACACAGTCATAAACTTATGTGGGGAATGTGCAACTGGACTTAACAATGGAAAAACGAGAACCTGTTACGGTGCTGTAGGCAGATCCTGGATGGTTGCCCACGAAATTATAAAGACAAGGAAAAGTTTCTTACAGTCCTTTTTTAGACTCAGTCCTGTCCCCTGAGTCCGCTAGACGTCATCACAGGAGACCGTTGCCTCAGAAGAGTGAGGAACATTCTCAGGGATGACTCACACCCTGGCCAGCACCTTTTTAATCTCCTACCCTTGGGCAGGAGTTATAGAAGCATGAGAAGCCACACCAGCAGGTTAAAGAACAGTTTCTACATGTGGGCCGTGAGGCTGCTGAATGGAAGGCAGCAAAATTGCAGCTGACGTTCGGGGTTGGAGGTTGTATGACAGCACATAGAGTGTATCAAGGACTGAGAGATTGTGGGGGAGAGAGGGGCTCGTTTAATCTCACTGTAAACATGTGGTACAGTGACAAAGTATTTCTATCTATCTATTTCTATTTATTCAAACTTTACACAGAGAGGCTATGGATAATGGCATTGTCCCGAGTGAATCTCCACCCCCTTCTCTCTCACTTCCTCCTCCTCATCACCTCCTCTATGGCTGCCACTAAGTGCCCTTCAAGCTCTTTGCTCTCCTACTTTTAAGACTTGCCAGGTTCTCGGAGATGGTGGGTCTGAAATCCTTTCTAGTGACAACATGCCAGCCAGATGCTGCTCCAGCTCTGCCTGCTCCTTTTCTCCCATTATTTCTCAACTTCCCCCCTCGTCTGCCTCTGAGCTGTCTTCCTTTTCCTACTCCCTGGAAGGGTCAGGATGGGGAGGCGGTCTCCACCATTCCTCCTCCTCTGCCAAACCCATTACAGAACCTTAGAGAAAGTGAAAAGGATACATTTACCCAACCCTGCCTAGGAGCAGACCTTCAGAAAGTTTGCAACTTCTTACATTTAACAACATTCTGAAGATGTTCTTGAGACAAGCTACCAAGAATAGGTTTGGGCCCTCAGAAACTATGTTTCTGCCAACCAAGAAAGAAATGAGCTCCAGTGAATCCTGCTTGCCCACTTGTGGCCATGGGGATATTGAAATAGACTCAGGTATGAAAGTAGTACAGTGTGCTGGCCCCAAGGGTTTGTCCATGAAGCGAGGTCCAAGTCCAGTCCTGGGTCTAGGGGTCCAAAGGAGGTCAATCCGGCGGGGAGCAAGGCAGGGAGCAGGTCAAGGTCCAAGGCAGGTTCAGGCACAAGGTTGCAGGTTGAGCACACGCTTGCAACTAAGTTGCTCACGCAACTTGGGCTGGGTCTGGCTGGCTTTTATCTGGCCCTATGCTTAGGGCGGTCCCGATCCTCCGGAGACTCGCCTCTCCTCCGGGCCTGGAGGCGAGCACTCCTCCTGCAGACACTTAACTCCCTTCGCCTCTCTGCCCTGAGCCTCTGTAGCTCAGGAGAGGCTGGTGGGTTACTGGACCCAGGGGATGCCTCAGCTTCCTCTGAAGAGGCTGGGAGTGGAGCACCTGCAGGCAATGGGTCCTCCCTCCCATCAGGAGCCAGAGCAGACTCTGCTGATGCCTGCACCTGGGGATCCAGCACAGGTGGGGATCCTTCAGGCTCAAGCCCTGGCCCCGGCTCAGCTGGTTCTGGAGGCGGGGAATCCTGTGCAGGCTGGGATCCCTCAGGTTCAGCATCAGAGTCTGACTCCCAGGCCATCACACCATCCCCCCTCCCAGGCCTCCCCCTCAACCGAGGGGCCGGACCAGGCTTGCTGGGGTAAGTTGCATGGAAATCACGGAGGCAGGCAGGTGCGTGGACGTTTTCCGCTGGTTCCCATGAACGATCCTCAGGCCCATACCCCTTCCAGTCAATGAGGTATTGGAGCTTCCCCCTGCGGTATCGTGAGTCGAGAATGCGCTCCACCTCGTACTCAGGCTCCCCCTCAACCAAAACTGGCTGTGGTCGTGGATTGTCCGGGTGGAACTCGTCGGGCGGGGCGACTGGACTAAGTAGGGACCGGTGGAATACTGGGTGAACCTTGAGCGATGGAGGTAACTGGAGGCGAAACGCCACCGGCGACACCTGCGCAGTGATGGTGAATGGGCCGGCAAACCGTGCATCCAGCTTTCGTGAGGGCCGAGAAGGATGCAGGTGACGGGTAGAGAGCCACACCCGATCGCCAACATGGAGTTCTGGCCCCTCCTGACGATGTCGGTCAGCCTGGGCCTTGTATGCGTCCTTGGCCTGGCGCAGTTGCTCCATCAATAATTGTTGCTGGGACTGAAGCTCCTGAAGCCAGTCTGTCACTGCGGGGACCGCGGAAGCTGGCAGCACGTCCGGGAACAAACGAGGATGGTAGCCGTAGGAGGCCTGGAACGGGGTCTGCTGGGTGGAGGCGTTCACTGCATTGTTGTAGGCGAACTCCGCCAATGGCAAGTGATCGACCCAGTCATCCTGCTGGAAACTGCAGTAACACCGGAGATACTGCTCCAGCACCGCATTTGCCCTTTCCGTCTGGCCATCGGTCTGCGGGTGGTGGGCCGAAGATAGACAGACCTCCGTCCCAAGGGTCTGGTGCAGGGCTCGCCAGAAGTGGGATGTGAACTGGACGCCGCGGTCAGAAACCACACGCTCGGGCAGGCCATGCAGGCGGAAGATGTGCTGCAAGTACAGCTGAGCCGTTTCCTTAGCTGTGGGTATGGACGGGCAGGGGGCACAGTGCACCATCTTAGTGAAATGGTCCGTGAAAACCAGGAGGCAGGTACAGTGACGAGATGGGGGCAAGTCCACCACAAAGTCCAGCGAGACCGTGTGCCAGGGACGCGGTGGGACTGGTAATGGCTGGAGCAGACCGGGGGGTCGCCCGGTAGGACCCTTGGCCCGCCGGCAGACGTCGCAACCAGCAACATAGCGTGCCACATCAGCCTTCAGGCGGGGCCACCAGAACTCCCGGCTTACCAGATGGGTGGTCCGGTACCGCCCAAAGTGCCCTGCTGCTGGGGCATCGTGGGACATCTGGAGAACCTCAGCCCGCAATGGTCCTGGTGGGATGTATAGACGACCCTGGTGCAGCAGTAGGCCCTGGTGCAGGGCCAGCCCCGGATATCGAGGGCATGACCCGTCAGACAGTTCCCGGAGCCGTTCCTGTGCCCAAGCATCGACCCGTTGCTGTTCTCGCACCCGAGCCTGCAGCGGCTTGGCCTCCTGAGTGGCCAGGAATGCGGCTGGTGGTAAGATAGTCGTCGGTACTGCCTGCTGTACAGTGTCTGCGACGTCCTCAGGTTTCCGGGACAGGGCATCCGCTTTCCGGTTTTGGGAGCTAGGGATGTAGCGGATCCGGAACTGGAACCGGGAGAAAAACAGCGCCCACCGGATCTGCCTTTGGTTCAACTTGCGGGTGGTCTGGAGGTACTCCAGATTCCGGTGGTCCGTTCTCACTTCCACCGGGTGTCGTGCCCCCTCCAGATGATGGCGCCAGACCTCAAAGGCCACCTTGATGGCCAGTAGTTCCCGCTCCCACACGGTATAGTTACGCTCCGCCGGAAGGAGCTGCCGGGAGTAGTAAGCGCAGGGTAACAGTGGCGCATCGGGTCCGTGTTGCTGAGACAGGATGGCACCGAGAGCCGTACTGGAGGCATCAGTCTCCACCACGAAGGGACGAGAGGGATCAGGGTGCTGTAAAATCGGCGCCCTCTGGAAACAGGCTTTCAACCCCTGAAATGCCACTTCAGCCTCCTCATCCCAGGAGAAGGGCGTCTTGGGGCGCAGCAGTCGGGTTAATGGGGTGGTGCGATGAGCATAATCTGCAATGAAGGTCCGGTAATAGTTGGCGAACCCTAGGAACCGCTGTAAGTCCTTGCGGTTCCGGGGCGCTGCCCACTCTCGAACCGCAGCCACCTTCCCAGGGTCCATCTGCACCCCGTCAGGGGAGAGTCGGTGTCCAAGGAAGTCCACTGACCGCTGGTGGAACTCGCACTTGCTGAGCTTGGCGTACAGGCGGTGCTCCCGCAAGCGCTGCAACACGGACCGAACATGACTCTCGTGACGGGCTGGGTCACGGGAATAAATCAGAATATCATCTAGGTACACCACCACGTATTTGTCTAGCAAGTCCTGGAACACGTGGTTGATGTACCGTTGAAACACGGCGGGCGCGTTGCATAATCCGAACGGCATAACCAGGTATTCAAACTGCCCATACCGGGTCCCGAATGCAGTCTTCCACTCGTCCCCAGCACGGATCCGAATCAAGTTGTAGGCCCCTCGGAGGTCCAGTTTGGTGAACATCTGCGCCCCCTGCACCCGCTCCAGCAATTCTGCAATAAGGGGCAAGGGGTACCGGTCTGGGATGGTGATCTTATTCAGGGCCCGGTAGTCATGGCAGAGGCGAAGCTCCCCACACTTCTTCTTAACGAAGAGTACAGGAGCGGCAGTGGGTGAGGTAGAGGGTCTAATGAACCCACGTTCCAGGTTCTTGCGAAGGAAGTCCTGCAAGGCTTCACGCTCTGGCTCCGAAAGAGAATATAGGCGGCTCACAGGCAGGGGCGCCCCAGGCTGTAGGTCTATGCCGCAGTCGAAGGACCGATGAGGTGGCAGCTTGTCTGCTCCCTGTTCCTCGAACACGTCTAAATAGTCCTGGTACACGGCAGGGAGCGTTGACACAGCCTGCCCCATGGGGGCAGCTGCTACTAACTCGGACTGAGCACGGGAACCCGGGTCTGGGAAGCGTACAGTCCGATTGACCCAGTCGATCTGAACATTGTGTGACTCCAGCCAGTCCATCCCAAGCACCAGGGGAAACCGGGGCATGGTGGCAATGTCCAAGGTTCGCACCTCCCGGTGCTGCTGGTAGCACAGGACCAAGGGCTGGGTCTCCCGAGTAACAGCGCCCGAGCGTAGGAGCCGTCCGTCAATTGCCTCCACCTGTACTGGTTCCGGCTTGTTCTGAAGCGGCACCTGATGCTGAGTGGCGAAGGCAGAGTCCATATAGGAGCGGGTTGCCCCCGAATCCACCAGAGCGTGGGTGAGAATCCAGGGCCCACCGGGGGGGTATAGACGCACCGGTATCATGAGGTGTTGCAATTCCACTGGTGAGGGCCCATCATGCGATGCTTGGGTCCCCAGGTAGCCTGGGCCATCGGCTACTGGGGTTGGCAGTTTTCCCTGCGGCTGGCGTTTCTCAGGGCAGGTTCGGGCGTAGTGTCCACTCCCACCGCAGTAGAGACACAGGTTCCCCTCCCGACGCCGAGTCTTTTCCGAGGGGGAGAGGCGAGGCCGCGCTGCCCCGAGCTGCATCGGCTCCTCCAATGACTCAGCTCTGGCCACGGAACTGCAGGGAAGCACCGGCGCCGGGAGCCCGGAGTGCCGGCGGCCCCGGGCCTGGCGACGGTCCTCCAACCGATCGTCTATCTGCAGACTCCGTTGGATGAGGGCATCCAGTGTGGCAGGGCGATCCAACGTGGCCAGCTGATCCAGTATCTCGTCTGAAAGTCCCTCGAGATACTGGTCCCGCAGGGCAGAGTCGTTCCAGGTCAAGTCCTGCGCCAGCAGCCGAAATTCCGTGGCGTAGGTGGCCACTGTGGACTTGCCCTGTTTCAACCGCCGAATTGCCCGATTGGCTTGACTCCCCTTCTGAGGGTTGGCGAACGTGGTTTCCAGATGATTGCAAAACCCCGTATAGTCTGTCAGCAAGGGGGAGTCTTGCCGGAGCAGCGGCAACGCCCACTTGGCCGCCTGGTCCTTCAGCAAGCTGATCAGGAAGTGCACCTTGGTGCGGTCGTCAGGGAAATCCCGAGCTCGCCCCTGAATATACAGCTTGGCCTGGGCAAGAAACATGGGAAAGCTGGCTGGGGACCCATCAAATTTCTCTGGCAGGGCCACTGGGTACTTGCCAGGAGCTGGGGCGGCGGCCCCAGGAGCCGGTAGGGCATCCAAACGCTGCTGAAGCGCCGTAACCGCATTGCTTAGCTGCTGCACGGTGTGGGTCAAGGCCTGGTTCTCCTGGGCCAATGCCACTAGCGCAGCCGCCTGGTCAGCCATGGCTACTAGTTCCTCCCGAACGCACCCCAGCGAAGGGGGAGTGCGGGTGTGGCGTGAGCAAACTGTGCTGGCCCCAAGGGTTTGTCCATGAAGCGAGGTCCAAGTCCAGTCCTGGGTCTAGGGGTCCAAAGGAGGTCAATCCGGCGGGGAGCAAGGCAGGGAGCAGGTCAAGGTCCAAGGCAGGTTCAGGCACAAGGTTGCAGGTTGAGCACACGCTTGCAACTAAGTTGCTCACGCAACTTGGGCTGGGTCTGGCTGGCTTTTATCTGGCCCTATGCTTAGGGCGGTCCCGATCCTCCGGAGACTCGCCTCTCCTCCGGGCCTGGAGGCGAGCACTCCTCCTGCAGACACTTAACTCCCTTCGCCTCTCTGCCCTGAGCCTCTGTAGCTCAGGAGAGGCTGGTGGGTTACTGGACCCAGGGGATGCCTCAGCTTCCTCTGAAGAGGCTGGGAGTGGAGCACCTGCAGGCAATGGGTCCTCCCTCCCATCAGGAGCCAGAGCAGACTCTGCTGATGCCTGCACCTGGGGATCCAGCACAGGTGGGGATCCTTCAGGCTCAAGCCCTGGCCCCGGCTCAGCTGGTTCTGGAGGCGGGGAATCCTGTGCAGGCTGGGATCCCTCAGGTTCAGCATCAGAGTCTGACTCCCAGGCCATCACATACAGTGTGGAAGATATTGCTGGCATTGGGCGTGGGTGGCTCCATTGTCACTGGTGGCAGTTCTCTCCTCTTCCCTCCAGCTCATTTCAGAACATGCCTGTCTTCCTAACTGCCTATCTTAACATCCCCATCATCTTTAAAAAGTTATCTGAATAATTTAACATGCTGTGAGATACCGAGATATGAAATACAAGCATGAAAGCATTGGTTATTCCTCGGAGAAGGGATTTGTCCAGATAAGCCATGAAAATGTGCTTCAGAATCCCAGGAGTGTGTAGAAGGGTTTAATTTTATGAGCCAACAGGTAAAACTGACTAAATGGCTGTTTTCTTTAAATTATTTAACAGTTTATTTACTTGCCTTGTTTTGCATTTACAGCAAAGAATGGCCAAGTGGGAATTTGCAAAGCAATGTGTTGATAATGCATTCTCTTTTTGGGTGGGCTGCGCTGCGCTGGAGTGGAATCAGAGGATAATTGTTGGATGTTCCTTCATCATCATGGATAAGATATCTTATTTTACAGGCTCTTCCACGTATACATGTGATTCTTTCCACTTGTGCAGGTTGCTGGAGGGCTGGCATAAACACCATCCTCTGGCCCCAGGTGCCAGGAGGCCCATTACATATGACCTCCTCAGGGACATATGGGAAACCTTGAGCAGCATCTGTTGGTCAAAATAGACCAAGGCTTCTTAGGGTGGCCTAGTCCCTGGCATTTTTGGTTGGGGAGGGCATTGCCAGCTCCTCAACATCCCCAGCCATCAAGGGACTCCTGCTCACTGTTGAAATCTTTCCCAAGAGTGTGTGTTTCAAAGAATGACCAGTTGGGCAAAGGGGTCATTCCTGGGGCCCCTCCTCATTTGTACCAATAGAGTCTGCCTGTTGAAGAGTCAATTCACATGAATCCTGAGGTACGGCCTCCTCAAATGCAACCATAACCCCTTGGATTATGCCTCCCACTCTTATTGCATTGAGGCAGCCATGGTTTCTGGGTGAGGTCTCCCCCCAGCTCAGATAAAGTCTATTGGTTGGTGGTGCTCCTCCACCTTCAAAGTTTATGATCGCCCCGGTACAGCCTCAGATCTTATTGCTTCCTGTTCATGGTCTTTTTCAGGTGCGGCACACAAAGAAGTGTGGATCTGCAGTCACAGCATTATGCATTGGGCACATGTGCATGCAACATCAACACCTTGGGGACAACACCTTGGTCTGGGCACATAAGCCCACATTACATGGCTAGGTGAGCCAGAGGAGTATGGAATGGGGTTGATGTCATGCATTGTAGTGGTTGGCCCTCCAGATGCCCTGATCATTCAGCTAAGGGAAATTGATATGGGAATGGCATCAACCTCACCTTCCAAGCAGCAGCAGACCTCAAGTTGCTGCACACAGTGCACCCTGTAATGACCATTCTATGGCTGGAACTGTTGGAGCAGCAGAACTGCAGGGGTGCCTTTGAGCCCGCATATCCCATTCATGCTCAAAAGAAAATGAACAGGGCGATGCAGCACTTGGTACTTTCACTAGGGGGGTGGGTGATTCGGCACCCTAGCATTAGATTTGACAACGGCGTCCTATACAGACCTGATGGGGTGCACTTTTCATCAGACGGTATTTATTGCTCAACATGTAAAATGACATTAAGGATTGGCTGCAGTTTGGTGAAGCGTTGACATGGAGGGGCCAACATGAGTAGTAGATAAGGCATTGGGGTGGATCCTTAGTTTTGCTGGACGGTGGGGTCGGAACCCCTACCAGTACAAGGAATCAGGGTATTCTGTTAACGGGATCCAGGGTGGAGGTGCTTCTGTCCAGATGCCCAGATGGGGGCTGAAGGATCATAGCTCCACCATGGTGATCTTGGGTGGGGTCACCCTGATTTGGTGTATGCCATAGGGTGCTCTGTACCTTCATTTTCCCTGCCATAATAATCAACCAGCAGATGAGTTGGTTGGTTCAGTATTCACACCCAATGTCTGTTGCCATCTGTAATCTACAAAGTTGTGGCTTGTTTAAATCCCAAGTGGTTGTCTTGTGTTTATTGCAATTTCACCATGCTTGGGCCCCGCCACCCACAGCTTCACTCTACCCGGGACCCACATTCAACCCCTCTTCATGGGGAACTCTGGGAATTGTAACTATGAGGGAAATGGGGATCTCCTAACAACTCTCGGCACCCTTCATGAGCTACACTTCCCAGGATGCTTTGGGCAAAGCCATGAGTACCGTAGTATCTTTAGATGTATGGCTTGGCCTTCACCTGCAGAATACAGACAGTTTGGAGGGGCCCTAAGGGTCTATTCTAAGAACACACAGTGGTTTAGATTATGGCCAGGGATGAATGGAGTTATAGTCTAGGTCATCTGCAGGGCACCAGGTTGCAGGAGGCTGTTCTGAGCCTAATTGTTGCTGCTAGTGTGAGAGTAATTGACAAATGTCATAAAGGAATCTGTCCAATGAAAATACTGCAGTTATATATAGTATCATTGGAGGAGGGGAAAAGGCTGAGCCACAGAAAGGGACTAAGGACAAGAAGACTAAATGAGCCAGACTGCATGGCAGGAATCTCTGACTGACAGGTTTTGAGACCACAGGCGAATGGGGCGCGATGCATTTACCAGATGCCAAACTGTTTCCCATTTCCCTACCAGTAGGGGCCTCCGCTCCTCTCTCCTCGGTTTCCCAAGGCACTCTTTATCTCTGCCTAGCTGTGTCCTCATGCTATGCAAATGGTACGATCCATTTCTCCAAAGCGCTCCAGTGGGAGGGCAAGCATTTAATTTCTAAATAAACCCTTGATTTCTCCCCCTCCCTGTCGTTGCCAAAGTGGTTGTAATAATAATAATTAATCACAAGCAAAGCACCCTCTCTCTCTCTGTTTTTGAATGGGATAATATTAATAACACTTGGCAGCCTGTATGGTGTTTTGCAGACATTAACTAATTAATCCTTTCATAACTCACTAGCCATTTACTCGGGGAAAAAACAAACAGTGATTCTCCCCTTTCTTCCTGCCCTGTGAAATAAATCAGACTGAACAAGACCGAATTATTTTGAAACGCCCTTCTTATTAGTTTACAAGGAGCACCCGCTGCAGCTGTTCACTAGGAGTTTAGCCTCCATTGATGGGTCAACTCTGAAAAAAAGGCTTCTCAGTAGACCCTTTCCTACAAGATTCAGGACAGATAAAAGAAAGTACTTGTTTATGCAGTGCTTAGCTAAACCATGGAACTCACTCCCAGAAGAGGCAGTGATGACCATCAGCTTGGATGGCTTGAAAAGAGGATTTGACAAATTCTTGGAGGCTACAGCCACCAGCTGCAATGGCTATGTTCTGCCCCCACTGCCTGAGGCAGCATGCTTCTGAAAACCAGTGGCTGGAAACCATGTGAGGGGGGAGGGCTCTGTATTCCAGTTCTGGTTGCATGTTTCTCATAGGTGTCTGGCTGGCTGCTGTTAGAACAGGATCCTTGGGTAGATGGACCATTGGCCTGATCCAGCAGGGTCTTCTTTTGCTCTCAACAGATGTGCCAATTTTCATTTTCATAATACTGACATTTTTGATGATAGATAGATCAGTTCATTTTGGGTATCTCTCAGTTTCTAACTCCCCCCCCCCAATTTCTGCATCAAATTTGCATTTAAAAAAGTCTCCCCCCCATCAGTATTTTAGTGTCATTTTCTCCTAATATACACATTTTGTCTGCAATTTTGCCTGATAAAGACAATTCTGCAGGGCATTTCCCCCCTAACATAATGCAATTCTGCATGTTATTTTCATGAGTTTTTAATGCACATTTTCCCCTACTCAGCTGTGAAGTCCACTGGGCGACCTTGGACCTGTCCCTGTCTCTCAGCCTAACCTACCTAGCAAGATTGTTGTTGATAAATTTAGGGGTGGGGGAGGACCATGTAAATCACCTTAAACTCTTGGAGAAAAGGTGGAATTGAAATGTTCTTGCTGTTATTTACATTTGTTGGTTGGAGAACTGCATTAAAAAGTCAGAGGGGTGTGTCTCTCTGTGTGTGTGTGTGTTTCAGAGAGCTGCATTTCAATTTGTGCATTGTTTTGGGAATTGTAAATTGGGTAGGTTTGCATTCAAATGCAACCCGCATCAGGGGCATAGCTGAGGAGGACCAGGGGTGAGCAGAACCTGTAGCCAGACATTTGGGGGTGGTAGTGTTGAGGGGGGCCATTGCAAAAACAGGGCATAAATAAATTCACCCCAATGTGCTGAATTTTACAAGTTCCAGAGGCGTAGCCGTTTTAGCTTGTTGCGGCAAAAACAGCAAAAAGTATTGCAGCACCATAAAGATTCTTAACAAACTCTCAAGGCACCTTAAACAGATTTTATTAAGGCATAAATTTTCACAGACTGAAGTTCACTTCATCAGATGAATGAAGAATTTTTTCCTGAATTGCTGGTTAAATACATGTGGTGCAGGGGGCATTATAAACAACGAGGCAGAGGGAAATGAAATGCAGGGATTACAAAAACATTAAAAAAATAACATGCATTCTTTTTTTAAGGGCCTAATGCATTTCCACCCCAGTATATTCTGGTTATCCTAATGTCTTTGCCAGGGGTGTCTTAGCCATAGAGGATGGTGGTGTGGGGCACCACGGTGCCAAGTTCTGGAGGGCGCCAGGGAATAGGCGGAGGCTGGATGCAGCGCCTCCCGGCATCAGCTTGTTGCCCTCGTGCGCCACCACCATGCTGTGCCATGGCCGGAGCCTCATCCCTGCCAGAGCCGCCCTCCAGCCCTGCTGGCAGCACTACCCTTGTCGCCCTCACCCGCCTCTGCTATGCCGCGCCGTGCTGTGCCCGGAGCCTCTGTCCCACCGGAGGAGCTGCCCTCCTGCTGCTGCCCGCCTGGAGGGAAATGTGGGGATGGGGGTGGGGCGCTGGAGGGATCCTTGCACCACGGCGCCATATAAGCTTAAGACAGCCCTGGTCTTTGCCCTCATTGGCCAGACCTCTGGAAGGTAGAGGTGAAATGAACATCTCAGTGAGAATTGTGTAGAATTATCCACAAGTAAAAGTGCAAAACATTGGTTGTGTGATCTGATGCACATCTGCTGAGAATTAAGCCCCATTGAATCCAATGGGACTCACTTCTCTGCAAGTAAGTATGCACACTTCCTAGGGAATAAGACTCAGAGATCATAGTTGGGCTTATTTCTGAGTAAACACGCATAGGCTTGCACTGTTAGATCGTAACTCCACGATGCAAACGTGCCCCCATTTACTCCACAAGTAAAAGGACAAGAGACTGGCAGTGCAATCTTATCCAAGTCTCACTCAGGAATAAGCCTCTTTGTGTACATTGAGACTTATTCCTAGGTAAAGAAGCACAAGATTGCAGCCTTATTATCCAGTTCCCAACACATTAGCAAGTAAGTCCCATTGATCATACTGGGATGTATAACTGGAGCCATCCAGGTGTTGTTGGATCCCAGTTCCCATCGGTTCTAGCAAGCGTGGCCAAAGGTCAGAGGTGATAGGAGTTGTCTAATAACATCTGGAGGGCCACAGGTTCCCCATCCCTGGCTGTAATCCTGCATTTTATGCCTACTGCTGTTTACTCTAGTTGTTGTTGTTGTTGTTGTTGCTGCTGCTGCTGTTGCTGCTGCTGCTGCTGCTGCTTCTTTTTCCTTTACTTTTCTGATTTGTCTTAATGTTCTCTCTCCTTTTCATTCAGCTCAAAGGGAGGATTTTGAAGTTGGAGATGCAATGCTGGCTAAGACTTCAATCCCTGTTATAAATTCTCATTATAAAGCTATTTCCCCATGTTCTGGAGAATGAAAGTGATTTTTTTTTTTTAGGTCTGAATCACCCCTTTCCATTTTCTTAAAGTAGAGAGAGGGACAAATTGTTTTCCATCCATTTACTCCAGTCCACATCAGTAAAAACACAAAAGGCAGTAATAAGGAATTCAATAACAAATATTACTTTGAATACATGGACTAAAAACACAACTATTTTTTAATAGCTAATGGAGTTGGTTTCCCCCTGTAAATATATAAAACCTACCAGTCATCATTTGCCACTTAATTGCAATGGCCGTTATGTTGTCCACTGGAACTTGACAACCGAATTCAGGCTCCACACAGGAGTTGGTAACTTAACAGGTACATTAGCAAGTATTTATTCTGCTCCCTGGTGGGACTTTCAATACTAGTGTTTACTAGGCTTCTTCTTAGGTCAAGGGAAGGTGGGTGGCATCTAGAAGCTAGGTTGCACTTAAGGGTAAACCAACTAGGTAATTCACTATCTGGACACAACACAGCTGCAACAGGATTATGTGTGCTTGAACTCTTTGATCAAAAGGAGGTGTAACAGTACATGCCTGTGCCTTGGATTGTGGCCTACGCTTGTTGATGCCTCATGAACAATATGAACATGTTTTCTTTATCTGTCTGATACTGCTGGGATGATCTGCCTTCATGCACAGTCTGTGTATTGGGCAAGGAAGGACTCGGGTCTCTGCTAGACACCCCATCATTGCCAGGCATGTCCCCTTAAGTTCCTGGAGATGGTTTTTTGCGATGCACATGTGACTAGCCCATGACACAAATCTGCCTATGGTAATTTATCAGTAGGGTTTTCAGAAAATTTAGATAACGGGTGGGGCCTCACTGGGATATTGGAAAACTGAGGTCCAGAGCACAAAATACTTGGTATTCCATCCCTATCCCCCCACCCCAGCCACCTTCCAACAACTCCCCAGCTTTCTGCTGAGAAAGCCCTTTAGCAGGAAAGGAAGAGGCACCTGCACCTCTTCGCCTCTTGACATTGCGCCAGTCTGGACAGGCAAGTGGAAACCAGCAGGGGCTACAGCATGAGGAAATTGCATGGGATGGAGAAGCGCGTTGTCAATTTCACTCATGAATTACTTCATTAAAAGCTTAAGTCTCCAAGTCCCCATTCAAGGCAACTGCCAGCTCCGACTGTCACTTTTCCCCCTCTTGAGTGCTCCATGCTGCTTTTTTACAGCAACATGCCAGCAGTTGACTCGGTGCTCTAAGAGTTTCCCACAGTTCCTGCTGCTTCTCTCTTGGAGACAAGCCAGAAATAAATGTATAAATGAGGGCGACTCTGCTCTGGTTTAGGGAGCCATGAATACGTGCGAAGGCTGGGATGGGGATGGAGTGCGAATGGCGGGGTTTCTCCCATTGCTTCAACTGATGGCCAGAATCTGTTTTGCTTAGGGGGAAATACTGTACTCAGAACCTCAAAAGAACCTAAGCAGTGTCTTGCTGCATCAGACCCAATCCAGCATTCTGTTCTCAGAATGGCTCACCATAGACATATGGGAAGACCACAAGTAGGCCGTGAGCACAGAAGCCCTTTGCCCACTGATGATCCTCTGAAATTGTCCCTCAAAGGTTCAGTGCCTTTGATATTGGAGGTAGTTCTGAATCAGGAAGTTTAGTTGGGAATACATTGAGAATATGCATCTCAGACCAGGATTTACCATCTTCTGAGGTCCGGAAGGTCTGTCTGTGCCTATCAGCAGTACCAATAGGAGTTGTTTGGATACTATCACTCACCTCCCAAGAGAATTCATTGATACTTTTGAAGGAGAGTAATTCCAGTAAGAATCCTACAAATGTTTTAACCCAAGAAGGTTTGAGTCATATTTTGCTGGCTAACTCTAGTGATGGGCAGGCCCCAACACAACCTTCAATAAATTCTGCTGGCATCATCAAACTGAGTTTGGTTTCCTTCAAAGTGCCTGCAGATGCATCAGATTCTTAGGACACTTCGTAGGACTGTCATAATTGCCTTGAATTTCACTTTGGGGCAAGTTCACTGGCTTCTCTCAAATTGGAGATGAAACACAATTTTGTACCATTTTTTAAAAAGAAAAAAAAAAACAGGAAAGCAACATTTTTAAATTTTCATGTTTGAAATCCTGAGTTGGCACACTTTTCAGTTTCAGCAGGTATCATTGGAATATAGGGAGCTGACTTATACTGAGACAATTAGTCTATCTAACACTATATTGTCAAAAACTAACTGGCAGAGGATCTCTGGGGTTTCAGGCAGAAGCCTTTCTCAGCCCTTTCCGGAGTTGCCAGAGATTGAACCTGAGACCTTCTGCATGCAAAGCAATTGCTCTACCACTAAGCTGCATCCCTTCTGCACCAGCATGGCAGGAGTGGTTCTTCATCTGGGGAAGAGTAGATTGTTGGGATAACCAGCTTCTGGGATAAGCAGTTGTCTGAGAGCCTGCTCTGGCTGGTTATGATGGGTCCGCTGGTTATGAAGTTTTCCTGAAGGTCGTGAGGAGTTTTCGGAAGTTGCAAAGGTTCTGAAGAGGATAGGATAAGCAGCAAGAAGTAGAGCAAAAGGTGTGGCCGAAGGCAGGAAAGAGGCCAAATAAAAAAGAAGACTGCAGTCGATGGTTTTAAGCGCACTCAGTACGAGCGAGCTCTCTGTCTCTCTGTTGCTCTATGTTTTTCTCTCTGTGCTTGTCTCGAGCTACTCGCTGGGCTTGTCTCATGCTACTCGTCACAGAGCTAACAGGAGCAGGGCTATTTATTAGCAAATTATACAGCGTCATAACATAAGCTTTAACCAATAACAGCATTGCAATAGTCAGTGTTTCCGGGCGGGAAACAAGTCTGCGACCGTTACCAGGAGGCTTCCTGGCTCGCCTTTGAGCAGGCGCGGAGGGATCCAGGCACCAATCTCCGGCCGGATCCTCTTTCCTTCCGTGCAGTAGCGCGGAAGGATTAGTAAAGCGGCAAAAGAGCGGGAAATCCCAAAACGTATTCCCACAGTAGATGGAAAGTACAAGGGAATTGAAAATATACATCTAAAACAACTCACTAAGAAGACCATTTAAAGAGGCGCAATGAACATGTAGAATGGGCAAGTTCCACTCGATAGTTTTCAAAATAGGGCTCCCTCAGTTCTCAGGGGAAGGAGCAGTTAGAATAAACATGGAAATGTTGCCATGTGGCTTCAGCAAGTCATATCTAAGGATGGGGGAGAAATTTAAATCAGTTCACATTTAAAGGTGAGTCTACTTAATTCACACTTTCTGAAACTATATGCAAACTTTAAAAGCCATCCTTCAAAATTTGCACTTTCCCAAATGTTACATTGCAATTCTCCTGCAAAGTGATGTGTATAAAAAAATCATTTAGTAGGGTAAAGTGTGTATAAAAATGCATATATTAGTGACAATAACATACAAAACTGCATTATATTTGTGTAATATTAAGTTGTTTCAAACTCTGTTTAATATTGTATAATATTGTGTTTTAATGTTAATATTTTGTTTTAATTGTTGTAACCCTCCCCCAGGACCTTGTGGTGAAAGGCAGGTAATACATTATAGTATTAAGTGTGGAAGAATGAGAAACTGGGAAAGTTGAAATTGACAGATACACTTATCTCTACCATATATATGGTAGAGATAAGTGTATCTGTCAATTTCAACTTCCCCAGTTTCTCATTCTTCCACACTTAATACTATAATACTTAATACTTAATACTATATATAATACTTAATACTTAATACTTAATACTATATATATATATATATATATATATATATATATATATATATATATATATATAGCTGTAAAAATAAAATCTCTTGCATGAAATAAACAACAGAGCTTTACAACTTATTTAGTTTGGAACAGAGGCAGAATTCAGAGCTGCTGGGATTCAAGTGCATAGGCTCCTCTCTGTGTGTGTGTGTGTTTGTGTGTTGGGAACTGCAAGGACCTCAAAGCCGTTCTCTCCGGCACAGCAGTACCATCTTCCAATGCAGTTAACCCCCTTCCGTCCTGCTTTGATAACCAGAAGTGTGGACGAAAATAACCAGCCTTTCCTCTCTAATGACCTATTTCCAATTTATTCTTTGGCATCAAATCTTATAAAAGAAGAATAAGAAGGACTGAAAGGACCGGCCAATCAATATAACGCTGAAAGCTCGGGTTTATTGATCCAGTCTCTGGATTTTGCTAGAATCAAAAGAAACGCAAACCAGGGCAAAAAAAACAACAACAACAGCAGCAACAAGGAAAGGACGGGAATTGTCTAACTAAGACTTCTATTACCGTTTTGGGTGTCTTTGTGTTTGTTCGTGGAAGCATCCCTGGAGGAGGTTGGGGGTTCGAGTTGGAGGGGTCCTACTACCTTTTTGTAGCAGAGAGGGACAGAACACTATGGGGGCAATTACAGTCTAATCTGCTGAACTTAGTCATGGCAGGGAAGAAGGACTGGCAAGAGGAAGAATAAGGGTGTCTCAGGTCCTGCTGAGAGCCCCTTGAAAAGCTGGACATTTGCCCTAAGGAACTGATGTTACAAGGGCTGCTGCTGCTGCTGCACAGACAAGCATTGCCTCCCACTCCACTTTTCCTAATTAGAGAAAGTATCTGGCTACAGAAACATGCTTCCAGCTTCCCCATCATCTGACAGAAAGGGGTCTATAGCAAACCAACTTTAGCCTTGCTAACATCCCCACTGCAACTATATCAGTCGGTTTGAGAAGTTGGATACCTTCTAACTGCCCAGTGCAGGCTGAAATTAAGGGAACTCCACCTTGGTTTAGAGTCCATCCCACAAAGAACTACAGGAACTATAGGTTTGTGGTTTTTTAAGGGTGCTGAGAATTGGTATGAGGCACTTGTTCCCCTCACAGAGCTACAATTCCAGGAGTTTCCTTGTGAAGAGGGATTTACTGTTAAATTACCCTGAGAATTTGACAGTGGAACCAACCCCCTTCATTGGAGGTTTTTAAGCAGAGGTTGGATGTCCATCTGTCATGGATGCTTTAGTTAAGATTCCTGCACTGCAGGGGTTGGACTAGATGACCCTTGTGGACCCTTCAAATCCTATAAATTCTATGATTCTATTTAATTGTATCTCTGTGAGGGGAATAGGGGGCTCCTAACTAAACAAGTCCAAAATGCAATGACCTTTTAACTGTGCATTGCAACTTCCCCACTGTCTACCTCTCCCTGCCTGGAGTGTAATTCTGCCTTGGAGAGTTGCTGGAACCCTCAGGACAAATTTAGGGGCCAGGTGGTGAGAAGGAAAGTCTCCCAAGTCTACACCGAGCTGTCGGGGGAAGGGGGGAGCTGCGCTGCTTTGCTGGTGGCATTCCCCCCTTCCCCCTTAGTTTTGACAGCTGGGGGAGGCTTGGGAGTCGTGGGCTGCAGGGCGCACACACCGCTCCGTGCACCTGAGCAGCTATCCCGCAGCTGGGAGGGCACAGAGAGTGCCCCCCCTCTGGAGCACTCTTGCCCTGGGCAGCGCGGGCATATCCTCCACCACTGCTCAGGGGTGCTGCAGGCAGTGCCACAACTATGATGTAGAATGGAAGGCGAGAGGCAGGAATGGAGCACTGAATTTTGGGCATCACACAGGGCACTGCTATGACCCCAAGGACTGCGACTGCTTCAGGTCTTCAGTATGCACTGTGTGCTGCTATCTCAATGCATGAACGGGTCGTAAATGAACATGCCCTCTGAGGCAAGTGGTGAAAACAAGGGCACACCATGATTTACATTCCAGCGCCAGCATGGAGACTCCATCATACAGAGGCCAGTTTCAACTCCCTCTGCTTGATGAACATAATCTGTGCCTCATTTCCCTATCAGAAGGTATGAAACAGGATTCGGGATGAGCATTTAACTGCAGCACAACTTCCTTTATCTAAATGGCTTGAAGAAAACATCAGAAATTCAGGTCAACACAGGTAGCGCTTGATTAGGAGGTGTCTGATTTGAAACGCATCAGATGCCATCATTTCAAATGTAAAACTTAAATTTGCACATTCAGTAAATAATATTTCAAACTCACGGGAGGTCACACGGCCTCCCACAATCTCCCGCAGCCTAGTGCCTTTCAGATGTTTTGAACAACAACTCCCACCAGCCCCAGCCAGCATGGCCAATGGTCAGGGGTGAAGATAATTTAAATACAAAGCACCTGGACAGCACCAAGTTGGGAAAGACTGTTCTGCAATTATTCATGCTGTAGCAGGGCTGTTTCAGAAACAAGCCACCCCTAGCCCTTGGAATAAGATGCCATGTGTATCTCAAAATAATTGTTGTTGTTTTTATTATTATTTATTAAATTTGTATATCTCACAGGTGATTCACAACATAAAAATCCACAATGAGAACACAAGATACATTATAAAAACAAAAACAAACCAATAACCCCCCTTCCCACAAGCACATTTAAAAGGCCATATAATGTTTAATCAGCCAGAAACATGGTTACTGCATAGAGAAACATTTTTCCTTGACACCTAAAGCTACATATGTAATGAAGGTACCAGGCAAGCCTCCCAGAGGAGAGCATTCCACAAAAGGGAAGCCACCACAGAGAAGACCCATTCTCATGTTGCCAACCTCTGGATGTCTCATGGAGGGGGCACATGAAAAAGGGCCTCAGATGATGATGTCAGGGTCTGGGTTGGTTCATATGGGGAGAGGTAGTTCTTGAAGTATTGTGGTACTCAGCCATTTAAGGAGCCTTAAAGAAACAATACTAAGGCTAAGGCTCAATGGAGTGTCTCCATTAAGGCTCAGGCACCATATTTTGGTCCCAGTACAAGTTTACTACATGAATCCTCTGCTACACACATACTACAATCCCATCCCAGGCACACAATCTCATTCAATAAATGTTTCTATTTAAATTTTGGAATGACACTTTCCACATTTACCACATTAACCCCCCACCCCAAGTACACAAAGACACACATCTTCGCTGTCCCCCCACCTCCCTTAATATTAGGGTAATGCCAGAATTTGCTCTCCAGTTTCTCAAACATTTTCTTCTCTAAAATGCTCAGGGCACTTTAAAAATTCTTGAGAATTCACGGGGCAAGCGTTTTCAAGATTGACTTTTCATTACAATGTGGGTGGTATCTTATACACATTTCTCCAGCACATTGCAGCCTCCCTGGTTGCCTACGCTGATAATAATAATGAAAAGCCTGTGGGAGAAATTACCCCATGAGATATTCCTTGGGTTTCAATTGGAGTGCAAACACCTGGGGAGGCTGCAGAGGGCAGAACACTGGAAGAATTATTTGTAGAATTAATGGTCACCCCCCCTCCCAGTAACCTGCAAAGTAAAGTATATATGACAGAAGCCTGGCAACCCACCCATGAGAATTGCACCAAAATGTTCTCTCACCCCCTTTGATAATTGTTGAATGCATTTTTCCTCATTAATTGATGGAAACGGTTAGGGGGGGGGATGGGATAAATTTCTACCCCAACACCATTTAATATAGTACAACATTCAGCCTGAGGAAGAATAATGAAAAGTGTTGTTTTGTAACTTTTTCTGGCCCAAATCAAGGTGTTATCCTGTCAATGTTTTGATTTATTTTATTTATTGACCAGCATGGCTGTAAGCATATTTGAAACAAATGGATTTACATTAAAGCTTCATTTTTTCTACCCTTTGCATTGTGAAATCATGACTCATCACCCCAAAGTCAACTTCTCTTGCAAGTTCACATTCACTATATAGTTCACACTCAATATATAATGGGAACCCAACCTTGCCCCATGCTAGAACACCTTCAGGTTGGTTTTTTTAATTAGTGCAGGCTGTAATTAGTCCCACTGTTTCTGAGATCAATGTCCCTGATTATTATTGTGCTTTGTCCATATAACCAGCCTCACTCCTGGGTATGCACAAGGAACTCTGAGAGACAGTTAGTTCTTGATAGAGCTCACTGCTTTTTCTATTCTTGTTACAGGTGGGTAGCCGTGTTGGTCTGCCATAGTCAAAACAAAATAAAATAAAAAATTCCTTCCAGTAGCACCTTAGAGACCAACTAAGTTTGTTCTTGGTATGAGCTTTCGTATGAAAAGCTCTTGGTATGAGCTATTTCTATTCTTAACACTGCTTTTGACCAGCCACAAGCTGAAGTCATGTGATCTGGATGATAGGTACACAAATTCAGAGGAAAAAGGTTTCCATAAATATCTTCAAACATGACCTACGCATTAGTCATGTGAATGCACACACACACACACACACACACACACACTTCATGGTAATGAAAATTGAAACGCGGGCTAGATTCCTGTAGATCTCCAGCCTCCAAGTAAGAAATTCCCTTTTCCCCAAGCTTGGACCACCCACTCCCCTTTTGCCCTGCTCTCACAAGTCGGCCACCAAAGTAGCAGCTGCAGTTCTGTTCATCTGATAAAGATTTTTTATTGACAAAAAGTCATCTTTTATTTAAAAGAGAGAGACAGACAGAGAGACAGGGAGAGAGCAAGGAAGATAGAGAGCCAGGGGCAGATTGTGTGATGCCAGTGATAAACAGCCCATTGCAGCAAAGTTTAATTAAAAATTATTGTTACAGTTGCATGTAAGGAGCCCACCCCTCATCAGGGGGAAATGGATTTCCAATAGATCTTCAGGAATAAGTCCATTGGCGTGTGTATTATTTGAAGACATAATGAATAGAGGGCAAGAGAAGGGAAGCAGCTGAGGAGAGAATTGCAAATCGGTAGCCCCCAAACAGACTAAAATAGACATTTATTCAAAAGCGTTAGGACAGGTTTTCTGCCGGAACAGGTTTTCTATCATTGTGGGAGGAGATGCCCCGTGGTTCAAGATTTTCCTTATCTAATCCTTGAGGTCAAATGCCAACAGCAGCTTGTTCCATCTTCCTGCTTCCTTACAGAAAAAAAAGCGGGATGGTGATTACTGGCCAGACCGCCTTTTACACACTCTTGTGCCCAGGGAACCGGACTCAAGCTGTGGATGGCCGCTCTGCAATCAGGGGACAGCATAAGGGAATGGGCTGCTGTAAAATGAGTGTCAGCAAGGGCCTTTAAAAATAGAACAAAGCCACAGCAGAGAGAATGTCATTCTAGCAGGCCCGACCTTTTCACGTAAACTAATCGATTTCAAGGCATATTGTCAAAGAGGTTCTGTGCTGAAAGATTGTAGGGTGGTGATGGCTGTTGGGTTCTCTCTCTCTCCCTCTCTCTCTCTTCCCCTTTCTCAGGAGGATTAAAAGAACAGTAGATATTCAAATGTTAACAGATGTTGCATCCTAGCGCAGTGGAGTTTTGCTGTTCTTAAGCGGTTGCAGCTGAAGTCTGCAGAGCTGGGGAAAGAACTGGAAGAGGAAATGGACAAAGGGTTTCAAAATGGAAGTGGTCACCACTGCTGCTTAGGTTGAAGACACATGACCGACTTAAAATGCAGCTAGGTAATTCCCACCCCCCACCCCACCCCACGTGAATCGAAGCTGGTCTGCTGGAAAACATATCAAACCACAGAAATGACAGGGCAGAGGTGGATTGTGGGTAACGTGTACACCACGTCCCCAACCAGTGGCGGGAGTGCACTGCTTGCAGAGTATCTGCACGCACAGCAATCACACAACCCGTTCACCCACTTTGTGGCCTTTTCAAAATGGTAAACAGAAGCTTGCAGAGCTATGGCTCAGTGATGGAGCTCCATGCTCTGCATGGTGAAAGTCCCCCCATTCAGTCCCTCGGATTCCCAGGTAGGGATGAATGCCTGTTTGAAAAGCCAGAGACCTGCTGCCATTCAGAACAGACCATCAGGTGTGGCCAAGATGGTTGCAGACTGGTGGAAGCTGTAGACCAAAACACGTGGAGGGCACTGTGTTGGCTACCCCTGGTATAGAGAATGTTGAGCTTGATGGTCCAATGACCAGGTTCAGAATCAGAGAGCTTTTCTGTTCCAGGATTGACAGGGAGATCCCAGTTCAGCAGGGCTTTTGTGAAGAAGCCAGCAACATCCTCATATGGGGACTGCCTGTTATGGCAGGGCTGTCCATGCAATCAGCTTTTCCTTCCATACAATCCGCACTAGGAGCAGATCCACACTGAGCATTTAAAGGACATTCAAAGCACATGACTTCCCCCAAAGAATCCTGGGAACTGTAGTTTCCCCCTCCCAGAGCTATGATTCTTGTATTCCTTAACAAACTACAGAACCCAGGATTCTTTAGGGGGAAGCCATGTGCTTTAAATGTCCATCAACTATGATTTAAGTGTATGGTGTAGATCTGCTCTGGCTCTTGAGATCATGGGGATTAGGGCTGAGGGAACATTTGCACTGACTGCTATGTGTATAATCCATTTGTTTTCGATTCCACATTCAGCTTCTGTTGTTTGCCTGGCACTGCATGCTTCGATGACTTGCTAACCTCTGGGCTGTTTTTCACTTGCTGTTGTCCGTTTTTGAAGAGGCACAAGAGGTGATATAGGACAATTTAGTATTGTATTATCCCTCTGTTGCTCCACTCATCAGTGAACCCTCTATTTCTGCTGCGATCCCAGCTCCAAAGGCAGAAGCTGTGCGTATGTGATCTTGCACATCTTTTAAGAGGCTGGCTAGCCAGATGATGGGAAGGAGGGGGGGGGAGATGTTTGCCATATACTGCCCCCTTCATACCCACCATCGCTGTAAAAGTGTGCAGAGTTGGGAGGAGGTCGTCAAATGCTATTCAGATGCAGGCCTCTATTTATCTCTTTCAGAGGGAAAACCATAAATGTCATTGTGCCAAATCATCCAATGCCACATTTTTCCTCCTGGTTCCCCCCCCCCCCCAATGCAAACCATGAAGGATATATTGGAACTGGTGTGAACAAAGATTAATTGCGTGCATACAATTAACAAGCACGTGCAGTTTTATTTGTTGGCAATATAACCAGCAGCCACAGATAAGACTGAGGTGACAGTGGGGTAGCGTGCAGTGGGAACCACAGGCCTGGAGGGGAAATGCGACCCTCAGGACTTGCCCCAGGCAACATTCCCTTCTCAGGCCACACTCTTTCTTCCCAGGCTGCATCTCTCACAAGCCCTGCTCTGTTCTCTTTTTAAGTATTTTTGTCTGCCCAGGAATGTCCTTCAAGTGTAATAATGCCCCTTGCTTGCCTTCATGGAGAGATGAGTATGTTGAAACCTCTGGCTTTTGAGTGACTGGATTGTGGTCTATTGTACAAAAGTAAGAGTTGCACCTTCTGCTTAACCCACTTTTAACCTCCATCAAGGTTACTTATGGAGCAATGCAGCCCCCGGACCAGGCATAGGCAAACTCGGCCCTCCAGATGTTTTGGGACTACAACTCCCATGATCCCTAGCTAACAGGACCAGTGGTCAGGGATGATGGGAATTGTAGTCCAAAAACATTTGGAGGGCCGAGTTTGCCTATGCCTGCCCTCACCTAAACTAAGTGCCATGCATGTTGAGGAGTGGAAGTTTAACTTCCCCCCTTGGTGCTATGGCCCTGGCAAGTACCTCCTCTGCAAAGGTGCTGTTTGCATTTGAATCCACCCAGGATTGTGGGAGGGAGAGAAAGAGTTAATCTCCCCATTGCCAGCTCTTCAGTCTTGTCCGTACAGAGGACAGAGATGCGGTAATTAGTTGAGATGTGATGGTGAAAATGCACCAATCCAGCAACTCAGGAATGCATCTGCAATATATTATTCAGCCACTAAAGGTCACTCTGAGACACACAGAAGTGTAGACAAGACTCTCTGCTGGGCAAACAAGGAGGACAAAGCAAAACAGGCACTCAAGCAGCATGGAATCCTGTTTGTTCAACCATCAGGCTGTGCCTTTAAACCAGTGTCTGGAGCCTGTTCCCCAAGCAACAAGTTCCTACAGAGTGGGACACAACTTAGATAAGCACCAGGGTCAGGACACAGAAACCTGCAGCTTCCAAATGAGGGAAGATGTTTCATGCATCCCACTTAAGTACTTATTTGGAGAGAGAGCTTTCTACAGAGAGAGGACCTGAAGAGGAGAATAATTATTTGTAGCTTATATAAAAGATGCCTATTCTCTCGTGCATGCATTGGAACGCATCAAAGATTGTGTATTTTATGTAAATGTTAAAAGAGTATATTTTACATAAAAGGGCACACAAACTGTGTACAGTGAGACAAAATAATATACAATGGATCAACGTGGGACACACTAGCACCAATAGGCTAGCGTAGGGCAGAAAGGACCTACGACTGAGTCCCAGAAGACTGAAATGGAACAGAATGAACTGCTCAGCCCATCGCTATGAACAGTAGATTTTTGATTTTTTTTTTTAAAAAAAGGTTGAACTCTAAACAACAAAAAAAGAGACTGATCTCCAAGAAATAGAAGTTCTGGAACACAATTCTTCCTGGAATTCTTCCTCAGGAAGAATTTCATCATCTCATGTGTGGAGAAAAGAGGTGTGGTTGTTCAACGAAGAGAGGAAAGCCACTTTGCACATGCTCTGGGCCGGGGAATTCTATTTTGTACTGTAGAGTGAATCAATAATCACAGTAACTTCTTTCAGAGCAAAGCCTAGATATTAATAAAAAAAAGTATTTTTGTTGGCTCAGATTTAGCCCTGACCAGCCAGCAATGCTCCCTGCCTTCTAGCTAGAGAAGCCTGCAAACCATCCTGGCGTGGCACAGCATGCAATTAAAATGGATCTTCCCTCCATCACACCTCTGCCATCTCCCAACACCCCAAACAGGAAAATGCCCCCCCTCCCACATTGTCATAGCTTCCAGCCAATCAGGAAGGCGTCCATCTGGAATCTACCCTCTCCTGCAGTTGGACATTTACTGAGTATAAGTAGCTTCCCCTCGGATTGACAAACTGGCAGAGCAGTACAGGCAACTGCTAAAACCTGCCACGTCCTAGTTAGTCTGTCTATGAAGGATTGGCTGATAGCTGACAAGTGAAGAATGATTGCGAATAGGGGACGGGAAGGGAATGGCGGGCGAGTGCTGAGTGACAAACTCACTTGGCGCCTTTCCAGAGTGGTCTGTCATTTCCCTCATCCCCTTCCAGTACATGTGCAGTTGTTGTTGCACATCTTTTGCAAGAATGGCCCCACGAGCTCTCCTTGCACACATTAAGTCTCCATGTGGAGGAGAATGTATGAAAGATGCCCATGGGTGATTTTTTAAAAAACAGCATAGGGACAGGATGTCTCTCTCTCTCTCTCTCTCTCTCTCTCTCTCTCTCTCTCTCTCTCTCTGTGTGTGTGTGTGTGTGTGTGTACTTTTGTACATTGCTGTAAGACCTAGATGGTGAAATAATAATAATAATAATAATAGTAATAATAATTATTATTATTTATACATACATACATACATACATACATACATACATACATACATACATACCTGACCCATCTGGCTGGGTTTCCCCAGCCACTCTGGGTGGCTCCCATCATCATCATCATCATCATCATCATCATCATCATCATCATCATCATAATGTCTTCTAAAAGTCAGATAGTTGTTTATTTCCTTGACATCTGATGGGAGGGCGTTCCACAGGGCGGGTGCCACTATTGAGAAGTCTCTCTGACTGGTTCCTTGTAACCTCAATTCTCACAGTGAGAGAACCGTCAGAAGGCCCTCGGCGCTGGACCTCAGTGTCCTGGCAGAACGATGGGGGTGTAGACGTTCCTTCAGGTATACTGGGCTGAGGCCATTTAGGGCTTTAAAGGTAAACACCAACACTTTGAATTGTGCTCGGAAATGTAAAGGTAAAGGTAAAGGTACCCCTGACCGTTAGGTCCAGTCGCAGACGACTCTGGGGTTGCGGTGCTCATCTTGCTCTATAGGCCGAGGGAGCTGCCGTTGGCCACAGACAGCTTCCAGGTCATGTGGCCAGCATGACTAAGCTGCTTCTGGTGAACCAGAGCAGCGCACGGAAACACCGTTTACCTTCCTGCTGGTGCGGTACCTATTTATCTATTTGCACTTTGATTTGCTTTCGAACTGCTGGGTGGGCAGGAGCTGGGACCGAACAACGGGAGCTCACCCCATCATGGTGATTCGAACTGCCAACCTTCTGATTGGCAAGCCCTAGGCTCAGTGGTTTAGACCACAGCGCCACCCGCATCCCTACGGAAATGTACTGGGAGCCAATGTAGGTCTTTCAGGACCAGTGTTTTATGGTCTCGGCGGCCACTCCCAGTCACCAGTCTAGCTGCCGCATTCTGAATTAGCTGAACCAGTAAAAGGCATGGCCTAGGGAGAAGGGGTGTGGTTTGGGGAGAGTTCCGATGGCCTGTTAATAAGTTTCCCCATGTAGAGCTCATTGCAGTAGTCCAAGTGGGAGATAACTAGAGCATGCACCACTCTGGCGAGACAGCCCACGGGCAGATAGGCCATTTAGTCAAACCATTGGTCCATGTAGCTATGCACAGTCTGCACTGCCTGGCAGTGGCTTTCCAAGGTTTCAGGCAGGAGTTTTCCTCACCCCTTCCTGGAGATGCTGGGAGTTGAACCTGGGACCTTCTGTGTGCAAAGCAGATGCTCTACCACTGTGCTACAGCCCTTCCCCTAAGCAGCAAGGGCAATGGGCTGAGTTTTTTCCTTTCCCCTGAAGCAGCAGCTCGGCATTCTCTAAAGCCAAGGATAGTGAACCCTTTTTCTTTCTTTTTTTGGCTCAAGGACTGCATTCCCTTCCGGGCAACCCGTCCAGGTGCCACGAGCTAATGGTGAGTGGAGACATGAGAAAAAATGGGCAGAGCAATGAATGTGAGTTTTCTTCACATAGCCACACACACTCACATGCCACTTTAGCTAGACAAAAACCCCCAAGGAGGCTGCAAAACAGAACCGGTATAGGGCATGGCCTAGGGAGAAGGGGTATCGTTTGGGGAGAGTTCCAATGATCTGTTAAAAATTCCTAGAGGGTCATACTGGATATGGTTATTGGATGGGCCCAAGTTGCAGCATCATGACACACTCAAGAGAGAAAACCTTCCTCCATCCACTGTCTTTACACCATGCATCATTTAAATTATACTTCCCTTACTTGGCCTAGAAAAAGCCACAAAGGCTGTATCTCTTTCCTCCCAGGGGAGTTGCTTCAGTCCCTTTGCTTAATTCTGAACTCTTTTCCAGCATTACAATATCATAGCGCTGGTGCTAGCTTAAGGCAAGCAGCAAAAATGCACAATAAATAAATCCTACCCAGTCTCAGCGCACACCCAGGCACCTTGAGAGGCCCTTGAAATAGGGACTGGGAAGTATTGTCCTCTGGCTCTTCCCCCAGAGCTAAACAGGGACTGGCACAGATTCACCTAGCAGTCTGCAATGGTCTGGGTGACTGTCCCACATATGGTGTGTGTCGGCCTGGTAACCAGCAGCTAATCACTAGCAAGACTTGAGCTTTCTCATCCTCCAGCTGTGAGCTCCTCCCCTACTAAACCCAATAAACACCAGGACAGCTGGTGTGTGGGCTCCCATTGCAGCAGCTACTCAAGGAATTGTGGAGAGAGAGAGAGAGAGAGACAGAGAGAGAGAGAGAGACAGAGAGAGATTGATTACAGACCAGAAGTAGGAAGATGTAAAAAGACCCGAAACAAAAATAAAAACAAAAGCCCAAACTCCCTAAAATAAAATCCAATATAATGTAATCCTGTCATTTCCCAAACTGAAGAACTGACACATTATATAAGCCCCGTTCCATATCTGCTGCATTTACCCTTGTTGCTTCATGGCTTTGCAACAAAGATATTTCGATATTTAACAAAGTTGCCAATTGTGGCGTTGGGAAATGAGCTTTCTGAGCACAGTGGCCCAATTGTAAGCTTGGAAAATAGGTGGGGTGATAAAGGTGGAAATTGGCTGGTGAAGGACCCTGTGTGAGAGACAGGGAAGATCTCCCAGGCTAGGAGAAGAAAGGGAAGTTCCCAGGTGAGAGCTAGGAGGGTCCAGCCCCTTCTGTGGGAGGCAAAGGTTAAGATCTACCTTTGAGAGAGGACTCTGCATTTTCTTTGCTCTTTCTTTCTTGGTTTTTGTTTTTATGTAGATTAGGGTTTGTTTGTTTTTAAATAAAATCTTATGGAAAATAGCTGGTGTGAGATGGTGACACTCCACACTTCAAGAATTGTAAAAGTGGTTACTGCGCTGGGAAACATGAACATTTGGGCTGAGAAGCAGGGACAGACTGAGAACCACTGGAGTACAACACCCTCTCCTGGCCCTTCCACAAGATCAATTTGAGAGGAAGCTGTCCAGACCCTGTGCAAAGATCTAAGTGCAGATGGGACTGTTCAAGAATAACAATGGCCTTTCTAGCAGCCACACTTTAAATTTGACAAGGCTGGGTGTTATCCCTTCAAGATAGATGGAGTATTATTGTTATTGAAATTTGTTTCCTCCCCTTCCTCCCCAAGGAGCCCAGTGTGACAAACATGCAAATGGCAAAACCATCTGAACTCAAAACATTTCCAGTACAAGAAAGTCGCAGACTGGGGAAGATTTCTATTTAAAATTCACCCAAACAACAACAGAGATGGCGGCACCTGTAATATTGAATGGGAGAGGTTTCCAAAGGGTTGGATGCCACAGCTCATGAGGAATAAACTTCAGTTTGCTGCACACTACAATATTGATAATCATCAATTTCTACACTTGTAATCAAGTAAAGGACAAAAAAAAAACTGTCATAGCTGCACATTACACATTTCGGGTTTGGTCTTAAGTCATGAATAAGCACAGGCAAATCAGCCAAGTGCAGCATTTATAAGAACATATTTGTTTAGCATATGAAGACACCTCTTTTATATTAGATTTGTATCTGAACAATGTCTGGGGTTGTAAGGATGTGACCTCCATGACAATCTGTTACAATTCCCTTTCAACTGATGCTGTGTTTTTTTTTTTCCTTCCTTCCTTCCTTTTTAAAAAAATATATGATGTGATATGAAAATCAGATAATGGTTTATCAAAGTGTGATTTTTCTTTTCCCCCCTTAAAAAACCCCCCACAAAACCTTTTAACAGCATGTGGCATTTTCAGGCTAGGCCTTTTGAAAGATTCCGACTCAGTTCAAAGAGCAGTTTCCTTTTGGAAAAAGAACTAACCACAAATTAAAGGGGAACCAGGATGATGGAAACCATCTCTTGAAAGACAGATTCCCTTGTCTGTGTTATTAATAACACAGTAGATGAATATTTAAGCAGAATGAATTTTTTAGAAACTCTAAATTATGGCTTGGACCAGTGAATGGTAAAATGGGGTGAAATGCAGCAGACATCGGCTCACACATATGGTAGTGTCGAGCCTCTGGTCCTGGAGTCTATGGAACAAGGTACACCATAAGTTACAGAACCACATATAGTTTCAAGTGAGCAACTTGCTCCAACAAAGGTCCGTAGGAAACCATACCTCCCAGACTCTACCTGCTTGTGGAATACTTAGTTTCTTAAAGGCCCAGCTCCCTGGTCTGAAGGCAGACACTCCTCTTGGGTTCTTCTGGTGCTACTACAGTGGTACCTCGGTTTACAAACTTAATCCGTTCCTGAAGTCCATTCTTAAACCAAATCCGTTCTTAAACCGAGGTGCACTTTCCCTAATGAGGCCTCCCACCACTGGTGCCCTTCCACTGTTCGGCTTCCATTTGTAGACCGAGGTAAAGTTCACAAACTGGAACACTACTTCCGGTTTTGCAGAGTTCATAAGCCGAAAAGTTCATTAACAGGCCTGTTCGCAAACCAAGATTGGTGAGCAACAATGGAAGGGATTTGGTCCCTCGGGCTCTGGCAAAGGCATCTGTATGAGTTCTGACTCTGGCTTTATAAGTCCTGGTTCTTTGGGAGGGTGTTCTGTGGGCTTCCATCTGTTAGCCTCAGTGGTCTCCTGAACCCCAACATCAGGCTCAGAACTTGTTGCAGGTCCTTTATAGTAGCCAGTAAAAATAGTTGAGCAACTTTTTTGGGCATACACTTCCTAGCTCTGTTTGCAAATACCCCGGACATTTTACTGGTTTTTAAACATTTCCCCTGGATGGTAATTTTGCCCTTGGAATCCCGGAAATGTCCAGGAACAAATGGCAACCCTACCTTAGCTGGAGACTCTGCAGCCTATGACTCTGTGTCATGATTACTGCAGAACTAGGGGATCCCGACAGTTCCCAAGTCATAAAACAACCACTGAATTTTTCTTTTGCAATTAATTTTAATTGCTTTCCATAGATATATAACAAGCTATAACTAGACAAACTAAATATGAACACAAGCAAAAATATCCCACTTCGCTCCAGTCTTGCCACCAACCAAGTAAGTATTCATGTCTTTATAATATTTAGCTTTTCTCAGGTCATTCTATCAGGGTTGTATGGAAACAACCATACCCAGCAAGACCAACTTCTCCAACTAAAGTATCAACAAGTATATGTGGTCACAATATCCAGATATGTAGTGATGCGGCTCATGGGTGTACCGAAGGGGGGGCAGGCGGGGGCAGCTGCCCCCCCCCTAGAAGCCAGCTGCCCCCCCCCAGAAGCAAAAATGATCGGCGCCGGGCGAGAGGAGCCGCAGCCCGGGCTGCCCGGCGCGTCCATTTAGGCTGAGAAAGAAGCGGGGCGGGAGGAGAGGAGCGGAGGAGGAGGAGGCTGCTGTCCCTGCCGCCCGAGTTCCTCCCTTTGCCCCCACCTTGCCCAAGGCTGCTCCTGTCCCGGAGGCGAAGGAGGAGCGCCTGTGCCTGCGTGCCTTCGCCCCTTCCCCTTCTCGCCATGGGCGGTCCCAGGGAGGGTACATGCCCCCCCCTAGAAGCAGCCTCGAGTCCCTGGCAGCAGAAAAGGCGGAGTACAGTATATTACTGCCTCAGCCGCGTTGGCGTTTGCAGCCTCCCATCTGTCCCAGGTGCACTGGATGGCGACGTCCCTTGATCGCCCTCCCCCGCGGCAGGATTCCCCCCTCGGGTGGACATGGAAACGCAAACAGGCTTCATGTTGCCTTTCTCCCCTGCCGCTAGCCCTTACAACTCCTGCCTCCTCGGCAGCGCACACACACGTTCTTTGCTCCTTAGGTTGTCCCTCCTGCAGCTAGTTTCTCTCTATCATTTAACCCTTCTTTTTCCACTTTCCTGCCTTCAAGTCTTTATCAAGTCTGCATTCAAGTCTGGTGACTTCTTTTTCAATGTATCTGAAGAAGTGTGCATGCACACGAAAGCTCATACCAAGAACAAACTTAATTGGTCTCTAAGATGCTACTGGAAGGAATTTTTTAATTTTTTTAAATGAATTTCTCAATGCATTTAAAAATGTTACTTTCCTGGGAAGGATTTGTATTCTAAAAGGTGGGCTGGCGATGATTATAAATACTCATATTGTGAAACTGTACAGCTGGAGACCATTTCAGGCAATTGCCAACTCATAGATCCTTTTGGACCTGGAAAAAGGCAAAACGGGTGGAACAGTGGCGGGGCAGGAACAAGGCAGAACAGGGCAGAACGGGGTTTGCAAGACATAAAAACAACTTCAAAATTCCTCTCCATGAACCTCAGCATTGACCAAGATGCTACATAGTGACCTTCATAGGAATCTGTGGCTGAAGGGGCCAGAGAAGGGTTAAAAAGGCAATGCATTGGGGAAAACACCCCCCTCCCAACAACCTGGAATCAAAGAGGGAGGGGAAGGAGGGAAGTAAAGCTCCATCTCATCCCTCCCAGCCCAGGTCCATGCTAGGTGGGGGAAACAAGAGAAGACTAGATGAGCAAACTTGGCTCTGTTGGAAGAGCATGCCAGCCTCTGTGGCGCCCCCCCTTGGCAGAGTGGAACCCACTCCCCAGTCAGCCAGGTAGGGAAGGGGGAATTGGGTAAGGCGGGTAGAGGGGCAAATGGCCCTAAGGATGGCTGGAGTGCCCCACCACCAGCTAGGCTGGGAATAACTGGGTGTTTCATTTTTTTCTAATTCCCAACATTCCAGTTATTTATTTAATCTGCAAATAAAGCAGGGGGCGGAGTCATAGCTCTGTGGCAGAGCATCTGCTTTGATGCAGAAGGTCCCAGGTTCAATCTTTGGCATCTCTAGTTAGGGCTGGGAAGTGGGAAAGACTCCTGAAGAGCCACTGCCAGTCAGTGTGGGCAATACTGAGCTAGATGGACCAAGAGCTTGATTTTGCATAATGTGGCTTCCAATGTATCTATGTCTTAAGGGGAGGGCCATCCCCTTAAGTGGTTAGAACACCTTGCACCCAAGTTTTCCTCCCTGGCATCTGCATGTACGGCTAAGAATCTCCCCTGCCTGAAACCCTGGAAAGCTGCTGCCAGTCATTGTATGCAGTACTGAGCTAGATGGTTTGACTTGGGGGAAAGTACCTTTCCAGTTACACAGTCCTCATTCATTTATTTTTCTTTATTTGCTACATTTATACTCCTCCATTTTCCCCAAGGTGTCCAAGGAAGTAAACATGATTTTCATTTCATCTTTGTAACAACTTTGCAAGGTTGGCAAGGCTGAGAGAGAACAACTGGTCCAAGGTCATGCAATGAGCTTCTTGGCAGAGTGGGGATTTGAACCTGGGCCTCAGGTCTGACCTAGCCCAACATTCTTAACTGCTATACTTCCCTGGCTCTCTTGTTTGCTTAATCCTATTTTTTTCCATGCTCCTGCCAACCTAGCGGTTCGAAAACACGTCAAAGCGCAAGTAGATAAATAGGTAAACAGTGTTTCTGTGTGCTGCTCTGGTTTGCCACATGACCCGGAAGCTGTCTGCAGACAAACACTGGCTCCCTCGGCCTATAGAGCGAGATGAGTGCTGCAACCCCAGAGTCGTCTGCGACTGGACCTAATGGTCAGGGGTACCTTTACCTTTACCTTTATTTTTTCCATTAAGGAGAATCCTCCCCCCCCGTCCATTATATGGGAAACCTCCTCCACAATGCCAGTTTAACAGGGGACACATGACCTGAGGAAATGAAATATTACTTTTATAGAGGGATAACTTAACCAGAGTTGTATCACTGGCATACCTAGCTCCATAGTGTCTACACTGACTGACAACAGCCCTCTGGGATTTTTATGCAGTCCTATTCCAGCATACCTGGAGATCCCAGGGACCTTCCACATGTCAAGCAGATGTTCAGCCTCTGACGCCAGTTCTAGAGTAGACCACACATTTAAAGCACGTGACTTCCTCTAGAGAATCCTGGGAACTGTAGCTCTGTGAGTGGGAAGCTACAGTTTCCAGGATTATCTGGGTGAAATCATATGCTTTAAATGTGTGTTGAATGTATGATGTGGGAAATGGGGGGGGGGGCCCTCCGGAGGGATCTTTGTACTCCGGCGCTGGATATGCTTAAGATGGCCCTGCACCTAACCCTACTACGTCTCTGGTTATTGCCCCCTGCATCACGGGAGTCCTGGGCCCACGTCATGCCACCCCGCCAGCCAAAAGGTCAACAACTCTGGGAAACCGGGGGGGGGGCACCATGGCTTGCCCCCCTAGTTTTGATCCTGGGTACGCCCCTGATGCGGCTGATAACTTATTTTGTAAACCTTTTTTTATTAGTATATGAAGTAAAATAAATGGCCACCAAATCGCATAAAGGGTATTCAGTTTTTACTTTCCTTTCAGCACCATTCTATTATGAGTTATTTTCTATGGACACTGTTTCCATTCCACTGCATTTCTTCTTCTTCCCATTGTGGTGAAATTACGTAAGTTATGTAATTTACATTGTCATTACATTATTCCACCCCATTCATTTCAATGCAAGGCAAACACAATGGAAATTGGGAGAGGCAACATAATCAATTACATATTGTTTGCGGAATGAAAGAAACAGCATCAGTGAATACTGATCATATTCACTGGACTGTTTTCTCTTCTGGATATGAGACGAACAAGTGAACACTGGCAATTTCTGCTCCCATTTTTGTTAGAATTTCCCAATTTCTCTACTTATAGTGCCTAGTGCCTACTTATAGTGTCCTAAGAGAAGTCAATGGAGTGTTATAAAACGTGACAATCTGAAACTCTCACTGAGAAGAGACTGTAGAAAAGGGGTCAGCAATAGGCAGCTCCTGACCAAATGTGGAATGCTGACTGCCTCCCTCCTCCCAGTTACCAGTCTAAAAGAGATATGAAGTAGTATGCAGAAAAGGAAAAGAAGCTGCTGAAAGCTGCATTAAGGAGAGAAGCACTAGCCCACTTTTGGTTCTCAAAAATGCACCACCAGCAAAATGTGTTGCTAACAAGAACCTTAGACTCAAACTGAACAACTGGAATGCTGACAACTCTCAAAGATACCATAACTCACTGCTCTTTTAATTTTGCCTGTCTACAATGGGCACAAACTAGTGTGAATTCTTTTTGTAAATAGGTGTAAACTAGTGTGAATTCCTTTTGTATTGTAAAAAAAGCAAAAAATAAAATAAAAATGGTCCTCTCAAACCAAGGCTATCTCCTTTGAAGGCTGAAACTGACATTACGACTACAGCTCTTCATGAGAAAACTATATGCCATGACTCACACAATGAGGTATAGCAGGGCAAAAGATGCATAATTTATACATTCAATTCTGCTTCAATTGGTTATTAAAAGGGCTCTCACTGTGATGTACTGTGCTAAGTGTGTGAGAGGGATGTGATATATCTAGTTCCCAAGGTAACTAAGCCCAGATTGCAGACTGTAAGGTATGAAGATTAGTGCTGTTAACAACTTTTAAAAAAAGTGATAGAAAATTATGATGCAATTATCATAGGAGGGGTGCAGGGTTTGAGTTTGTGGTTTTTTTGGCATTTCCCTTCTGAAGGATGTCTGTGAGTGGCCTTTCTTTCATCCTGCAAGTCATCTCACCAGCATTCTGCACAATGCAGCCTCCCTAGGTGCCTGCACTTCAGTCAAAGCTCAATGATATTGAATCAAAGCCTCCTATTGGCTTTTTCAGATCAGAAAGTGTGGGCAGCTGGGGAGGCTGCAGAATGCCGAGAAAATGTTTACTGGGAAGGAAAACACATACTCCACTGTTGGCCACCCCACAACCAATAACTCTCAATAACTCTGCATGCCACCACTCACCAAATACTGAAGAAATTCTAAAGTGCCCTGAGAATGAAACAGAAAAATGGAAGCCTCTTTGACAGAGGAAGAAAATGTTTGAGAAACTGGAGTACAGATTTTGATACAGCAAGCACTAATGTGCATAGAGAAATTATGTACTTAGGATCTTTTTTTGGGATATGCTAAGCATGTGTATGGCCAATGGAACTGATCCTGCTATAAGCACATCTCATAATGTGTGAAGACTTCCTCTGTATTACCAGCTGCTTGTGTTGACATTTGTCATTTCACCAAAGCCTTACGTCTGCCCTGTGAAGCTCTGGAAGGAATGTCAACAGAAAGGCATGAACAGTGTGCAGCCAACCCCAACCCTCTTCCAAAACCCCGATCAAGAATTTTCAGCACACTGAGAAATGTGCCAATATAGGATGCCTTCCGAGGAGCTGTCGGCATTCACCTCTTTCCCTGTTAATGGAGTGCTTTTTCTCCCTTTGTTTGCAATTTCCCCGGAGAGAGGCAAGCTAATTTCCAGAATTTACTATCAGCAGCAGACATAACACTGAGATTTTTGTAACCCAATTTGAATGCTTCTCTTTGATAGAATAGTCAGGGGAAGAAGCAAGGTTACAGCAGATCTGAGGGTCACCACAGTTAAAAGGCCAATGCAAGCCAGGCATTTCAGCAGGGAGGATGAGTGACAGGATGATGTATCAAGATGGTTCTGAACAGGCAGGTGCTGAACCAGGGTCCATGAGAATGAAACAATCGAGTCCCATCACTACTATAAGCTTGTGGTAGTGCACTAGAGATTTTCCATCCAGGCTGGCTTGTGAGGCTGATACTGCTTGTACTAATGTGATCTGTCTCCTGATAATTAAGGGATGAGACACTTTCTCTTGTTCCTTCCTTTACTGTTCTGTGGGTTCACTGTGCTCCATGTTCAATGATTCCGTGCTCTTTTATAAAAGAGAGGAAAAAACAGCTGGGGATGAAGATTTGATGAAAATAACAGTACTAATGAAGGGATGGGGAAATCCAGAAAGTGAAATTGTGCATGGGCAGATTTACTAATGCTGGCTAAGAGTTTGGGGGTGGTTTTTTTAACTGGCACAGCAGGTGGTACCATTTCTTTTGGGGAGGGGGTGCCAATGAACTAAAATTGTATATGCAGAACTCAGAGTAAAGTAGACAGGAATATGGGCAAGTACAGATCACTGTGTGTGTGTGCAATAGAGAGAGAGAGAGAGGTGAGTGGGCTTGCATGTTTCTATTACCCTTGTGAGCGAAGCCATCGGGAGTCTCGTACTCCCAGAAGGGTCACCCAAGGCGGTAAGGTCAAATGGGAGGAGCTAGACAAAGAATGATCCAAAAAGTCCTCAATGGCAGAACAGACGGAAGATAACAATATGTCACAGTATGTTACAATGGCTGTGAAGGCGGATGAAGGCTGCAGCAGATAAGAATCTATTAGTCGTCGTGATTACTCATGCCATTGGAATAGAATCTTACTGTGTAGACTGTGCATTGGTCACCGTGCACTGATCTACAAACATAAAACAATTTCACACATAGACATCTTCCCAAAACCCATCCCAAACCTAAACCCGTGTTTATGGAAGAAAATCTTACTCGTCTACGAGTGATCGCCAAAGGAGGAGGAGGAGGAGGAGGAGGAGGAGGAGGAGGAGGAGGAGAAGAAGAAGAAGAAGAAGAAGAAGAAGAAGAAGAAGAAGAAGAAGAAGAGAGATATTTCAGACTCTCTGGAATCATACCATTTCAGAGTATAGCTGAATGACAGATTGTCCCACCATCTAGGTCCAACCCTGCCATCAGACAGAGTGACCAAAAAAGTATAAAGAACTCAGACGTGACAATCCCTGAAACGAGATGGAGATACTATAAGGATATAAACCAGAGTGAGGCATCTGCCTTAGGTGGTGTATGCTGGAGGGTGTAGGGAGGGCAACAACCATTCTTTCTTAAACCTCTGGTCACACAGTTGCTTTGCATGTCGTAATCTAGCCTGCTGCTCTTAGGTGCAATGGAGGACACCAGTGCTGAAGACTGTCTGGTGGACTGAGATAGGGTCCTTCACCAGAGGCAGTAAAATGTCTTCAGCCAGTCCTATTTGTCCTATTCCCTGCTGTTAACAACCCTTGCCTGTGGATATCTAGCATGTTAGGGAGCTCGGTTCTTCTAATTGTGCTTGAAGCGCAGAGGTACCACCCCACTTTCCCTTTGTGATAGACCCTTAGTTATCAGGGAAGCACTGTACTATGGGGTGCTTCTCAAGCTGTAGCTCACTTGGTGGGCAAGTTCGCCCATGTATGCTTAGCATTCAGCAACTGCAGCATCAGTTGGTGCCTTGTGAAACAGCCCTCAAAGCTTTAAAATAATGCCTCAGACATAGCAATAATTTTGCTTCAGACACAATGCTTTTCAGCATGAGCAGTTTACACATTCACCTGCAAATTGTTAAGTGGTAAAATTACCAAGAGACATGTACGTTTGTGTACATCAGCAACAAAGCCTGTTGAGCATCCACTCTGTACAGGCAAAGTCATGAATGCCAAACAGAGATACAGGGGGGGGGGGGGGGAAACTGAACAGCCATCAGTTTAATTTTTTAAAAAAGCAAAAGCAAAGAACATCCACAGATCAGCTGCTGTTACAATATTCATCCAACTCTCTGGACAACAACATATGTCTTCATTTGCACCAACAATATATGCTAAGCCCCAGGCATGGCTAAGTTGCAATTCCTTGTATACTCTGCTGGTATTGAGCTAACAAGCACAGAAAGTCATGATCTGAACAAGGATAGTTTTGCTTTCATTTCATGGCTTGTCTCTGAGCAGGAGACCATAAAAAACACATGAGCATATGAAGTGGGAGAAGGGAGGGAGAAGTAAAGGAGGAAATTGTATGTGTGTGTGTGTGTGTGTGTAAAAATATTATTATTATTATTATTGCATTTGATGAAAACAAAGCAATGCTAACATAATAGACATTTGTTAAAACTCTGCCGTACTGCAAAACATTTGTTCTTCTTTGCTTTTGACTGGTATTCTCCTTGTTTGTTGACAATGTCATCTTATGCGGTCATTCTGCAGAAGGGCATGTTCCTTTTGTGCTACATGTTTCAGAAAGACATGCCATGTCACTTGAAACTTTTCTTTTGCGCTTAAATCCTTTTTGTCTTTCACGTTCTGTGCCACTTTCCCCATCAATGCAATTGCCCAGGTTTGCTGGTACCATTCAGATAGCAACTTTTCTCACAAATCTTTCTACCTCCTATTGTCAAGCATGCTGCTGAGAGTAAGAATTTCCCCAAGTCTTAATTTTAATGTTTTAGGCTTACTTCATAGATCCCGGGATGGTGCTCTTATCTATATTTGATGAGGGAAAGGTGGCAGCTATTAAGCTGTACAGTTCCTGCAAAGGGAGAATTAAAATCAAATGAAGAGCCACAGGTGAAGACACAAAAGGGCAGAGGAATGGGAGGCTGAAGGCACATCAGTTGAGAAGCTAGACAAGAACATTATTGCCTTACTTGAAAAAGAACTGGGAAGACCCAGGAAATTCCTGGCTCCACCTAGATGCAGCTAAGTCCAGTGCCACCTAATGACTAAACGATACAATGACAGCATCTGCCCTTGCAAAAGACCTCTCACTCCTTCAATCAGGTATCCCACTGTTGTAGAAAGAACTTGCAATTCAGTTCCTGTTGGATTGTATATATTTATATCTTTTGCCAGGAGCAGGTTCCCTTGAGCTGCTTCTGCTGATGGACAAGGGGGGGGGGGAGAACTCCGATCAGAGAAACACAGCATGGCAATGCAGAGAAGAGAACTGACAGCAAGTAGCATGGATGAGCACTTTAAAGCTCAGCCTGTGGGAGAGAAATGGAGTTATTCACCCACTCGCCCATCCCCTGCAGCCTTTGAATTTAGAACTTCTTTCTCTTGCTGGAAACTTTGGGGATACGGCCTTAATCTTTGAAGCTCAGCTAATCGAGTGTATGTGGAGGAAGAAGGGGGGGGAGAGAGGGGGGGTAGTGACATGAGATTTGATGTTACAACGCTTTGCACAGCCTATGTTCTTCTCATGGGAGATTCCAGAAACAAACTCAGTGAAAACAAAATAAAATAAAAAAATCCTTCCAGTAGCACCTTAGAGACCAACTAAGTTTGTTCTTGGTATGAGCTTTCGTGTGCATGCACACTTCTTCAGATACACTGAAACGGAAGTCACCAGACCCTTAAATATAGTGAGGGAGTGGGGAGGGGTATTACTCAGAAGGGTGGTGGGAATGGGTGATCAGCTGATAGGTTGATCTCCCCACTCCCTCACTATATTTAAGGGTCTGGTGACTTCCGTTCCAGTGTATCTGAAGAGGTTTTCACTGAGTTTGTTTCTGGAATCTCCCACGAGATTCCAGACAGGGGGGGGGGGGGAGCCAGAGGCAGAAACGGGTTAAAGCAACAAAGTAGGCTGGTTTCTACACACATGACTCTCTTTCTTCCATCCAGAGAAGCAAGAGAGATTGCCAGAGTCCAAAAACACACTCCAGCCAGGCAAAAACTTTAAGGGTTGGTGAAGGGTCAGAGGCGGAGCAAGGTGGTGGTGGTGGTGGTGGGGCCTCCTGGGGTGTCACCCCTGAGGGGTGTCGCGGCGCCGCATTAACTCCACCTCTGCCCGTCCCTATGGGCGCCACACGGTGCGGTGCATCATGTGCCTATGGGAGTCATGTGGCATGGCACGCTATGGGTGGTTCACCATGCCCCTATGGGTGGCTCGAACCATCCCTGGGCGCACTGGCCCAGGTGCCCAAGAGGCTTCCTTCACAGTGGTGAAGGGTGTGTGTTGAAGGCATTTGGCTCCTGGACCCAGGGGTCTTTGGTCTATCAAATTCCAGTGGCAAGTCCAAAATTCAGCACCCTCCACCTATCTCTCTACATTCTGCTTAATTCATTATGTCATAGTCTCAATGCCCTGTGGCACCCCCTAGGCTCTGCACCCAGGGTGGTGGAAGTGGTCACACTGCCCTAAATCCACCTCTGCTGGACCTCAGCCTCTCCTGCTCTGGAGTAGTCATGTACTGAATTACTCTGTTGATTTTTCATCTGAGGGCCCATGGATCTCAGTAGTGGGATGGCCGTGAAAACTCCACAGATCTGGTTCTGAGGCCCATGGGTACCAAGGCCAGTTTTGCTTGAGTTCTCAGAACATTCAGGAAAACCTTTACCCATCCAGCAAAGCACATTCAAAAACATTATCTTCTACTGTCTGGCTAGCCTGGGAGGAAAGCGACCCACCGGCGTAGAAGATCAAGACATCACAGAGCTGGTGGGAGCAGGAATTATTGAAACAAATGACACTGCAGTCCCAGAACAGGGTGTAGAGGAGAGGGCGAGGAGAAAAGGGAGGGGGGAGCCAACAATCACACACTCTTCTTAAATACTGCCCAATTGTGAAGAATATAGCTGCTTCCCATGACAGGCCCCTGAAAGCACACCTCTGGCAGAGACGGTCACCCTCCAGCGAACCTGGGATGGGGTCGGCAAGGCTGGAACATGGTTTCTGAATTGAAGCAGTGGACTGTGAAATAGGAATTACTGACAGCTCTTAAGTATATCAAGAGAACAGCCGTGTCCCTTAATACAGAGCCCCTAATAGACATCCAGAAACCTATAAAACAGACAATTCCTCTATATCATCCTCGTTAAATCAATGTTCTTATATTACCCTCATCATTTTCCTTTAATGTTTATTACATTTTGCCACTGTAATTTATTTTTTCATATCCATCAGCCGATTAAAGACTTCATTCAGAAGGCACACATATCCTGGTGACCTAGCTGAAACTGACCTAAACTGTTAAGTAAAAACAATTGGGTGAGAAAAGTTGGGGTTCTTCGGCTTCTTTTAACTTTACCTTTTCCCCCACTTCACCTTCTTTGTCCACCCCCCCAATATTTTTTAATTCAATATTTTGATTCTGCATGGGTTAGAATTCCTTTCTGAATGCACGGCAGGATCATAGACTTACCAGCATTTCAATGATCCAAATCACCCCAGAGTATTATTGAGTCTCCCACAAGAGGAGACCAATAGCTTTAAAATGCCCAGTTAGTAAAACAGATAATAAACATTAGGGGTGCCAGAGAAATTCAATCTTCGTGAATTCCAATGTACTGTGTTTAAAATGAGAATATGGAAAGAAAATATGTTTAGAAATTGATGTTTTGACAGAAATCTTGAATTTAAATGAATTTAAAAGTCACAGAACAATGGGCATATGACTGAACACATGTGAATGTGACATAAGACTATATATTCCCATGTATCCTAGAATACATTGCAAGTGCGTGATGACTAGGAGTTTTGTGTATTTACCCGGGGTGTACATCAATCCCAAGATTCACCTTATATCTGTATCTGTAGCCAGTGTGGTGTAGTGGTTAGGGGCAGTGGACTCGTAATCTGGTGAACCGGGTTCGCGTCTCCGCTCCTCCACATGCAGCTGCTGGGTGACCTTGGGCTAGTCACACTTCTCTGAAGTCTCTCAGCCCCACTCACCTCACAGAGTGTTTGTTGTGGGGGAGGAAGGGAAAGGAGAATGTTAGCCGCTTTGATACTCCTTTGGGTAGTGATACAGTGGGATATCAAATCCAAACTCTTCTCTCTGCTCTGTCTGTCTGTCTGTCTGTGATTTGGGTTCCCATCTGTTCTGTGTAAAATTAAGCTGTGTTCCCCTTGCATACCTACAGGGAATATGAAAACAGCAATATCTATCTCCCCCCTCCCACTTTTGGTAGGAGCTGTGAAATTTGTAGGCACATGTGCCCACCCAGAATAAATTAAGCCTTCCAAAGTGTAGACAAATAGGTTATGGAGATTTTCTGGAGATTTTCTGGTTCTTGTTTGTATTTGGGGAGGAGGAGGAGGAGGAGGAGGAGGAGGAGGAGAAGAAGAAGAAGAAGAAGAAGAAGAAGATGAAGAAGAAGAAGAAGAAGAAGAAGAAGAAGAAGAAGAAGAAGAAGAAGAGGAGGAGGAGTAGTAGTAGTAGTAGTAGTAGTTTGGATTTGATATCCCGCTTTTCACTACCCGAAGGAGTCTCAAAGCGGCTAACATTCTCCTTTCCCTTCCTCCCCCACAACAAACACTCTGTGAGGTGAGTGGGGCTGAGAGACTTCAAAGAAGTGTGACTAGCCCAAGGTCACCCAACAGCTGCATGTGGAGGAGCGGAGAAGCTAACCCGGTTCACCAGATTATGAGTCTACCACTCTTAACCACTACACCACACTAGGATGAACTCCAATAAGTGTTATAAAGGGAGACTGTGCGGAATGCTGCTAGTGGAGCATTGAAGTGCTCAGTAGGAATTGGGATGGCATCAAAAGAGGATCAAATAAATTCATGGAGGATAAAGCTACCAATGGCTAGTAGCCATGATGGCTATGTTCTTCCTCCACTGTCCATGACAATGAGATGTATTATTTAAATTATAGTAATCAGTGGGTTTTTTTTCTGGGGGTGCCCAAGGGTACACAGTACCGGTAACTTCCCCCACCCAAATGTTACAAGTGTGGCAATTTCATAGTGAGTACTGTCACCTTTTTTCTAAGTAAAAGCACTGTTAGTAATTATTCCTAAATTTTGCATCTAGACATACATATTAGCTTACACACATTTTATGTAAATTTTGTCCTCTTTTTTTGCTTTCGGGTTCCTTTTTTTTAAACACTGTGTAAATCAGGGGTGGGGAACCTCAAAGCTCACGGGTCTAATTAGTAAGTGATCACCCTATGAAACACAAAGGCTGGAGTCAGCAGTAGGGCTCCACTGTCATTTTTCAGTGCAAGGATTCCTTTCACATAAGTAGCGTGTGATGAGTTAAAGTATTACAGTCTAAGTGGAATATAAAACTTGAAGGACAAAAGTCAATGGAAGAAGCTTGTCTGCCAGAGCAATTCTGTGTGTGTTTATTCAAAACTACCTCTCCCTGATTTCAATGGAACTTGCTCCCTAGTAAACATACATAGGATTGCATTGTCCACTACCTTTATGAGAATGAAGCTGGGGGGTAGGGGGTTGGAGAGGTCTGGCTGAGCCAAATATCTGTATGGGAATCTGGTCAAAGTCATTCTCACCTTCTAATAGCTATACACACAAGTGCTCTGAAGGCAGAAAGTTGCAAAAGTAAAGAATAAATGAGCACCAATACACCCTAACCTTTGTAAGCAACAGTGTTAATAGGATTTCTGTACTGTTTCAGTTTTGCAGAAAAGACCTTTTCCTGGGCAAAATGGGAAAGGGAAAATAGTTTCACTTCAATACCCAAAGCATGCATCTGGATAAGCACCCAGTTTTTGCATAAAACTGTGACTCATCTATATTATATACTACACCTCCATCATTAAATTCAATTGTGCTTACTTCTGAGTGTACATAGGGCAGAGTATCCAGGTAACACACCTTGCCAGTTCAATGAGTTATACTTGAGCAACTGAAACTTTCCCTTCTTTCCAACCACACACCCTATGAATCTGTTCCAGTTCTCCTAACCCTCTGGAAAGGATTTGTGGAGGGCATGGGGTGTGTGCATGAGCAGGGCTGGATTTAGGTTTGATGAGGCCCTAAGCTTGTTGTTCAGTCGATCAGTCGTGTCCGACTCTTCGTGAACCCATGGACCAGACCATGCCAGGCACGCCTATCTTTCACTGCCTCCCGCAGTTTGGCCAAACTCATGCTAGTCACTTCGAGAACACTGTCCAACCATCTCATCCTCTGTTGTCCCCTTCTCCTTGTGCCCCCCATCTTTCCCAACATCAGGGTCTTTTCTAGAGAGTCTTCTCTTCTCATGAGAAGGCTCCAAAGTACTGGAGCCTCAACTTCAGGATCTGTCCGTCCAGTGAGCACCCAAGGCTGATTTCTTTAAGGATGGATAAGTTTGATCTTTTTGTAGTCCATGGGACTCTCAAGAGTCTCCTCCAGTGAAAAACAGGGAAGAATCCAGGAGAGTTATTTTTAGGGCTCAGAGTCACATGTCATTGATTATTATTTACAATTTTTTTACCTGCCCTTCACTGTAAGGTCCCACACTGGGTTATGAGTTATGACAATATAATAATACAATATTAAAATAAGCTAAAAGCATCTACAACAGAATATTAAATATTAAAATCAGTTAAAATGATTTACAATCAGACGAACAGGGTAGTTCTCTCTCTCTCTCTCTCTCTCTCTCTCTCTCTCTCTCTCTCTCTCTCTCTCTCTCTGTCTTTCTGATGTTAAAGACCAGGATAAAGGGGGGTGCATTTTCAGCAAACAAGGAAAAGTGGACAACAAGGGTGTCAGGTGCACATCTGTAAGAAAGAAGTTCCACAGCTTGGGGCTGACTTAGGGAATGGCCTCATCCTGAACTTCTGAGGGCCCCCCTTGCCAATCTTAACCCCCAAGAGGTGGCATTTTAGATACCTGGGGCCTAAATCATTTATAATTGGGGAAGGAGCTTTCATGCTTACAGAATACACTCTCATCACAGACATTTCCTCCATCCATGGAGGAGACTTGGGGGGGGGGTTCCACACAATTATTGAATGAATAGGGCTTTAGAGCCTGCTGGTTACAATACTCGCTGCTGGAAATTTGATTCTATATTGGGTTAGATCGGGGTGGGGAAGCTCAGGCTCAGAAGGCAAAATGCAGCCCTCGAGACCACCTCTCCTGTCCCTGGGCCATACCCCTCACTGGCCCTGTTCCACACTCAACCTTGAGTGCTTTTGCTTGGCTGGAATGCATCCTTGAACTCTGACAATGCCTCTTACTTGTCTGGATGGAAGATAGAGAGGTGAGTGTGAGTGTGTGTATAAACTAGCCAGCCATAAAGTTTACATTCATTGCTCTACCCCCCTTTTGCCTCTGGCTCCACCCACAACTGGCACATGGCTCTTGGAAGGGGATGTGGCCAACGGACTGTAAAAGACACTCCACCGTTGGGTGAGATTGTGGCCTGGAAGCACCTGCCTTCACCTGCCTTCTGTCACTTGAGCCATCATTGGCTGCTTACTCTCTGCTTGTGGACTGTTGCAATCTGGTTTTATAGGCTCATCTGGTGGTGATAGTGGTTTGTAAGTAGTTTATTCTGCCTTGTTCCAAATGGTGTTGGGTGTGTGTGTGTGTGTGTGTGTGTGTGTGTGCTAGTTTGAATGTTCTCTGGAGGAATCTATTGCTTGGGAGGTGGGGTGGATGTGAAAACAGGAAGCAGTTTCATTTTCATAACGGCAAAGAAAGATTTGATTGACCTGTCAGTTTACATCTTCAAAGTTCCTCTGCATTTTTTTTTGCTCAACGATGAATTTTTCTACTCCCAGTTCCTAAGTTCAAATATCCTCAGGTTTCAATAAGCTTGTCAGCATTATCATAATGTCTCTTTTCTCTTCATTAGCATTACCAAATCCCAGTGCAATTGACTTGGTGATTGTCTGCGGCTTCTTCTTTGACCTCAGCCCGTCAATGAATCTCATTGAGAATTAGCTTTGTTATATTTCTCATAGTAACTGTGCTCTGTGTGTGCACTTTGCAATTCCTTTGGAGCTGCATGCCTTGGAACAATTTCATGATCTACAAGTCAAGGAAAAAAAAAACATAGTTTGGTCTCCATTCTTGAAAGAACAACAAAGGGATCATTTCTAGCATTAAATGCGCCAACTCTCAATTGCATTATCTTCCCCCAAATCCCTATCCATACCAAGAGTCAAATCCAGTGAAGTTATTACATGAGCAGAGGACTGGAGGAAACTCCAGAGGAGAACCAGGGGGTGATGGTGGCCTTGCAGGAGGAAAGGGAGGTGAAGTCCCATAGCACAAGATTCCCATAGTACATAATTTTATTGGGTATAACCCTTAGCTAAATAGTCACTGTTGTGATTCCAGACTGGGGGAAAGATGTCCCATTCTTTATTATGACTTCAGTGTTGAAGAGGTGAGTCTGGGGAAATGGCACTTTTTAGGACTGAGCTGTATGGGTTGTATTAAGAACAGTCTTGCTGAATGAGACCCAGGAGCCATCTAAACCAACATCCTGCCTCCCACATTGTTTATTTAAAAAAATCCCACAAGCAGGGCAACAAGGCAATCACTCTAAGTTTTTCTTCTCAACAGGAAGGGGTATAAGGACATTCTGTAGATGCTGGGATTTTGACTGGGCTTAAATGCAAAGGCAGCCTGTGAGGTGCCCCTGCCCCCCCCATGTTGGATTTGAACTTCTGTCAGCCCCAGCCTAAATGGTCAGTGCTCAAGGATGATGGAAGTTGTAATTCAAAAACTTCTGGAGCGTGCCTCACTGGCTCCCCTTGCCTCCTAAGTTCTGAGTTATGGATTGTTTCCTGGTTCAAACCCCCAGTGGCACATCTTCACTACTTCAGTTCAATTGAGGTGGACTTTACAGAGGATCCTCAGAGCCCATAGCTAACTCAATAGCCCTTTTCATCATTGGACTTCTCTCTCTTAAGGGTCATCCACACTTCTGCTTTTCTCTCACCTAGAAAACACAGCTTCAAGCAGTTTTTCGCTTGCCCCGTGCTTTCTTGGCATGGGTCTAAATTGGAACAAACAACAATTTGCAGAAAATCTGAATGCCATTTGTTCCAATTCAGGACTAAACCATGAGTTTTCCTAGGGGAAAGTGGCAGGGTAAGCAGAAGTATGGACGAACTGTTAGCATTGCAAGTTATATTTCTCCCAGACATATTAAATCGGTTGGCACCACCCTCCTAATTACCAACTTATTGAACTCTGTTTGCTTCAGTGATTCTGAGGACACTGCCCTCCTTTCCTCCATTAATCTCTGTAACACCTTAATACTGAGGAAGAAATAAGCACCCACCTACCTATAGTACATAAAGCTAAAGGGACCCCTGACCATTAGGTCCAGTCGCGGATGACTCTGGGGTTGCGGCGCTCATCTCGCTTTATTGGCCGAGGGAGCCGGCGTTTGTCCACAGACAGCTTCCGGGTCATGTGGCCAGTGTGACTAAGCCACTTCTGGTGAACCAGAGCAGCGTGCGGAAACGCCGTTTACCTTTCCGCCGGAGCGGTACCTATTTATCTACTTGCACTTTGACGTGCTTTCAAACTGCTAGGTTGGCAGGAGCTGGGACCGAACAATGGGAGCTCACCCTGTCGCGGGGATTTGAACCGCCAACCTTCTGATTGGCAAGCCCAAGGCACAGTGGTTTAGACCACAGCGCCACCTGCGTCCCTCCCTATAGTACATAGTCCACTATAAAAGCAGTTGATTGTGAGTTCCTGCTCCACTCTGCTTTGCTTCCAGTCTTATCTTCATTTTTGTTGCTGCAATGCTACTCTCCCTCTCTGACCAATGTTCCTTTATGACACTGCAGGAAGAGGCTGAGAACACAAAGAAGAAGTGGTGAGGAATGATAGCAACTGTGGTCCAGAACATTTGGAGGGCCACAGGATACTCACCCAGGGGGTAACCACTTAGTGTCATCATTGGGAGCTCTTGCTGCACATCGTTACCCCCTGAGAGCTTTCCAGACAGAGCCAAGAAGAAGAAGAAGAAGAGTTTGGATTCTCAAAGTGGCTCACAATCTCCTTTCTCTTCCTCCCCCACAACAAACACTGCGAGTGAGGCTGAGAGACTTCAGAGAAGTATGACTAGCCTGAGGTCACCCAGCAGCTGCATGTGGAGCAGCGGAGACGCAAACCTGGTTCACCAGATTACGAGTCCACCGCTCTTAACCACTACATCACACTGGCTCTCAAGCTGGTTGCCACGCCACACCATCTCTGGCACACATGTTCTTACTTCCAGCAGCAGAACAGCTTGGGGGTGCATTGGACCTGATGCCTCTTTATCACTCCCAGCAGAACTACTGTCTCATGGCTCCCTCTCAACAGCTGTCTATGACTTATCTTTTACAATAATAAAAAAAATTCTGGGCTTTTTTATTTGCATCAGGAATTTCAGGAGTAATTTATTTAAAGGTCTCCAGCTGTTCTTAGTTCACCTCGGTACTGATTCCTGGGAGGGAAAGGCATAGACTATGCAGCCTCCTTTGGGTCCAGAAGTGAATAGTTTTGTTATCTTGCACAAATCGTCTGTGATGCTGCCTTCTCCCATTCCCTGCAGGAGACGAACCTGGCATTGTGACAGTATAAAATCCCAAGCATGGGCTGGTTCTCATTGACAATTCTTCTGATCCGCAGTACGGGGGGGGGGGATGCCACCCACTCCATTTCTTTTCTGTACTTTTAATCCATATTATTGACTAGGAGACAGCACAATTTCATCTTTAAAAAATAAAAAGGCCCTTTAAAACTATAGACACAACTTTAAATCCAACTTGAATTAGAAGTATGATGGTGTATTTTGTCCTTTGGTTTTCTCTTTGTGTTTTTTTATTTATTATCCCAATACATTTGATGGCCTCATTTAACAAACCCCATGATAGAAATTGACCTCCATCGTGGCTTATCAGTCATTTTCCCTGTCATGCATCTTAACTTTGCATGTTTCCCCATATTCAGATTAACTACTCAGAACAGAAGAGGCTCTTCTATTTTGGGTTCAGCCTGAACACTGTAGCCACACAGAAGCAGAAAACTTCATGCTGCTTTGTAGGGGTACCTACAAAGTCCAAATGGGTGGAGGTGGAAGTGGCATGGGGTGGACTCAAAAACAGACTCCCCTCCTCCTTTGAAAAAGGGTATACATTTTAACTCTGGCCCATGAATGTGTTTCATTTCTCACTGTGTTTTTTAGCTTTTTCTGCCTTACTTTACAAGCAAACATCCCATACTTTCTGAAGTGGGTGGAGTAACTGGCTATGAGAAGGTTTCCCAGGTACACAAACAGATGGGAGACCTACCACGGACTTGCCTGCCTCCATTGTCCTTAAACTGGAATTATGCTTTTGATAAAACTACAAATCCCTTTTGTTCTCGAAGCTACTAACATGAGTTTGGCCAAACTGTGAGAGGCAGTGAAGGATAGGCGTGCCTGGCGTGCTCTGGTCCATGGGGTCACGAAGAGTCGGACACGACTGAACGACTGAACAACAACAACAACAACAACAACAAATCCCTTTATTCTAATGTGACGTAATACTTCAAAGGGTCGTTAGGAGATAAGGTGAGTCATCGCCTCTTTATAAAGGTTAGGGAGGTTGCTTCTGAAGTGGAAAGAATGAAAACCAATGGATTTTGTTTTTTAATAATGTTTTTTTTTAAAAAAAAAAAAGTTGTGAGGTTACTTATTACTGCCGGTAAACAAGTCATGTGTGCAGGTAAATGAGTCAGGATATGCCAGGTGCTAATTCAATACAATTCTCTAACTTGTAAAAGAAGTGCTTACTTGAGAAGTAAGACATACTAGAGGCAGCAACTAGATATGTTTCCTTGTGATAAGACTGCTGGGAACATTTTCTCTCTTTTTTGGCTGGGTAGTAACTCTTCCTTACACTCTTCCTTACACTCTTCCTTACACGTTGCACACGGGGGGGGGGAGCAGGTAAGTGCCCAGAAGGACCATGTTAGTTTCTTGAGCAGAATCAATTCCAGTGTGGTGTAGTGGTTAAGAGCGGTAGACTCGTTATCTGGGGAACCGGGTTCGCGTCCCCACTCCTCCACATGCAGCTGCTGGGTGACCTTGGGCTAGTCACACTTCTCTGAAGTCTCTCAGCCCCACTCACCTCACAGAGTGTTTGTTGTGGGGGAGGAAGGGAAAGGAGAATGTTAGCCGCTTTGAGACTCCTTCAGGTAGTGAAAAGCGGGATATCAAATCCAAACTCTTCTTCTTCTTCTTCTTCTTCTTCTTCTTCTTCTTCTTCTTCTTCTTCTTCTTCTTCTTCTTCTTCTTCTTCTTCTTCTATGAAAGCCAGTCCATGAAAGCCCCTGCAAAGCCCTCTCTTTCCTAGTCAAAACAATAGGCAGGCTTGTTCTTGCCCTTTAAAGGGTCACATTGCAAAAGGCAACTGCTTCCCCAGTTCATATTGGGGCTTAGCTCAGCACGAACAATCAATGCTCATATGAAAAACATACCATAGTCCTCAAGGGCTACTAATAAATAAATAAATCTTCAGACAGCTCTAGAAACTAAGACTGTAGGAAGTAGCCAATGACTAATATGTATTACAGTATACTGTAAAATGAGTCAGGATGGGGAAATAGTGGGTTCAGTTTGCATTTGAAGGTGAATCCTCCAAACTTGCACCTTTATTTATCTAAACCATGCTGAAAGGAGAGCCATAGATAATCTCAGGAACAACCCAAACATTATAATTAAAGAGGCGGACAAAGGTGGAGCTGTCATCATCATGAACAAAACTGATTACATCCAGGAGGCTCACAGACAACTTTCCAATGCCGCCTTTTACATAAAATTGGACTCAGACCCCACACAAGAATACAAAAAAGAACTGAACACCTCTCCTGTAAACTGGTATCTGAAGAAGTGTGCATGCACACGAAAGCTCATACCAAGAACAAACTTTGTTGGTCTCTAAGGTGCTACTGGAAGGAATTTTTGTTTTGTTTTGTTTTTTCGTTTTGACTACGGCAGACCAACACGGCTACCTACCTGCAACTTTATTTATTCGTTTAACAAAATCTAGATTCCACTTGAGTATAAGAAAACCTACTAGGTGGTTTACAAAAATACAGTATAAAATGAAACACTAAAATGATCTATCATCATCATCATCATCATCAATCTAGAAATATTCAAAAGATGATTAAAATCAACAGTAGCTTAAAAAGCAGTGTTTTTTGGGGGGGTCGTGATGGTACTCAAGGGTACGCATTACTGGCACCCCCCCAAAAAATGTTAAAAATGTGGCACTTACTGTAACAACTTCATGGTGAGTACCGGTGCTCCCCCCCTTTTTTTTTTTTTTTAAAAAAAACAACCTGTAAAAAAGAAATATGTAACTCATGTAACTTCTAGATGTCTGGATTGGCTTGCCTTAAAAATAGTTTTAAGCATGCATTGAAAAGAGCATAGTGCCTCATATAAATTGACAGGGAGTTCCAAAGTGTAGGTACTGCTGCATTAAAATATTGATTTCTTAGCAGCATGAAGCAGCATGGTACTGGTATTATGTGGCACCCGTAACAATGCCAGTTGCAGAGATTGAAGCAGCTGGGTGGGCATATAAAGGGTAAAGTGATTCTGAAGCAATGCATGAACCAAAAGATAGCCATCCTTTGAAATCTGCATGTCTCCAAATTTTGCAGTGCAGTTGTCCTGCCAAACAGTACATACAAAAATGTATTTATCAGGGGTAAAGTGTGCATCAATTGCATATAGTGAGAATAGGATGCAAAACTGAGTTATATATTTGGGGGGAATTGCATTGCAAAAATGTTTATATTAGGCAAAAATTCATACAAAAGTGTGTATTTTAAGATACATTTGCACTAGGATGCTGCTGGATTTTCAGGAGGACTTAAAAAAAAGAGAAAGAGAAAAGAAAGAAAGAAACAGAAACAGAAACCGATGTGGAAATGTGGAGACAGTAATTTAAGAGTGGAAAAGGGGAAACAGAGAAACTGAAAGTGACAGATTTTACCATCCGTAATGACTAATTATACAGTATGAACTGGCTCTGAGAAAAATATATAAATACAGTACTTGTTTTCCACTAAAGCAGTCCCATGACTGTTTCATCATCTTCCCACTCCTTTAATACCCGAACACACTTTTAGGGTCATGTTAATCAGCTGTGATCTGCTACCTGAACTAAATGTTGTTCAAGCCAACCATCCTTCATCTCACCATCTAGTACTTTGTTTTGACCAAGTAGGAAAAACAACAACAACTCCTTACCTAAACAGAGTTTTAGCTGGTTTACCCACAGCCTCAATTATGTGGAATCTGGGAGGATTAGACGACCCGCTAAGAGGAATTAATCACAACTTTAACAGCCTGTTTTCTGCTGCTTTAATGGAATGCAGTCACATCCAGACAGGGAAATAATCCAGTCTTAATCGCACCACGCAACCCCCCCCCCAAAAGCCCTTTAATGAAGGTTAGTAAACACTTGGGTTGTCTGGAGACAGTTGGCACAAATTAGCCAGTGGGCATTCACACCCAGCTGTTGTCAGGTGGCAAGTTGTGCTCTGCTATTATATGGCACCAAACAACACCCAAAACTGAACAAATGTTATTTTTATTCTCCTGCTGAAGATTGCTTCAAGGCATCCTTTCCCAACTTGGTGACCTCCAAATGCAGGTTCCATCATCTCTGACCATTGCCAAATGCAGGTTCCATCATCTCTGAACATTGCCATTGTCTGAGGCTGCTGGGAGATGCAGTTAAAAGGTTCTGGAGGTCATCAGGTTGGGAATGCCTGTTCCAAGGATGCCAGAGGTAGATAGCTGGCTTCACACTCCAAGAAATGACTGAAGCAGCTGTCAAATTCTGAGCACATTTAGCAGTATTTTTTTTTCTGAACACAATTGCCAGGAGAAAGTAGAAAGTCTACACCAAATATCCACCCACGTACATTTCAAAGGAAAAGCAGAGGGCTTTGAGGAGGGGGGAGGGTCTGAGATATTTTCCCAACATCTTCCACAGCTTGTTCTTACTACTTGTGTGCCAGTCCCCCCCCCCCCATCACCATGACTTTTCTCAATCCCCATGCAGCCAATCAGGAACCGCTGAATAAAGATGCTGACATCCCAAGTGATTCTAGCCATTCCAGGATCCCTGAAACATAATGATGCCACAACTGAAAGAGCAAATAGTTTGTGCCCCCCCACTCAAATTGTCAAAAGGTTCTCTCCATGGTAAAAAAATAAATAAATAAGCATTACAGAAACAGATTAAAAACTGATTTCTTGGTGCTGCAAATTGCCCAGGAAAACAAAAATACCTTTGCCTGGTGCCAAAACAATGACAAGGTTAGTGCTAGGTGGAACTCTATGGGGAGAAGATAAATGGAGGACTACAACACAGAAGGCCTGCTGCTTATTCCTGCAGGTTAGACTAGATGATCCTCAGGGTCCCTTCCAACTCTAGGATTCTCGTTACCACCCACCAGACATCCCTTGGAGGTGGCATGCAGGTTCTAGTATTATGCAAGTGCAAGAACAACTTCTCTCCCATCTACTTCCTTGTGATTTTTTTCTGCATTAATTTATTTAAGGGTTTATTTATTTAAAGGAAACAGTACAAAAGTTAGTATTTTTTTAAATAAAAATAAAAATGCATGTTATCACAAAATATATAGGTGAATACATATTTTCGTTCTATGTGTGCTGTTCAGAATACACTGAAATCTAAAATACATACATGTTATGCATTTTGGTATGTTTTTTTGAGCCTAGCAATATATCATAGAATTCAGAGAAGTGCAAAATCTGAAGACTAATTGTGTTCTGATCTGTGCCTTAGTCTGAGAGGTGTGATGTAGCCAGTGGCGGAGCAAGCTGATTGGGCGCCTGGGGTGGTGCGTGTGCCCTGTGCCCAGGGGCGAGGCCAGCTGCCTGTGGAGCAAGCCGGGGCAGGATGCTCCATGGGGGCCTCTGAGGAGTCTGCCTGCCTCCTCCCACTCAGCTGCCCTACAGCTGAGGGGGAGGCAGCGGGTGGACCGTTTGGGGCAGCGCAAAGCTTGTGGGCGCCCAAGCCACTGCGTCACTCCCAGGAGAGATGTGTGGCTCGGGCACGCTGCAGGCCCCGCGGTGACAGCAGCTTGGTATTTTGTCACCCCCATCAGTGACCGCCGCCCCCCCCGCCCCCCTTCCTCCACCCCTAGATGCAGTTCCATTCACTTAGAAATGTGGAGCAAACAAAATTCTCCCCCATCCCTAGTCCAGAGGAATGAGGGGGACAGACCAGCAGGAAGATTCTAAGAGCCAACTGGGTGTTGTGATAAGCAAAAGGGGCTCGGCTGATCATTCCACCACCGGCAGAAGTCTGGGGAATGGAGGTCTAGGGCAGGGTTTTCTCTGTGGTCGTGCCTTAACTGTGGAACCTCTCCCAACAGAGGTGTATCAAACACCATAATTATTCAACTTCCACCTTATGCTAAAGCCACACCTTTGACAGTTCCAGTTTTTTTTTTTTTTTGAGACTTGGCTCTTCCCTTGTTTAATACTATGCTGCTTTTGTCTGATAATAATAATAATAATAATAATAATAATAATAATAATAATAATAATAATAATAATAATACCCAGTCCATCTGGCTGGGTTTCCCCAGCCACTCTGCACAGCTCCCAACAGAATATTAAAAACACGATAAATAAAACATCAAACATTAAAAGCTCCCCTAAACAGGGCTGCCTTCAGATGTCTTCTAAAAGTCAGAGAGTTGTTTATTTCCTTGACATCTGGTGGGAGGGCGTTCCACAGGGCGGGCACCACTACTGAGAAGGCCCTCTGCCTGGTATAAATTCTGGGACTTCACAGTGAAAGCCAGCCAAGAAATCCTCTTTTACTTACTTACAAATAAATAAATAAATAAATGCAAACGGGCAAGGAACAGAGCTGCAGAAGTGATGAAGGCTGTGAAATTCACACATTCATTTCAAATAACCGGCCAATTCTTGGGCTCCACCGCACACTTCTAATTTTAAAGTGTTGCTCCTTCCCGAACATCACAGCTGCAACAAGGACCAAAAACGGATGCCTTCCAAAACATAGCCAGGTTTTTGTGTTCAACCAGACCTGCATGTTTAATGGATTATTATTTAGTCTTACCTTTTAGATTCCTAAGAAAGAAACATTATAAAGGCTATGCTCCCCCCCATAAAGGATTTTAGCAATATTTTCTTGAAAGCTTCAAAAGTTTCTTAAAAGCTTATTATTTGCAGTACAGAGAGTTAAAGAGCAATATGCATTTAGAGAGCTGAAGGGGAGGGGGTAAATAAAAATTATTAATAATAATTAATAAATTATTATTATTATTATTATTATTATTATTATTATTATTATTATTATTATAAATGTCTTCTTAGATTGGTTGGCTGCATATCTCGGTTCTCTCTGATGAATGTATTAGTTTTACTGCAGGGCTCTGGTGTCTCGTTCTCCCCCTGGAGCTGGTGATGCTCTTAAATGACACAGGTTATTCATTATATTTGACTGATCTGTGGCTTTCTGGTGTGTGGGGAAGAGTGACAGTCTTTCAAAACAAGGGACATTTCTCACAACACACCTACCTTTTCAGATCCTGGCCTTTGCAGAGCAGCGGCATTAATTTAACTCACCAAGATCCCACTCACCAAAATTCCCCATGGAGAGGAACAGAGGTAGTGACTAGTAACCCCTCTGCTACCTGGTGTATCACTCCAGCTAAACATGCAGCCAGCCATTCAAAACTAAGTGCCATGCCCTCCAGCTACTTCTTGTGATGGCCTCTCCTTTGATAAATAAAATATCACCCAGGAACCAGCAGCAGACAGCAGAGGCTGCCTGAAAGGGAAGCAGAACAGTCTGCGGAGGCGGTTTAAAGTACCTCTCTTTCTTTTTCATCTGAGCATTCGGTAAGTTCCCAGTTGCTGACTAATCCGTTTCCCCATTAGTTAAAAAGAGAGCAGTGATAATTAAGTGAAGGAAGCATTCTTCCTCCCCCCTCCCCTTCACATAAAAGTTTCTTTGAATATGCATTCAATGGACAAATGATATTACTTTGCATAATATCATACTCTCCAACATTTCTCTGATGAAAATAGGGACGTCCCCTTCCATAATTATAATTTTACTATTTATACCCCACACATCTTACTGGGTTGCCTCAGCCACTCTGGGCAGCTTCATACCTCCAGACCCTCCAACATTTATCCAGTGAAAATAGGGACATCCTAAGGAAAAGTGGGAAATTCTGGGATCAAATAAGAAACTGGGATGGCTTCTCTAAATCAGGGACACCCCTGGAAAATAAGGACAATTGGGGGAGTCTGTAATATATGCTGGTATTTGTAGATGTGAGAGGGGAGAGAAAGATTGGAGGTAAAAAATAAGTTTGTCCCTCAGGCCTACTTAGGCCCACCAGAGCTTCCCATTTGGCCCTTGAGGTCTTGGCCAAGCCATGCACATCTATCCTACAACTGATGTCAGGTGTGGGACAGGCAAAAATGTGGCTCAGCCAAAGTGGGTTTGCAGGTACCACTGATCAGCAGATGGTGCTTTGAAAGGGGATTCTCAAAATGTGACTATTAGATCTCCTGCCTTATGGGAGGGCCCATTGCTCAGTGGCAGAGAAGGTCCCAGGTCGAACTGTAGCATCTCCAGTTTACAGGAGAGGTGATGTGGCATAACGGTTAGAGTGCTCAATTAGAGCATGGGATCACAGGATTCAAATCGCCGTTCAGCCATGAAACACTCTGGTGACCTTGGGCCAGTCAGTGTTTCTCTGCCTAACCTACCGCACAGGGTTGCGGGGGGGGGGGGGGCGAGAGAGAGAGAGAGAGAGAGAGAGAGAGAGAGAGAGAGAGAGAGAGAGAATGGGGAGGAGAAGAACCATGTAAGCCACCTTGAGCTCCTTGGAGGATAGACAGGCTATAAATGTAACAATAAACAAACCAGTTGGGGCTCTTAAAAAGGCCACCACTGCTGCCTGCCACCACCAAACCTTGGAGCACATTTTGCTCCTCCCTTCAAATTGCTCCCATTTCACACACACCCCCTTCATCTTCTTGCCTGCCTAGGACCTTTCGATATCAATTTTGGACCTCATTCTTGCCAGTCCTAGTTCGTCTCGCTAACCACTACATCACACTGTATTGTACAGGATATGAACGACTAGAGGTGTGGAAAGGAGGTAATGCCTCCTTGCTCACCTTAAATGGTACCAGTGTCCCTTCCCAAACCATTTCCATTAAAACCGTAGCAAGCCCTCCATATCCATAGACAGGGCTTAACTCCCCAAGGCAGTCTCTCAGAATCAAGGTCAGCATCAAGGATTGGAATTAGTAGGCACTTTCTGAGGGCCCATAGTCAGCAGGGAGCCCAGTGAAAGGAGCTCCTTGGACCTTCTCATCCTCTTCTCTATTGTGATATGTTGTTCATCTGCTGTCATCCAGACTAGATTAGTGTGCAAGCAACAGCAGCAGTGGTGCCAATGTGGAGGAAAAGTAGCTGCTGCTGCCTAATTGCTCATTGGCCAGTGTGGTGTAGTGGTTAAGAGCGGTAGACTTGTTATCTGGGGAACCAGGTTCATGTCTCTGCTCCTCCACATGCAGCTGCTGGGTGACCTTGGGCTGGTCACACTTCTTTGAAGTCTCTCAACCCCACTCACCTCACAGAGTGTTTGTTGTGGGGGAGGAAAGGAAAGGAGAATGTTAGCCTCCTTTGTTAGTATGTTAGTAATACTCCTTCGGGAAGTGATAAAGCGGGATATCAAATCCAAACTCTTCTTCTTCTTCTTCTTCTTCTTCTTCTTCTTCTTCTTCTTCTTCTTCTTTTTCTTCTCTCTGTCTGGCAAGCTCTCATGGGGTAATGATGTGCAGCAAGAGCTCCCAATGATGACACTAAGTGGTTAGCCCCTGGGTGAGTATCCTGTGGCCCTCCAAATGTTCTGGACCACAGTTGCTATCATTCCTCACCACTGGCCATGGGAGCTGGAGGGCTCATGGGAGCTGGAGTCCAAGGGTATCTGGAGGGCCATGGGTTCCCCATCCATGGAGTAGATTCACAGAGGGAGGGGAGTCTCATAGGGTACCTTGCCCAAGGGTCCCTGCAAAATCTAAAGCCACCACTGCTTATATTGCAGGTATTTCAGCTGTTCAGATTGTGCCGTACTCCAATTCTGAAAGTTACAAAGATAAATAGATCCTTCCTTGCCCCACTCCCCTGGTCCCTGCTGTAGCCCACACACAGATGTCTTTGTCTCCCCAATCAAAGATGAGAGGAAGATCATGCAGCAAGTGAACAGTAACATATTATTAGTTCTTTTGGTTCCATGCGGCTCCTCTGAAAAGGCACGGCATTCAGTGTCATCCTTAACACAAGCATTCGGAAACATCCCTGCAGTGACTAAAATAATCATCTTACAAACAACCTCAAATGAGCTCTAATTGCCTACAGTGCTGCATTACAGCTGGGATACAGGGAAAGGGGTGAGACATGTGACTGTCACAGTGCTCCTCTGATTATATGGCACCTCTGGGATCAGTCACAAATATACAAAGAAATATTTCTCTATTAAAAGAGAACCCTTTGGCATGGCAGCCACTACCATCCCCCTGCATTTGCCATATGGAGGCAAGAATGGCCTCCAGCTTGCATGCTGGGAGAGACACCCCCATTGTCCAAGGAGAAAGCATGCCTGTGTTGCTGGGGCAAGGGGAACAGAGAGCAGAAATACAACTGGCAGAATGGCCCCAGATACTCCAGCCTTTTAAAAAATTATTTACAGTGGTACCTCGGGTTACAGATGCTTCAGGTTACAGACTCCACTAACCCAGAAATAGTACCTTGGGTTAAGAACTTTGCTTCAGGATGAGAACAGAAATCGGGCAGCGGCGGCATGGCAGCAGAGGGAGGCCCCATTAGCTAAATTGGTGCTTCAGGTTAAGAACAGTTTCAGGTTTTGAACAGACCTCCAGAACGAATTAAGTTCTTAACCCAAGGTACCACTGTATTCTGAAGTATTGATTAGCTGCTTTCCAGAGCTATACCTTCACACAGTGACATGCATCAGAGAAAATATACAATTGGCAAATCTGTCAATTTTGTCCCCCTCATCATTGAGTTTGGATTACCCCCTTTCAACATCCATGAGAAAATCCTGGTGTGCATTTCTCTCCAAATGTGAATTTTTCATTAGCAGTTTTGCCTAGTGAATGGATTTTAGCAAGCAATTTCACCTAACGCAGTATGCATTGTCACTTATATATGTATTTTGGGGGCGCACTTTTGGGTGCTACAAAATTTGGATGTGTGGATTTTAGAGGATAGCTGTGTTTGGCTTCACTTCTTCTGAAACCAGGGAAGGTCTTCCTCTCTTCATGGGAGCTGCTCATATGTCTTAGAACCATCCACGATCACGGTTCTGGAATTGCACAGAGAGCCTCTGCAAGTACAGAAAGCTCCGCAGTCTCAGTGGAATTCAAGTCATGGAGGACTGTGAAAATCAGGTTGATGTCAAATGTTTGTCCTGTTCAAGTATCGAGGAAAGGGCTGATCCAAAACTATTCATAGTTTCCTACAAGTGTTTTTAAACAAACACTCCAAATAACTTTTGACATGGATGTTAGCTGCAGCTTGGATTTCAAACCCCAACAGTGGAAAACTTTAAAAGAAATCTACATTTGTCTTTGTGGTATAAGAACTTAATGAATCTGGCTATTGTGGAAAAAATAACACATATATTGTGTGTCTTCAGAGGGATGGAGGATCCAGAATACTTTTATGTCAGCTTGTGGGATTTTATTTCTTATGATTTAGATGCCTGACATTCACAATCAATACCAGCTTATACTGCACCTTTGGGTCTATTTGTTATTGTTGTTTAAAAAAAAACACCCAGAAGATGTTGTCAGCTGTGTCCTTCCCTCCCCTCAAATACCCCCTCATTTTAATTATGATTCAGCATTTCTTGTGAAATTGCTCACTTAATGAAGTGAATAGTGTACTCACTCTCAGTTACACTCACTCCCCCTGTGCATGTCATCATGCCATCAAATGGCATTACTGACTGTTTTCACATCTCTGCTTGATCCCTGATTAATGTATTATCCTTGTAGATAGTATAGAATGGAAGCAGCAGAGACAGGGAACAGGGCAAGTAATCAGAGGAACAGGATGGCACTGAACAAGATTGAAGTACAGTGGTACCTTTGTTCTCAAATGTATTCCATTTCATAAGTCCCTTCCAGAACCAAAGCGTTCCAAAACCAAGGTGGCTTTCCCGTAGAAAATAATGTAAAATGGACTGATCTGTTCCAGACTTTTAAAAACAAAAAACAGCAATTTAACATGAATTTTACTATCTAACGAGAGCATTGATCCATAAAATGATAGCAATAAACAATGCATTGCAGTCACACAATCAATCAATCAATCAATCAAACAAACAATCAGTAACTGAACTGGGTTCCACACAGTCACAAAAACAAAACAAAAAGAGCCGCAAAAACAAAAATGCAAAATAAATAGCAAAGACAGATAGACCTCAGCATAACACTCAAAATGGAAGTGTGGCACTCAAAATGGAGCATGTTCAGCTTCCGAAAAAAGTTCGCAAACCGGAACACTTATTTCTGGGTTTGCAGTGTTTGGGTTCCAAGCTGTTTGAGTACCAAGGCGTTTGAGAACCAAGGTACCACTGTACATAGCTTTTTCTAGAAAAAAAATACAGTCTCATTAGAGCCACCAGGTTTTGCTTTCTTTCTTTCTTTTTTTCTTTTTAATAACATAAAAGCCAAAACTTGAAACTGGAGAATATTTAGCACAGCTTTAGCGCTCACTACTTAGCTGATTTGTCTTCTTCAATGAAATGAGTAGCACATTATCTGCAAGAAGACAGCTTAAAGAACTTATCCATGCATGAAGTTGCCAGCAACCACAAAATCTTCTAAAGCAAATGGAGTAGGCTGTGCTCAGGTGAAAGTTTTGTAGGCATTTTGTGAGATCTTGAACAACATTTCAACCACATGGGAAAACTTTCTATAGGGTATGTGGGTGTGGATGTAACACCACTCTATCTTTCCACCAAGATTTCTCTAAAGTCAGTGGTTTTGGTTCCCATTGGGGACTGGTAGGTTAGTGAGGCAGTGTCAGGAGCTAGAGGCAAGTGTAGGTCAGCAATAAAAAACACGGTTTCAGTGCAGTTATTCAAGGAACCAAAAACAGCACAGGCCTAGTGATCACAGCAACTCTTTCCAGTCTTGCCCCAATGAGGCTGTTGTGAGGGCTGAAGGCCCCCGCCTTCCCACCACTCTCTAAAGCTCTTTCTCTCCAGGGTCTTTCCCAAGCAGTTGCAAAATGCATCTGCCCACAACCAATCTCTGCTCTTTTCATTTCTCTCTGTGTTCTAGGAGACCGGGGGAAGGGCAAGTGGTCGCAGCAGGAGGGGGAGACTCCCTGGATTCTTCAGCAGACTGTCTCAACTCTGCTTCTTGGCCACCCTTCTGTCCAACCTCTGCTTCAGCCTCAAAGTCTGAACTGCTCTCTGCCACAGCCTCTTTTTGCTCACTAAACTCTGTAAGCCTTTTCTGCTTCTGATACCTCCTGATACCTTTCTGCTTCTGATACAATGTACACAACCCTCTTTCTGATGACAGTCCTGTTTGTTTCCAGCTGCAGTATGAAATGTGCCCAGAAGAGAGCTCAAACTGTTCAGGGGACATGCCTTTCCTGACCTTTGTAAGTTTAGCATAAACTATAGGGAGATTCTAACAGCATTCAGCTGAACATGGTTAGAATCTTCGCTTCGACTTTGATTGTGCAAACATTGTTGTACCAAACATCCTATCCTAAAGAGAATTTATTGAGACATTGTTGTCAACTTCTTTAATCTCCCCTTTGTCAATTGATCTTTAGTTGATCCCAGGGCCATGCATAACATCATTTAAAACAACAATTAAAACAATAATAATCCAAATAAAATAACAGCTGAATATATAAATTAAATACAAAATAAACATTCCAGACACACCAACTGCACCAGCAGGCTAACATCCAATATATACCTGGGCAAACAGGTTTTGATCTGTAGCCAAAATGTCAACTACACCAGCGACAATTGTACCTCCAGTGAGAGAGCTGGGGCACAACCACTAAGAAGTCCCTGGCTCCTGTCACCACTGAATGGACCTCTACTGGTGGTGGAACTATGAAAAGGACAGAGGGAGAAGGAGAGAGATTGAGATCGAGATGGAGATCTAAGGACCTGAGCAGGCTGATACAGGGAAATGGTACCTTTTTAGCAACTATAAAATGTAGTCTTCAGCTAATGCATTAGGACCGACAAAGTAGTTTTCTCTGATACAAGATAGGTCATATCAGAAATACCAATACGGCTATTTCTCCATTTTGTTTAGCTTTTTTAAGAGACAGAAAGAGTGAGGGAGAAAGGGAGAGCTGTAAAAGCCATTCAAAAGCTAAGATATAGATTGCACTCAGAAGTGAACCAGCATATGGAAACAAGGAGTCAAGAATTGTGCCCCGGAACTAGAGATGAAGAAGCAAAACAAGAATCAGATCTGGGTGGTGCTTATTGCTCAAAGAAGGTCCTAGCTGAAACAGGAAGACTTTTATAGCGCTTCCAGTCTAGAAGGGCCCCATGGCTAATGCAGGGACTGGGTGGGCAAATTTTCTTTCATGGGCCTCCTCCATTATTGGGTATAACATAATGCTTCTTTCCAGTCTAATTTCTGCAAAAGGTGTGGACCTATGAGTGCCAGAGAAGGCCTCTGGGAGCATATGTGTGCCAGTGGGCACCACATTGATGACCCTTGTACCAGACTGCTGTCTTCTCTGCTTTATACATATGTTTTCTGTGTGGGAAGGAGGAAGAAGATTGGTAAGAAAGGCCAACACAGATAGAAGTGGTGGTGGAGGAAAGCTAACACAAAATCTTTTCAGCCTCTACATCCCTGAATAACGATAAATTGGCTGGGTATGATAATAGCAAATTCAAAGATATGCTTGAATCTTTAGCGAGTGACAAAAGCCAGCTGCGTGTGAGCATTCTGAAAAGTGACAAGAGTTCAACGCTGTAAAGCATCTGCAAATGAACATCTTGGTCCAGTTTAACTGCTAGCATCTGGAAAAAACAGATGGTTCCAGGTTGAAAGCTGTAAGTGGGAAGGAGGGGAGGCAGTGGGAGAGGAGAAGTGTTGGAGACTATTATTGTATAATATTGACAAAGACACAGAAGATTGTATGGACATATAAAGCTCTCTTATACTGAGTTACACTGTCCGTTTCCCTAACATGGTACTAGAGATGGATGGGCCAGTCTATTTTCATTCTGTTCTTCTTTCACATTTCTCCCTCTTTTGCTCTATTCTGGGCCATTTCTACATAAAGCAACACAAACAGAGTAGTGTCCTATGGCATACCCTCCAATATTTATTCAATGAAAATAGGGATGTTAATAATAATAATAATAATAATAATAATAATAATAATACTCCACCCATTTGACTGGGTTGCCCCAGCCACTCTGAGCAGCTTCCAACATATAAAAAAATATAATAAAACATTGAACATTAAGAAACTTTCCTATATAGGGCTGCCTTCAGAAGTCTTCTAAAGGTTGTATAGTTGCTTATCCCCTTGGCTCAGGGGTTGCAAAGCTCCATACCCTTTGACATTTCTCCGATGAAATTAGGGACGTCCTAAGGAAAGGCAGGACATTCTGGGATAAAATCAGAAATCAAGGTGGCTTCTGTAAATCCAGGACTGTCACTGGAAAATAGGAACACTTGGAAGGTCTGCTATGGTGAAAGAAGTGGAGAGAGCTCATGATGGCTAGCTTCTTCCTCCACAGTTGGAGGAAACATTGCTTCTGAATAACACTCACTAGAAACCACAAGAAATGAGAGTGCTCCTGCACTCAAATCCTACTTGTGAGTTTCCCACAGGCATCTGGCTGGCCACTGTGAGAGTAGGAGGCTGGACTAGGTGGGCCACTGGCCTGATCCAGCAGGTTCTTCATCTGTTCTGTGTTCTTAAAGAAGGCAACCAAGCTCTTCGAGTAAGAACCCCACTAGGGGTCTCTCTGAGAACAAAAGACCAGTTGGGGTCCTGAGGACTCCTGTGACCAAAGGCAGAGCTGATAGTGTGGTTAAAAATAAATCTTCACCACCACCCAACTTTCCAAGAAGCTCCTTCTTTGCCTTCAACACATCCCACCCCGGTCATTTAGACCTCTATGGAGATCTGTTTATGGTGCCACACGCCACTACAATATAGGATGCTATGTCTTGACCTGTGCTTTTAGCATTGTGGCACCAATTCTTTGAAATTCTGTTCCTTCAGAAGTGAAGCAAGTCCTAACATTTTCAGGTTTTTGACATCTTGGTGAAAACGCTTCTCTCAAGCTTTCCCAAAATAGCATATTTCATTGCTGCAGTTTTTAGTTCTTTCCGGGGTGTTTTAATGACTTAATACTGTTCTTATGGTCTGTGTTATGTTTTATGTTCCACTTCTGTACTCCACTTTTTATGCTGGTTTATTGTTTAGTTGTACTGTATTTTGTATTATCATATTTTATTGTCAGGTAGAGCTGGTTTTTACTGGAGATTGTAAACTGCTTTGTAGAAGTTGTTCCCGGGGGCGGGGAGCATGGTATATATATTAAATTAAATTTGTGTGTGTGTGTGTGTGTGTATTTATGTTAAATACATAAATACATTTCTCTATCATCCATACTCCACCTCTGGCACCCTCAGGCAGAACTGGGAGACACTTGCAATGTAGACAGTACAGTGGTACCTCAGGTTACAGATGCTTCAGGTTACAGATTCTTCAGAAATAGTACCTCGGGTTAAGAACTTTGCTTCAGGATGAGAACAGAAATCATGTGGCAGTGGCGCAGTGGGAGGCCCCATTAGCTAAAGTGGTACCTCAGGTTAAGAACAGTTTCAGGTTAAGAACTGACCTCCAGAACGAATTAAGTCCTTAATCCGAGGTACCACTGTATTAAGGTTGATGGTCCAATGGTCTGACTCAGTATAAGGTAGTTCCCTATATTCCTATTTTTTAAATATGCACCGGAGAACTTAGAGATCTACTAGTGCTTACACTTTCTGAATGCGGTCAATAGACAGTGTGCGCCAAAGTGTAAGTGGTGCCCCACTAAAAGACTGATTTCTTTACAACTGTGGAATGAACATTGTGTAGCAGCTGTAACAGTTCCAGCTCTGCATTTCAAAGCAGTTAAGTGGGAACATATGGGGTAAGGCAGTCCCGCAAGCAAACTGGTCAAAAGGCATTAAGGACTTCATATCCTGATAGTAAAAGCTTGAACTTCATCCAGTGACAAATAGGCAAGCAGTGCAGATCTCTGAGCAGAGGTGTTATATGCTGATAGGTTCTCACTTCTGTCAGCAACCATGCAGCAGCATTTGTGGGATATATCCAACCTCATATCACCAGCATGCTTAACTCTAAATTAATGCATGAAGGGGTTAATATCATGGAGTAAGAAGCCATGCTAGCCATAGCTAGTTCACACCCTTCATCCTGGGAGTAAGGGTTATTAAACTCTTTCTCTCTTTTTTTCTCCACCATGTGAACCGACCAGTAAGGATGTCAGAGCTGGTTACTCCAAGCCAAGCCACATGGCCTTGGAAGCCATCTTTGAGTTTCTTTACAAATAACATGGAAAAAAAATACCATATTTTGTAAACTACCTGTCTTTCCTTGCTGCTGATGCTATATGGAAAAGCACATGAAGAGTTTGTAAGTAAACCATCTTTACTAGGGTCGCCATATTTTGAAGAGCAAAAAAGAGGACACATTTGCCAACTTCTACTTTTAACTATGGATCACTGTGCAGACTCTGCCCATGAAAAAGAGGATGTATCTTGGGAAAAGATACCAATGTGTGGCGTCTTTATACGCTAAGGGGAAGTGGGGAACTTTGGAAGAAACTTTAAAGGTGCTTTAAAGGTGTAGCAGCCTATATTTTCTTGCTTTGCTTTGCTGCATACGTTGTGATTTAAAATATCTGCTGTGGCTCTCTCTCACCAAAAAGCACTCACCCCAAACCTGGATTTAGGCATCCAGAAACTCTCCTTTTACTAAATTACACCAAAAACCCAACAGCATTCTGCACTAACTGCAGTTTTTGTTCAACCATAAGGGAAACCCCCACACAGAGTGTGTTGCAGCAATCTGCTCTTGAAGTCATGGAGGACAAAGTATAGCGGCATACTTATTTGTTGGTGTGATGTCATTGCACAGAATAAGGAAATACAATGAAGGGATTAAACCAGGGCTGGGGAACTTGAGGTCTCCAACTCCCATCATCCCCCACCATTGGTCATGCTGGCTTGGGCTGATGGGAACTGGTGTCCAACAACAGTTAGAGGGCCACTGGTTCCCTGTCCATTAGATTAAGGCCTCAATTCCATGCACACCTATGTGGAAATTTGGAGGAGTTTCTCTCAAGCAGAGTTAGAATTTTGCTGTAAGAGCCTTTTGCCAAAGTATCAAAAAGAAGCACCCCCTCCTTAAAATGTGTCTTGTGGAAAGTATGAAGAGAGCTCATTAGCTACAAGATTCATCGAATCATAGAATTGTAGAAGGGACCACGAGGATCATCAAGTCTAATCTTTCACCCAACAGGAGTCTCAAACCCACAACCCTGAGATTAAGAGTCTCATGCTCTACTGACTGAATTATTCAACTGATAACCAGTTTTATCTGCTTGCTGGATCCTTGTCACATGCCGCAAACCCATCTTTATGAGTGGTAGTTTATGTCTGTTGAACGGCAGGCTGTCCCCTTTGAGAGATTTCCAGATAGTTCAGCTAAACACTCCATAAAAAAGAGAGAAGATTGTGTAGCTAACCTGCTTACCAATGTACTAGCATTGCCAACACAACAGAGAAGAGAAGGAATGGAATTAGCAGTTCCCAGAGTGCATTGCAAAGTCAATTTGTACCGACATGGACATAAGGATTCAGGGAAGCATTCTCTATGCCCCTCCGCTTTCAGCAGAGGCTTACAACACACTTTGCATTTCACTACTGTAATTAAAGTAGCATGTCAGCATAATTATCTCTTACAGCTAGAATCTAGTATTCTCTCTCCCCCCCCCCCCCGAACACACATGCACATTAACACAAATTAGTTTCTTGGGAGAGAATTACCTGCAAATATTGTTTGTGAAGCACTGCATTTATGCTAAGATTCTGATTTCTGCCAGATATATCTAATAATGGGCACACCTAACAACATAACAGAGTTTGGCATAAAATCTACAATTTTATTACACAGATATTATCATAGGTGAGGGCTATTGCCACTGGATTTGATGGTGCCAGATATGTGTGAGAAACACGATAACAGTTTGGTGAACAATCTGAGCCAGCATATGGAACAATCTGTTAACAAATGAGAACAGCTGTCGGTGGGTGACATCAAAACTGCCACTCTCTTCACTGATAAGAAAGGTAAAGAAAGTGCAGAGCTTGACTGACTGGGATATTTCACATCCAGCTGTGACAGTTTGTACATCCAGCATCCCATAATAGATTATATCATTGTAAACTTATGTTTGAAGGGACTTCACTGACTATTGTAAAAGGAAAATCCTCTTTCTTCTCTGAAACACCTTCCCTTTCTTTCCCAAATCAAGTGTTTTTGTTGTTTTTTGCTGCTGTATTCTAACATAGCTACCCCTCTGAAATATAAAGGGGGGGAGATATAGCGGTGATCTTGGGTCACTATCTCTGCAGTCAAGAAGGCATTTTCTCACTGTAGCTAGTGACTTATAGGGTGGAGCAAGGAAGTATTATTCCCTTGACTGTGTGATTTGACACTTCCTTGAGCCTTCTAGATTGATTTATTAGGCATTGATGCAAACCTTAATGATTACAGTAAACAGGAGATTTTGCATTAATTCTATTGCGACGTAGAGTGCAGCGAAGATGCACTGAATCTTGCAAACTTTTTTCTGCTATGAAGCACTTTGTCCTCTCTCTTTCCCTGAAAGCAGGCCTGGTGAAATTCTGGCCTTCCAGATGTTGCTGAACTAAAACTTCCATCACCTTGACCATTGACACTGCTGTCTGGGATTGATGGGAATTAAGACTCTGACAAAATCTGGAAGGCTATAGGCTCCCCTATCCCTGCTTTACCGCATATTTGTCTGGATATTGGCACAAAACAGGTACAAAAGTATCTGCATACCAAAAGAGGCTGATATGTACAATCCTGACAGAGGAGGGAACTGGAAAGGGTGGACTTCAGGTTATTGAAGCCTTTTGAATTTAAATTTTGACAATGAACTCATTTCATACAGGCTTCAATACAACAATCAAGTCTGTCTCTTCTGAAGGGTAGAACTGATTAGCAGATTGCACCCAAATCCAAAGTGTTATTATTATTCCCCCCCATGTACATTTTGCCTTTTAAAAAAAGAAACAGTTTTTATGATGGCTTTGTACTTTTATTTTATTTTTTACAGTCCGCTGCTGTCCTCCCTCCATCATACAAGTAGCAGGCATAATCAATGGTTTTAAATACAGGTGGAACAATTAGACATAAACGACAATTGTATCCTCTATGTACAATGGTCTATTTAAACATCCTTTGTTCATGTAATGATCACTATTCAGTGTGGGACAAAAGATAGCAAGTGCACACACACACCCCTCCCAACTGTATCCCACACTTTCTCTTTTATACCAGCAGCTTGAATGAAAAATTAACCGCAGCAAGAGGCAGAGGACAGATGGACTATCCAGGACTGAAGAGGTGCTGGTGGAATGGTTAGCATGACAAGAAGCAACAAGCCCCAATTATGGATGAACAAACACTCATGTAGAGATTGATTGTTCAAAGCATACCTTGCTCTGGCATTCCTCTCTCTCTCTCTCTCTCTCTCTCTCTCTCTCTCTCTCTCTCTCTCTCTCTCCCCTCCCTCCCTCACACCTTGCATGAGGAATGAAATGCAGATTTATGCACCTCTGAATTTTATGGTACCAGTTTGGTCCCTCAAATGTGCACAGTCAGTGGCGGAGGAAGGGGGCGGGGGTGGTTCACCCTGTGTGCCATCTGTAAGGGGGGTGACAAGAAGGCACGCCATGGAGGCTCACCCCGCTGCCCATGGTCGTGGTGGCGCGAGCCACTGCCACTGCGCCTCCGCAACCGCATGTGGAGGATCCCACTGCCACCCATACGCCGCTCAAGTGGCGCCGTCTGCAAACCACCCCTAAGGAAAAGTGAGACATTCTGGAATCAAAGCAGAAACCAGAATGGCTTCTTTAAATAAGGGATGTCCCTGGAAAATAGGGACACTTGGGGGGGGGCTGCTAATTTAGGTGGGGAAAAGTCGTTTTGTTTTCATTATTGCTAACCAACAGAGAGTCAGAAACTTTTGCTGGATCTACTGCAGATTACCCATATCTACCAGTAGATTCCCACCTTCTATCTGCCAACTCCTGCTGTACATAATTCTTTACCCTGCAACCCCAAGTGAGGCTTATATTCAGTGAACACATTTGGAGATACCTCAGCATACATAATCTCAGTGCTGCTTCTTAATGGCCAAAGGCTCACCTCTAAATTTTCCGAGCAGCGCACGCGCGCGCACACACACACGTACACCATCAACTTGTCAGATGCAGTGTTGCCATTTTCTAATTTAAGAAATGTCATATCGAGGTGATCTTGATGCTGTGTTTCCCGGAATGAACGAACTAGGAATTAATCTCTGGTCGCCTTCAAATGCAACAACTGCAGTCCAGGGTTTGTGGTGTGTGTGTGTGTGTCCCTTCCCCGCTACCCCCAGTCCAATTGTTGAATACAATTTTAGGCTTGAAAGAGGTTGTTTCTGACTGATGATGTGAATGAACCAATATCCATTGAAGCCCAAGAAGCAACTGAAGGCATACAAACCGCACTTGAAAACTTTATTAACGAAAAGGAGTGAAATGACAAGAAAAGAAGGAGGATGAAAACAGAAATCATTTTAATTCAAACTTAAGTGGCTTTTAATGAAAGAGCTAGTGCCGTGCTGTTCTTTATTGTAATCATGCGTAGGTTTTTAATAGCTTTTTTATTTATATATAGTCTATTAATTTTTGTTTTCTAATGATTGTTCCCCCCCCTTATGTTTTCAGCTCTTCCTATTTTATCTGTAAGCCACCATGTGGGGGGAGAATAAATAAATAGGAAACCATCATCATCAGTCTAAGGAATGATCATGACTGTGAAACAGTTGCCTCCCCCCCCCCAATTTCATTACTATGGTGTCATATACCTGGCCCTGAGCTCACTTTTGTCAAAGATGAAGGATGCTACCCCTCAGCTCTTACCTGGCTGAGAAACCCAGGCTCATAACAGTTCTTGGGGGGAACTCGGTCCTGTCACTCTGCGGTAGGGGTGGGGCACCTCAGGCTCAAGGGCAAAATGCAACCCTCCAGATATCTTTATCTGGACTTTGGGACTCTTCTCAGTCCACCCACCCTCTTCTCAGGCCACAACCCCCTCTTTCCTCAGGCCACACCCCTCACTTGCTCTTTGTATGTTTTTGCCTGGATGGAAAGCATCCTTGAATTCTGATTATTACAATTGCTTGGCTGTGTACAGGATAGGGAGGAATCTGTGAGTATGTGTGCAGATTCATAGAATCATAGAATTGTAGAGTTGGGAGGGACCCTGTGGGCCATCTTGTCCAACTTCCTCCAATGCAGGAATCTCAACTAAAGCATCCATGACAGGTGGTCATCCAACTTCGGCAGAACATAACATCTACATTAATTTATCCACCCACTTTTACATCTGGCCCCATCCACCATTAGTATGGGTTATCTAAAAGAGAGTGCAGTCCTTGAGCTGAGAAAGTTTCCCCACTCTTGCTCTACAGCAGTGTTTCCCAAACTTGGGTCTCCAGCTGTTTTTGGACTACAGTGCCCATCATTCCTGACCACTGGTCCTGCTAGCTAGGGATGATGGGAGTTGTAGTCCAAAAACAGCTGGAGACCCAAGTTTGGGAAACACTGCCCTAGCCCTACAGTAATAGTCTCACACTGAGCAGAGGGCGTAGGGTATCCTACTTTATAGAAGACAAATCTTCACTTGAAGAACTGTCTGGTCCAGGTCCAGGTGAAAGATAAAGAATGCTAAGAAGGGAGAGCAGCGGGGGCCCATAAGCACCTGGACAGCACACTGAGCTGCCACACTGGTCACCAGGTCACTATCTTTCCTACTATAGTGAGAAACCTTGCGCTTGCATTTAAAGTTATTTAACTTGCCACATGTTGGCAGAATCCCACCACTCCAAGTGGCTAGCTTACATTGAGAGCAAAATCAGAACCCGTGGCCTACCACTCAATCTGAAGCTTATGCTCCCACAATTGGAAGCATTCCAGACAATCAAGTGCAGAATCCTAGAGACTGGATTCCAAACCCTTTGCAGTGCAGCCAATAAAACCTGTTCCCCATTGGGGTTGGGAATTCCACCCTCGTGTGGCCAGGACACTCCCTATTTACACCAGCTGGAAATTCATCTTGGTACATTTCCATGGCCCACCTTACCGTAAGGACAAAACATAAGAAAATGTAAGAGTCGTGCTGCATCAGGCCAAAGGCCCATCTCGTCTACCATCAGGTTATCACAGTGGCCAACCAGATGCCCATGGGACCTGCGAACAGAACATGAATACAACTGGGCTCTCCGCACATGTGAGTCCCAACAACTGGTATTCAGAGCAATGCTACCTCCAACAGTGGAGACAGAACATAGTCATTATTGCTAGTAGCCATGGATCGCCTTATCCAGTACGAAATAGTTTTTATCCTCCTTGAACGATAACACTCAGGTCACTCAAATTTCAATTAGTAATTTATTCTGATAAGGAGGGGGGCTTTATTTATTTCTTTATCTTTTTGGTTGTCCTGACATGTAACAGACACAAATAATGTTCAAAGCTGCTGGCAGTTGACAGCAAGCACAGTAACTCTCAGTGTGGGGCATCATTGTGGAAGGCTAATTATTTAAAAAAGGCTTTAGAGCCTGAGGTAGAAAAGGCCTGCTTTCCAATGCGAGGCCTTTTGTCAACAGCCTGAGCAGAGGCACAAGCATTGTTTCAACAGGTTGCTAAAAGATTCACAGCTGCAGGTTGAAAGGGGGCCAAGAGAAGCTTGCCACTGCAAAATCTTGCATTTGGAACTCTTCCTGTTTGAATGCAGCAAACTTTACCAGTGCAAAGTGTGCTAGTTACTACACGCAAAAATCTCTTAAGGTGGATGCTTGAAAAGAAGGGCTGTGGCATTAGTCACAGGGGCTAGGCTGAGAGGCCTGGAGGGTCACATTTGGCAACAACAACAACAACAACTTTCTATTTCTACCCTGCCCATCTGGCTGGGTTTTCCCAGCCACTCTGGGAGGCTTCCAACAAAATATTAAAATACAATAGTCCTTCAGATACTAAAAGCTTTCCTAAACAGGGCTGCCAAAGATGGTGGGCAACCAAGATGGTCAAGAGTCTGGAAACCAAGCCTTATGAGGAACAGTTGAAGGAGCTGGGTATGTTTAGTCTGGGAAACAGGAGACTGGGAGGATATACGATAGTCTTTTTCAAATATCTCATGGGCTGTCACATGGTAGATGGAAAATGCTTTTTGCCCTCCAGTTCTGGTGTGTAGGACTCAAACCAATGGATCCAAGTTACAAGAAAGGAGATTCCAACTAAACACAAGGAAGAACTTACTGACAGAGCTGTTCAACAGTGGAACAGTCTTCCTCCCGAGGTTGTGGACTCTCCTTCCTTGGAGGTCTTTAAGCAGAGGTTGGATGGTCATCTGTCATTGATGCTGTAGTTGAGATTCCTGCATTGCAGGGGGTTGGACTACTAAATGATGCTTGTGGTCCCTTTCAACTCTACAATTGTATGATGCTGCATTCATGTCCTGCTTGTGAGCACAGTTGGGCACTGTGAAAATGGAATGCTGGACTAGATGGGTGTTTGGTCTGATCCAGCAGCCCAAACAATGTTTTTGTTTTTAATGCAAGATAATGGAGGTTTTCTGAAAAGGACATCTTTAAAGCTTTTCCTTTTCTAGTGCTGGAATGCGAGGCACTTACATTCACATTGTATACTAACTGAAATCCAGCTTGTCTTGACGGCAATATTAAAGTGCTTATTTCTCTATACATATGCCCATGCACCGTGAACAGGCCCATACGCTTCTACATAATAGCAACCTATGTAGCTAGGTGCAGTTGTACATATTATTCCAGCTCTCTTACACACAAACACACACAAGCTTAATAATAGCAATAAGATGCTGCAGGCAACTTATCTCTGTGGATTTTCCTTTCCCACTCAGTTGGTGGAAGTCACTCAGCTGTCAGAATAATTCACTTAATATTGTCAGATATGTGTTTAAGAAACCCTCCCGGTGAGTTTGAGCCTGAACATGGAAAAGGGCTAATGCAAATTGGATGCCAGCAGAATCAAGATTTCTGGGCAGAAGGCTAGGTGTTTGTGTGGGACATCCCCAAGGGGTTGTTAGCGAGGGGCGGGGGGCGGATGACATGATCAGAGTGATGCTGGTGTAGACTTTCGCCTGACTAATTGGGATGGGGGCCATGTTACCAGGCTGGGTGTGGAACTGGAACATTGGTATGTAGCAGACATGCTACAATTTTGTGTAGGCTGTGTTATGCTTATCGCTGCTAGTCCTCTGGAGATGTGGTGCTGTTTTCTGTTTCTGGTTACTAAGCATGGTCAAACTGTTTATTTGCTAACAATAAATGTGGTTACTTTTGTCCCTGCTTTGCTTTGCAGATTATTTACAGATCCACTGATGTTCCTTCATTTACCAACCAGTTTGGGCATATAATTAGCAGCTCTTTGGGTGGCCCAGGAGAAGTTTCTCTAGACCACAGGGTGACAAGGTCCCTGCACATATGCCTTGAATTAACAAATTCTCACTCATTTCAACATGCTGAATGGTTGACACAAGCTCATTAGCAGGGTTACAGACTGATTTATTGCCAAAAATAAAAATAAAGATTCTGCAAGCTAGAGAGAGCCAATTTCTGAAAACATTCTGCAAATGGAATAGCTTAGCCACAGATGGAGAACTGGAGAAGATTGGATGTCGGAAGCATTGTGGAAACATGGTAGCTCAGTTGGAGGGTGCAGTGGTGCAGTAGCATGTTCCCATTTTGCTTCAGGTGGTGAAACGGTACACCCTGCTCCTGTATATAATATTACACTTTACACACAAGTAATGCATACATTAAGGCATTATGGGAAGCGTGGGTCTGTGGGGAGCAATGCAAGGCATTTCTCCACAGCTTTCTGCAGGCTGCATTTCCTGATGATAATAAGGTAATAGGTAATAAGGTAATAGGGTAAATGGAAACCCCTTCCAAAATTTCAAAGGAATTTCTCTCCCACAGCTGCCAAAGAAAGTATCAGAAAACGCAGCCACTGCTTTAGTGGGAAAAAATATTTGGGGGATATGCGGTGGGATTTTAGTAAAATCTAAAAATGCCCCTAAATGTTTTAGGTCTTTCATTGTTGGGAAGCTGTCCCAACTCCTTCATCATTTCAAATTCCTTTTTCTGTGATCTTTGAGCTATTGTTAGCCCCACCTCCCATGTCACACTAGTAACCCAACCCCTGGCACCACAGATTTCACAGCTCTACAATATGCTGAAACCCCAAACTGTTGCTTGCACAATTTGATTACAACACTATGCTGGATGGATCCTTCACTTCATTTGTTATGAAGCAGTTCATATCATATATCCCTATAAAGCATGCATAATTTATTAATTTGAAGTATATGTTCACAGTCCTCAATCTATCTGCAGCACCTTCAGTGAAAAGATCTATAATGACACATCTGGGAACAACCTCTGCCAAAGACCCCAGAGAACCACTGCCTGCCTGAGCAGGCTGTACTGGACTCAATGAACACAGCACAATACACCTTCTAATGCCTTCCCGTCTCTCCTTTTGCTGAGAGGAAAGTGCCCAGTTCCCCAATTCAATCAGTCCAATTGTGTGCTCCAGGGCTCAGGAAACACAAATCACTGTGACCAAAATAGCCCATCAGTGCATCATCTCTTTGCTTGCTTCTGACATCCCTGCTCCTGTCACTCTGCCGTGACAGGGAGATGGGATGAGACACATTTGCTTATTCATTTCCTCTGCCAGCAGCCTAAAGGAATGATCTTAGGTTCTCCTCTTTGCACTTAATCAGAGAAAAGGAGCTTGCATGCGGCATCATTAAGGAGTCTTCAGGTGAGAACTTGCATCCCCCAGAGGATGCTGCTCCAAAGAGGGTTGACTGATGAACAGGTGGATGGGAAAGACTCCTTTTTTGGATAAAGGAGCATTTTCTCAAGCACTCAAGGATTCAAATTCATGTTAGCTTTTTCCTTTGCTTTCATCTTTTTTACATACCGTCAGCAAAGCCAGAGACAATAATTAAGAACAACATTGTCTTCTGCGTAGTTTCAAAACAGACAGTCATAAGAACATAAGAAGAGCCTGTTGGATCAGCCAGTGGCCCTTCCAGCCCATGTAAGGTTTTCAGTGGCTGCTCATGAGTAACCAGCCTGACGCCGAGGTTTCTGAAACTAGGTTTTTTATTGTGCAAATATGTACAGTGCAGCTATAAAAAAGATGTCCAGCTCATCCTTCGGCAGAGTCCGGGAATGACCCCTTCCAGTTCTTTGCCCATCATAAAAACCGCGGGATGCGGAACCCCTGCCTACCCGCTCTGTGTCTTTCCCCCCTGCGCAAGTGGGAAGACGGAAGAGGTGCCTCCCCTCCAGCCTCTGCTTGGTGCGTGGGCTCTCCTCCCCTGTCAGAGCCCTGACTCCTACTTCCCAGGCCCATCTCTCCCTCCCCACTAGAGGGATCACTGCCTTCCTCACTGGAGGAAGATGAATTGCTCAGCAATTGGGGTGGGGACTCGCGATACCGATAAAGCCCTGGCAACTCCTTGCCTTGAGGCGAGGGCAGCCCTCTGACAGCCCAGCATCCTGTTCTCACAATGGTTGACCAGATGCCTGGTAGACACCATTGCTTAACTATGTGCCGTTTGAAGAAGTACTTTATTTTATCTGTCCTGAATCTTCCAACATAAAGTTTCTTTGAATGTCAATGAGCTCTAGTGTTATGGGAGTGGGGCAGTGAAAAATTTTCTCTATCCACTTTCTCCATGCCATGCATAATTTTATAAAATTTTAGTCCCTGGAGTCTTCTGTGCCTGTTGCCATGGTCTATGGTTCTATGGTTAACCCTGTCAGCCACCTGCAGAAAGGGTCATTGCAAGACATTGTGTTTCTTGAGTCAAATGGACCTACAGCATCTTCCTCCCCTGAGTTTTCATTCTGGTAATTGCTGCTGCTACATTCGTGACAGCATCACAGGCATTCCTACACTTCCCAGGGCTGTCTTGCCCCCAAATATGGCTGTGGGTCGATCCTCAGAAGGTCCAAGGTCAAGTTCCTGGAATCTCCAGAAAATGCTGGGGGAGACCCCTTTGTGAAACCCTGATTGCTGCCAGTCAGTGTAAGCAATGCGGAATCAGATGGGTCAATGGTCTGATTCAGTATAAGGCAGCTTCCTATGTTCTTAATTGCAGGGACAAAAAGCAGTTTAGTCATGCTGGCCACATGACCCGGAAGCTGTACGCCGGCTTCCTCGGCCAGTAAAGCAAGATGAGTGCCGCAACCCAAGAGTCGTCCGCGACTGGACCTAACGGTCAGGGATCCCTTTACCTTTAAGGGCACTTTAGAATTTCAGTGGGTGTGTTGTTTTGAGTATATCTTATTGCCATGTGGTTGCCAAGGATGGTGCATATATTTTCCTTCTCAGTAAACATTTTTCCAGCACTCTGCAGCCTCCCTATCTGCCTGCACTTCCTGATCACAAAAAGCCACATGGAAAGAGTTATCTCATGCTTTCCTTCCCTGGGTGCTCATTGAAACATGGGCACCCAGGAAGGCTGCAGAGTTAAGACCACTTGTGCAATGATGTGTAGAATGAATGAAAGAACATTCATGAACACCCCACATCACCTAAAAAGTAAGATAAACATGTAAAAAAATCCTGACACCCTCCCAATGAGAGTTTTGCCAAAATTCATCCCTGCTTTATAATTTTCAAATGCCATTTGTTTTCTCATTAACTGCTGAATAATAATTTTCAAATGCAATTACTTTTCTAATTAATTGATGTAGAATGGTTAAAAATATGTTTTTTGCACATGTCTAATAGTTGTACATCCTTCTGCTTATTTGTACAAACTTTTCCCATTTAAATCCTTATTTCATTTCAGGGCATGTAGCACAAGCTCTTACAGCTAATCCCTGGATCAGGATCTTTGCCTATTTATTTATGTACTTATATATTTTGCTGCTGCAAGTTTAGATGGCTGTTCCATAGGACACCAAGACCAGGAAATGTAATTTGGACCCCTGATATTTAAAAATGTGTGAATGAGGAAAACTGTGTGACCATCTTTCATACATAGTTACAAGTTCCATTTGTTTCTCTGGTAGGTTCAAAACCTGATTCTTTATGTGCCTGAACTGTGAAACCACAGTGTGTGGGGAGGGGAGAGAGGACAACAAAAGTCTCTCAACCACAACGGGGAAAATGAGGTCACAGAAAGGTGACACAGAGAGATCAAGTAGCCACTTCCTTTCCTTTGGAGTATCAGTTGAGCTAGCAGTTGATTTTCGTCTCTGTTATGGATGGGAGATTTCTATCTTCAGGACTCTTCTGCCTTAAAGGCTTTCTTTCAGACACTTCCCTTTCTCCAGGCTCAGGCACTTCCTGGAGGATTGTGTTTAGAATATGGGATTTATTTCTGCAAAGAGCCTCTTGAACTTTCCTCTGCCTTATTGCTGACCTGAAATTCTTCCTTACCCTTCCAGTCCCTCCTCCACTTGATCGTCTAAGCCAAGCTTCTTCAAGCTGGCACCCTCCAGATGTTGTTGACTGCAACTCCTATCAGCCCCCAGTTAGCACATAAAATTTTGTAAAGGGTTGGTGAGCCAGAGCTGGGAGAGAGCCTTTGAAGAACAACCAAATAAGGAGAAAAGAGGAGGTGGGAGGAAAAGAAAGAAAATGATTCTCTGTAAATCTTTTATGTTGAAAAGGAACTGGATCAGGAAGATGGGCCCTTCCACCTATTACATCAACTTCATTACCTACACCTATGTAAGGTGTCAACCCAGGTGAGAAACCTTTCTCAACCTGAGGGCCATATTCCCTTGTGGATGGCCTTCCAGGGGCCACATATAGGTAGCGGGTGGGGACAGAAAAGAGGCTGAAGCAACAGGTGTGACTCTAGCCATTGTACAGTAGGCCACATTCAGGCCATTCAAAAGCCAGAGCTTTCTATACACTCCTCTCAGACCCTGCAAGTGTCCCTATTTTCCAGGGACAGTCTCAGATTTACAAAAGCCATCCCAGTTTCTGATCTGATCGTGGAATGTCCCGATTTTCCTTAGAACGTCCCTATTTTCATTGGGAAAATGTTGGAAGGTATGGAGTTATCTGACCCCTGTCCTGTATAGGATAGGGTTTTTATGTTTAATGTTTTATTATGTTTTTATGTGTTGGAAGCCACCCAGAGTAGCTGGGGCAACCCAGTCAGATGGGTATGGTATAAATATCATCATCATCATCTTGGAATTGTTGTTGTTCAGTCATTCAGTCGTGTCCAACTCTTCGTGACCCCATGGACCAGAGCACTCCAGGCACGCCTGTCTTTCACTGCCTCCCGCAGTTTGGTCAGACTCATGTTGGTAGGCTCAAGAACAGCGTCCAACCATCTCGTCTTCTGTCGTCCCCTTCTCCTTGTGCCCTCCATCTTTCCCAGCATCAGGGTCTTTTCCAGGGAGTCTTCTCTACTCATGAGGTGGCCAAAGTATTGGAGCCTCAGCTTCAGGATCAGTCCTTCCAGTGAGCACTCAGGGCTGATTTAGTTCAGAATAGGTTTGATCTTCTTGCAGTCCATGGGACTCTCAAGAGTCTCCTCCAGCACCATAATTCAAAAGCATCAATTCTTCGGCGATCAGCCTTCTTTATGGTCCAGCTCTCACTTCCATACATCACTACTGGGAAAACCATGGCTTTAACTATACAGACCTTTGTTGGCAAGGTGATGTCTCTGCTTTTTAAGATGCTGTCTAGGTTTGTCATTGCTTTTCTCCCAAGAAGCAGGCGTATTTTAATTTCGTGACTGCTGTCATCATCTGCAGTGATCATGGAACCCAAGAAAGTGAAATCTCTCACTGCCTCCATTTCTTCCCCTTCTATTTGCCAGGAGGTGATGGGACCAGTGGCCATGATCTTAGTTTTTTTGATGTTGAGCTTCCGACCATATTTTGTGCTCTCCTCTTTCACCCTCATTAAAAGGTTTTTTAATTCCTCCTCACTTTCTGCCATCAAGGTTGTGTCATCAGCATATCTGAGGTTGTTGATATTTCTTCCGGCAATCTTAATTCCGGCTTGAGATTCATCCAGTCCAGCCTTTCGCATGATGAATTCTGCATATAAGTTAAATAAGCAGGGAGACAATATACAGCCTTGTCGTACTCCTTTCCCAATTTTGAACCAATCAGTTATTCCATATCCAGTTCTAACTGTAGCTTCTTGTCCCACATAGAGATTTCTCAGGAGACAGATGAGGTGATCAGGCACTCCCATTTCTTTAAGAACTTGCCATAGTTTGCTGTGGTCAACACAGTCAAATGCTTTTGCATAGTCAATGAAGCAGAAGTAGATGTTTTTCTGGAACTCTCTAGCTTTCTCCATAATCCAGTACATGTTTGCAATTTGGTCTCTGGTTCCTCTGCCCCTTCAAAATCCAGCTTGCACTTCTGGGAGTTCTCAGTCCACATACTGCTTAAGCCTGCTTTGTAGAATTTTAAGCATAACCTTGCTAGCGTGTGAAATGAGTGCAATTGTGCGGTAGTTGGAGCATTCTTTGGCACTGCCCTTCTTTGGGATTGGGATGTAGACTGATCTCCAATCCTCTGGCCACTGCTGAGTTTTCCAAACTTGCTGGCATATTGAGTGTAGCACCTTAACAACATCATCTTTTTAAAATTTTAAATAGTTCAGCTGGAATATCATCACTTCCACTGGCCTTGTTATTAGCAGTGATTTCTAAGGCCCATTTGACTTCACTCTCCAGGATGTCTGGCTCAAGGTCAGCAACCACACTACCTGGGGTATATGAGACCTCCATGTCCTTCTGGTATAATTCCTCTGTGTATTCTTGCCACCTTTTCTTGATGTCTTCTGCTTCTGTTAGGTCCTTTCCACTTTTGTCCTTTATTATGGTAATCTTTGTATGAAATGTTCCTTTCATACCTCCAATTTTCTTCAACAGTTCTTTGGTATTTCCCATTCTGTTGTTTTCCTCTATTTCTTTGCATTGCTTGTTTAAGAAGGCCTTCTTGTCTCTCCTTGCTATTTTTTGGAAATTGGCATTCAATTTCCTGTATCTTTCACTATCTCCCTCGCATTTTGCTTGCCTTCTCTCCCCCACTGTTTGTAAGGCCTCATTGGACAGCCACTTTGCTTTCTTGCATTTCCTTTTCATAGGGATGGTTTTCGTTGCTGCCTCCTGTATAATGTTACGAGCCTCCATCCATAGTTTTTCAGGCACTCTGTCCACCAAATCTAAATCCTTAAACCTGTTCCTCACTTCCACTGTGTATTCATCTCCCTATTTCTATTGCAGAAATGTTGGAGGGCATGCCCTCCCAATCTTCCACCCAGGTAAGCAAAAGGTCATACTGTGGTTCAAGAACACAGCCCAACCAGGTAATAGCACATGGAGCAGGACTGGTGAGGAGTGTGACCTGAAGAGAATCCCAAGGGGCAGGCAGAGAGACCTCGAGGACCAAAGTTCCACTGAAAAGCATTATTCATGCAGTTCCATGTAGCAAATGGCACAGGCTAAGAACCATTTTTCCACATGATGGGATTGTTTGTGTGGAGACTAGGCCTTTCCCCTCAATCTCTTTGATTCTCGTTTCCCTCAAATTCCTTGCAATTCACACACTCTCTCCATTCAAAACACAATGCATTTGGTTAGGTCTGTCTCAAAGGTCCACGTCTCCCAAGCTAATGAACTTTTTGAGCAACTTGTCAGTCACCCCCTTCAAATGAAGAGGGATTGACATTAAACAAGTGCAGGACCTGGAGGGAGAGAAAATTGCCTGCCTTGGCATCTGATTACATTAAGAAGTCTGGAGAGTGACAGTCTCCATTTCTTTTAAGGGGAAAACAAAACAAAAGGTTTACACCAAACTAACCCCCAAATCCGCAAATGTTCTTTGTTCCTTTCCTGCGTGGGAGTTACAGCAGGTCCAAGATATTTTGGTGCCTGGAGCAAAAACAATCCAGATACTGTCAGCTTCCCACCACCTTCATTGCTATAACTCTAATATCTATCTATTTTAATTATTTACATCCTGCCTTTCAGGAGAAAAATCCTTCCAAGACAGCACACCCCCAAACCCCCACAGTTAACTATTTTTAAAAGCTACAAGAAATGTGGGTTGTATTTATCCAGAGTAGACCCATTGAAATTGACAATCCCAAATTAGTTATGCCCATTAACGTCAATGAGTCTGCTGTGAGTAGGGCCAGCATTGGATTATAACCTAATATCAACATATAAGTCATTAAGATCTTTCCTACAGGACGGTTTGTGGTAGAATGACCCCATGGGGGAAAGGGAAGGGATAGCCCAGCAATATGGTACTGCAATAATTAGCCCCACTGAAAAGGCAGGTTGACTGCCTTATTCTACCTAATGTAGGTGCACTAACTTGCTGTGTGTGTGTGTGTGTGTGTGTGTGTGTGTGTGTTCCTGTACTTCTCTTGTGGCATCAACCAATGAAGCTTTCCCATGGCACAAAGGTAAGTATAATCAAAATAGCCCAATGAAAACTGAGCATACTCAGTGGGCAAAAGTGTTGACTGACTGTTGAGGATGGGGGAGGGAAAACCAGGATATGGAATGCAGCATCCTGGAATGGGGCATGGATGGAATCCAGAGCAGCAACACTCCACACCCCACATGCTTTGATTTTTTCAGATCCCACTTGTCCTTCAAGGTCTTCTCTCTCACTGGCATGCAACCATCCTGGCAGAGAGTAGGAGTGGGAAAATCTCTCAATTTTGGTTTCTTTCATTTTCTCATTTTTGCAATCTTAAATTTAGTTCTCCAAATTTCTGCAGCATTTTATCTCTCCCCACCTTCTCTCTTCCTCATCAGCATTTTTAGTGCAACTTTCTTGTAATAACCATCTTTTAGCAAGCCATTTCCCCATATGTGATGCATTTCTGTATGTTATTTTTACTAATACATACTAATAATGTATACTTTCCCCCAATATATGCATTTCAATGTACACGTTGCTTGGTTGAAGAACTGCATCACAAAATTCAGAGAAGTGCAAATTTTGAAGGATAGCCGTCTTGGTTCACGTAGTGGTTCAAGAATGGAAATTAGGGTTGCATTCACACAACAGTTTATCCCATTTCCCTGATGTCTCCCTAACTGTTAATATAGCTCATGTATAACACTCATTTCCATCTGATTACAGAAAAAAAACCTTTGCAGTCCCCTTCATCTGGAAAATGTGGGAGTAATGAAATTTAGATTGGCATACTGACGTATAGTTCTTTTCTACTGTTTCATGAATGGGAACAGAAGCATGCACAGCTGTCCAGAGATGTTTGCTGTTGTGCCACACCACATCCATTGGTGTGAGCGAAATTTAGCACAACAAGCTGGTCCATCCATCAAAAACCCACATTTCCATAACACAACAGGTACTGCAGTGTGAAAGGAATGTTTGAAAACTGGGCAGCGGTGCTAGCATCATCATGAGGAAAACTTGAATCATAGAATCATAGAGTTGGAAGAGACCACAAGGGCCATCCAGTCCAACCCCCTGCCAAGAAGGAAACACCATCAAAGCATTCCTGACAGATGGCTGTCAAGCCTCTGCTTAAAGACCTCCAAAGAAGGAGATTCCACCACACTCCTTGGTAGCAAATTCCACTGCTGAACAGCTCTCACTGTCAGGAAGTTCTTCCTAATGTTTAGGTGGAATCTTCTTTCTTGTAGTTTGAATCCATTGCTCTGTGTCCGCTTCTCTGGAGCAGCAGAAAACAACCTTTCACCTTCCTCTATATGACATCCTACATCTGAATGCACACTAGGTACTCTCTCATTAAAATGAAAACAAAATCAGACCTCCCTTCCATCTACACACGCCCTACAACTTTGGTCAGCAAAAGCAGTTACCATGGCCACCCAGCCTCAGAAGGCCACCTCTAGAGGCTCCGATATTCTCTTTGCTGCACTAGGTTAGAAGAAATGTTGGCTTAAGGCACGGAGACATTCTAAGAGCATATGATCAGGCACCATAAAAGAAAAACCTCATCAGAGTTTGTCTCATGGTGACATTTATTTCTCATTAAATAGGAGATTATTTTCAAACAGTATGATAAAACCCATAAAACTAAAAGCTCCCTATTGCCTCGTGGAATAAATTCCTCATCTGTTAAAGGTGTTACAGCCCAAGTAGGCAAAGTGGAAATCATTGGAGAGGACAAGGAAAAGAAGCAGTGACAGGGTAAAGAAATTAAACGGAGCTCTTTGAGGAGAAGGTTGTGGCTGATGTTGAACTTAAGGAAAAGGAAAGATGCAATTAAATAGCACTATCATAATTGCATCACCATCGCCATCAAAATGATGGGTAGAGTGGGCAGGAAAGAAAAGCCTGTAAATCACAAGAATATAGAGTGCGGTTTTATGCCAGTTCAGAGTATTTGCACATCTGCCCCATTATTCTAGGGATGGAGAATTATTGACCCTCCAGACTATAATGCCCATCATCCCTAGCCATTGGCTGTGCTGGCTGGGTCAGGTGAGGACTGGAGTCTAACAACATCTGGAGGGTGACAAGTTCTCCACCCCAGGCCTCTTCTGCCTGGCAGTGGCTCGCCAGGGTCTTTCAAACCACCTTCTGTCTGACTCTCTAAACAGGAGATGCTGGCCATGGAGCCTGCAATGAGTTATAGTTCTTCATTGTGAGAGCAGGGATGGGACCCAGCTACTTGGCATTACTGGTGGACACCAGGGTCTACTTATTCCAAAGAGTGTCCTTAAGCACCTGTCATAGAAACTATAGAAATAATAACATTGACGTGCTTGTAAGAAAGGATGAGCAAGTGAAGGTTGGAATATGAAGGTTGTGTTTGCAAGAGAACCACGAGAGAAGAATGGAATCAGGAGTGACAACATGAATAAAATATTGGGGAGGGGCACCAGGTATGCCTCATCCCACATAATCGATGACAAGATGGCACATGTACAGCATTTGAATGGCAATACCCATGAACCTGGGGGAGAGTGACCACCTCAAATATTTTATTGGGAGGTCAAAGGGACCTTGGCCCCTAAGAGTTGGCTCCTATGGATGGAATAGCATGTTTGCAGGAGCTATTGCTATAACTGTTAATGACAAAGGAAGGAGGGAAAGATGAGAAAGTTGCTATGCCTTGTGATTCAACTACTAGAAGCTAGTAGAAGCAAGTATTGCCATATTTATATATAACTGCCCCCTTTCTGATGTTGGGAAAGATTGAGGGCACAAGGAGAAGGAGACGGCAGAGGACGAGATGGTTGGACAGTGTTCTCGAAGCTACTAACATGAGTTTGTCCAAACTGCAGGAGGCAGTGGAAGACAGGAGTGCCTGGTGTGCTCTGGCCCATGGGGTCACGAAGAGTCAGACACAACAAAACAACTAAACAGCCCCTTTTCTTGCAAGTGTATAAATGCTCATGCTTTTTTCATATTTGGTGTGCTATCCCTCAACTACTTCCTGCTGGAGGTTGTGTTGCACCGGCCTTGCAATGCCTAAAGAAATGTCCTGTTTGACTGGCAGTTGGTGTCTGGATCTTATTGGCTGTCCAGACTGAAACGACAGAGCATTGGTTATTGAACCTCAATATTTCCCCAACACATCAATGAGATGGAACAGATCCATGATGAGATCTGCCAATGCTAACCTTAAAAGGAATTGTCATGGAGTTTTCTTTGAATTACATTACATTCCACATGCATCATTTCCCTTATCTAAATAATCTCACAAAGCTGTTATTTGCCCAGTGAGGAAAACTTACAGTGATGCATGTATTGTTTTTCCAAGCAGTGCAATAGCATGGGGGTAGGGTGGGGATTTAGATCAGGTAAATAGCAATGTGGAGATTACATTGCTCTTCCCCCTTTGCCAAAACTTCCATACCTTTTGGAGATCTCTTGCTTCTGTTCTAGTTTGACCTCAGACATAGCACTTAGCTTCTCTCCATAGGTACGAGCAACAAACATTTTGTGATATGACAGAGAGTGCATTTGGGGGCATTGTTATGGGAAGTTCTGCTGCCCCCCTATGCCTGTTGATACCCCAGTGCAGTCTTTGAGAATCAACCCTACTCCTTTCCTATGTGCATGTACCCATCCCAGGACAGGATGGTGGAATAATTTGAAAGAAAGTTGGGAAATCACTTTTATACACTACTATTAAAAGTTGTTAAAACATTGTGTGTGTGTGTGTGTGTGTGTGTGTGTGTGTGTATTTGGTGTGTGTGCTCTCTTAAATAAAGCCCATCCATATCCACCCTGTACAGTGTTTATTGGTCATGTGTGATGCTAACATGGGAGATGGGCATAGATGCAAAGTTGAGCTCCTGGAGGAAAGACAATAAGCATGCCAGGAACAAGGAGCCATATTTCTCTGCAGGTGATGGAGCTCAGGACTGAACCAGAAGGGAAAGGGCACACAATTCTAATATGCATGGTTAAGACCCCTTCCTTCTTTTCTAAAACAGGTATATCCCTTTTCATTCCATGGCAGTCCAAATCCTAATAAACGGGGAACTGTTTGAGACCTCCAAATGGAAAAAAGGAGAAACACCCATAATGTAATGCAGAAGTTAAAGAGGAGAAGTAGTGAGAAGCAAGCCAGAATAGATTCACCTGGGTGACTCCAAATTCCATACAAAACATCCTTCGGAGACAAAGGCATTTGTTACACCCATCGGTGCTGGAGATAGCGCCAAACAAATGAAAGTTATTAAAGGAAAGGGAGATGAATGAAGCCCAAGGCATCCGTTTGTTTTGCCAGCGCCAAATTCGTTTCCAGAAAAAGCCCTTATCAATTTTCAGGGAATGGTTTGCCCTGTCATTGCGGCCTGGGTGTTAATGTTCTTTACGGCTCTGTTAAAGCTGGTGCAGTGACACCAATCTAAATAAGGGAGAAGGGAAGGCTTAATCAGGCTGTCACTGACCAGTTATTAACATTTTTTGAACAAGGGCATTAAAGGAGAAAATCCAGAGATACTTATTTGTACTTAGGAGAGGAGCTAAAAAAAGAGAGGAAAAATTAACGGAAAATGCACAGGATAAATCTTCAGCTATTCACTATCAGCGGCTATTGGGGCAAAGAAGAGAGCTTGTAGGAGGTTGAAACATCTCCCATTCTTCGCATTATGCACTGGTTAGTAAGATCGGCTTGGTCATGGAAGGATGAAGAACAAATCCCTGAACTGTCACACTGCTCTGAGGTGTTGTTTGGAAGGTTCTTCCCATGCAAACTCATTTCAAGAGATCAGGATGGGTTTGAAAGTGCTTGGGATTTTACTTCAAGAGTACCTATCAGTTACACACAGAGAGCTTTATTGTGGTCCATAGACCCAAAATACACAGTGCAACAATGGTATATATCAACAGTTATTAAGGCATAAGAGCAGCCTTGCTAGCCAACAGAGGAGCTTTAGCCAGTATGTACTGATTTCTGCTCTTACTGCCTTCGAGAGAAATTTTGCTACAGCCAGTGTAATAGTATTAGTCTTATTATCAAGGAGCAGCTTAACATAAAAGAAGTAAGCAATTTCAGGTTGTTCTGTTAATAATCAGTTTAATTAGATGTTGTCTAACCTGTTTATACAGACTGCAATATAATAAAATGTGTTTCATACATTCAACATCCTGGGAAAATGGGCACAGCCTATCTTGGTATGCAATGCCAGCCAATCTTCCACTCAACCCTTCAAATAGAAAGACCTGTAATCTGGCTTTAGAAAACAGACGACAATGGTTTGGTACAGTCAGATTCTTAAGGTAGGGAGATAACAAAACCCCCTGCAGATATTGTGTTCCTAACACAGATGGGCTACAGGTCACATATGAGCGAGATCATAAATCATTGAGGGCAACATCCCATTACCTCTGTTTCACAATTTTGAGGGCATAATCATACCCCAGGTGGATAAGAAAGAATGGTGAAAGACCTATCAAAGAGGTCTTATGTGTCATGGTTTTTGACCAGGAATTGATGCACTCCTCATTTATCAAATGAAGGAATAGACCATTTCCAATATCACTTACAATTCTAATTCAAGTAGGTGATCCTTGTTCAAATCATTACTACTCTAGACAGACTTCTAGGAATGGGATTGGGAAACATGACTGTCATCACAAACAAAAAAGCACCAGGTGCTATGCCAGGGGTGTGGGCACAGGAACCAACTCCTAGGGACTGAGGTCCCTTCTCTCCCCCCCTAAAATATTTGAGGGGCCAGGCCCCCCCCAATGTTAGTAGGCATTGCCATTCAAATGATGTGTGTGCATGCTGTGTCATATTATGCAGTGTGGGGCTTACCTGTCTCCCCAATATTTTATTCAAGTTGGCACCGCAGCTGTGGAACCATTTTTCTCCTGAGGGATGCATTCCTTTCTGGAAAATCTTCCAGGGCCATGTGGCAGTGGTGGGCAGGGCTAGAGGCACAGGTGGGTGGAACAAGAAATGTAAGTCTTGCCTTTGTACAGTAGGATCATTTCTGTCTATCCTCCTTCCAGGCAAGTACAAAGCATTACCAGAGTACAGGGGCATAGTCCAGCAAGGCAAAAATGCTCTGGATGCAAAGCAAGGCCAGAGTGTGCCTTTGTGGTTTGGGGAGACTCCCAAGGTTCAAACAAATTGGTTTGGACCCCTGGGCCTGCAGGTCCCTATCCCAGTGCTATGTTCTCCTATCAGGAAGTACTTCCTATTGTACATCCTGTTTGCCTGTGATGCACTATGGTTGTTGACAGAATCAATATGATGACAATGTTTTTTAATTCACTATGACTGAAGTTGGTAATCTTTCACACCAGCAGCCAACAATTGAAAAAGCCAATGGTTCTGAAGTAGGACCATAGTGCCTTAAGTTTGCTTTTTTCCCCTCATTTCAATATTCCATTGAGCATGTGTGCTCCCAATGTGACAAATTGGAACTTGTTTTGCTGTTGTTCACCCCAATCCTGGAGACAATTCAGTGCTCAAAAAAAAAAACAAGCTGTAAGAGATACCCCCAAGGGTTTAACGAAACATTTTCTTTAGACTCTCGGGAGTTATGCAGTCTCTGTGCTATCCCACTGGGACCAAACCAAGGGAAACCTCCTGAGGCATGTGAACAAGGGGACAGTCCCTGAGCTAGTTCATAAAGGCCAAATGAAATATTGTTTTGCTGGTAAAATACAACAACAGAAAACAAAAAAAAAAAAAACGAAATGAAATGCTTAATTTCTGGCTGCTTTCATCTGAGCTACCAGGATGAATACTTATTTCCTTCTTCTACACTGACAAGAAGGCATGGTCATCAGCTGAACAATTTTCACATAAACCACGAGATCTAAAATAAAACATTCCAGTCAGCTTTTGTACATGGAATGGGTAATGGTGCCATCTTGTCCTTTGTCTCTGGCAGCAGAATGTATAGTTTGTGCCCTGTATATATGCCTTTATGGTGAGAAGTTCTTATCATAAGAATCATTCCAAAACCAAACCAAAACCCAGAAGAAGGGCTTTTTTCTATGGTGGCCAACAGGCTTCTGAACAACTTTCCTTTAGATATGGGGTGGGGATGGGAGGGTGTCTGTTTCCCATAAGAACTGCATGACATATTTCTGTAGGCCTTTGGTCAATGTAGAAGATTTCAGGGCTGCTTGCTGTTCTGTTGTCTGATTTGATCTTCTTGCTTTGTTTTGTTTTTTTGCATAGTCCGCATCACTTCTAATATTTTTTGCGGAAAGATAACTATATATTTTTAATTAAATATGAAGCAGCTGTTTCCTTGGGCACTGGTTTCTTTAAGCTTTGGGATGTCTCACTTTCCAGCTCATCAGAGCTAGGGGAGTTAAGAAACAACAACAGCAACTAGTGCTGTGCCAAAGTTTTCACCTATGTTTTTGTTACCCTTCCCCATCAATTGATGAGAAAAAGAATTGCATTCCAATATTATCAAAGGGGAAAAGAACTTTTTGGATGGGATATAAGTCTTTTGTTGTGTTTATCTTGCTTCCAAGGTGGCCAAGGACTTGGTCATTCATGCTTCAAGTCATCTCTCCAGTGGTCTGCATCCTGCTGGCTTACCAGGTGCCTGAACTTCCTGAAAACCCCATGATGTCCTCAGTTGGAGTTCCCTGTAATCACAGGAACAGTAGGGGACACCTTACCATGTGCCTGATGGTCTGTTTTCTTTCTTTCTTTCTTTCTTTCTTTCTTTCTTTCTTTCTTTCTTTCTTTCTTTCTTTCTCTCTCTCTCTCTCTCTCTCTCTCTCTCTCTCTCTCTCTCTTTCTTTCTTTCTTTCACCTCAGGGTAAAAGTTTTTTGTTTCTCTTTAAAGGTAAAAGGAAACTCTTGCCTTAAAAACAAAATCATTCCATAATCTTTACTCAGAATTTCCCTCTGGTAGGTTTGGTTTTTTTTTAAAAAAAAAACACAAAAAAACAAAATAAGATTTTTTAATGTGGGTATCACATCTCCCACACATTGCACTGCTCCTCTTGTCTGGAGTCCAGGGCTACTGAAGAAAGAAACTCACCATGCAGTTGATTTGGCTTCTCTGGCTTCTCTGGAGTCACCACTGAATTTTGCGTCAACTGAGAGTTCAAGGCAAGTCCGAAGTTTCCTGTTTGGAGAAATTTTCAGATGAATATGGATGAAAGCAAAACATGTCTTTTCATAAAATTGAATTAGGAGGGACTATATGTCTCAGGAATATTTTGCTCTAGGCCGAAAGTTTGGGCAACAAAATAGCACATTCTCGTAACAGTGGTACCTTGGGTTACAGATGCTTCAGGTTACAGAAGCTTCAGGTTACAGACTCCGCTAACCCAGAAATAGTACCTCGGGTTAAGAACTTTGCTTCAGGATGAGAACAGAAATTGCGCCGTGGCAGCGCGGCAGCAGCAGGCCCCATTAGCTAAAGTGGTACCTCAGGTTAAGAACAGTTTCAGGTTAAGAACGTGCCTCCAGAACAAATTAAGTTCTTATCCCGAGGTAACACTGTACTAGCATAACATTAATGCCAAAGTAAAAATGCAGCTTTTAAATAGGGATGCAATTGTTGCAAATTCTGTTATGAACTGACCCGATCCTCATCTCCTGGACCAATGTGTGGGCCAGGACATAATTATCTACTGGCTTTCATACCTCCTGAATTTGTCAACATGTTTCTTGGCTGAAAAAAAGCCATACAAAAAATCATTTGAAAATGCATGTTTATTTAGAACAGGAAATATATTCAGGCTGAAATCCTAACCCCACTAATTTGGGAGTAAGCCTCATTGAATTAAAGAGGACTTATTTCTGAATAATCACAGTGAAGACTGCAGTGTTAGAAAATGTGTATTTAAATGAAGAGTGTGTGTGTGTGTGTGTGTGTGTGTGTGTAAGAAAACTGCAGATGAATGCAGAAGCAGGGCAGGACAGATTTATGTTGAATACATACAAAAGAGACATAGGCTGGAAACAGGCTGATTCACCAATCTTTATTTTTACACCAGATCAGGATGCAGTTCTTGGGTTGATAGGTATTCCTCTTTTGTATTTTTCAAATCCATGCTTGCTTTCCCAAACCCTTTTGCTCCAAGGCTTCACACTTTACAGCCAATCATTTGTGAATCTCACCAGGCCTGATTGTGTGCAGGGCAATTCCATCTTTTCTTCTTATTCCCCTGGTACAAGAAAGAAAAAAAGAAGAAGCTAAGAGTCAAGGAACCAAGTTAACGACGGAGCAAGTGCTGTTGGGGTTGCAAAGTCCCTGGCTCATAGTGGAGCTCAATAGAGCGTGCTACTTAAATAGCTGATAACTGCAAGGACAAGTATCTGTTCTCACTTGTATTAAATGTAAGCCTTAAACAATCAATGTTTCTGTGTGGGAGACAACATGATAAATTACGCATCGATCAATATCCTTTAGTGGATATTGGTTTAAAAAAGGTTTATGGGCAAACAAACTCCAACCATTTTCAATATTGCCCCCTTTCCCCCCAAATCAATGGCCACTGTAATTGCAAAGGGGAGTGGGGGGGGGGGAGGAAACTGTAAGTAGGGAGAAGAGTGTAGATATTTCTAAATGGATGCAGGTATGTGAGGAACTAGTTAGCTGGGGCAAATACCTGAAGATGCTTTCATTTAACAGAATAATAGAATCACACAGTTGGAAGGGACCCTTGGGGATCATCTAGTCCCACCCCCTGCAATGCAGGAATATGCAGCTGTCCCTTATGGGGATTGGACCTGCAGCCTTGGCATTCTCTTGGCACTACACTCTAACCACCTGAACTGTCTAACTAATCATTGCTGTACCTAGACTGGGATGATCTACTTTGGCTGGCAGCAGATCCCCATAACCCAAAGCAGGTGGCCTGTCTTTTTCACTGGAGATACCAGGGATTGAACCAGGGATTGCATCCATGCAAAGCATATGCTTCAGCCTTCCACAGATTCCCCCGTCCCAAAGTAATGGGAATTCTTCAGCAGTGTGCCTAATGTCCACATGGAGGCCAACAACGGCTTTCTCCTCCATGACTAGATTTCCTAGTCATGTGGCAAAGCCTCTACATTCATGTTGTTGCCAAGTCTTATAAAGCTCACAGACCACAACCCCTTCTTTCTGATTCATGTGGGTACACATGATACTTCCAGATACAGCCTTTAACGTATATCAAGGGACTATGAGACTCTGGGCAGGAAACTGAAGGGCCTTGAGGGCAAAGGTGGTTTTTTTCATCACACCTTCCTGTGGCCCAGGAAGAGAGGAAAATGCTGGAAGTAAACCACCGACTGTGCAGGTGTTGTTGTCAGGAAAGGTTTGGCTTCTTGGATCATGATCTCTGCTTCCTTGAGGAAGGACTTCTGGGAAGAGATGGGTTGCACCTCATACAGGTAGCAGTTGGCAAGAAAAAAAGAGAAACCAAAACTGACACGTCCATCCATCTAGCCATTCATCCATCCCTAAGTCCAGGCTAGCAATAATTTCCATTGAAATTGAGATTGCTCTGGGATCTTTCCCAATTCCCACAGACTTGCTCATAGAAGAATGTCCTTGGAAACAGGGAATAGATTTCAGATTTAAATGATTAATCACCCTTGTATAAAGAGGAGATTTATATATTTTGCTAGTAAACAACAGTGTTTGGTTTAGTTAATCACTATGCATACCATTTTTTCTTATAGTACATGCCTCACTGATAAAAAGTCACTGTGTGCCACAGCTTTCATCTGTCACCAACCATTCGATAGCTATGGAAGCCATGACTTCTGCTGTATCCCTCCTCCTTGAATTCCTGTGCCCATCCTTCCATCTCATAGCAGGGACAAGAAGAAACAGGATGTGAGAACCCATGGCTGCATCTGTCAGCCCTTGCTGTTGGGAATGGACAGATAAGTCCCAGGCCCCTGTGGGGTAGTGTGAGGAGGCACCTCTCTTTGGGGCAGGGGTGGGGAGGAGATCAGAGACCAAGAGCAGCAGCAGTGGCTGCCCAGAGGACTCCCAATAAGAGGGGAGAGGAGGAGACTGAGGGAATAGTCCACAAGGGAGGGTGTTCAAAAAAGGGTGAGAAGCTACAGGCTCTGTAAGAATAACATACCTGGGTTCCTGAGCCCCACAGGGGTGCCGCCAAAAGAATGTAGTTGGTAAAAGGGAGCCATGGACTCAAAAAGGTTGAAAACCTCTGCTCTACTGCATTGTTCTTCAGAGTTCTCCCCCACCCACCCATCTATAGTCTAGGTGACGGCAATTGTCAGTTGCTAAATGTGAATAGAGTGGGGGCCCTTCAAGCTTTGGAGCTGTAAAACAAACTGGCAATATCTCCAGGTCACAACCTAGCCATTGCACTGGAATTCAGAAGTGGCGTGCCAAAAGTTTTATCCTGTATTTGACTCCCACTGCTCTCACTTGAGGGTGGGGGAAGAACATCAACATCCCACCAAGGGAGGCATTTATCACTCATTGCATAGTTGTTCTTTTTTATCCAGGCTGCATGAACCCCTGTACATTTTCAATGCAACTGGGGTGGTCCAATTGCATGATGCTCTATAGGGCTGAGATCAACTTTAACAGGTACAGAGGGGTTAAATAGGCAAGCAGGATTTCACTGCACTGATCTCCAGCCCTTGTTGCCTCTGTCCTGTGTTCACTATAGATTAGGAGTGGGGGGGGGGATAACTGCACAAGGAGGAATTACAAGAGTAGAGCCTTCCTTTCCCCTGCTTTTTAAAGCTTTCCCTACCCTTGCAGTTCAGGGGCAGAGAGAGTCCTGGTGGTACACACACCCCTAAACCCGATTGGACCAAGAAACAGATTGCCTGGGGTAGCTAGCAACCTGATCCTCCAGAGGCTACAGATGATGGACAGCACCAGCTCATTATATGCGCTGAATCCAAACATTGCTTTGAATATTTAAAACATTGCTTTGAATATTCATTCAGCTCTAATTTCATTTTGACCAAGAAGGAATCACTTTCTTTCCTTCTCCCCCTCCCCTTACCTGACCATTTCTGAGCTCCACATTGCTTAAGGGACTTGGCCACAATGCCCTTGAAAGTTAATGGACAGTTTCTCATTATCTTCCACAGGCTTTGGATCACAGCGAGATGCATGCGTCGCTCCAAGCCATTCTGAGCTGCCTCTGGGGACTTGCAGCCTACACACAGGTGTTTGCATATTTCCCTGCATCCCCAGCTGGCATCTATTATCCTGAGTAGACAGGGTAATTATTACGTGAGGAGAAATAACTGACTCAGCACGGACAGCAAATGAAAGACCCTCATCCTTGCCGCTGTGTTCAAAGGAACAGCATTAATTATGATGGATTTCTTGTGCTGTTCAGGTAGCTGTAAATAGGGAGGTTCCTTGGATGTCCCCATGCTCACCCTCATCCTTCATAAATTAGCATCCATCATTGTCAGGTAGGATACACCCTTGGTTGACTTTACAGGTCTCAAAATTACCAGCTCCTAAAACATGGAGGTGGAGAGAGTATATCTGTTATAGAAACAATTAAATCTTTACACTCGGGGCATCCAAACATTGCAGACTACAACTCCCATTAGTACCATCCAGTATAATCAATGGTAAGGGATGATGGGAGCTGTAGCCTACAACACCTGGAGGGCAAAATGTTGACTGTCTGTGTTTTTGGCTCACTTAGTAGAGGCTAGGGATGGGGGGGGGGGAAATATTCTGTTTGCATTTTAATGAGGAACTACCTAATTTGCACTTCTTGAAACGGAAACACAGCCATTCTTAGAAATGCACACTTCTTCAGATTTTGCAATGCAGTTCTCCAAATGTATTCAGAAATACATCAATTAGGGGAAAGTGTGCACATAAGGCATACAGTAGTGGAGATAATATACAAAAATGCATTATGTGAGGGGGGAATTTCTTGCAGAAATGTGAATATTAGGCAAAACTCCATCCAAAAATGTGTATTTAGTAGAAATTTGCAACAGAATGTTGATACATGTTCATTATATATTCATATACATACATGCATATATTTGTAAATTGCTGCAGAAATGTGGAGTGCTGAATTTAAGATGGGAACAAGGAGAAACATAGAGAAACCTAAATAGCCAGATCTAGTAGTGCAGAGGCATTCCAGCATTAATGATTTATTAAATGCTTCCTTGCTTTATTTATTATTTTTATTACACTGTAGTAGTACAGGCATCCATCCTGCCCTGGAGAGTCCTTGTGCCTCACAAGGACATCAGTGAGGGTGGAGGAAGCCCCAAAGAGACGTCAGGTGCAGTGGGGATTTGTTTAGGCTGCTCAGCCTCCCTGCCTAACAGCTGACGTGCAGAGTAGCGCAGGTGCCATAGCCGCTTTCCTGTGTGCCCTCCAGCCTCCAGCCAGCCCCCGAGCTTCATGTCTAGCTGAAGGAAGAGTTGTTTGGAGAGAGAGCAGGAGAGAGATTTGGAGAGCAGGGGGAAATAGGCATGTAGAGACTTTGTAGAGGCTGCCCCCCACTTTATGCAATTTCACTTATGCACATGGGGGGCGCTTGCACAGATCAGGAGCAGCTAGCCTGCATTGTTGAACCCCAGCTCCCATCATCTCTGACCACTGGCCATGCTGACTGGGTACACTGGGAGCTACGGTGCAGCAACATCTGAAGGGCCACAAGTTCCCTGTTATAGTCCCAGAGCAGGGAGTGCCCCAGGGGAAAGAGGATTTTTTGGATCCTCAACTCTGAGGGTGGCGAGAAAGATTCACTTTGAGAGAGAGAGAGACCTGACCTTGTGACCAACTGCTTGAAGGCTGCAGGAAGGTTTGCACCCAGTGCTTCACCGACATTGGAGTTCAAACATCACAGGGGAGGGGAGAAGGAGACGTGTCAGGAACTGCTGTGGGGTACTTTCAATTTCCAGGATGCCAATCCCTCTTATTTTCTGGAGTGCCCTCTTATAGGGGATAAGCTACATTGATAGTGGTAGGAGGGTTTGGGGTGTTTTGTTTTGTTTTAACAAACCTCCCAGCACAGTGGGGAAATGGGAAAACAATCTCTCTCATGCACACACTCTACCGTATTTTTCGCTCCATAGGACGCTCCGGACCATAGGGCGCACCTCGTTTTTAGAGGAGGAAACAAGGGAAAAAAAAATATTTTTCTGGTTTTCCTCTTCTAAAACTCATGGTATTTTTTTAGAATCAGCTCAAAGTTTTGCAGCTTTTTTTTGCAAAGGGAAAAGCCCTGCTTTTTTGAGGATCAGTTCAGATTTGTGCAGCTTTTGCAAACCAGTAAGCACCAGTACAAACCAGTACAGACCAGTAAGCACCAGCAGGTAATAGGAAGCAAGAGGAAAGCAAACCAGTACAAACCAGTAAGCACCAGTACAAACCAGCACAGACCAGTAAGCACCAGTAGAAACCAGTACAGACCAGTAAGCACCAGTACAAACCAGTACGCACCAGCAAGTAACAGGAAGCAAGAGGAAAACGAACCATGTATCTGGGACGCCTGAGGCTTTGTATAACCAAGCAGCAGATCACTTGGCTAAAATAAGAGCAGCTAGACCCGATCAAGAGCTGGAGGACGAAGAGCTGTTGATCCTAGCACGATGGGCTCATGAGAAATCTGGGCACTTAGGTGCCAAAGCTACACGGGAATGGGCACTAAGTAGAGGCATTCCTTGTTTGGTGGATGCAGCTGCCACTGCGGCTGCCAACTGTCAAGTCTGCTCTCGTGTGAAACAACTACCTCTGGTGAAAACCCTGATGGGGAAATTGTACAGGGGAAGTGGTCCAGGACAGACCTGGCAAGTAGACTATATAGGATCCTTACCTCAAAGTGGAAGATGGCAATATGTCTTGATTATGGTAGATACCTATTCAGGATATCTTTTGACCTACCCATGCAGTAGAGTGACTCAGCAGAGTACCCTGAAAAGTTTAGAAATGCTAAATAGGCATTTTGGAGCTCCTTTACACATCCAAAGGTTCACATTTTGCCGGGGGAGAGATGAGGGACTGGGCCAATGAGTGGGGCATCCAATGGGTCTACCATATCCCACATCACCCGCAAGCTGCAGGCCTTATAGAGCGCCTCAATGGTCTCTTCAAGCAGAAAATTACTAAACTTACTAAAAGTTACTAACTTATTCAAACTTACTAACTTACTAAAACTTACTAACTTACTTACTAACTTACGCAAACTTACTAACTTAAGCACACTTACTAAAAGTTACTAACTTACTCAAACTTACTCAATCTTACTTACTTACTAACTTATGCAAACTTAATAACTTACGCAAACTTACTAACTTACGCAAACTTACTAAAAGTTACTAACTTACTCAAACTTACTAACTTACTCAAACTTACTCAAACTTACTCAAACTTACTAACTTACTTACTTACTAATTTACTTACTCAAACTTACTAACTTACGCAAACTTACTAAAAGTTACTAACTTACTCAAACTTACTAACTTACGCAAACATACTAACTTACGCAAATTTACTAACTTACTCAAACTTACTAACTTACGCAAACATACTAACTTACGCAAATTTACTAACTTACTCAAACTTACTAACTTACGCAAACTTACTAACCTATGCAAACATACTAACTTACGCAAACTTACTAACTTACGCAAACTTACTAACTTACTCAAACTTACCGGTACCTTGCTGGCATGAGCCCTTCAGAGCAATGGAAAAAATTATTTCTCTTACCTTTGTTTCTTCCATCCTACCCCTTTTTAGATTGTGCAGTAAGTCAGCCCCTTAACCAAAGTTATTGTGGCAATGGAACAGTTAAAGGTAAAGGTACCCCTGACCATTAGGTCCAGTCGTGGATGACTCTGGGGTTGCGGTGCTCATCTTGCTTTACTGGCCGAGGGAGCCAGCGTTTGTCTGCAAACACCTTCTGGGTCATGTGGCCAGCATGACTAAGCCACTTCTGGCAAACCAGTGCAGCACACAGAAACACCATTTACCTTCCCACCATATCTACTTGCACTTTGTGCTTTTGAACTGCTAGGTTGGCAGGAGCTGGGACCGAGCAACGGGAGCTCACCCCATTGTGGGGATTCGAACCACTGACCTTCTTATCAGCAAGCCCTAGGCTCTGTGGTTTAGACCACAGCGCCACCTGCATCCCTATAGAACAGTTAAACACAGCTTAAAATCTGCCTGGAAATCATTGCTTCTTAGAATTATAGAATCAATAAATCTGGACGGTATCTTCAAGGGCTGGATCTTCAGTGCAAGATGCGGGGACATTGGAAACTACCTTATGCTGAGTCAGACCATCAGTCTGTCTTGCTCATCTACAGTGGTACCTTGGGTTACAGATGCTTCAGGTTACAGACTCCACTAACCCAGAAGTAGTGCCTCGGGTTAAGAACTTTGCTTCAGGATGAGAACAGAAATCGTGCAGCGGCAGTGGGAGACCAATTAGCTAAAGTGGTACCTCAGGTTAAGAACAGTTTCAGGTTAAGAACCGAGCTCCAGAACGAATTAGTTCTTAACCTGAGGTACCACTGTACACTGATTGGCAGGGGCTGTCCTTCGTTTCAGACAAGAGTCTCTCTCGTCCCACTCCAGATATGCCAGGGATTGAACCTGGGTCTTTCTGCATGCAAGGCAGATACTCTACCACTGACCCACGTTCCTTCCTTGCATATGGTTCCACTTGGAAGAGTCAACTGGAGCCCTCTTGTCTCTCCAGCCTTTGCATAAATACCCCCACCACTGACACCTTACTTAGTGAATAGGTGTTTGTCAAGACTGGGAACGAAGGGTTGTATCCAATGCTAGTCCTACTCAGAGTAGACACATCGAAGTTAAAGGACATGATTAAGTGAGGTTCATTAATTTCAATGGATCTACGCCAAGTAGAATTTAGTTGGATACAAGCCAAAGTTAATAAGAGCCAGATACAGCCATGTTCCATAACCAGCAGCCCACGGGAAAGTAGTAACAACATACATCTTGCCCTGGTCAGCAATTGAGGTGTCAGGACCAATATTTTATGCACCAGGGGCATCTAAAGTCCTGGAATTTGTCCTCCCCCACCCTATTCTGAATCATAGCATACCAACAAAGACCTGGGGGAAGGAAAAGAATTCTCAGACTCTATTTTTTTAGAGCTTCCACAGCCCCAGAGGAACTGCGACATGGAGGGTTCCACTTGGAAGATTTTAATCCGTGAAAAATGGTTTTAATACCGAATGTGCTGCAGGGATATTTGTTTTACAACAGCTTGAGCTCAAGTCAAATGCTTTGCATTCCCCACATCCAAATGATTAATAAGCAGACAGAGAAACTCAGAAATGCAAAGGAAGGGGGAAACTGATTTGTTGTTGTCGTCATCACCATAAAAGTTGTTGTTGTTGTTGTTGTTGTTGTTGTTGTTCCAAGTAAAAAGGAAGACAATCCCCCCCATCCATGCTTCATAATACAAAGGTTGCAGTATGAGAATCATGTGAGAAAGAGGCGTAATGGGGAAGAATTGTAGGTTATTTTGCATCTTTTACCAGGAATGAGAGATTTGCCACCATCTGAATCCCACCCTCCACCCCAAATAGAAACCGTGCTGATGCGATAAGAAGCCTTGGCTCCCAAGGGAAACCCAGAGTTAGGAACATTGTATTTCCAACATTTCACATATGAAGTAAAGTACATGGCTGCATTGCATTGCACACCTGCTTGGGTGTTTGAATTCTCCTTAGAGCATGCCTATCGGGGCATCTCAGACTAAAATTGTCTGCACACCAAAAGTTCACCACTGCCTGGTGCCATCATGTTCATGCACTGCCTCATCTATACACTCATGCACTAGAGATGCTCAGCAGTCTGTGAATGATTGCTTGGAAGGAATCCAGCAAATGGCTATGTTCTACCTCCACTGCTGGTTGCTGGGGATCACAAGTCCTACTTGCAGACTTCTAGTAGGCTACACTAGGATGCTGCACTAGATGGGCTATTGGCCTGAACCAGCAGGCTCTTCTTATCTTCTTAATGAACATGCAAGCAAACCACATGGAGTGACCACTGCTGCTTCCTCACTTCCTTCCTCCAAGGCAAAAGAAACTCATGCTGGGGAAGGTGGAGGCAGCATGCACCCCCATTGACAAGAAGAATGGTATCTATCCCCACCATTGGTGATCTGGGGCTTGACTACAAGTTTCAGGATACTCTGTAATCATTTACCAACAGAACAGCCACACTGGACATTTTCTGCCGCCACCTCTCGTATCCCTGGCAGGAGAAGATGGTGCCCCCTGGCAGGAGAAGATGGTCCTTCAATTAAATGAAGGACTTGCCACCATCTCCTAAACCATCCCCTGAGGCAGTGGCAGACCTTGGGCTTAAAAATTTCAGCAGCACTCTATGCAATGCCAAAATTTGGTGCCCCCTGTCTCTCGCCTTTCATTGTTACAGCGCCCTCTGCAGCACCTTCTTGGCTCTGCGCCCAGTGCTGGTGAACTGATTGTGCTCCCCTAAATCTGCCCCTGCCTGGGGTCATGATCTTCTGCAGTGGGAGATAAGAGGAGGATGCTCCAGGGTTAGAAGCAGAATCAAGGTGGGGAGGGTGGCTACTAACAGTAAGGTGTGGTCCCCTCGATTCTGTTTGCAGGGATTAATTTCAGGGTTCTCAGTAACACAGTTAAGCACTCCTGATGTGAATTTTTGGCCAATCTTTAATGTGCACTAAGAAGAAGAAGCATTCACAGAATGGAAATACAGGGTGGAATTCACCATACTACTCAGGAGATCATTCTGTTGGTGCAAGCATTTCTGCTCACCCGTCAGAATGATGTCCCCTTTCTACCCACTATGTGGGGTTCTGGAGGTTCTACCAACCCTCCAGAGTAGATCTGGAGGGAAGCATGAGGGGAGGAGAAGGGCGGAAGCTCTATTCCACTAGTGGGAGTCCTAGCACAGGCAATTGAATGCAGCCCACAGGGTTGTATAAAATACTAGCCCTGCTCAGAGTAGATCCAGTGAAGTTAATTCATTTTAATGGGTCAACTCTGAGTAGACCTTAACTGGAGACAAGCCACAGAATTTTACTTGGCACAGGTACCAGGTAATAAGGACTGTAAACCAGGACCATTCAAGTGTCCATAACAATTGCTCAAGCAGCACACTAGTGTCAAATCTGTTAGTCAACTTTTCATGGGACTCTATGAACACCAGGCAAGAATCCAGGCAAACATGTAACAGAAATAAATCCAAAAAGGAATACTCTCTCTCATAGTCATTTTCCCTTTCCTCATTATAGCTGATTGCATTAATTGACACTTGTATTTTTGTCTCTTAAGTTTTTTTTTTATAAAGAAATCAGCATTCTTTTTTTCTTTTTTAAAGCACTCATTGGAAGAAAGCACTCGCATTAATGAATTCCTTGCCTTTAATTAGCAATTGAATAAAGTGGGATGCAAACAGCATTTCCCTTCCAGGGGCTAGATGGGGGACTTGTGGGCTGAATCCCACTCCTGACCCATTTTCGTTTAACAGAATGCTGTCCCAAAGGATATGAGTGGTCCATTAAAATTATATTACTTGGACGAATGGAGATGAAGTTTTAGAGACAATTTGCAGAAAGGCAGGCAAGAACCAAAGACTATCATTTAAGGACTGATTCACACAACCACCCCTGGGGCTTGCTTTTCATGTATATTGCCTTTTTTGTCTTAGGCCAGATTAGGGTTTCCACAAAGATTTCAGCAGGCTTGTCAGGTTTCCGGCACCTAACAGCTAGGCTTGGCAGTGTCATGAGGCAGGATCTGGTGGTGTCATAGGCTTATCAATTCTTCAAACTGAAGGAGGAAACAAGCTGATGCAAAGACTGGGCCTGGGAATATGGCTCAGTGCTAAAGAGTGGGGAAGGAATCTAATTAGTAAATTCAACAACAATTTAGAGCTAAATGAGGGTTGTCAGGAGAGAAACACCCCAGACCCTGAGATACCAGGGCCAAAACCTGAGACTGAGGGGCAGCCCCTGATGTTGTAATGGGATGAGCACAGGTGATGTCACAGCAGGCAGGGCCTGGTGTGATGTCATTAGGCATGCCACATTCAGCAGTAGATGCAGTCACTCACCTGAAGATTCAAGCCCTACCTCTGCCATCTGGGGGTTGGCAGGCAAAGCTGGAGACTTTAGGTAACCATTGGAGATCAAGCAACTCTAAGCAAATGAGTTTCAGGTCCAGAAAAACGATGCAGAAGTCAATTTTTTTTGGGGGGGGGGGGAGCTGAGAGAAAGAAAATGGAAAAACTCTTATGAATGATGAGTCTTTTAAAACCATTTCAACCCAGCTCCACAAGCTTCTCTGCCCAGCAAACTAGCAACTTTTTGACCAGGGCAATCCAGTACTCCTGTGCCCTACTAATTTAGGAAACCTGTTAGAGTTATATGCACAATAGTTACCACAAGGCATGTGGGCATAGTGAGCAGTTTAGCACATGTCACAAGTGCACTTGAACATTGGGGCCAATGCTGCAGATCTAACTACCTTACATTTTGACTAATGCAAGGATGGAAAAACTGTGCCCCCCCTAGATATCTTTGGACCCCATCTCCAATCAGCCCCAGGTAGTATGGCCAATGAAATAGGTATAGTGGATACTGGAGTCCAATGACATCTGGACATCCCCAGGTTCCACATTCCTAGACTAAAGCAACATTCAAAGCTAAATTGCAGGTTCCTCCAAAGGAGAAACTTCAGAGGAATTATCAAGGAAGCCAGTTGTGATTTGTCAATACTACTGAAATTTCTTAGAGTGGTTTCACACATTCCTAGGCTCTTACCAGTCATAATATACAATGTCATTCAATATTTGGAGTTATACCTCACTATCTCCATGCAGGCATTTGTTTAATCTATTAGTGGAAGAGTTGCAGGGACATACGGTAAGTGCTGGTCCTACTACCTCCATCTTGTCTTTCCTGCATTGGGCAGGAAAGTCTGAAGTGGAATTCTAAGCCTCTTCAACTGAGCACACTTAGAAGTCTCCCTACAGAGTGAATCCAGAGTAATCAAGGCTTCTAATCATGAAGGAAGGCTGTAAGCATATTCAGCTGAAAACATTTAAAGTCCTCTTTCAGATCTTCCCACTCAACAAACGAAGGGTGCTGGAGGTGGCAAAGCCAGACATGAAAAGGTAGCATGTGGGACTATGGCTTACCAGAGAACATGGCTTTGTGAAAAGCATGGCTTTGTGAAGGACTTCTTTTCCCTTGTTCTGTCTCCTGTGTTGTGAAAAAAATCGACACTGCTTTGATGCTTCCCTATTCTTTTGAATATTTATTTAAAATCGGTGTAGGGAACCTTTGGCCAGCCAGATGTTGATGGCCAATAGGCAGGGATGGTGGGAATTGCAGTAATGCAACATCTGGAGGGCCAAAAATCCCCCACACCTGATTTGAAATATGTATAGCTCATTCTTCATTTATACAGATAATAGGGTGGGTTACCAAGCATATATGTGTGTTTACTCATTTAATGGTACTCACTCCCATAAAAGTTGGCCTTTTATGGATTTCTTCCATAATTTTTTGCCACCCTATGCCTTGCTGCTGTCCAGTGAGAAATCTTCTTCCCAATTAACTGTGCCAGAAAGGCTCTTTCCATCTTTTCCCATTTATCCCCTGAGCCAAGACAGCCAGGATGCAGCAGCTGTAAGCAAAGTGATAACCAAGAGGACACACTTCAGCACTATCCAAACAGACAGTTGCCAACCTGTGGCCATGTTTCCCTGGTTCCTCTATCAATATCAAACACACACATTCCACCACCACCACAGTACATCTGGGCATTATTGTCTCTAACAGGCAAATGTGTGATAATGCACTTGGCCCATTAATACTGCAGCTGCATAGGAGATTAGCTACAGGGCACCCTAGTAAACCATCAACCAGGCATTTACAGAATTGGGGGCTGGTGTCTAATTGCTCCGCTGAGGAGTCTGTGCATTAAAATCTTCAGTGCTCAACAACACTCTAGCACCGCTGTTTCTCTCCAGCATGAGATTTCAAGCATGCACCTTTGAAGAGAACTGGCTGCATTGGGACAAACAAACACTACTCATTTCCTCCATCTAAACAGTTTTAGCAGTGCTCTGGTTCCCTTTTGCTTCTGTGAAGACACACATACAGGCTGTGGACTAAATTTTCAGTATCTCTATCTGTCTCCCCCCCTCCCCCGCACCACTTCAAATGAGTTGTTCATATTTTTATTCATGTGCAAAGGTCTGGCATATTTATCTGATCAAGTTTCCATTCAGTGCTTTAAAAAGAGAGGTGGGGGAGTGCCAGAGTCTTACTGTGCTGTGTAGGTGTATGCATCTGGGCAGGTGTTTGAACCCTTTAAGCACAGGTTTCACTGACATTATCCCTGGCTAACAACCCACAGGCAAGGGTGTTTATTTGCGGGACAAATGGGGGGGCGGATTTTTCACCCTGCAAAGCCCCTCTACCTTGTACCTAGACTGTAGGTCAATCAAAGTAAGTACTGAAAAACCCAGTTTCTGTTTTAAAAATTAAATGTTTTGTACACAACCTATATTAACACTCTTTCCTAAGCTTGTTTTTCTCACAAATAAGTTCCATTGGATTTCAATAAGATGTATATCCAAGTAAGTATTTTAGGATTGCAGCCTTAATTAAAATTCTAATTTAAGATTCTGTTTATTTTAGGATTTAATTATAATCTCCACGTGCTTCTAAATACACATCCCTTTTGATTCTTACCAGAACAGTAATGAGAGGGACACCTTCCTGAGTTGCCTTAAAGAGGTTCTCTGCAGGTGGGAAGCTGCTTGTTCTGTTCAAAGTGATGGGGTTGGTGTGAAGGTGTGAAGGTTCTGGCCCAAGCAAGGGTGCACAGTAAGAGTTCAGGGTCCTGCAAGCAGAATCAGGTGAGGCAAAGCAGAGCAAAGTCCAGGTTTCAACAAGGCAGAACAGGTTCAAGCAAAGGAATGCAAGGTAAAATAAGGTAAAACAAACTCCAGGTTCTGGCAAGGCAAAGCTTCAGGATGCGGGTAGGACCCTGGACAGCTCCCTGTGACACTCAAACCCAAAACAAACAGAAAACCGTGAATAACAACAATGAAAGTGTGAAAGTGTAAAAGAAGTGTAAAAGAAGATAACAATTGTCAATTCAATGGCTATAGCCTGATGCATACATTTCACGTATTATCAGTACTAAAGTGCGAAAGTTCACTTAGGAATCCTATATATTTCAGGTGAGTATACAGTAAAAAATTCATGGATATGATGTTTAAAGCAAAGTTCCTCAGTGGTTCTCATTTGTCCGACGGGTTGCTAGCTGGAAATCTTCCCATTTCACTGGTTGGACCACAGTTTCTTCAAAGGAACGAACTCTTATCTTCAATCAATAACAATAATACACTCTGTCATCATTCCACGTAACATACTCAAATATTTATACAAAGTAAATTCTTAGTACTCACCAAAAGAAGTAAAGAACAAGAGACTTAAACCATAGCTAAAAAGCTCCAGCATTACTTTAATTCTGCAAGGTCGGCAAAAGCTAATACAAATTGTAGATTTCTCAGGGTTAAATACATGAAGGCTAAGAATCATTTAAAGGGGCAGAACAATATAACGTGACCCCAATACAAGGGATTCAAAGTGCAAAATCTAAATACATATATAAAACCTGAATACATATACAAAGCTAGGTTACCAAGAGGAACTATAATCAATATAAAGATTAAGGTCTGACAGAGCTAGAGAACCAAACCTATAAATCCAATATGACTCTTTTATGTAACTTCTTTTTTAAAACATCTCTTTTTGTCTCAGGAATATTATGCTTGTAAATGACAAACCATTTAAAATCAGCGGCTTTGTGGTTCACTTCTACAAAATGAGAGGTAAGGGGTGCCTCCATGACCTTATTTAAAATACGATTTTTATGTTCTAATATTCTCGTTTTAACCAGTCGTACAGTGCTATCAACATACCATAAGCCACAGCTGCATTGAATTACATAAACTACCCTGTGACACTCAAGCAGAATACAGTTGTACCTTGGATCCTGAATGCCTTGGTACTTGGACATTTTGGCTCCCAAACGCTGTAAACCTTGATTGTTCCGGTTTGTGATCATTCTTTAGAACCCAAACATCCAATGGGGCTTCTGTAGCTTCCTGCAGCCAATCAGAAGCCACACTTTGGTTCCCAAATGTTTTGGAAGTTGAACGGACTTCCGGAACAGATTCCGTTCAACTTCCAAGGTATGACTGTACTTATAAAAAAAGCTTAAATAATGCTGCAAGAAGACATAACCCCCAAAATGAGCTTTAAGTAGAGCTGTAGCTCAGTCTGGGAGGCTGGCACCCCCCCCCCCCCCCCGTTAATGGGGCATAATGTGGTTCAACAGCCATTGACTCTGACTGTGCAGGAGAGACCATGTGTCAGGAGACTTCAGCTGCCCCTCTAATAGCACTACTAGATCAATGGGTTGTGGTGGAGGAGACTCAATACAGTCAGCAGACGAGAAGGTAAGCTGCCCACACAGCTGAGTCAAGTCCTGGTCAAAGAGGATGGGACCTGGAGCTGCGGGGACAGAAGGCAGGAAGAGAAAGGAGAAATAAGGAGAGTAGCTTGAGTACAAATAAGTTGGTGGTTTGAGGCCAAGGTAAGGCAAAAAGTAGGATCTGGGGCTTGCAACTCTGGTGGTGAGCTAAGAGTAGTGTAGGGGAGGGGGAGACTTGGGAGTGGGGGTACTGTATAGTATTACAAACACAAGATCTGGTGATGAAAAGAGTACCTAAACTTTCAGAGTAAGGAGCTAACCCAGGGGTGTCAGGAGATAAGATACAGTCTGGGGCTCTAAGCAATCTGGGGACCTTGGAATCTCGTCTCACCATACTTCCACTGGAGCTTCTGGACATGGGTCCTCAGGGGCAAAAGAAGCAATACAAGCTCCCCAGCATAGCCCCCCCCCCCAATAGCTCATGCAGCACTATAGTTTCACCCCTGTTCTGAAAGACAGGAACAGGATGCCAGGGTCATGACATGCTGCTCAGTAGAAAATAAAAATCTGGTTCTTTCCTACAACAGAGGCCCAAGTGATGGAATGCTTATCCTGTTTGGTTTCTGCCTACCACAAGAGTTGTTCAAAAAGCACAGGAATCGAGCCTGGGGAAAGGTGGCTGTTTGTCTCTTGTATTTATGTTTTTTCTTAGGTATGCACACAGCTTCCCTGCCCCTGCCCCAGTTATTTCACACACAATTAAGCTCCCTCAGTACACTTTCAGGAGGTCCCCAAATTGATTTGATTTCCTCCATAAAATGGTCTAGGGGACAGCTTTCCTTGACAGTCTCTGAAAACACCAGACCAACAGAGAAAACAGCCCCAGAATTACTTGAGACTTGGCAGAATATTAATATTTAATTGTGGCAGGCCAGGGGTTGCTGAGCCCAGTGGCTTTGAAATGTAATTGAAACAAAACTCTCCTTTCCCTAGTATATTGGTAATTTAGAGGACAGGGCTATTCATGCCTGCATATCATCATTACAAAACTCTGGAATTCAGCTGTTGCTGCAGCTTTCCTGCTGTCAGACAGTCGGGTCTCTTTTCCTCCTGTAAGGTACAGAGGGAAGGTAACATCCTGCTCCAGTTAACTCTGCAGTGAATAATAATAAACGGACTTCAAAGCTATATTTTAGAGAAGCACTTGCTTTCATCGCGAAGCGCGGCTCGGGAACATAACCTGGGTTGTAGAGGGAAATAAAGATGTCAGGGGAAAATAAAATGACATTTTGAAACTCTCAATGGCCATTCTGAGAATTTGAAGCTTCCAGATGCGGAGCGATGTGGCAGAGGAGAACATAAGTAACATCAGTACATAAAATGGGGTGGGTTATGTATGTATAAAGCAAAGGCTTTCCAAGGTAGCTCTAAATCTCAGAGATGTCAGGTAGAGACGATGCTGACTCCATGCTGACTTGCTCTGTGAAATCCAGCGTTCCAGCGGGAATCATCAGGGCAATTCATTCCTTGATGGTGGGCTCAAATCATAGAAAAATACTGCCATAATAAGAGAGATGAAGACAAGGAGTGTGATGCATTTTTCTCAGCCAAGTATGGGGGCAAGAGCCAAGCTTCCAATACATCCCGTATGTCAGGTGTGGGGAAGCTATGGCCCTCCAGGCACTGCTGAACTCACACATGGCTATTAACTATGGTTGCTGGGGCTGATGGGAATTGTAGTTCAACGACATTTGGCAGGCCAAAGGTTCTCTACACTTGCTCTCCAGGAACACAGTATTCCTGTCCATTCCTGTCATTCCAGCCTTTAAGAGCACACCCTTGCTATATGTATTTGAATTACTTCTTCACCATTTTTCCTAACATCTCGAAGCATTTTGCTAAAGTAAAAGTGACATGAGAATAGAACTATTAACAACAACAAAAATAAATAAATCTGAGCTGGCTCCATGTTCAAGAGGGTCTCCGGTAAACTGCCATTGGATGAGGTCCTCTGGCATCAGCTAGGAAGCCCTCTTTTACACTTGGCTTGCTGGTTTTGATGGTGGGCAGCAGCAGTGTCATGATCTTACGGACATAGGAAGTCAAACCAGTGGTCTCTCTCAGTTGTCAGGCTTGGGGGATTCTATCCTCCCCCGGCAGCATCAAGGATCAAGGAAGGAACAAGAAAGTTCATATTTATGGTTTTATTCAGTGGTGCAAGATAAATAATCCAGTCTTTAACTCCATTGTGACGTTGCTTACTCTGATCTCCTCCCCTTCCTTCCCCAGCAACAGCCTGTGACCCTACGGGAGGCCTCAGGAGTCTAACGTCTTTGAGCCCTTTGCTCTTGAATTATAAGTGAATGGCGAGTACTCAGGGATGGTGGCTCTTCTGTGCTTTTCAAGGACGTCTCTGCTGACAATTCTCCCCCTCCCCCTCTTTCTCCTAACACCTCATAACTTGGCAGTTCTGAGTTCTGCTGCAATTCAATCCTGTCTCCCTCTTCTCTTGAAGCTACTGGAGAAGAGGATGTGATTCCCCCACTCGCCCTCCTCCTCTGAGGGAAGCAGAGGAGAAGGAGGGGGTGATTCCCAGCCTTCCTTTTCCAGTCCAGTCCCTGACATCAGTATTGCCAACTCTGACTGGCAGTGACTCTCCCATGATTCAGATGACGATGTCTCTCAGTCATACCAGGAGATGCCAGGGATTGAACCTAGGACCTTCTTCATGTGAAGCAGATGATCTGCCACTGAGCTTGAACATTGCTGTGGGGCATTGCTGGAGATTTTACATAGGAAACTCACAGCATCAAAGCACCAGGTGAAAACTGAGTTGGGGAGTAAGCATGATCCTGGCCCAGCATAGCACCTTGGGACCCTTAGCAACTGCTGAAGAAGCAGCGCTGATGCCAGTCCTGTGGTAACAAAAGAATCTGAGTTCTTGTAAAGCTTGCCTCTCCTCTGAGGTGGGGCTTTTACAAGACCCCCAAAGCTCCAACTAACTACAAAATGTGAAGCTCCTTGACACTGAATGATAATTCTGGGTTCTTCTCTTGCCTAGAGATAGACTGAAAAAACATATTTTTCAAATCCCAAAGCATCCATAAATGTGTAAAAGTATAAAATAAATGGAAAATTCCATAAATTGCAGTATCATGCATCATAAAAAACAATCAATTACATGTTCTGCTTCAAATTTCCAAAGTGCTATGGTTGCAATTTTGTCATTGCTCTCTTTACAATGTCAATATTTCTATCAGCAAGTAAGTATGCCATATTTATTTGTTTTGTTCAACTGCCCAGTTGTCCTCTGACTTTTGTAGCCTGGAATGAAGGTGTGAGTTCCAGCAGTTGGGTTAAAAGAGGGGCACACAGTCACACCACTTCCAGGAATCTATGTCCAACCCCCCACCCCAGCCCAGCCCGCTGATCATTCCTGCACCCTGTCCCAGAAGAAGTGAAACATATAAGCAGAACATTCTCGTAGGCTGTATCTGTCCTCCTGGGATACTCTGTGCTAGGTGAAAATGGTAGACCTCTGAGGACAGTGGGCCCTATGCTGGTCTTGTATGCCTGCCAAATGCCCATTCTTGCCATCTGCTGGAGTCAGTCCTGTTTCAGACCAGTAATTTTGCCCTCATGTTGTATGTGAAAGTGAGAGATAGTGCCTTTTCTTTAGTTTCTGGTTTAACCAACCTAGTGAATTTGTGGCTGAGATGTTATTTAAAGTTGGGACTTCTTGCCTCACAGCTGGCACTTTCCTTCTCTGTGCCAGTTATTTTCAGCTGTTGCCCCTCCAGATATTGCTGTAATACAATATCCATCACCTCTGACCATTGGTGGCTAAGAGGTCTGGAGGTGATTAGTGTTTTAGTTCACCGCCTGCGAAACCCCTTCCAGATCCTGTGATATAATTCAGCCTTTAGAACGTGACTGTTGCTTCACAGTTCAAAACGCATTTATTGGGGCCAGGCACTGTGGAAAACCTCTGGGGGTTCTCTTTTAACAGCATCCAGATTTTGAGGCTGGCATAATGCCCATGCACAGAAGGAACAGCGCCGTGCGCAACTATTTCTTAAAACAAAAAACAAAAAACAGGAAACTGTTCTCAGCTCTAACACTGATCTCCTCAAGCCCCATTTTGACAAGCCGCTAGCAGATTTGGGATCTCACTTTTAATCCAAGCAGGTTTCCTTAAATTAATTTTCGTTGTGCCGCACAATTCATTAGCCCCGCTCTCGGAATGAAGTGCTAACGTTTCCTGTCACCTCCCGCTCTTCTCTGGCTGCAGTTTCTTAAAGCTGTTGCAATCAGGAACATCAAAAGCTAATCAAATAAGACAAAATGTATGCCGAGTTTGGGAGCTCGCAAGTGCCCTGTGAAGATTCAAATTCCTCATTATTGCTCTCACGAAGCTCCTGCTGCGGAGGGGGGAGGCAGGGACACCCCCCCTGCCTGAACCTTTTTTGCAAGTGACTTGTGATCCTATTAACTAGAGCAGCTTTGTTATTCTGAAACAATTCTCCATCATCTTTGGACTTTATAGAAGTCTGTGGAACACAAAGGACATCTTTTATTCCAGGGCATGTAAAGTCAGAATGTTTCAAAGGCAACCATTTGAGAGATCTGATGTGGTGAGGATTACCAAGCAGTCAGTATTTTACCATTTTTTTTAAAGTTTCCAATATTTATAGACTGTTTATTGGCACAAATGGTCACGAAGCAGTTCATACAACCATCAGCAAAACAAATGATAATGATGATGATTGCCCATCTTTCTCCCTGACAGGGACTCAAGGCGTCTTACAGATAAAACAAGAACAGATATAGATGCTTTTAATTAATTAAAACAAGAACAGATATATGCTTTTAAGTAATTGTTTTATAATGAGATATATAATCTCATTATAAAACAATTAATTAAAAGCATATGAGATCTATTAAAAACATACACATAATTACAATAAAAAAACAGCAAGGCACCAGCCCTTTTATTAAAAATAGTCATTTCACAATTATATGGTGTTCAACAGGAACAAAAGCACTATTGAAAACATGTGTGTTCCATAAATAGGTATAACATGACCTGTATTCCATCAGGAAATCAGATAAGGGGTAGGACAAACTGCATTGTATCCTGCTGTAGCCATGATCTACTAGCTTCCAACTTTGCTTTACCTCACAATCTGCTAGATTACATCTTGACATTAGCCCTCTTCCTGGCCCTACCACTGGGCAGAGTGAGATGACCATTCCAAGTGATAGATGCTGAGTCCAGGGCAGCAGTGGCAACCTCCTGGCTGCTGCTTCTGAGCCCCTAGCCATTAACCTACACTGAAGGATAGAGCTCTATATGCCACACATATACTAGCCTGCCACCTCTTGTGATGGAGGATACTATCTCATCCTCTGTTCCAGTCCATTTTCATTATAGAAAAATGAACAGATAAAAGCATTTCCCCCAGTAATCAAGAAATATCAAACAATTCCGGTAATACAGAACAAAGGAATCTTGAAAATAATAATAATCAGGAAGACCTACCAGGCACAATCATAAGTTGCAATTTTTTATATTATTAACTCCATTCTTCCTGAAGTACACACATAGTGCTCCACTTTCTGTTGGCCCAATGTGGTTTACATGAGCGCCTCACACCAATGCTTCTTTTGATTACTGATATTGTCCCTTGTGCCCTCAGCAGAGGGAAATTCTGTCCCCACTGCATTACCAATAACTCTCATGCCTGCAGAAGCCCCTTTTTATGTAAATAGGAGTACAAATACTTTTCTGATTATGTATTCCTAGTAGGATTATAGAAACAGCCAGCCTATAGTTCAAATTCCCCATCTAAAAAAAAACCTCCATATTTTTGTTCAGTATAAAGAGGAGAAAACAAACAAAACATTTACATACCCAGAAGACAAAGGACTATAACATATGAAATAGAGAGTGCTCCACCAGGGGCTTTTGGATGACTGACGCTTATTAAATCATATCAACAAGAACTAAAAAAGTTTTTGCTGTTGTGTAATTCTTCTCATTGGGAAGAAAAATACAAAGAGGTTGATTCCGCCTCAGGGGAAATTTAGTGGACTATTTCACAACCATTGTTGTTCCCCACTCAGGCATAGGGCAGGCTTAGAACATATTACAGTTTCTGTAAAAAAAAATAGCAAAAACCACAGAATGATTCTCTCTGTGTGGGAGTCGTGACATAAAATTCCACCACTGTTTTCTTTTCCCAATTGTAATTCAGCCAATTTGCAGGCCTGTGCACAGACCCTCACCCCCACCCAATCTGATTTGTGATCCTGATTTGCAAATCCATATGAGACTCAGTCCAGTCCAGACCAATTTGGACCTCTTCCAACCCAAATTACAAATCTTTGGAAATCCCATTGACTGGCACCGAGAAAACAAAAACGGCCATAATTTCATTGTGTGTGGGTGTTTTTTTGTTTCGTTTTTTTAAATATAGAGGCATTTAATTTGTAAACATGGTATCCCCTACAGAGGGGAGTAGCCCTTCTAAAATTTAGATGGGTTGCTCAATGAGTTTTTATTCTAGCCACGTTTAACATTTGGTTTTTTTTAAAAAAAGAAAGAAAGGTTTTTGTGTTGTTTTTTTTTAAAAAAAGACGTTGAATGCTCATTCATGCCAATTTTCATGCTGCTGTGTTTGGCCTATGTCTACTCATCAAGAATGGGTGCTTGGCTTTGACACTTTGGGTGGCATACAGTTAAGTTCTCCTCAGAGCAGACACATTGAAATGGATTGAGTGAAGTTAGTCATGTCCATTAATTTCTGTAGGCCTACTCTGGACACAATTATTTATAGGTTTACTACTGTGGGGGGTAGGGACTGACAGTGCTTGCTACATTAAGTGAAAAGCAGCTCTGCGTGGCAATTTGCACCGATGGCTCCCTCGGTTCAGAGAGAACACTCTGCCCATTACGCCGCAAGAATAACATCATGAATAATGTGCTTTGCAAATACTGCGCAAAGGGAAGGAGACTTTCATTATTATTTTTATTAGACATCATCAGGAAAATCAATTAGCCCCATATAAATTTCTAATCTAGGGAGCTGTTGTAGTGTATCTCTGCCCAAATGTCTTCATATTATATCATTGCATGCTGAGAGATGGTTTGATGAAGGTACTGTATTTTGGAACCTTTCTCTCTCTGCAAAACATGTGTGATCAAAACAGTTTTTGGGCAAACCTCGCCAAAGCCAACTTACCCCCTGCCTAGATATGCAGTTGGTAGCATTGTAAGAGTGTTTTCTTAGTGCCAAGCGGTGGCATTCCGCCATCTTCTCCATGACCACACAAATCATGGGGAAAGCATTGCAGCTGTAATGTGAGTAATTTGACTTGACTGTTGCATTTACATCTCTTCCAAGTTTGCTAGTGTTTCCTGAAAAATAATAATCAAATTAACACAAAAATCAGACTCTTCCCCCCCAGTCTCTTGGAGAACAAATACAGTATTGGTTTGGGTATTTTTTAGGGTGGGGGGCGGTGACCAAAATTTTGCAAACAGAGTTTGAGTTTTTCTATAGGCAGTCTTTAACCTTTTCAGTCCTTGGATAAGCCAGCAACCTAAAATTCATCCTCTCTCTCAGTTTTAATATTTCTCTATCTCTGACTCCCACTTCTCCTTCTCATTTCCTCCTTTCTCTTTTTCCTTCTCTTGTAAAAACTCCAAAGCAACAAGGACCATAAAGGACACTTGATATCAAGGGGCATGTCTGTATTGTGGAGTCCACTTGTTGAAAGACCTGTTGAAGAGCTTGAATCTTTCCAGAAAACATGCAGAATACTTAAAAAAAATAAATCAAATCCCAACACTCTGTTACTGCTAGTGCTGTGTATTCTGTTTCATCTGAGAGCTGCTCCTAATATCATAAAGAAAAGGAGAAGGATGTTCAAGTGGGTTGCCTTTCTTTTCTATTACTATAGCAATATGTAAAAACACACACCCAAAGTTGGCATCCCAAATCTTACACATAGGTCAAATCCAGTGCTTGGAACGAACTAATTAATTTAACAAAGTTCACCAATTTAGTCCAAAAATCTCTGAACCACACCTGAAGGTAGTTCCCATAATTGCCAAGTGAACTGAGTGTGAATTAATCAGGGTAAAACTTTGAATGGGTTCCAGTTCCTCTTCAGGTTCATTCTCTTACTTTAAAAAACAACAACAAACCCTTTAGACTCTTCAGGGCTTTAATTTTAAGGAAACCCTTTAGACTCTTCAGGATCATAATTTTTGAAAAGAATAAATAAAACAACCCACATTCCACTGATTGTGTGTGTTTTTATGTTTTCTTTGCTTTTTTTGGGGGGGGTATATTTTATGCTTCAGCACAGCAGCTTGTAGCTTGCTAAATGCTGAAGAAAATTTGCCAATAAAAATTCTGATGAACTTGGAATTGACCTGAGTGTGAACCAAGCTAGTTAGTTCATTTTGTAAAGGGGTGCTCGTGAACTGTTCCTTTTCGCACATGTTGAACTTAAACTTGCTCATTTCTAAAAAAACAAAAACCCAACACATTTGAAATGCTGATCAAGATATAACAGCTCTAGAAACCCTAATTTTAACTGCTTGCTTTGGTAATATATCATCTCCCCCACTCCATGTGTATATTACATAGTTACATTACACCATGGGTTTCATAATCTTAAACAGCAGTTTTTCAAGGATGTGTGCATTTCCCATGGTTCCACTGCATTGTTGGAAGGAGCAAGGGGGTGGTGGTTAATTTCTGAAACTAAGAACAATTACTTGTGGGGTGGGGGAAACTTCATTGATGTTTCTTGGCTTCCTGTGAAAGGGTTTGCGTGCTGAAATCAATAGCTCATTACCTGAATGAGCATGCCCGAAAGCAAAGTGAGTTTTGGTGGGTATACCTTTGATTTCAGAGCACTTTTACTCTTTGAAGTAACTCAAAAGTTTAGCCAAACAATAATAATTGCTGTAGGAATAGCTGGGCAACAACTCTAGTAGCCACATAAAATATACATGGATTTTCTTCTTTTCTGAGTGCTAGCTTTGCAAACCTGTAAGATCTGAGTGAATACTCAGAAGGTGGCAGTTTTGATCACTGGTGGTGTCTCCATTTTACAGTCAGGCAGAAGATTTGAAGAAAGATCCTTTGCCTGAGATGAGACCCTGGAGTGATTGTGTCTACAGGGCTGCTTGAGGTATTTGGTATTTGTAAATTATAAGAAGAACTGACTTGATCTGTACCTCCGAAACTAGTACATTGGAATGCAACATCCAATGTTGCAGTCCTCTGAATGGTGTGACACAGTCTTTCCTCAACCTTGGGTCCCCAGATGTTTTTGGCCTACAACTCCCATCATCCCTGACCACTAGTCTTGCTACCTAGGAATGATAGTTGTAGGCCAAAAGCATCTGGGGACCCAAGGTTGAGAACCACTGGTGTGACATATAGCAGCATCTATCTACCTACTAAGGGTCCCAGCTGCAGTTTAAACTATCTCAGGTTCCCCCAAAGAACTCTGGGAACTGTAGTTTGTAAAGAGTGCTGATATTTGTTAGGGGGCCCTTACAGAGCTAGAGTTCTCACCATGGTTAAGCAGTCAATCCCTCTTCCTAGGGAACTGTAGCTCTGAGGGGGAATAGGAGCCCCCTAATAAATGTCACCCTCCTAACAACCCTCAGTGCCCCTAACAAATGACAGTACCTAGGATTCTTTAGGTGAAGCCATGGCTGTTTAAAGTGGCATGATGCAGCTTTAAATGTATAGTGCAGATGTGGCCTATATCAGAAAGTATTTTGTTATAAGATAGTTCAGAAATGCATATTTGGAGAGAATGTGTTTAAAAAATGCATGCATATCCTCCACTCATGTTTTATAGGATCAGTTTCTTAAGGCACTTCATAAATAGTAATAATATTCACTACAATTATGGCAGCAATTGCTGTCATTATTACTTAATTGAAAATGTGCAGCCATTTCTGATAGGTCTGCCTTATCTTTGTAATGTAATGTGGTGACACCACCAGTTTTAGATGCTCAGGTGTCACTCATGTTTCTTCCATTGTCTTTATTTAAAGAGCAGCTGTCTTAAAGCAGCCTCCTCATTATGTGCACCTTACGCTATGGGAACATGCAGATCCAGCCCACCTCCACCTTTCTGCACCCGAGGATGATAAAGGGCCTGTTCCTGTCTTTGATCCTGCCATCCTCACCCTGGTTTCTCTGAGGGCATGGAAGGTTTGGATGGGCGGGTGGTAGGGCCTCAATCTTTTCAACACAGCAGGATCCGCTGCTCATTACTCAGCAGGGAATGTGACGTTTGAAAGGTAAGTGTCAAGAACCTACAGCGAGGCACAGAGGCTTGCTGCTTTCATCTAAACACACGGAAAGCCTGGGGAAGATGCAGGTTAGATGTGGGAAGGTAAAGGTGGTTGTTGGGGCAAAGGCAGGAAGCAGAGAGTTTGGATAGAAATAAAGTCTGTGTGCAACAAGTCTGTGTGCAGCCCCCCTTCCTTCCTGTGGCCTTGATCTGGGGGTCTCAAATCATGGAGACTCATCCTGAGCCAAACTGGAGACAACTCCTTTGGAAGTGGCTTGTCTGCAGGCAAGCTTCTTACAAAGGATGCAGGACCGGCGCCTCCTCATCGGATCCTGGCCCTTTGCACATGGCTTCTCTGAATGGAAGATGCTTCCAAAGGAGCATCCTGTACAACACAGGATTGGTGCCTCAGCTGCTCAGTGGAGATGCTGATTCTGCTCCTTCGCAACAGATAGAAAGGAAAACCAGGCAGGGGACTTCTACCTGTTCCTGATAGTCAGGGTGAGTTCACATTTTTGCAGGTGTTTCCTGCCCATTGCCAACCTCTCTTTCCTGTCTGATGCCCCACCCTTGGCAGTCATGCATTGCCCTGGGCCAACATGTAGCAATTTACATGTGCTTGACTTTACTCAACATGTCCAAAGCCTGAGTCCCTCCTGAGCACACCGAGCCCAAGGAGGACAAAGCAGCCATTAGTTTAAATCTTTACTGGCATACCCTTATGGTGGCTCCTAAGGTGTAGCGAACATGGACACATGCTTCTGGTGAATATGTAGCTGGCCTCCCCTCCCTGGGCTTGTTGCTCCGAGCTGGACTGTTGGAGCAACAGCATGACTGCGTCTCCACCCAAACTTAAGTACCCTCGTCTTATGGGGTGCACACAAGCAATCTGTGACTTCTCCTATATGGAACTTGTCATTGTGCCTGTCTCTTCAATACCCTCTTTGTCCTGGGGAACAGAAGAGGAGGCAATGGAGGGGATTCTGCACACACCCACACCCCAGGAATTGTCTCTTCCTCCACTCCTGATGCAACTTGCCCTCCCTTCCACCCTGGCTTCTGCCTCACGAGAGGCACAAAACCCCATAAATTGCTGCCCTCTTCGCTGGGCCAGCCTCTGGTCACATGGCCTCTGCCACCCAATCCTAGGTGCCCTGCCAGTCCCTGACACCTATGCAAAGCAATTTCCCCTTATATAATGCATTTCTGTATTTTACTTTCATTGATATATGCATTTTTAAACACATTTTACCCTAGTGCCTTTATTATTCCACACATTACTTGGCTGGAGAACCGCACTGCAAAGTTTGGAGAAGTGAGAATTGCAAAGGATGGCTGTGCTTCGATCCGCATAGTTTTGGAAAAGCAAATTCGATATGAACTGAATCGGAATCCTCCCTCATCCCTAAGTCATCCCATGCACTTATTTCTTGGTAAAGCTCAAGCCAGCGAGGACTAAGAGAGAAAGGCACACGCAAAAGAAAAGCTTTCTGAGGAGATACATGCATTTAGGTTATTCAAACCATGGGAGACTTGGGAGAAACCCAGGGGGAGGGCTAACCAAGTTATGCACTGTAATTGTGTGATGTTAGAAGATGTTATTCAACACAGACAAGTGAAAGGGAATGCACAGTGGGAGGAACAATTAAACTATTCACACACCCTGATGGCTTCTGAATTAATTGTAGCCTCTCAGGAAAATAATACCAACTTCGCTGTGGACAACTTGATGAAGATGTCAGCAGCAATTAAGAAAAGGAGCACGTTGCTAAGGTGCATTAATATGGATATTGCAGGCTGTACAGGAACGAAGGAGTATCAGTAGGGTGATCTTAAGGTTCCCCCCCTCCCTTGACGGTCTGCTGTTATTAAGATTACCACTGCGGATCCAGATCTGTCCTGAGAAGTCCTCTTGCTTGGTTTGGTACTTGCCTCCCAATGGATGGGGGTGGAAGTGGGCAAAGTTCATTAAGGATGCAATTAGTGGCAATAGGAAACCATTCAATCTCCCCCCCTTCCATTCATTAGGAATAACAGAGAGATAGTGACACCCACTCCTGGGAAGAGGGCCAGCGCACCAGCTCTGAACTTTTTGGGTTTCAGGCTGTGGACTATTTGACACACTTTTCCAGGCCGCATTCACACCTTACCTTTAAAGTGCCATGAAAGCACTTTAAACAGTCACAGCTTCCTCCAAAGAATTCTGGGAGCTGTAGTTTGTTAAAGGTGCTGAGAGTGGTTAGGGTGCCCCTACCCCCCTCACAGAGCCACAGTTCTCAGTATTCCCTGTGAAGAGTGATTGATGGTCAAACCACTCTGAGAACTGTAGCTCTGTGAGGGGGATAGGGAACAACTCTCAGCACTCTGGGCAAACTACACCTCCCAGAATTCTTTGGGGGAAGCCATGGCTGTTTAAAGTGGTGTTGTTCTCCCTGTGTGCACCCCCTCCTTCCTCCACGCACACAGTGCCGTGTGTTATGTGGACACCTTAAAAAGTGGGGGCAGTGTAAGGATGGAGCACATCAGTGAAGATTCCCAGCTGTCTGATGTGGGTGTCAGTCCGGACCTGCAGGGGGGGAATGATGGAGGAGTTGTGGAGGAAAGAGAAGGAGGGGAAGTGCAACTCTGAGAGATAGAAGAATGTAGTTCTTCAGAGAGTGATGCTCCACCCCCCAGTCTGCAGGAACACCGGAAGGGTGCATTACAACAGAGGGGGAAGTTAAAGTTATGTAAACGACGTCAGAGGGTGGGCCCTTCATCAGGTGTTAAATAGAAGGGAAAGGACTCTGCTGAGTAGATGAGTCATCATTAGTTGTAACCAGCAGTCGTGGGAGCAAGCGCTTCAGCTTTGAGGCTGGTTGTATGTTTTCTATTTGTTATTAAACTGCAAATTATCATAGAGTGATCGTGTCAGCTCCTGCTTACAGGCGGAGGGAGAAGGGAAACATGGCAATGGTGATATTTTGCAGTTGGGGACAAAACATGTGGCCGTCTATCCCTTTCCACCAAACTTGCCCTCTACATATGAAAAACATGTGGAAAAGGTAATGCTGTGTGTTGGCAGGTATGTTCTTGCTTGCCTCTGCAACGGTAGGACAATTGGCAGCTGGCAGTGCATGCGAATCAGCCTGTTTTGCAGATTGAGGTTGATTTAAAATCCTCCTCTCATTTTCTTCTGATCTGGTAAAAATGGAGGTGCAATGAGCTTCTGGTAGTTTTTTGTTTGTTTGTTTGTTTGTCTGCTTCTCTCTTTCTCATTGAAAGATGCCATACATGTCAAGCGCCCGCTCATGCGTCCAAAGGAAGTATCCTTTACCTTGAACCTGCCATTGCTCGGGGAAATGGGAAGCAATTACTTTCAGGGCTGACAATCTCTCTGTCAGGTCTTCACATCAGGCTCAGCTTTACCTCCAAGAAGTGGGATAGTGTCCTCATTATCAGTGCCCCTTCATGCTCCCCGCACAAGGGATGCCCTTTCAGAAGACAGAGAAATGGCAATTCAATGAGCCCACTCCACGTAATGAGCACACAGCACCTGAGCCCTGAGCTGACCATGACTCATCAGCAGGTGCAGTAGAAATGTACTGACCTACCCTATCGAATCATAAAATTTTTTTTTGGGGGGGGGCACCAAAGAGCCACCATCTTCTCATGCTGCATGTGAGAAGCTCCGGCTAACAACCCAGTTGAGACGGGATCTAAACTAATGAGTGCACAGCATATAATTTTTAATGGATTGCAAACAAATCTACGGCACAACCACTTTTGGACACACGGAGCTCAAGTTGGCATGCATAATGCTCAATCCTGTTTTATCATTGCAATCTGTGGATTAGGTTAGGCTAAAAGTGGGCACACTTTTGGACAACTGAAAAGAGGAAGAAATGCATCATCAAACCCCCTAAAGGAGGGTGTGAATTGCAGGGCACAGATTTGCATTAAAAATACAAATGTTAATGGACATGTATGGATGCATATTTAAAAACAATCTCCATAATTTGCATAGAAATGCAGTACAATTGCACCACAGTGAGAAATAAGACTGCTACCAAGAGTGCTTCCAGGCTGTTGCTATTTTCAGGGGGGGATTCAATCACAAACCAGAAAATTCAGGTTCTATAATTGCATTTGATTTCAGGCAGTAAAAGCTGCTCAACAGTGGGATGGACTCCCTCAGGAAGTGGTGGACTCTCCTTCCTTGGGTGTTTTTTCAGTAGAAGTTGAATAGGCACCTGTCATGTATACAGTGGTACTTTGGTTTACGAATTTTATCCTTTCCGGAAGTCCGTTCTTCAACTAAAACCGTTCTTAAACCGAGGTGCGCTTTCTCTAATGAGGCCTTCCGCTGCCAGTGCCCTTCCACCATTCAGATTCCGTTCTTAAACTGAGGTAAACTTCTCAAACCAAGACACTATTCCTGGTTTTGTGGAGTTTGTAAACCAAATCGTTCTTAAACCAGACTGTTCTTAAAATGAGGTACCACTGTAATTTAGTTGAGATTCCTGCATTGCAGGGGTTGGACTAAATGACCCTCGAGGTACCTTCCAACTCTACAATTCTATTATTCTATGACATTGCAGAACAAAACTACTTCCCACCAAAAGTTGGCTTTTGTGATAAGGGAAGTGGTGGAGTAAATGCACTGGGAAGTGTGGGGGTAATATTTGCTTGCTGCAACATCATCTAATGTCCCCACAAACATGTCAGAATGATTACTCAATAAATAGCTTATGATGTCGAACCAGCCCACAAACTTTGGGCTGATTATCAGAATGAATGTTCAATAAGCAAATACTCCCGAAGCAACCCAGTTGAACAGAGGAAGCGGCCCAATCTGCTGTCTAGACGCTAACTCTTTTTGGCCAACTTTCAGACCCCTCCTGCTCCCCCTTTCTTGTGGTTCTTCACCTTTCATAGAATCATAGAATTGTAGAGTTGCAAGGGACTCCAAGAGTCATCTAGTCCAACCCCCTGCAATGCAGGAATCTTTAACTGGGACTTGGAGTAGACAGCCCTTCAAACAGAGCAAAGTCCTCACTATAAAGTAGAGTGCAGAATGCTCAGAGGATTCCTCCACCAGGCCTTTCCTACTCAGCCTGCTTGCTTTCCGTTTTCCTCTTTAGATGCTCCATCTAAGTGGATCTCAGGAAGCATCTCAGGCATTCTGAGCTCATTCGTGGCATACTCCAGAGGGAATTCTAGCATTACATGTATCACTCAGAGCCATCCAGCAGAGAGAGAAGAGCTATTTCCTCCTACAGAGGTTTATTTCATTACAGCTTGAGCTCAGTTGCTTTCTGCTTTGCATCCTCATTCGATTCTGCCTCTTTCCTCCCCCTGGCCCAGCACATATGTTTGTGCTCCTGACTCCGTCCTGAATATGCCACCTTTACCCATAATGCTTTTCTGTCTGTGTCCACAGGGGAAAGCTCTGTATTTATCTCTGCTGTGTTCAGGGGAAAGGACCTCTCTGACTCTTTGCTCCGCTCTCGCCTCCAAATGAGATTCTCCGCTTCTCTCAGGAAAACTCCCCAAACAACTCTGGGGAATATGTCTATCTTTTGCGCAAAGTATGAATTTAGCAGTCAAGAAAACTGCCTGGCACATTTTGAAACCGGCTCGATGGAATAAGCCAAGGAAGAAACTGCCACTATTTCTAGGCAATTCATCATTACAGGGATTTTTCAAGGAAAGTGCTGCAAATTTCCCACAGAATGAAAGAAACCTCCTGCAAAAAAACCCCAAAAGGATAATGAGTTCATACATTAGATATCTTGCATGGAGACTGATACAATAAAGGCTGCATATATTTACTTTGGATCAGTGCAGATGCGTAACCTTTATGCAAGGCAGCAGGAACAAATAGAGCATTGCACCAAATGCATTCATAGAATGAAGAGTTAAAACTTAAGGCTTAATACCTTTCCAAGCTATTCCTGATTCCTGGGGGTTAGACTGCTGTCTCTGTAATGCACTCTCTGATAATGAGCATATATGCATGAAGCAGAAACACAGTAAATCAATGTCAAAAAAATAGAGTAAAGGGAAAATATTACAATATTAACCAATAAATAGCTTGTGTGGGTAAAATGCATTATATTATATTTTGTATATGTATGGATGTACCGTATTTTTCGCTCCATAGGACGCTCCGGACCATAGGGCGCAACTCGTTTTTAGAGGAGGAAACAAGGGAAAAAATATTTTTTCTGGTTTTCCTCCTCTAAAACTCATGGTATTTTTTTAGAATCAGCTCAAAGTTTTGCAGCTTTTGCAAAGGGGGAAAAGCATTGCTTACAAACCAGTAAGCACCAATACAAACCAGTACAGACCAGTAAGCACCAGCAGGTCATAGGAAGCAAGAGGAAATCAAACCAGTACAAACCAGTAAGCACCAGTACAGACCAGTACAGACCAGTAAGCACCAGTAGAAACCAGTACAGACCAGTAAGCACCAGTACAAACCAGTACGCACCAGCAAGTAATAGGAAGCAAGAGCAAAGCGAACCATGTATCTGGGACGCCTGAGGCTTTGTATAACCAAGCAGCATATCACTTGGCTAAAATAAGAGCAGCTAGACCCGATCAAGAGCTGTTGATCCTAGCACGATGGGCTCATGAGAAACAACTCTCGTGTGAAACAACTACCTCTGGTGAAAACCCCGATGGGGAAATTGTACAGGGGAAGTGGTCCAGGACAGATCTGGCAAGTAGACTATATAGGATCCTTACCTCAAAGTGGAAGATGGCAATATGTCTTGACTATGGTAGATACCTATTCAGGATATCTTTTGACCTACCCATGCAGTAGAGTGACTCAGCAGAGTACCCTGAAAGGTTTAGAAATGCTAGTTAGGCATTTTGGAGCTCCTTTACACATCCAAAGGTTCACATTTTGCCGGGGGAGAGGTGAGGGACTGGGCCAATGAGTGGGGCATCCAATGGGTCTACCATATCCCGCATCACCCGCAAGCTGCAGGCCTTATAGAGCGCCTCAATGGTCTCTTCAAGCAGAAAATTACTAAACTTACTAAAACTTACTAAAAGTTACTAACTTACTCAAACATACTTACTCAAACTTACTAACTTACTTACTAACTTACTCAAACTTACTAACTTACGCAAACTTACTAACTTACGCAAACTTACTAAAAGTTACTAACTTACTCAAACTTACTCACTTACGCAAACTTACTAACTTACGCAAACTTACTCACTTACGCAAACTTACTAACTTACGCAAACTTACTAAAAGTTACTAACTTACTCAAACTTACTCAAACTTACTAACTTACGCAAACTTACTAACTTACGCAAACTTACTAACTTACGCAAACTTACTAACTTACGCAAACATACTAACTTACGCAAACTTACTAATTTACTCAAACTTACCGGTATTTTGGGAAGGGTAGAGCATCTGCTTGGCAGGCAAAAGGTGCCAATTTCAATTCCTGGAATTTCCAGGGGATTGGAGAGCTGCTGACAGTCAGTGCAGGCAGTACTGAGGTAGATGGGCCAACAGTCTGATTCAAGCAGCTGTCAGGTGCACAGCAGGCAACCTGCCTGCCTTTCTGGGCATACAAGAATGCTCAGCTGGAGTTTTTAGAAAGTGCAGGCACCCAGGAAGGCTACATTGTTCAGACCACCAGAAACATAGGCAACAGTTCCTAGGGTCCTGGTCTCTTTGTTCCCTCCAATAAAACATTTGGGGGGGGGCATTTGACCCAATATTGATGACAATCTGGGGTGGAGGAGGATGATCGTACAGTCGATCTCGGTGAGGCACGGTTTCAGCGGGTGATGGCTCCTCCTGTTGCTGCAGAGGGGAAGGAATGGGGAAGCAGACCTGGGCTGATGGCAGCAGCTGCAGGAGGAGACTGAGAGCACCCAAGAGGAGGAACCACCAGCCATTGAAGCGGTGCTACCACATTCGGCTCCTCCCAGCATCCTTGCAAGGGGTATGTGTGTGGCATCAGCACTCCCTCCAATCATCTTCTCAAGTTGGCGTCTCTGAAGCAGAAAGATGGTTTCTAAAATGAATGAAAGGACATTTGCAAACACTACCTGTTCACTTTGAAAGCAAGGTAAACACAACAACAACAACAACAACAACAACAACAACAACAACAACAAAACTCCATGCCCCAACCATGGCAATTTCACCAAATGTTCCTCTTCCTTTTGATAATTTCTGAATACAGTTCCTTTTCTGGTCAGCTGTTGGATATAGCCGAAACTATAGATCTATAAGGGACAACAATAGCACACATATAGTTGTGTGCACATCAGGCTTCTTTTCACTAATCCCAAAAGATTGGTCACTGTGAATGCATGGCTAGTCAGTGGGCATGTTGGCAATGGGGGACATAGCAAATGGACATGGTCTGGCTTCCCAGCACCCATTCATCCAATGCATGAGAGAGGACAAGACAGTATACCAGTTCTAAAACACTGGAGAAAGCAGGTTAAACCATGCTGGATAGCTCACTTGGTTAGAGCAGTGAGCTTGGTTAGAGAGCCAGTGTGGTGTAGTGGTTAAGAGTGGTAGACTTGTAATCTGGTGAACCAGGTTTGCGTCTCCGCTCCTCCACATGCAGCTGCTGGGTGACCTTGGGCTAGTCACACATCTTTGAAGTCTCTCAGCCCCACTCACCTCACAGAGTGTTTGTTATGTGGGAGGAAGGGAAAGGAGAATGTTAGCTGCTTTGAGACTCCTTCGGGTAGTGATAAAGTGGGATATCAAATCCAAACTCTTCTTCTTCTTAGAGCATGGTGCTGATAATTCCAAGGTTGCAGGTTCGATCCCCATATGGGACAACTGCATATTCCTGCATTGGGGGGGGGTGTTGCATTGACTAGATGATCCTCGGGGTACTTTCCAAGTCTACAATTCTAAGATTCTATGGTTGTCTTCAGCTAAGCCCTACTCAGAGTAGACCCATTGAAATTAACAAACCTAACTTTAGTCCATTGACTTAAATGGATGTACTCTGAATAGGATTTAGCTTAAGACAATCCAGTGTTTTCTAGCCTCCACTTTCTTCTTCTTTAGTTTTTGCTAATGTTGTTGGTGCATGCTTAGTATTGTTTGGAAATGACAAGGGGAAAGGAGTAGTTAATATGTTATTGCTGCTACACTACCGTGATTTATTATTATTATTATTATTATATAAAAAGTATTCTGTAAAACATCTGCAACTCACACCCTCAAGTTTCACAGAGTTCTGCTCTGCAAAAGAGCACAAGGCTCCTGTACTTTATATACTCATGCAGAAAATAGAATTTTGGCAGATACGTACCTTGTGAAACAGGGAGGTGAGCTGCAGCTGCTGTGTGTTCTTTATTCTATATACCTATTAAAGGTGGAAGAGCCTTGCTTTGGCAATGATTGCTCATTTGTTGACAGCAGTAAAAGATGTCAATTGCTTGAGAGAATTTAACACATTGCCTGTTCTATAATGAATTGGCTAGTTTAGCGTATAGGACATTGTCTAAATGCTAAAATTGACTGGTAATTATATATGTATGCATAAAGGATGACAGGTAACCTTTTAAGGCAAGAAAATGAACATTGCTTTTGATGTTTTGGAACAGCAAATTGCAAGATAATCTAAAACCAGATGTTGTCTTGAAAAGTCTCTTGTTTGTAATAGGATAACTTTATAATAAGAAGAAGTACTGTGTAGAAAAAATATATAAATGGACAGGAGTTCAGGAAAGCACCAGAGGGAGTATTTTGTGTAACCTGGTAACATGCATTTTAAGAAAGATAGATGTAAGTACAATTTCACTTATATAGGTATTTTTCTACAATGTGTTTATGATGTGTGTGTGTGTGTGTGTGTGTGAGAGAGAGAGAGAGAGAGAGAGAGAGAGAGAGAGAGAGAGAGATGGAAAGTTGAGATATTACTTAGATTTTAATCTATGTAGATCAGAGATGGGAAATGGAGGTTCTCCAGATGTTGATGGACTGCAGCCAGAAAACCCAGTGGTCCAACAACATCCAGCGCTAGATATCCCCATCCCTGATATAGCTTTCTCTAATTCTAATGTATATGTTTTAGCTCTACTTAGTTGACTTCTATTTATAATTCTGTTTTTATATTTTCAATGATATTTTGCCCCCAGACTGGCCTGGAAGCTGTAGCTGGTGCAGAACACTGTGGAAAGGTTGTCAACTGGAGCACCTGAATGTGCAAATCTATGCCGAGGGACCTGAACTGGCTGCTGATTGGTTACTGGACCGTGTTCAATGTCCTGTTACCAACATAAAAATTCCTGAACAAGTTGGGACTAGGTTACCTGTAGGACTGCCTGCCCCTGTATAGACCCCAGTTTCTCTGAGGAAACTGTAATATGTTTATTGCATCCTTATGCAATATCCTATGGCAGTCACCTGAAAACAGGCATTTTCCATTCGTGCCCCTACACTTTGGAATGCCCTTCCCTCTTTCATATCTGAAGCATGACAGCAATGTCCCAGTACTAAAAATTAAACCATATCCATGCGAATATTCCCTGTTAAGGCTTATGGCATTCTCTCCCCTTCCACAAATACCTTGGTAACTCTGTATACATGTGGGTAAGTTTCATGACCTAGTGTGGCTGTGCACTGGGAAGGTTGAAAAATGTGTGTGTGTGTGTGTGTGTAAAATTTGTATCAGTTTACAAAATTGTAGGTATTTGGTTGCTGGCTCTTGTGCCTTTAATAGCAATATGCTCTGATACCCAACATGTTGCTGAGCGAAGAGGAGACATGAGCTGGTTTGTGTCAATGGAGCTTTGAGAAGCAAGCCTTGCGGGTGAGGGGTGGGTGGGATATGTTCTTGTGGAAAGCCCAGCACCCTTATTTTTCTGTTGGGGGAAGGAGATGCTCGGAATATAATACTGGGTTGTTTTTTTGTGCATGTAAATAAATGCAAGTTCTTGAAAAAAAAATCATTCAGCAGGTGACACAACATGCAGATGAATGCTATCACATGTGCACCCCTGTCCACTATGGTGGTGCTAAAAGCATAGCTGCAGTACCATACTTTCAACAGTTGGCAATGCTCTACAGCAGGTGTGGGGAAGTTCTGACCCATCATACGTTGCTGAACTACAACTCCCATCATTTCTGCCCATTGGCCATGCTTGCTGGCACTGATGGGAGTTGTAGTGCAGCAATACGTGGAGGGTCAAAGGTTCCCCACAGCTGTTCTGCTGTAACACGGTATCATACCCGCTCAACTGCTCCAATTTAATCAGGACATCCCATTTTGGGGCACTGCAATCTCATGCGGGTCACGCTGCAATCTCATGCGGGTCACGTGAGTTGTGCGGTAATGTGTCCCAGAAAATTCATGTCCTGGTTTTCCGCAACAACCTGTTGGAGAGTGTTCAGTATTCCTGTGCATCTGGTCACTCTGGCCTTTGAGAACAAATGGAAAGCCTTGTTCTATTTTTTTTGATGCTACTTGAGCTGCATCCCCAAACCTCCCTCTGCCCTCTTCTTTTGAGGCTGTCTTTAAAAAGCTAGCTAGGTTTGTCCCTGAAAGATTTTGTCAGAGAATATGCCTGGGAGTGAGAATTGTGTGATAGATCTTTGCCCTGGAAGGACTTCCACTGAGGGGCCAGTTTGAGACTTCCCAAGCTCATTTATTTTCCTGGCGATTTGGGCCTAGGCCACCAGAGGAGAAAGGTAACAGCGTTTAACTCCTGCCTTCAAGGCATAGAGATTTTCACTGTGATGTATGGAATGACTGCCCCGTTCCTGCTGGGAACTGCTGAAAGTACAAGCTTTTTCGCACACGTCTAGCTGAAGAAAAGCAGATTTCACTGAGAGGGAGAGAAGAGGGGACGTGGAACTTGGTGACAAAGGGGCAAGTCAGCACGTGACTCAAATGAGCAAGCACATTGTAGACAGACAGGACACCTGCTGCAGGTGCCCTGTCCCTAGACACTGTGTCTTTCTGCTCCCATAGTGAAAAATAGCAGGGGAGGGGGGAGAGGGGCCATATGCTCTACTTTATAGAGACAGTCATGTTTGAAAGGTTGTCCTGTCTAAATCTAGCTTAAAGCACCCTGCTTTTAGTTTTATGTTTTATTGACAGGTTTAATGTTATTTTTTCTTTTTGTAAACCACTTAGCAGTTCTATTTGCAACCTATAGAATTGCTTAGTTGGGAGAGCCCCCGACTCTTAATCTTTTGCCACGTTGGGCAAAAGATTCTTGCAATGCAGTGGGTTGGACTTGATTATCCATGTGGTCCCTTCCAAATCTACAATTCTATGATTCTATGAAATTTCATTAAGTCAACATATAAAATAAATACTCTAAATAAAAAAGAGAACCATGCCAGGTTGGATGAATCCGTCAACCTTCCTCCTGTCTTAAGTTTTCTACATTTCTGCATCGCATCATTGTGCTTTTTTAAAAAAGTCCTCTTGAAGATTCATCAGCATTTTAGTGAGCATTCCTTCTAATGCACACATTTTTGTGTGCAATTTTGCATAATATTACACAGATTGACAAGTAGTTTCCTCTTCTATAAAGCATTTTTAGATTATTTCCACTAAAACATGCATTTAATGCACACTCCCCCCCCCATAGCTATATTTATATTTATATCCAGATCTAAAATGCATATTATTTGGTTGGAGAACTGCATCACAAAATTGAGAGAATGTCCATTTCAAAGGAAATCTGTCTTCTGGTTTACACGTTGTTTCAAGAACTGAAAGTGTAGTAGTTTTGCATTAAAATGCAAACGGAACTGAATTATCCCCTATCCCTACTAGAGGATAAAATGGAATTTGGCATGGGGACCTGGTGGCTCAAACTCTTATCTGCTCCACCAGAAGTACATACACAGCGTTTGTGTCTGTTCCCCCTGCCTCCTTGCAAAGCATCTTCTTGGTCCCATCTGTCGAAAAAGATGCCCTGAAACTGAGGTTCAGGAGTCGCAGGGCTTTCTGAGAGAGCAAATGAGATGCATCTATCTGCCCATCTGTCCCTGCTTTTTTTGGTCCCTTCCAGATGTTTTCTGCCTCCTATTAGCTTTAACCCTTTCTTGATCTCACAAGGACTGGAGTGGATAGCAGAGGGCTCCCTCTCTGAGCTGCAAATAGAAAACAAAAAACCAGCCCAGCCATAAATTCTCCTTACATCCAGCAAAGCCCAGACATCCAATTAAAGCCATAATCCTATAAACCTGTCAGCAATCAAACAGGCTTCTTAAAATCAGGAATGACAGGTTGCTTTAAATCAATATGTCTAGGTAACAACTTGCAGTTTGTAAGGATGCTCTGACATACCATCTTTTGCTGCTGTGTGTCTGTTTCATGCCTGAAGTGAAAATAACAAAATACTCCACCTTCCTTCCTATTAGTTCTCCTTCTTATACTCCCTTCCCTGCTTCATCTCCTCAGCCCAGTAAAGGTAACATTGCTCAAAGGCTGAAGGTGGTTTTCTTGGTTCATCCAAGTGAGCAAGTTGTCACTCTCTTTCCCTTGTACAGTCTGTTTATTAAAGGATGGTTATATCACCACTGCAAGAATTGTTGGCATCTATCTGTCTCAAGGCACAATGTACTGCACCTCCAGGGATGAAGTCAAAGTGACTTCCCTGGGCATAAGCATGGGCAGTGTGTATGGAGGTCCTGGGCTGCCCAGATCGCAAGATCCCCCTCTCAGCCAGAAGGAGGCACACAAAGTGCTATCCAACCATCTTAGAGACAAACTGGGGAAAGTGTCAAACTCAAGCTCCACTAGTGGAGGAGATATCCAGAGCATATTGTCATGATTTTTTATTGTTCCTTTGTAGCTGTGGCTGTAGCTGCCCCACACCTGATGCCATATGATGCCAGGTGTGGGGCAGGTGGGTGGGGCTTGGGGGAGGAAGAGCCTTGTGTGGGGTTTTAATAGTGCAAAGGAGATGTGCTTCTCATTATTCAGTAGATTTCCATTTTTCAAACTTGCACAATTGCAACACCTCCAACATTCAGATAGTAAGAAATCTGGACAGGTAATCTTTGAGACAGGTAAGTGATCGTGAACCTGTCAGAGAACCTGTCTAACAATAAAAGTTCTTTAGGAGAACTTTCTGAAGTGCTTTCTGATGGTGAAAGCTGTTTGACAGTGGAATGGACTACCGCGAAAGATGGCTGGAGGTTTTTAAACATAGGTTGAATGGAGATCTGTCAGAGATTCTTTAGCTGTGAGTCTTCCATTGCAGGGGCTGGACTAGATGAGCCTTGACATCCTTTCCAACTCTACAGTTCTATGATTCTATGAATACATGAAGCCTCAGAACAAGGATATATGTGTTTGTGTGTGATTTGATTATAGGCTTTTATGGGTCAGTCACTAAGTCTGCTGTCTGGTTTGGTAGTTGTTCTTCCCCAATATTAAAAAACAAAAACAACAACAACAACCAAAGTTCCTCAGGACTCTTTTATCCCCCATCTGCACACCATCCCAAACTCATGGCAGCCATTTAAAAAGCTTTGCACAGGGTGCAGCAAGTGTGTGTGTGTGTGTGTGTGTGGGAGAGAGAGAGATAGTTCAGGACTATTTAGGGAAACTTTAAAGCCTTTTTATTAGGACTATTTTTCATGGTCCTCCATGTGTAAAGCCAGATGGCTTGGTTTCTAGACATCCAACGATCCTCAAAGGGAGCCATAAAGACTCTAAAAAGACCTCAAGCAGCTTTTTGGTACATAAACGACTCCTCTGTTTTACCTCGATACACTCAAGGCTGGAAGCGATTGCTGTCTGCCCTACTGAGCTTTCTCTTGACCGGCTTATATACCAAACTTGTGCCAGGGGGATCTAATTGTTGCGACATAAATAGCCAGGCCACCATAGATGACATGATGGGGAAACAGTGGACATAGTCAGAGAACATGATGCAACCCCTTATGTGGGGAGTGGGTTTTTGAAAGAACAGGAATTCAAAGGCTTTTCCTGAGTGAGATGTTCCAAGAGATGTAATATGCCTTCTGCCATTTCCTGCTCTCCTCCTGCTCCTTCCTTGCAACAGTTATAAAGAAAACCACTAACTGGAAAGTTTCTTTGCACTGTGAAAAGTAGCCTCATCACATTAGAAAACTCGACTTAACCGGAAGCAGCTGGAAGGAGAGGGGGAGGCAATTCCCAGAGGAATCACTAAGCTACAGAACAGAGATTTATTGCATGTTCCTGTGAAAGGTTTTAAGACATACAGAAGATTATTACACTGAACGTGTCCGTAGTATGATGTTTTCTTTTCTGTTTAAATGTTTTGTTTTGTAATGAAAAACTAGGAAGTTCAATATGCTATTGTATTGTTTATATTATTTTGCCAGTTATGTTTTATCCCACCCCCCCCCTTTGAATACAAGTCTGTGCTTGTCTTTTGTATTCTGTATCTACAACTCTTGTCATCTCCTAAGCACCATTAGGGGCTTGTGGTGACATGACCCAATTGGAGCATCACCTCTGCCCCAGCTGGAAGTAAACATAGCTGGATTGGCAGAACCAGGAGGTGATGGGCAGGGCTGGTGCGTGCTTCTGCTTTTTCTGCCAGCATAGGTAGATGGGCTGGGAGGAACAAGGCAGCAGCAGCAGCAGCGGACTTATCAGAGTGGAACCTACCAACCTTTTGAAATAGTGAGGAAACACAGTGAAGGTGATTTCTGGGCAGGAGGGATACCACCAAGGTTAAAACAGCCAAGGATACAGACCCTGAGTGAAGAAACTACAGGGTTCATCTAAAAATAACAGCTAGTCAAGATGATGGTATTGTTTATTCATGGGCCTTTATTTAATACAAGGATACTTTTTGACGAGAGGAGTCCCAGACTTCCAAACTAAAGGAATAAGGGACTCACCAGGTGTCAGGCGGCAGAGGATCCAACCCCCACGGCAGGTCGCCAGGAATGGATAAGGCAATGAAAAGTCCTTACCAACTGCTTTTTATTCAGTATTCACAGAGAGAGGCTTGGGAATGCAGCCTGTTGGAATAATGGCGTTGCCCCAAGTGAGTCTCCACCCCTCTCATGTGTCATAGTTACGGTTGCTGAAAAGTGCCCTCTGCCTTTGAGCTCTTTGCTCTCCTACTTGCAATGCTTGCCGGGTTCTGGGAGGGGGGGTCTGGAATGCTTTCTAAAGACATTGTGTCCATCAGCTGTCCCCCTCTGGTGCTTCTTCTTCCTCCTCTCCCATTATTTCCCAGCTTTCCCCCTCATCTGCCTCCGAGCTCCCTCAAACCCTTGTTGTAATTCTGAACTGTCTTCTTCTCCTCTGGGAGGGTCAGGCAGGGGAGGCGGTCTCCACCATGCCTCCTCTGCCCAGTCCCTGACACCAGGGTTCCCCAAAAGTGGTCCTAGTTGAAGCAGCCCACCTTCTAGCAGGGTTCGCCATACAAAGTATGCAATTCAAAAATCATGCCACCTCCATTGAGGTATATAAGGTAGTTGCCTTATACTGAGTGAGAAGGTCATTGGTTACAGATAGCTCTGTATTGTGCATGCAGCTCTCCAGGTTTTCATATGGGGTAGACAACAATACCTTTTTTTCTGAGCCAGTTCAAAGACTGCAACAGTCTCAGAAGCTTTTTGCCACCCCCTAGGAACTAATGGAGTCATTGATTCCAGTGGAGGAAGTAAAATTAAGCTGCAGGAGCTATATTGGGAAGAGTGTAGCAGATGTCTTGATATACATACAGCTGGCCATAACAACAAAGAGCCTTGTAGCATTTTAAACATGAATATATTTATTATGGTATAAACTTATTTGGACAACAGTCCACTTGATCAGATGCATGCAGTGTTATCCTTAGGTGCAGGTACATTTGTGCTAGTTCAATCTAAAAGTGACAGCACTGAACCTCTTGATGTATTGTAATTCAACTGTTTCATGTTTCAGTCTCCCTCTGAAATTTCTATGTTCAAGGATGGTCACTCTCTGGTCAGTAAACACTGGGAGGCTGAAACATTTTCCCTACTAGCTTTCCTAGGTTGCCATTTCTGATGTCAAATTTGTGTCGATTTATTGTTTTGTATAGAGATGTGTATGCAGAAGGGCATCTCTGGCAGATGATGGTGTACATCACACTGGAAAATGATGTTGTGGGTGACATTATCAGGTCCTGTAATCAGAGATGTAAGAAAGCATCATATTCCATTCAACCCTGTATTTGTCACATGCAGCCCTGTTTCCATTCCATTGCAGTTCGCCTTTCACCAAAACCAATATTAGTCAACCGCACTGTTGAGAAATGCCATAACTTACATAATTTATGCAAATAATTGTGTGAATTGTCATTCTGTTATTCCACCCCATTCATTTCAATGCAAAGGAAACAAAATTCAAAGGGGGGAAGGAATGTAGTCAATTGCATACTGTTTGTGGACTGAAAACAACAACAACAACGAAAATCTATCATAGTCTCTGGATTGCATTCCATTCCAAACACCAGCAAATTCCACTCTTGTTTTCATTTTTATCAGAATTCTTCAATATCCTTACATGTAATGGTGCTGCCAAAGTTAATGTGGGTGCAGAGTTGGCATCTGTGTACTTATCTCTCCTGTACTTATTGTCACAGCTCACAGTTAAAACTACTGAGAGCCCGTGTGGTGTAGTGGTTAAGAGCAGTAGACTCGTAATCTGGTGAACCGGGTTCGCATCTCTGCTCCTCCACATGCAGCTGCTGGGTGACCTTGGGCTAGTTACACTTCTTTGAAGTCTCTCAGCCTCACTCACCTCACAGAGTGTTGTTGTGGGGGAGGAAGGGAAAGGAGAATGTTAGCCGCTTTGAGACTCCTTCGGGTAGTGATAAAGCAGGATATCAAATCCAAACTCTTCTTCTACTACTACTACTACTACTCAAATGTATCACCAGTGATCTTCCTGGATAATGGCTATACAATATTCCTAGCAGTGCCACAGAAGCTGTTTCAAGTCGACCCTTGTGCGAGACAAGATGACTGCATTGTTGGCATATAGTAAGATGGTAACGTGGATGGAGCTGAGCTTCGGGCAATGGCCATTCACCCTGTGTAAAGAGGGAGCAAGTTGGTTTAAGAAAAGGTGGAATAAATACGAGGCTAAGACACAACCTTGTTTTACCCCTTTGTTGGCCATGGTTTGGGGGGTTAGCCTAATTGGGAGCATTTCACCTTGCAGCACATGGAAGTGTGTTGTTTTCTAATGAGAAAGAGTAACTTTTCATCAATGTTCAATTTGGACAGTTTGTTCCAGAGCAGCTCCCTCAAAGTTCCTTTTAGGTCCTAAAGTATCTCCTACTATGTTTTGTTAACTATGTGTTGTGTTCTGATCCATGTATACAATGCACTTTTTCTATGACAATAAAGGAGATTGATTGATTGATTGATTGATTGATTGATTGATTATGGCATTTACTTCCCACAGGCCTTGGGTGGAAGGCCTGTGCCAACTTACAAACAGTTCCCAACCCAAGCAGTCACTCACCAGCAACAACTGACCATGCAACAGAGATACAGACATAGGGACACAGGGTGGATGGGATGAAACTGTTTACACTCCATGCACTGGGGCAGATCAGGGAGAAGTATTTTCCAATCTGGCTCAGATATATCGTATTCATTAAGCAGGATGAAGATTTTATAAAAAGCAATATATCTTAAATAATAGTTGTCAAGATGAAAATAAAACTTCATGACTTCAAAACATTGCTAATTGTAGGTCAGGTTGCCAGCTCTCCTTGAAGCGATTTCAAGTTTGCTTTTCAGATACGTGCAAAGTTAATTTATGAAAAATGTAGCTAGCATAACTCAACTAACTTTGAGGTGTCTTGAAAAATGAAGACTCCATTATGTTTATGCTGGGGGCACACGAGATGTGCTGGCTTCCAGAATCTTGGACTCTTTCCTATTTATCTGTAAAACTTAAGAATCTCATTTCTCCCCATCCCCCAAAAGCACCATACCTACAACCCGAGCCTTTTAACAGTGTGCTGGTTACTGCAACAAGCTTAGCTTAGCTTTTAGAACAAAGATGACAACTCACAGCCTTCCATATCTCTCTAACCAGCCTCACCAAACATGGCCCCTTGTCAGGGATATGGGAGTTGGAGTCAACCCTCATCTGAAGGGTCACTGGTTCTTGATGTCTGTTCTAGAGTTTCCATTTCCTCCTCATCTTCATGTGAATATCCCCAGAAGCAAATATTCAGAGTTAGCAGACTTATCAGTTTTGCCCCACTAGCTGTGCAGACATTAAACCTGGACTTGAAGGAGAGTCCTGATCTTGGTAGAACACCAGGGATTGGATACCTGTGACCCTCCAGATGTTGTAAACTATAACTCCTATCCTCCCTGCTGGCTGTGGCTGATGGGAGTCCAACAGTATATGGAAAATGAGAGATTCCTCAAACCTGCTGTAAGTTATGGGTGCTGTACTCTGCACACACCCAGCCAAGGAAGGCAAACAGCCCATCGTTAATTCTTTATTGACAAAAGCATACACTTACAGAAGCTCTTAAGGTGCACCAGATACACACACAGGCACTTCTAGAGTCTACGTAGCTGGCATTGACTTTCCCAAGTGCCCACCGTGAGCAGCTGAAGAAACAGTGGGACCACACACACACACACACACACACACACACACACAGGGCTTATGTACCCCCCCCCCATCTGACAGTGTCTGCACATGCAGCTGGAGACTTCCCCTGCATGGAAGTCGTCACTGTGCTTCCCTCTGTAAGTCCCTCCTGGTTCTAGGAGACAGTGGGGCAGGAGATAGCAGGGATTCAACCAGCCTTCCCATCACCTGAACATAAATCACTGCCCCCCTCTCCTGGGTCAGCGCCATCTTCACACCCTTGTCAGAGCCCTGCCAGTCCTTGACATACTGTTTACAATAGGGGGATTCATCCATTTGCTCTTTAGTTGAACATACTGTTTTCTAACTAAATAAAATGGCAGACTTTGCAGTTTTATCTTATTTTATTGCTTGGGTTCGTCCCGTTTCATTTTAATCTTCAGAGGCAATAGTTTGTCATAAGTGAACAAGTTTTGGCAGTTGTCGAAACACATCTCTCCCCATGCCCCACAAAATATGGAAAGTGAGGGCCAGTTCCCTGTTCCACAACATGGGATTTTATTAAACCCCAGGTTGACATTTACTGAAAAGTGAAAGCATATTTTTGATTATACACTAGTACACTCATAAGCAGCTTAATTTTGCTCTGCTTTAGCTAGGAACTATGTAAATTCCTTACAATTCATATTAAAATTTAACTTGATGGGCAGCTCAGCCTTTTGGCCTGAAACCTTCCTTATTTCTTCCTTTCATTACTTCATACATTTGCTTCCTTTCACTGTGCCAATAATAAAGACTAAGAAATGGGCCAGATGAGCTTTCCCCCTCGTTTCTTCCTGGTCTTTCCACACATCCCAGCAAATTGTCTGGGCAATCAAAAGGAGAGAGAGAGAGAGAGAGAGAGAGAGGATGATTCACAGAAGGAAGGAACCTTTCCATTTCTGACTGAGTCAGAAGCTAAACATTAGGGGAGCGCCAGGGGCATAGCAAGGGGGGCATAGGGGGCTGTCTGCCCCGTGTTCCACAATGGAGGGGGTGACAAATTATCAAGGAACAATTACTGCCCTACTAGGGCAGTTCATAAAAAAACTTTTTTTTAAAAAATGCCTGCTCCAAAGGTCTTATCTTACTATACTAGGGATTATATAGCTATATATGAAATTTCATGCATATCGGTTAATATCTTGACCCTCATCCACCAAAATAGCTGTTCACTTGGCTGTTTTCCTATGTCGTGAAGGCTGAAATTTCAGTTCAGTGGAGCACTTACTGTTCCCAACCCTAACCCTGTGGAAAGCCATCTAATTAGACTTTAATTTGATTTTGAGATGTTTGTAGGAGGTAATTTAATTATTGTTTGATTTTATAACCATGTTATGTATCTGATGTTAGCCACCCTGAGCCCGACTTCAGCCGGGGAGGATGGGATATAAATATAAGTTTATTTATAATTATTCCTTGTTATTATTCCTTTGTATGAAAATATGAAATAACGTAAAACCATTTTTGCAGGGGAGGAATCAATGGGGGGGGGGGGGTGACAAGAATTTTTCCGCACTGGGTACCACCTGACCTTCCCATGCCTGGGGGGGGGGGTGTGACAAAAAATTTTTTGCCCCTGGGTACCAATTTACTTTGCTACGCCCCTGGGGGGCACACCAGATGAATGCTGAATTAAGAACCAAAGTGGGTCTGCTTCCTATAGATTTGGATCTTTCCAAAGTGCCTTCAAATGGAGACCACAGAGGCAGTTTAGGGTGACTCAAAGATTCAGGTGTTGTTGTTTTTAAATTATGCAGATAACATGTCGGCAAAAACTTGAACATTTCTCCACAATCTTGTCATATAAGGGTATGGAGAGAAGGTGAGGATGTAGAGCTCTTTCATGATTAGCTTCATACAAGGCCACCCTACCCATGAGGTGGGGTGAAGCAGCCATTTCAGGTGGCAGAAACCCCTCAGGTGATACTCCCCTCGGGTGCCACAGGTGTCCTTCTGCTTCCACCTCCAGCAGAGAGGCAGTGAGGGCATCAGCATCTATTTCTGGTGAGATCTTGCAAGATCTTGCTGAAATCTCGAGATCTCACCGAAAATTCATGAGGAGGCTCACTTGGACTCCACATCTACCATCACAAGTCACACCATAATTTGTAGTGCTTTTGGCAGCCAAGTGAACTATGATGATGTACAAGAGCAGATATAAAAACAAGGTATAAATATTACAACGAATAACTCCATCAACCAAATACATGCTTTTACTGTTCTGCTCAAATACGTTCTAATCATGTTTTCTCTATTCATCTTAAACTTCTCTGAATTCACACTACCTGCACTGTCCCCTCCAAATTTCAACTAATTAAAGAACATTAAAGTCCTCACACCAAAGAGTGTGGATTTCAATTGAATTTGTCTAATTCTCAGCTCATAGCTGCATTATGAAGAATGCATCTCCTCTCCCTTTTGTGTGCATTTGTAGTTTAGTATTTTGGTAATACCTCTAATTTAGTTTTGGTGCCTCTTCTGAAGGATACAGCATAAACAGACTCAATTCTCTCTGGTGCTGCCAAGTTCATGGCATGTCCTCCCCTCATCATTACAAGAGATAGCGAAGGGAATTTTGCAAGCATTGTGTATCACAAAAAAGACACTGTGGTGAGAAGAGTCCTTTCCTTCATGGGAAGTTGAAGATCCACCAGGGGAAACCTGGAGTAAGGAACCATTCTGGAATTCTGACAGCTCCCTTGGGGGGTGTTAACAAGAACAGAAGAAGAAGAGGAGGAGGAGGAGTTTGGATTTGATATCCCGCTTTTCACTACCCGAAGGAGTCTCAAAGTGGCAAACATTCTCCTTTACCTTCCTCCCCCACAACAAACACTCTGTGAGGTGAGTGGGGCTGAGAGACTTCAGAGAAGTGTGACTAGCCCAAGGTCACCCAGCAGCTGCATGTGGAGGAGCGGAGACGCGAACCCGGTTCACCAGATTACGAGTCTACCGCTCTTAACCACTACACCACACTGGCTCACAGGAAGCCTTACAGATGCATTGAACTAAATATTTAATTTAAATAAATAAGTTGTTCTTCTATGGCATCTGACCTTTCTTGATGCCCCAAACGTGACGTGAGAGAATGAGATTCGCCACAGAGGACTAACAATGGCAGAATCAGTCTATCTCTGGTCTGTGTCCCTTTCCCAGAACTTCACTCATCATCTGTTTGCTCTATCTCATTTCCATACTAAACTGCATTTAAACATTAAAAGTTTGCATTTAAATACATATTTTGAAGCATGTTTGCTTTTCAATATGCATCTCTAAATGGATTTTCTTCCAAACATGGATTTTAAAATGTCTTTTTATACTTTTTTTTTTAAAAAAAAAAAGCTGAAGACTGTTGCAGAACATTGCTTCCTTTCACTGTGCCAATAATAAAGACTAAGAAATGGGCCAGAATCTGGTGTGTAATTAACATTAGTATGGGACGTGCATATAAGGTCCATTCAGATCAGATTCCGTAAAAAAACTGACTTCCCGGGTATCCGTACAGATACCTATTCCTAATAGCTTCTTCGTAATAGCTTCCTGACTTTCTGAGGATCATTAACAAGTTGTCAATCATTTTATCCTTGCAAGCTCTCAGATGATCCATTTCTTTAAGTATGTTATATATATATATATATATATATATATATATATATATATATATATATATATATATATATATAAGCATTTTTTCCAATTATTCCATGTTCCATGTTTATGACTGGAACCTGAAGGCTACAAATTATTTTACCAAGAAGGAAACTGCTGCTTTGGCTAATCAGTATCTGATTCTGCACCCTAACATACTCTTGGGCAGGGGTCTGCAACCTTTAAGACAAAAAGAGCCACTTGGACCCGTTTCTGAAGAAAAAAAAAGAAACTGGGAGCCGCAAAACCACTGCGACATTTAAAACAAATATAACACTGCATTTTATTTTAAAAAATCCGATTTAAATCTAAAAAATCTGATTTAAATTAAAAAAATCTGATTTTAATACAAAAAAAATCCATTTTTTTTTGATTTTTTTTTTTAAATCATTCATTTTTATCCAACCTGGGGACCACTACCAGGTCACAGCCTGATCCAAGGTGGGTTGCAACAGCATACAAATATTTGATTTGTTGTTGTTTTTTTAAAAAAATGAGTCCTCAACTGCACACTTGTGTTAAATGTTTGTCCCATGTCTAATTGAAGACTGCTGGCTTTTACAATAATCTTAGTGTCTTTTACCCTTAATATTCCAGACCAGAGGCTATGCTCACCTCTTCCAACCTCCTCTCTTGCTAAATAAAGCACAGAATTGCACCAGAGAAGCCTGTGATGTTTGTGCTGACTTGCATACAGGTGGCTGTAGTAGTTCATAGTGTTCAAACCTTTTTAGGGGAGTTCCCTGCCCCCTTAATGACAATGGCGATAGATTTTGCACATGAACACAGATCCAAGTTAGGACTCCTCTCTTCCACGCCAACAAGTGCTTTGTCAAGGCTCCCCTAACACACACTCAGGACAGAGGAAAAACTGCAACCTTTTGGGGTGTCATTCTCCTACCCATGTCTCTGTGAGAATCAGCCCTTTATTCTGCCTCCCGTAGTACATCCTCCCCCTTCAAGAAATCATTTCCTTTGGACTTTCGGCCCATCTCCACCCCTATTACTCCTTGCCCTCGCGAAGGAAGCATTTTCACAAGTTTTCTTTTTGGTGGGCTGTCCGTGCTTCCAAACACCTGGAAGTCACGACAGGGGCTTCTCCCCCACCTAGTAAATTCTGCCTCTGCATAAGTTACTCAGGTTTGGTTTTCTTTACCAGCCCACCCACCCACCCCGGTCGAAGCAGAGCAATAAGTCATTTACCTCAGCAGGGGACAAGCTCAGCTCCAATAATGAAACCCTTCCAAGGAGTGGGGGGGGGTCAAAACTTGTGACAAGCAGGTAGGTGGTTGGAGAGCAGCATCGGAGGGGGAGGGGGGAAGGAAATGAGAGGGGGAGGGGGGAAGGAAGCGAGAGAAAGCTTTCCCAGTTTTTACGCAAGCCGGAGCCTGAAAAGTTGCCAGAGCGCGTGCGGCAAGGAGACTAAAGAAGTGCTATTGTGGGTTGAGTGACCTAGAACTGGGAGAAAAGAAAGCACGGGAGAACAAGCCCCTCTTTCAGCCGCCAAGGAGGAATCCCCCGGATCTCCTCCAGCCACAGGCTGCCCAACCAAACCAGGGCAAAGCCAAGGCACCTCTCTTTGCGATGTGCATTTGGAGAGGCCACTTTGGAGAGGCCACAGCCGGAGGGCGCGGCGCAGGCGGCCAACTTGCGCTCCCGTGCTCCGCCCGGCAGCCTAAGCAACACACCTGAGGAAGCAGCGGCAGAGGACTCCCCCTCCCCAGTCCCAGTCCCCCACCCCAAGGGACTCGTTGGGGTGTTGCAAAGCCCCCCGCCCACGGCAGGCAGAGAGCTCGACGGCGGTTTCTGCCCAGCCAGCCCAGCTTTGCGCCCTGGAAGGCGGGGGCGACGTGACTAACCTTGCCTGGTGAGGTCCGGCGGCGGCTCCACTCGACGCTGCTGCGGAAGAACGCACAACTGCCTTTTCCTCCATGTAGCCTTTTTAAGCAGCCACGTCCCTGCTGTGCGTGCTCGGGCTCCTAGGAGCCTCCAAGCCCCCTCGCGACACATGCACCCATTGGCTCCTGAGATGCGGGTCCCGGGCAAGGGCGAGTCCCGGCCTTGCTCCGGGGCGGAGAGAGACGCGCGCCCACGAGAGCGCAGTCTGAGGCTGCGAACGGAACCAGGAGTGAAGGAGGCAGCGGCAGGGAAACAGGCGCAGCTTCCTCGACCATTTTTAAAAGGAGGGCTTCCCCCCTCGCCCACCACCCGCCGCCCCTGGCCCAGCCCACAGCTGCCTACCTCGTCGTCGCCTCGATGCAGCGGCCAGCAGCAGCTCCACACCACCAGCAGCAGCCACACCTCTGGAGGGAAACTGCTGCTGTCTGCTGCTGCGCCTGCGCTGGCAGAAACGAGGCACAACGCATGAGCAGAGCAGCACAGCAGCAGCACCCTCAGCTTCCGGAGGGCGGGCCGCCGGCCAGCTGGAGGGCGGCCACTGCCGCTGGCCAGCTGGAGAAGTGGACAGGCGTATCTGCCCCGGAGCCGCGGCAAAGGTGTAAAAGAGCTGCATGCGGCTCCGGAGCCGCAGGTTGCAGACCCCCGCTCTTGGGCATGGCGCTTGCCTCAATGTCCCAATGCAGAGAACAACAATTATTTTTTAATAGACAACTGCAAAATTGTATGTGTTTTCTTAAATTGATAACAACAACAGCAGACTTTGGGATTATTATTATTTTATTTTTCTTTTCTTTTTCTAAAAAGGAAGACATTTTATACTAATCCTGTTAGGCAATGAGGGAAGTAGAATATTCCCCCCCCCCCTTTCCACTAATGCTAAGTCTGAAGCAGATTAAATGCATCTGCTAGAATACATCCTCTTTATGAAGAATTTATAATGCAGGTTGTTATGGCGGGCAGGGGAGCAGAGTGCTTATTATCAGATTATCCACGTTTAATGAGGCTGACCTAATCCCATCAGCCGTTCCCTGTGGCAGGTAAGAGTCACCCGGTGCTGAGAGGTTAATTCAGAGAGATGGTTTGCTTTGTTTCCTTCTGCAGAGGTGCTAATGGTTATGTGCAGGGTAGCTTTGGAGGGGAGACGGGACAAACGTCCTGTCAGTTGTTCACTCAATAATTCCATGTTGCACAAGAAGGCACCACATTCTGGGAGATGAAACACCCAGGCTGAAAGTCACCAGCAGTGCATAGAATATGGGTGCTGAACCTTAGACCCTCTCTGTCTTACCTTTGGGATGTTCCCCAGGCTTCACACTGTCCTGAATCAGACCCCTTGTCAGCTGTGCTTGGCACCATCCTTGAGCATTTTTTGCCTGGCTGAATTTATCCTTGAACTATTGCATGGGTAGGCAAATTAAGTCCTGGGGGCCGGATCTGGCCCAATCGCCTTTTAAATCCAGCCCACAGATGGTCTGGGAATCAGCATGTTTTCACATGAGTAGAATGTGTCCTTTTATTTAAAATGCATCTCTGGGTTATTTGTGGGGCATGGGAATTTGTTCTGCTGAAAAAGTTTGCTAACCCCTGAACTATTGCCTCTCGCTTGCCTAGGTGGCAAGTAGTGAGGGGTGTGTGTGAATGCATGTAGACAGCAGGCTGTTGTGCAAAGGGCAAAATCCACATTAATTGTTTTGTCCACTTTTGCCTCTAGCCTTGACCACCACTGGCATTCTGCCTGGCATAGGTGGATATGCTCTGTAGGGATTTGGAACTATCCAAAGTTCCTTGGAGAAGAGACAACTGAAACAGTTTGGGGGGATTCAAAGATCAAAAACAGAAAAACTCCGTGCAGACAGCATGCCTACAAAAACTGAATCATTTATCCCCAAGCTTGTTGTATAAGGATGGAGAGAACAGGTGAGTAAGGAGAGCTTTTTGGTGACTGATAGGTCCAGCTTTATACCAGAGGGAATAATATTACTGGGACTCTCCAAGCACAATGTTCCCCCCGCCGTAACTTCCTATTATGATTGTTATTTATAAAATTTGCATACCACTCTACATCCGTAGATCTTAGGGCAGTTCACAACATCAAATTACCCGGTACAATACAGTGGATGCTCGGGTTGCGAACGTGATCCGTGTGGAAGGCGCGTCCGCAACCCACAGCATCTGCAACCCGCAGTGCTTCATCTGCGCACGTGCGGGTTGCGATTCAGCGCTTCTGCGCATGCGCAAAGCACGATTTAGTGCTTCTGCGCATGTGCGAGTGCCAAAACTAGGAAGTAACCCATTCTGATACTTCTGGGTTTGGCGCAATGCGCAACCCGAAATAGCGCATTTGGAACATGAGGTATGACTGTATAAAAAACAAAAAATATATAATGAAAATAGAAGCAGAAACAGCCCAATAACCCGCCCCCCTTCCTGACTGAAGAGGAATGCTTTCACCTGGCACCTAGAGATAATGAAGGTGCTAGCCAAACCTCCCTGGGGAAAGCATTTCAGAAATGGAGAAATACTGCAGAAAAATACAAACACTCATTTTTTTCTGAAATGTTATAGGTTAGTTTCTTAGGGGCACCTCTACAATGCAGGCCGTTTTCGTAATGAAATTGTTGCCCACAGAATCACAGGAAGGAAAAGGAACAGAATTAGCTTCCTAGAATTAGACATGGCATGGCTAGCTGTCAACCTGAACAGGAGCACTCCATATTAAAACATTTTGCTGCAGTGTATGATAAAAAAACAAAGCATGGGTCATCCTTGAAGGATGTTGTTAATGATGGCGAGTCCCAGATCTTAAAAAGTGGAGGATTACATATGACTATTACCTTCTCCAAACTGATATCTTCCTAATTTATGAGCTCTGTGCTACCATCAGCCTGACCATTGGCCACACTGCCTAGGAATGATGGGAGTCGAACAATATTTGGAGAATAACTTTTTGATGTTTAACATAGTTATAGCAAGTTTGGTGGTAGTCTAAAAGAGGCCAGTAAAGTTTGCGAAGGAAGTCCAGTGGGCTACTCCAATATACTATAAGCAAGAATATTTCTGGTGGTACGAAGTCATGCTTGCAATGTTACTCCTTTTACTAGCAAGATATACTAAGTACACTTCTTGTGGCAGACCCACGAAACCCTCCGCTAAGTGAATGTGTTTATCATTTCCAGCACTATTCCACTTTCTTTCATTGCTGCCTACAGATGAGCCTGATCTTTACTGAGGATAATGACAAAAAATTGTGGTGTAATACTGTAATGGGGTTTATTTATAGAAGTTGTGTTCTATTCACACCCAGTGGATGGATGTATAAAAACATATGCACACAAACATATCCAACGATGGTGTTTTCACCCCCACTGGCACATTACTGTAAGTGCCTGAGTTGGTGACAGAGAAGTGTCATTTGAGGAATCTGGAAACACTCCTAAAATCCAGAACATCATTGCATCTTATTATAGGTAATGAGGCCCATTAAGCTGCAACAGCATTTATATACATGTTTTTCGTTCGCAAAGAATCTCAATGCGCTTTTGAAATTTCATCCGATATACACCCACTACTATGCAATATAACAGAGTTGGGTGAAGATGCCTTTGAGAGTCAATGTGCCATGCAGTGTTGGGCATGGGTTCAAATCCCAAGCCACCCATTAAATTACTAGGCAGTTGTGGGTTACCTTACTTGCTAAGTTTCAACCTCAGCTCTCCATCTGTAAAATGGGCACAATAACAGTTCGATTAACTGACTTTGGAGAATGCCAAACAGATTATAATTTAAATCATAGTGAGCTGCTAGTTAAATGCTAAACACCAGCCGCAACAATAATGTGAAATTTTATCATTCGTTAGTGTTATCTCTACAGTAATTATTGCAAAGAAAATATGAAAAGAAAATACGTGGTTCACACCATACTGTTCTGGCATTGTGACCCAACAGGAAATGCAGGGAGAAAATGTGAAGATGCAAAATTAGAAACACGACAGCCGCAACAAGAACAGAAATAACAATGTCAAATTAGCAGTTTATACATGAAAAAGAAAAAGTGCTTCACAGCAATGTCTTGCTTCAAGGGTGAATCTCCTTCTTTTTTTTTTTTTTAAAAATAATTATTAAGAAAAATTTAAATCCATACATTTTGTCAGAATTACAATCAATTGCATTTTACCCCCTTTCCCCCTCCCCTCCCCTCCCTTCCCTCCCACCCCCTCCCTCTCCAGTCTTCCCTCAGTTCCCTTTTCTGATTTACTTATTCGTGTTATTTCTGCGTGTTTTTAATATATATATATATCATTCCCCTGATTATTTATATTCTACCAATAAAAAGGTTTGTGTATGTTTATTCAAACCCTGCCAATGAATCTAAGTCTCTTTGTTGCTTTTTCAAATAGTTTGTGAAAAGTTCCCACTCTTCCTTAATGTCCCGGTTGTCCTTCTCTCGTAGTTTATATGTTAGTTTTGCCAGTTATGCATAATTTATCAATTTTTCCTGCCATTGTTCCTTCGTTGGAGTTTCTTCTTTCTTCCATCCTTGTGCTAGCAAAACTCTTGCCGGAGTTGTAGCATACATAAACAAATTATTTAACTTTTTTGGCAGGTCTTGACCTAAAATCCCTAATAGAAATGCTTCCGGCTTTTTAACAAATGTCATTTTAACATTTTTTTAATTCATTGTACATCATTTAACAATATTTTTGACTTCTCTACATTCCCACTACATATGATAGAAGGTCCCTTCTTTTTCTTTACATTTCCAACATACGTTTGACCCATTTTTATACATTTTTACCATCTTAACTGGTGTAATGTACTATCTATACATCATTTTCATACAATTTTCCTGTAGCAAAGTACAGTCTGTGAATTTCAAATTCACTTTCCACAGCTTTTCCCAGTCCTCAAATTGTATATTATGTCCTACATCCTGTGCCCATTTAATCATTACCGATTTGACCTCTTCATCTTTTGTTTCCCATTCTAACAGAATACTGTAGGCTTTCTTCAATAACTTCACACCTTCTTCTACAACCTCTTTTTGAAATCTGGAAATTGTATAACTGAACAGTTTTCTGTTATCTTCCTTATACATCTCATTTAGTTGTCCATAATGTAACCAACTCTAAACATACCCTTTTATTTCCTCATAGTCTTTTAATTTCCATTTGCCTTCTTGGTCTCTCACTAAGTCTCTGTATGTAGGCCACTTTTCCTTTTTGCCAAGTGGTTTGAGTAGCGAAGCCTCAATTGGTGATAGCCAGCAAGGTGTTTTCTGCTCTATTAAATCTCTATATCTTTCCCACACTCTCATTAAAAAACTCCTAATTATATGATTAGAGAATCCTTTATGTACCTTTCCTTTCCCATACTAAAGATATGCGTGCCATCCATATCTGTTGTCATGACCTTCCAAATCTAAAGCTTCTTCCTTTTCCAGTTTTATCCAGTCCCTGATCCATACGAAACACTCAGCCTCATAATATAGTTTAAGGTCTGGGAGAGCGAAGTCTCCTCTTTCTTTTATATCTGTAAGTATCTTATATTTAATCCTTGGCCTTTTGCGCCGCAACCCCAGAGTCGGACACGACTGGACCTGGTGGTCAGGGGTCCCTTTAATGTCTTAATTGCTTGTTTGACTCACTCTTTATTGTCTTTTTTTGACAGTTCCTTCTCCTTTTCCATAATTTCATCCAGGATCTCTTTTTTCCTTTTCTCTATCAATTTCCTTTTACACCACACCGTTCTTGCATTGTGACCCAACAGGAAATGCAGGGAGAAAATGTGAAGATGCAAAATTAGAAACACGACAGCAGCAACAAGAGCAGAAATAACAATGTCAAATTAGCAGTTTATACATGAAAAAGAAAAAGTGCTTCACAGCAATGTCTTGCTTCAAGGGTGAATCTCTCAATATGCACAGCGATCTCTATGAAAAGGGGTTGAGTGGCCCAGTTTCCTTATTCATAGGTTGAAGGAAAAGGTTTTTGTTTGTTTTTTTAAAAAAATTAAGTGGGATGGAAATTGAAGGCTCAGTTAGGATGTGTAAAATGCTGGGAGACAAGTTAATAGGAGTTAGACAAATCTGTCAATTTCAATTTATCATTTTTCCAATCTTAAGTTCACTTCCTCACATTTCCCCAAAACTTTTCTGTGTGTTTTTTAAAGTTTGCATAAAAAATTAATCTGCATTTTCATTCTTCTAATATGCACGTTTTGTACACACTTTCACCTTATATACTTTTTGGGGTAAACCACCTAATTTAATGCATTTTTGTATTTTATTCCCCCCCCCCACTTATGTTTCCACTTACACACACTTTCCCCTAGTTTATGCATTTATGAATGACTTATTTGGTTAAAGAATTGAACTGCAAAATTCAGAGAAGTGTGCATTTGGGAAAACGGCTGTGATTCAGATTGCATATCGTTTCAGGAAATGCTGATTACACAGCTCAACCTTTAAATGCAGGCTGAATTAAACTTCTTCCCCCATCCTTAAGTGTTAAAGCACTCAAAAAAGAGATATCAGAGTTAACACTGCATGGTTTCCTTGGTTTAGTAGCCTTGTGGGTAAACTGCAACCTGGTAAATAGGGTGGGGCCAGCAGGAGAGTTTTTCATGCAGAATGTCCCAGGTTCATCCCCTTGCCTCTCAAGATGAAAAACAAAACTAGCAAGGAAAATATAGAATCATAGAACTATAGAGTTGGAAGGAACCCCAACAGTCATTTAGTCCAATCCCCTGCAATGCAGGAATCTCAACTAAAGAAGAGGAGGAGGAGGAGGAGGAGGAGGAGGAGGAGGAGGAGGAGGAGGAGGAGGAGGAGGAGGAGTTTGGATTCGATATCCCGCTTTATCACTACCCTAAGGAGTCTCAAAGCGGCTAACATTCTCCTTTCCCTTCCTCCCCCACAACAAACACTCTGTGAGGTGAGTGGGGCTGAGAGACTTCAGAGAAGTGTGACTAGCCCAAAGTCACCCAGCAGATGCATGTGGAGGAGCGGAGACGCGAACCCGGTACACCAGATTATGAGTCTACCACTCTTAACCACTACACCACACTGGCTCTCATGACATGGGCCCACCCAACCTCTGCTTAGAAACCTCCAGTGAAAGAGAGCCCACCACTCCAATGGAGTCTGTTGCACTGCTGAACAGCTCCATCTTCTATGCAGAGGTGGACACATGCTGTGCACCTGGGGGCCAGCGTCCCGAGGAGGCAGTGTCCTAGGGGTGCGCTGCCTGCAGGAAGCGTCCAAGGGGGGCAATGCAGCGAGTGTCCCAGGGGGCGAGCCACCCATGGGAGGTGGAGTGAGCTGCCATGGCAGGCTGCTTCCTGGCCGGGGGGGGGGGCGCAGCACCACTTTGCTAGCAGTCTTCCTCCCTTCCCTCTTCCTTTTGACAGCTCGGAGTAGGCTCTCCCCCTGAAGCAGCCCGGGAGCGGGGGACAATGGTGCACCACCCGCCCGCAACTCCCAGGCCTCCCCTGAGCTGTCAAAACAAAGGGGGAATGGGGGGAGGTTGCCGGCAAAGCAGCACAGCTCCGCCCCTTCCCCTGATAGCTCGGAGTAGGATCGGGAGTCGCGGGCAGGCGGTGCGCTGAATCTCCCTCCCCCTCAGTGATGACACCCATGGTGGACCACCACCCCCCCACACACACACTTCCTCTGCCCCTGCTTCTATGTGATACCCTTTACATATTGGAAGGTGACTATTAAACCTCCTCCTAGTCTCCTCTTTTCCATGCTAAACATACTCAACTCCCTCATAAGCCTGGGTTTCCAGACTTTGTTGCCCTCCCCTTCACTCATTCCAGCTTGTCAATATCCTCCTTAAATTGTAGCACTCAGAACTGGAAACAGTACTCCCGATGTAGACTAACCAAGACAGAATAGAGCAGTACTATTACTTCCCCTCATTGGGACACTATACTTTTGTTGCTGCAGACTTAAGTTTCGGACCCTGGATAGCTGCTGCCAGTCAGAGTAGACAATACTGGGCTAGGTGGGCCTGGCATACAAAGGATGAACAGGTTAAATCTGTAATGATCCACTGGGCTAAGGATTTGGGGCATAATATCTAACTTTCAGACTGGGAAAGGTTATGGAAAACTGATTTGGAATTCTCGGCATGTTGCACACTGAAAGAAAATTATATGAAAATGATGTACCGGTGGTATCTGATTCCTAGTAAGTTAGCAAAAATGTATAAGAAAAGGAGGTACAAATATATGTAAAGAAAAAGAAGGTACCTTTTATCATATGTGGTGGATGTGTAAGGTAATAAAAGCATTATGGGAAATGATATATAATGAATTGAAAAAGTGTTTTAAATAACTTTTACTTGAAAACAAAAACAAAAACAGAAGCTTTTCTACTAGGAATTGTAGGTGCCGATATTCCAAGGAGCAGAAAAGACTTTTTATGTATGTGACGACAACCGTGCAGATGTTACTAGCCCAGAGATGGAAAGAGGACAAAGTCCCTACCAGAGAAGAATGGCAAACTAAGATGTTGGACTATGCCGAAATGGCAAAAATGACCGGAAAGCTCAGGAACTAAGAAGACCAAAACTTTAATAAGGAATGGGAAAAATATATAATTTATCTGGGAGACCACTGTAAGCAGATTAAAACATTAGCAGGATTACAATAACACTTGTAATGTAGCAAATATTATGAACAAAATGGAGTGATATAAATTATGGATTCCTGAACTATAGGAAGTTGAAAAGATTGACAATGGGTCCCTTGGAGGGGAAGGTGGGAAGTCTAGAGATTCGGAGCAGTCTCTAAATATGGATATGTAGTTTGTTTTGTTATAATTTTATACTTATAAAATGAAATAAAAACTATTTCCAAAAAAATAAATAAATACTGGGCTAGTTTGAGTTTAGGCAAGTACCAAGTCTTGAGTTAGGTTGTGTGTCCCCATTCTGACTGCATTTCCTTCCACTTCAGCACTCTGTTCTAGTAGCTCTGGCTTTGTTCTATTACAACGGCCCTTTTGTTCTCTAGCTGGAGTGGTTTTTATGTTGCTCAGCTTTTGATTAACTGTTTTTTTATGTTCTTGGCTTGTGCCTTTTTAATTTCTATATTTAAAATGCTGCAGGAGTAAAGGACAGAGGAAACCTAGAGGGTGAAGAGAGAGCCACAATGTGTGGTGCCGATGTTCTTATTTTTGACGAGCATTTCTCAAACTCCGATTTGGAATATGAAAAAATGTCCCCGGGAAGGGAAAGTGGGGAACACCTGGTGCCGCTCATCCTGCATTTATAAAACCTTCCATTCCCTTCAAAAAAAATGGAAAGTGTTGGTTCGTCCAACCTTACAAAGGGCCTCCTCTATTTGGGGGACTCCTCTGTTTGATGGGTTGTCCAGTCCAAGTGTGGTAAATAAATGTCAAGAAGCCTGCCTGGAAGTTGCCGCACTGCTCTCCCTGATTCTGGGGCTAGCAGGAACCAATGCACCAGGCTGCTGCTGTTGCATCTGAGAAAACAGCACTCCTGATTGATCCAGTGCTTCACTAGGTTCGCTGGTGTCCGTGGGGGCTTGCACCTCACAAGACGTAGAGGCAACTGAAGGACCTGGCTGAGAAGCGGGCTGCTCTGGAAACTGCCGCGCTAGGGAATCCAGCTCAGCGTTTATTCTACTCACAGCCGCTGGATCCGTGCCCACTCTGGACATTAATGCGCACATACGATCCAAAGTATTTTGAGAAATAACCAGCTGCAAAGGGAAGCGCGAGGCCTGAGAAGCGCCCCTAGTAACCCTCCTCCCCTGCAAGTCCAGATTCGGAATGTGCTTAACCAGCATGGTAAAAGGCCTTAAAGTTCAGCTTGGCTTAAATTACCGCGCAATGAAAATGGCACTTAGACTAAAACAAAATGGTGCCCACCGGAAACCAGCATTTGCGCCAAAAAAAAAATGGCGCTTAAAAAGGCGGCCAAAGAATAAAGTGTCTACAAACCCAAAATGGCAGTTCCCGCCCAAGCACGCAGCCCAGGCCGTTTGAAGCCTATGCACGCAAATACAAGAAAAAACCCGGGCTCACCGACGCATGCTCTCACCACCTTCCCCCCGATCCCAATGGAGCGCAGGCACCCAACCCGCTCCACCAGCCTCGAGGGAAGCCAAGACCGGTGAGGCCAAAGGCACAGGTGCCTGGTTAACTGAAGTAAAGGTGGGAACAAATCGAGCTCCAGAAAGCGGTTCCCAAAGGACTAAAGATACCCCCCGATAGACTCTCCGTGACCCGGGAGGAAGAAGGGGTGGGGCGGGAGAAGATATTCGCGAAGGCCCGCAGACCCCGGGGCAAAGCCTTCAAAAACGGGGTAAGGGAGAGGATAAGGGAAAACAGGATAATTAACAGGGGAAACTACAGGGAAGATTAAGGGTAAAAAGGGAAGCGATCACCAAAAGTCTCTCTGAGCAACAGCGGTCCACGATCCGATGTTCCATGTTCCAATGCAATAGGCCCAAAGAGGAAGCTCGTAAGCCTCGCATGGGTTATATAGGTCCTGCGTTGCTCCTTTTTTGAGACACCCCATTGGTCAGATTGCACCCAAACAACGTGGGACCCACCTATCAGGAGTTGTGGCTGTTCCTGAATTACCCACCCACAACCCTGGGTCAGGTGGCTAGGAGGACCCGATTAAGCGCTGCAATCCCATAGTCGTCTTTGACTGGACTTAATTGTCCAGGGGTCCTTTACCTTTACTTTTTACCCATCAAGAGATAACACCTGTACAGCAGACTGAACAGGGACACGGGTCACCTGGTCTCAGTATTTCACATGGTGGTGAAATATACTCTGCTGCTTGTTATATTGTTGTCATTATTTCTCAGTTTCCATCTAAGCATAAAAATCTGCAAATGCAAATCCATACCCCCCCACACTGTGTTGATGTTGGTTTTCCTCTTTTGTGGCCGTGCAGGTGTCTACCCTACTAGGAGCAGTGGGAAGGATGCCTGAGGTTTTCTTCCTCGTCACTAGCATTTTTGCACAGCAATCCCACTAGAACTGAGCATTGCCATGGTGAAAGAGGAAGGGAATGCTGCCAGAGAACTCAGCCACTTCTAGACACAGATCTTTGGGAATTGGAGGCTTCCCTAGTAGGACAAATGGGGCACTGCCCTACTAACTTCAGTCTGCCCTCAGACAGCCCTCACTTCCCCGCTACCTTACTCACATTTGATCCAGGAGATGTCCCTGGCTGTCATTTCCCTCCCTCTTTGTCTTAGTTTTGCCCTTGTAGGACTCCACAGCATGGGCATAGCCGGAGGTGGGGCATAGCCAGGGGATCAGCTGCCCATCCTCATAAATCAAATAAATAAATAGAAATATTTAACTGACTAATTGCATTGCAGATAACTCAGTTCTGCCTCCCTAACATAATGCCTGCCCCCCCCCCAAAAAAAAATCCTGGCTAAGCCCATGCTCCACAGGCAGGAGAAAGGGGGAGAAAACGAAAATGAGTTGGTGCTGCCTGTCATTGGCTCTGCTTGCTGCTGGCCTCTTTGCTTTCCACACTACCAGGCCAGGGAAGAGGAGTATGGTTTGAGGCGGAAAGGAAGGGGAGAAAGGTCCTGCTGATGTACTGTGTCAAAAGGCTCCCAAACACCCGGAGCTCAGCAGTGCAATGGCAAGGGTAAGGTTCCATAGCCACATCGGAATCCATAGGAACTACATTTCCCATGGTTCTTTGCAGTGGAGGCCCTGTTGCCAATGATGCCAAATAACTTTCAGAGAAAGGAGAAAGTGTTGTGGGGGTCTTGTGAGGAGGGTGGCGAGATCTCAAGGTGCCCCGACTCTGTTGTACTTCCAGTGCCATCATCAGGAGCACAATGGAGCCCATAAAGGACTCAGAAATGAACCATTTGTGTTTCTGCTTATTTAACACCATAATTTTACCCCAGCCAATTCATTAACAAAGGAAAGGAAAGAGGGTGTCATATGGCTCATTCATCACCACTGTGCATGTTGTATGTTCATAATAAATATCCAGAGATTAAGCCCTGTGAAAGGTCATAAAAATGAAACTGCCTCCCCACCACATCACCCCCAGTTCAGCCAACCTGTGATTGATGTTGCTGTTATTCCTGGCTAGATGACAAGACATTATAGCACCCTCTGGTGGAAGACAAAACATTTCAACCTTTTTCGCTGCAGTGAACCTGGAGGTAGTTCATAGTCACTACAATATACCCTGTGAGATTTTTTACTTACCTAAAGTAGCTTCTTATACAGTCTTATATAATGCAGGTAAGCAGACCCACTAGATGGGAGTGGTACAAATGAGTAGATTTCTTCATATCTTCTATTGAACTCTCCCTTTTTTGTCAATAGCTTGTGACTTTACCCAACACACTTCTTTGTTATAGGACTACCCTGCAAAGTCTCCTGGAGCTTCTAGGACCAGGTTATGCATTACACCAAGTACACCAAAGAGTAGATAAGATCCCAGCACAATTAGATTCTCTGCTAGAACAGGATTTTACGAAAGGTAAGAATGTGCCCACCTGTTCCTAGAACTAAGGTCCTTCTGAGCAGGTGGGTTTGGGAAGATTCCTGCACCTTAGAACTAGAGCTTTTAGCTACTCACCCAGAGGCTGTGACTGTGGTATATCTTTGACTTCCCTGCTGCAGAAAGATAATTTTCAGGGACCACATCATGCAAAAGCAGGCAAGAGCTGGGGGAGCGAGAAGTGGAGTGCCTTCAGCTTCAAACCTTTACTGGAGGAAGTACACATTCGAACATGCCTTCCCCCAATAATTTTTTTAATCAATTTCAGGATCCCTCAGAAACTGTATAGCCACAGCATCCGGGAAACCATAGTTCATTTGAAGGACCATAGCTCAGTAGTAGAGCATCTCCTTTGTTTGTAAGTGGTCCCAGGTTCAATCTCCAGGCAGGCCTGGGAGAGACTCCTTGCCTGAAACCCCAGCAATCCACTGCCAGTCAATCATAGGCAGTAGTGCACTAGATAGGTCAGTGGCTTGACTCAGTATAAGGCAGCTTCCTATGTTCCTTCCCCAGAACCACTGCTCCTCATATCATGGAGACGTATTGACCATGTTTCTAACTACAGGAAGCCCTGCATGTTGATAACTGCTAAGTCTAGAACACCCACTTTTCTGCAGATGATTTCAGAATGAAAGAGGAATGGATACCTGGGAATTCAGAGAGACAAGTGGGACCTCCATCAAAATGTGTACTTCTGAAAACCATTAGGGTTCCCTTGAACTTGCTTATACCTCCCTTTGGTGCATGGGCAGTGCCAATTTGAGTATGTAAGCAGTGATAGTCAGTGCCAAACACTGAAGATAGAGAGAATGGTGTGTCAGTTTTGTGTGCGTTCACTGCCATCTGGGCCAGAGACAGGAATTTCCTGATCAGAGAATCAGACAATCATAGAATTGTAGAAATGGAAGGGACTACAAGGGTCATCTAGTTCAATGCAGGGATCTTTTGCCCAAAGCTTGAACCCACAACCCTGAGATTAAGATGGCTAGAACTGGTACATGTTCTTATTTATAACTTTTCTGGATGCTGTGCTACAATATTGCCAGTTCCCATTTTTTCAGGACTCAGCTCCTTCTCCAGGGCCTCTGGATGTGAATTCTTTTAGTGGGTGGATGGATGGATCTTGCCTCTAATGCACAAGCATAAATGCAAGTGCATGTGAGCCCTCCGGCACCATGCGGTGCACAGCTTGCCATTTCAGACACTGCAGCTGCTAAGGTATGTTTTGAATACTTGGAAACAGATTGTAAGACAATTATGGTTCCCCCACCCACAAAGTGTATCTTTAACCAAAAGAACAAAACATCCTTTTGGCGTTTAAATCAGTGGATTTAAACATGAATGCAAATGAATTCAGCATATCGCAAGGAAGTAAAGAAAAAAACCTTCGATGTTATGCAGAAGTTGATAACTCAGGGATTGCCAAGTGATTCTTGATGTGAGAACAGTGGCATTGCATCCCTATTTTTGTCTGTGAGATGTTGGTGGATATGACTTCCCTACATAAGAACATAGGGAAATGCTGCTGAATTAGGCCAGTGGCTCATCTACTCCAGCATCCTGTTCTCATTGGCTGACCAGATGATGATGGGAAGCCTGCAATCTGGACATGAGAGCAAAAGCAGCCTCCCCACCTGCGATTCCCAGCAACTGGCAATCAATGACATGATGGCAGTGCCATGTGCATGCCATGGTATAGCAATATTGGAAGGAGACCACATGAGACATTGTTCAGAGATTATGATGATTAATCATATTTGTTTGTTCCTGTATATATACAGAAATCTCAAAACGACTTAACAGGATAAAATATAGGCTGGTAAAATCAATTAAGAGGCAGAAAATTTGAGCCAGTAACTTATGTGCAACACAAAATTCCTAAAATGTTCCTGGTTCAACACAATAAGAAGGGTAAGTCCTACCCAGACCCACTAAAAGATGAGCACCAAAGTGGAGACTAATTTAACTATCACAGGCCTGGGGGGGGGGAACAAAGACTTAGCCTGATACCCCAAAATAGACAATGATAGCAACAGGTATGTTTTCCTTGGAGAGCATTCCACAAATTAGTGTAAGCTGTGTGTGTATCACTGAAAAGGCCCGTTCTTATACGGCCACCTTCTGTACCTCCCTCAAGTGAGGCACACCTTCTATAGAAGGGGCACACAGAGAAAGGGCCTCAGATGCTTAACACAGGGTCTAGGCTGGTTTACATGGGGAGAGGTAGTCCTTGAATTATTGGAATGCATGAGGCTTTATAGGTCAAAATCAGCACTTTGAATTGACTCTGGAAACCAGAACTGCAATCAGGTCATATTATGTGGACTCCCGTAATGAGTCTAATTGTGTAACCCAGTGATGTAGCTCTAGAAATTCTTAAGGGTTATGGAATGAATGACTGTCATGTGAAAATCTAGACCTGAAGTATTGAAATGTACCTAGTCAAATCATCAGTATCAGCTGGAGATGCCAAGCATTGGAGAGAGGAAGAAGCAGAAATCAGCTTTAAGAAGGATATTGACAAACTGGAATGTGCCCAACAGAAGACAGCAAAGATAGCAAGTCCTTTGAAGAAAAACTGAAGGAGTTGGAACTGTTTAGCTGGAAAAGAAATGATTAAGATGGGTAATGATAGCCTTCTTCAAAAATTTGAAGGGCTGCCACATATACAATCATGGAGCATGTTGGTTTTCTGCTGTTCCAAAGATAGGACCTATACTAATATGCACTGCTTTTTTCTAAAAAAAATTGATAGATTAAATTAGGGGTACTTTCATTTTCCTGCTCATATTGAAATACTGCCCTTTGATGAGGCCAAATTTAGATTCACAAAATGTTTAGGGGTATGCGTACCCCTCACCCCGAAAAAAGCACTGGTAATAGGTTCACATTATATCCCACCAAGTCTGACACAGAGTTGACCCACTGAAATTAAAGACCCTAACTTGGTCATGTCCATTAATTTCAATGGGTCTATTCTGAGTAGGACTAGCATGGGATAAAATGCTAAGAAAGGGGATTTCAACTAAACATCAGGAAGAATTTCCTAACCATAACAATAAATATTTGATTTGATTTCCAGCTTGACAGTGGAACAGAGCAGTCAACACTTCTTTGCTTTTAAGCAGAGTGAGTGGATGACCACCTATCTGGGATGCCATGGGAATGGGTTTTCCACATTGGCAGGAAACTGGAGGAGATGACTACCAAGGTTCCTTCCATCTTTGTGGTGGAATGGAGGAAGGAGACCACAAGAAGCATTACCAAGGGTGCTAGTGGATAATTACAAGGTGATGTAGCTCTGGAAGCTCCAACAAAAGTTTGGGATTAATGGGTGCCAGCCAAAAACCCATACCTGAAGCTTCAGAGGCAGCCATATGTTGCATCCCATTGGTTCCAAAGGATTTATTTTTTCAGAAGAAGAAGAGGAGGCAAAACACTCATAAAGTATCAAAAAATATTGAAACATCTCCAATCTTCAGTACCAGCTGGAGAGGACTCAAGTAAGGGAAAGGGGGAAAGAAGCAGGTAGGGGAGTAGAGAGCAAGCGTAGAAATAGTTGTCATTGGCTTCTTGTATTAGAAAATGGAGAAGAACATCCAACCAGGAGGAACTGTGAGAGATAGCTTTTTGTGATATTACTAGACAATCAACCAGATAAGTTTTTCTCATACTTTCCCCCTTTTTGAAATAGCAAATTGACAGACCTGCCTCTACTAATCTCACTGTCTGTAGGCATTTCCCCCCTTCGCAAATTCCCCCCATTCCTTGCACCCCTTCTACTAATTAATTGAAGAATCAATAGTGTATAAGTGCTAATCTCTGCGCTCTCTCCTCTGGAAATGCCCGCATGGCATGTGTGCAAAGCAGGAATGTGGGATGGAGAGAACGCTTGGCTGGCAAGCTCCATCTCTCCCTCCAAATTTAGTTGTGATCTATATTCAAATGACAGTTTAATGAGCCTTTTCCTATTTCCAGAAACCTTATCACATCATTAAAGCATAGAAATGAATAATACATCTAGCAGTTGGATTAAGCTGAACTCCAGACCTGATGCATCTTCAAAAGGATTGGAGAGGAAGAGAAAATTGAAGGAAGGGATGGAAGGAAGGAGGTTTCAGGGCACAGCAGAGAAGCTGTGGTGTCTGTTTAATCAAGCCACATAAATGCCTGCAGAGGTTTCCGATTCTTTTGTTGTATTATTGGTATTGGGAGAGGAGGAGGAGGTCTTCAACCTCCCTCCTTTCTGGGGGAGGCAATGAGTCAGTGCTTCTACTTCACTACAACTGATGGATGATGCAAGCTGACACCTCCTCAATTATCTGGCCAAGGGGGAGCAAAAGCTTTTATAGTCTACTTCACTGCTGCTCTTGGCCTCCTGCTCCTCTCCTGTCTTCTCCACCCCCCAACAATTGTTCTATCTATCTTTGTATACGTTTTTAAAGAACAGCTATATGTACATTCTGATTAGAATATGGGGGGTGGGCAGAATGTCAGTCCCAGTGGCAAAATGCAACACCCCAGAACTTTCTATCTGGCCTCTTCCCAGGCTGCACATCCTCTCCCCAAACCACAGCATCCACTTGTCTTACTTTGTACCCCAAAAGTTTTTGTCTGGCTGAAATATGCCCTTGAACTATGTTAATGTCTCTTACTTCTCTGGATACAGTGAAGGGAGTGTGTGAAATAATTAGCCTACTGTGCAGTCAAATTATTTGTCACATTCATTTTTGCCTATCTCAACCGCTGTGACACGTGACACTTGGAAGGTTGCGCAGAAGTGAATATGGCCTTTGGGCTGAATAAAGTCCTTTACTCGTGGAATATAGAATAATGCTGGAAATGACTTCAAAGGCCATCTAGTCCTAGACCCTGGAACTGGTCTGTGACCGAAATAATAAATTCATTCATTCAGTCCAAGCCCCACCCTGCTAATGCAGGGAATGCATTGCTACAGCAACTCTGTGAGGTGACCATCCAACCTCTCCTTATGAAAGCCTAGATTCAGATAGGTAGCCGTGTTGATCTGATGCAGTCGAAATAAAAAATTAAAAAATAGTCCAGTAGCACCTTAGAAACCAACTAAGTTCATTCTAGGTATGCACACGAAAGCCTATACCTAGAACAAACTTAGTTGGTCTCTAAGGTGCTACTGGACTATTTTTTTATTTTTTATTATGAAAGTCTGTAATGAAGGATGGTCCACCACCTTCAAGACAGGTTGTTCCACTGTCAAAGAGCTCCTTTGGAAAGTCCTCTCTAATATTTACCTGAAATCCCCTGTCTTGTAATTTTAAGGTGTCAGTTTTGGCCCTGCCCTCTTGGTCAACAGAGGTTGACTTGTCTGTCTCCAGGGCACAAGAAAGAGGCAGTGGTGGAGACCTCTCCTCACCACTGTTCTGCTTACAAGCTGACCACTGTAAGAGAAAGAGCACCAGATCCAGCTGATTGAACATAACATGAAAGTTCCTCCCCATTCCATCCACTTTATTTTGCAGCAAAGATAAATAAAGACAAACTGAATATCTCCTGTTCAAGACAGCACTGAAGTGGAGCAGAAGTGTCAGGAGGCTCAGGTGGTGTGATGGGAGAGAGATCGGAATCTTTGTAGGTATGAACAATGGACAATGTGGTGGGACTACACTGCTTCCCTGAACTCCCTCTTGCTGAGTCCTGGTCTGGAGTGGAGGTGTGGCAAGGTGTCTGTGAGATCAGCACGGCACAGATGCTCCAGCAGGTGTCCCAATTTCCCCCCAACAATGTCAACCCTTCATGCTGATCATGGATAAGTGGATAGACAGACAGACCTCAAACACCATCGAGTCCATCTGCTGCATCAGCATTCTTGATGTTGATCATCAAGATCTGCTTACACACCTCTAATGAAGGAAAAGCCACTGAGAGAGGCCCTCCCTTCTGAAACAGTCTGTCTCACTGTCCAACAGTTTGTATCCTCAGGAGCTACTTAATATTTAGCTGATATTCCCTTTCTTGTAATTTGAGCCCATTAGCTACTGTTCCATTGCCTAGGTGACAGCCTTTGAGATATTTGAAGATGTCAATCATCATCACTATTTGAAGCTGTTAGTCACTTGCTACACAAAAAGGTCTCCAAACGACTTGCAACATATTTAAGAACATAAGTAAAAAAAAAAAATACATTATAATATAAAACACATTTACAGGGGAAAAAACATTTACACAAAAACACATTCAGTTAATAAAAAATACACAAGTAACCCCCAATAACAGCGCCAGAAAGCTTACACAGCACAACTACCAGCAAACATCATCATCATAGTCCAACAAAAGCCTGGGGGGGGGAGGTTTTACCTGGCACCAAAAATACATCACTGAAGGCACCAGGTAGGTCTCACTGAGGAGAACATTCCACAGATGGGGATTTCACAACTAAAAAGGCCCTCCCTTGCCATCATCTTCCTAAAGAAAGACCTCAGATGATGATCTAAGGGTGGAAGAGGTTCATATCAGGAGAGGTGGTCCAGAAGATGTTGAGGTACTGAGGCATAAAGATGGTTCAATAGGAAAGAAATAAAAAAATAAAATAGAGGATGTGCTTTAATTTACCTCCATGGTGTTGTTTTATCACTGTCCCTCTAACCTGCCTGTAAAGACCATTCCATTCTTACCATTGGAAACTTTCACCATATGTGACACCAGGGCTTCATATGCATCAGGTGTGTCATAAGCACTGGTCCTTCCAATAATTATGAGTTCCTTTGAAATTCAAAACACACTTTTTATTATTATTCCACTTTGAAATGGGGTTCATCATTCTGTTTTTTTCGGTTTCCCGAGTGTGAGAGAGGCTAACCTCCAGGCATCTTTTTTAATTAGCAGGGAGACAATGTGCTCATTCCTGCCTCCCTTATTCCTGCTTGTACAACACAGACAGGAAAAAAACAAAACCCTTTTTATAATACAACAAGCAACCTCTAGGTCACAGCTGGTTGCAAGAGAGGGAAAGAGGACAGAGAAATGAATGAGCCACACAAACAACACCACAAGATACTTAATTAGATTAGGTCCAAGATGGGTTTATTCATTTATTTACTTCAAGATGTACCCAATTTGTCCCGTAAGGGACAATTGTATTTTAAAAGCACCTCTATGTTTCATGCAAGCCAACCAGTCATGTAAATTCTGCCTCACCTGACCTGTGCTGAGGATCACCAGATGGGAGCACACTGCCTGGAACCAGCCCCCAAAACAAATTTATGTGTTCCCTGGTAAGCATGGAGGAGGAATTCAATACATTTCACATTGAAAGGTGAAACTACATAATTTGCACTTCCTGAAACAATACCTAAACCAATCTGCAGACATTCTATGGGAGCTGCATTTCACTGAATTTTGCAATGCAGTTCTCCATCCAAGTTATATGTACAAGTATACATATACTAGTCTGGAGTGTGTATAAAAATGCTTATATTAAGGGGGAGGGAAAACACATATAAAGATGCATCATATTAGCGAAGTTGCTTGCAAAAATAAGTATATTAGGCAAAACTATATACAAGAGAGACTGTGTGGTGCAGTGGTTAGTGTGCAGCTAGGACCCAGGAGACCAGGGTTCAAATCCCCACTCAGTCATGAAGCTCACTGGGTGAACTTGGGCCTTGCCTCTTAGCCTACACAATGTTGTTGTGGGAATTAAATGAGGACGAGGAGAACCATGCATTCTACCTTGAGTTCCTTGAAGAAAAAGATGGGATAGAAATGCTATATATGTATATAGTAGGACAGTTATGGTACTTCTGGTTGCATGTGCTTTCCTTCAACTTGAGACTACAACTTATGAATACAGGTACCCCATAGCCTTTAAAAAATAATATCCCCCCCCCTCTGTCTGTCAGCTTGAAAACATGCAGCGCATGGCTAAAGCAGGCAGATCAGCAGAGGTGGGGTGAAAAAGAGTGCAAGAGAACAGCAGGTGGCTTTGCAGCGCAGAATTATAATCCATTAACAGAGTTAGCCAGGGAGTGCATCTTCACTCCACACAGTTTCTGTCAGTAGTAACCCACGCGGAAAAGAAATATTGAAAGAGAAGCTTTAATTCAGCTGATTTCAATAAGTATGCTTTGCATAGTGAGATCCAAGGAGGACTGTGCTCTTTTCTTTTCTTTTCTTTTTGCAGGCAGAGGTCCGGAAATACTGCAGATCTGATCTGAGCGGTCCTCTCCTACTCAGCAGGGGAATGGGGCTTTGTCTGCAGAACCCTATGACAAAACCCAAAGTCTGGTGTTGGAGGTAGAAGAAGACAACTTCTTAGTGGCAGCAGCATGGTTACAAGTCCAGGCTTTAGGGGCATGCATGGGGATAAAACCACAGCAAATTATGCCAAGTTCTTAAAGAAATGGGAGTGCCTGATCACCTCATCCGTCTCCTGAGAAATCTCTATGTGGGACAAGAAGCTACAGTTAGAACTGGATATGGAATAACTGATTGGTTCAAAATTGGGAAAGGAGTACGACAAGGCTGTATATTGTCTCCCTGCTTATTTAACTTATATGCAGAATTCATCATGCGAAAGGCTGGGCTGGATGAATCCCAAACCGTATCAAACCTATCCATTGTCAAGGAAATCGGCCCTGAGTGCTCACTAGAAGGACAGATCCTAAAGTTGAGGCTCCAGTACTTTGGCCACCTCATGAGAAGAGAAGACTCCCTGGAAAAGACCCTGATGTTGGGAAAGATGGAGGGCACAAGGAGAAGGGGGCGACAGAGGATGAGATGGTTGGACAGTGTTCTCGAAGCTACTAACATGAGTTTGGCCAAACTGCGGGAGGCAGTGAAGGATAGGCGTGCCTGGCGTGCTCTGGTCCATGGGGTCACGAAGAGTCAGACACGACTGAACAACTGAACAACAACAAATGGGGATAAAAAGTGACACAACTTGAGTGAAGGCAAGCTCATGTATCATGACCAACTAGTTGCACCCCGTCTGAAAGGTGCCACTTGATTGCCAAAGTCCCACACAATCGTTTCATCTCACATGGTTGTATTATTCAGACATAACCCCTTCCTGCATGGAAGCAGTAATCATTTATTGCTTGGAGGAAAATTCTCTTCAATGTATTATCCCCACTTTTTAATGATTTATTTCAATATTGCTTGCAAGAATGTTCATCCATTTCTTGTTTCTATTACCGTCTGCTGCACCTTCTCATTCACTTTCTTTAATTAAATTAATTTGCCCTAAGTGGTGCCATGCTGTAGCTAAATCTGATTGTCTATGTAGCTTAGTGATGTCCTGTTCACTGCCTGGTCCCTGGTTGTCTAGGGCCTCCTGCGTGCCTAATCAAGCAAGCACTGCCTTCAGTCTCAACTGTCTCGACTGACCTAATTTGCTCTTAGTGATGTCATCATGTTGCCAAATCCAAGTGGCTACTCAGCCTTGTGGCGCCATCTAGGATGATATGTGAACCTTGATTGACCGAGGTCACTCATGATGCAAATCCAGGGAAAAGGAAGAAGAACCAGGTGGTGAAAATTGTGGTAGCTAAAATAAATTAAAGAGGGTTTGCAAAGTTGAATGAACATGTGCCCCCTCGAGGAGCATGTCTACATTGGGCCCCAGTCACTGTTTTCAGCCTGACAAGTGGAAACTGGAAATATTTGCAACAGTCCAAGTGCAAGCCAGAATAACCTCACTTGAATGCTTTCAGCAAATCTCTATTATTATTATTATTATTATTATTATTATTATTATTATTATTATCATTATTATTTTGCTCAGCTGCTCATTGAGACACAGGAAACAATGGTGAATTGCCTCCCAAGATCTTGTGTATGTGTGGGTGCAACTTTTTAAAAAGAGTAATAGCAACCACAGATTTTTGGGGGGTGGGGGAGTGCAAATAAAATCAGGATCACAGCACTGAGGGAGGGGGTTAACCCCCTTTCTCCATGCTATTTTCCTCTTTAAAATTGCCCCACATCAAAGAAGCTACTTGCCTGGTGGACGGGGGGAAACATCATGTAAGAGATGGGTATGAATCAGTCTATTTTCAATCTGTGTCAGTTTCACATCTGTTCATTCATAAATCTGTTCCATGCCATTTCAGTGTCAATCTGTGATTTTAAAGGAACGTACAAAATGTACATTATTTTGCATGCATTTTATCCTAAAATATACATTGCTGTATTCATCTTATCCTAAAATACACATTTTATGTGGATTTTAACCTAAAGCATACATTTTTTATGTGCATTTGGTACATTATTTCAGCCAAGAAGTGTTTAGCAAAAGTCATTGGAGTGTGAAATCCAACTGATAACTGCATTCTGCTCTGGGTATTAGTCTGGGAAGTGCAAACCAGGTCACATCCCTTTAAAATACAGATGAAATGAAATCCTCAAGCATCCCTAAAACAAATAAAAGATGGCATCTGTGTGTCTATGGGTAGAAGACTGGATGAGTTTTGTGTTGCACAGTGCTTTTCCACAGTTAAAGTGCTCCACAGATGATCAATGACAACTGTGTCCAACATCATGCAGGTTTTCAGACCTACTCTGCATGCTATTATATGACTACAGATATGTTTAAATACCAAAATAATACATTACAGTCATGATTGCAGTTAATGAATTGTGGATTCCAAATTGCAAGGTCATGATGTAACAGCTTGTGAATGATAATTTAAGTGAATTATGCAATTGGTCAAAGTTTGCCGAAACTCTCCGAAGGGAAAGGATTTATATCCAAATGTGTATTGTAGGTGGAGAAAGGGAGAGCACTCAAATTCACTTCATCAGTTTGAGGGAAAAGCTCTTTGTTTTAGCAGCTGCAGCGATAAAAATCTAATTGAACAGTCAGACCAAAGCAATGCAAAGTGTGTTAACCTTAAGTTCTCCAAGATTACATACCCAGTTCTTTATGTAGCGTGCATTCAATGAAATCTTTAGTCTCTTCCTTCTCCTCTATAAAGGCCCTACAAGTTGTGGCTGTCACATGGTAGCTGTCAGCAGCTCACCCCCGAGACCCAGTGATATTTAAGGCAACATCTCCTATATGTACATTTCCTATACTAATGAATATTGCAAATTACTAAGGGTTGTATCCAACCCTGTGTGTGTGGCATTCCACTCACAAAACAGGACTTACCCCTTCATCCCCTCTCCCTGCATACCCCTAAAATTTTCTCCATGGGGTCCCTTGATCCTCTGGAACAGATTTTGCAGGGGTGCAAGGGAAAGGAGAGGATGGGGGAAATCTGTTGCACAGAAGTATGTTTTCCTAAGTAGAATGGCAGCACTGGATGATACAACTCTGAGCGAGGTTGTCCAAAAAGCCTCCCCGCCCTCAGCCATTATAGCCCTGAGATCATGACATGATTCATTTCACCTCCAGTATCCCACCCTATCTGCCAGTTGTGGAGAAACATGAATCAGTGTTAATATTCCAAACGTCCTTTGACATGACAAGCCCCAGACTTCATGGAAATGGTTCCCAAGCCTCTGTCTTGCTGATTATTATACTACCAGTAGCTTGTTCACCTAGCGCAAATCAGATGTGCCTGTTTGCCTTTCCCATTCTGCCCTCAGGCTCAATTCAAGGTGCTGGTTTTGATCTTTAAATATTAAAGCTTAGGTCCGGAATATTTCAAAAATTGCCTCTCATGCCCCTGCCCTGCTTGAGCCTACCCAATAACTCCATTTCTCGTCTGAGGCTCTCTTGGGGACTTACCATAGGTGCCAACTCCTAGGGGCTGAGGGGGTCTTTGGCCCCCCAAATAAAATATTTGAGGGGGCCACCCCCCCCAAAGTTGATGGGCATTGCCATTCAAATGGTGTCCATGCAATGCGTCATGTGATCAGTTATGCAGGGCAGGGCTTACTTGTCCCTCCCCCCCATATTTTATTCAAGTTGTCACCCCTGCGACTTACATTGTATATACAGTATGTAGGTCCTGAAGAGAGGGTGTATTTGACATTCAATGTCTGGAATAGCTCCCAAGAGAGATATACTTGGTCCCATCACCGCTCACTTTTACAGGAATAGTGACTACAATTCTATTCCGTCAGCAAGCTGGAATAGAATAGAAAGCCCCCAGTCTGGGTGGTGAGCTCGGGTGGCAGTGACACAAGAATAGGGCTGGCATCAAATGACTTTCCTGGCCTTTAAATTAGCATGATTTTCTGATGTCAAGAAGCAAACATGTACTCAAAAGATAGAAACTTTTTTTGCACTTCTAAAACTGTAGGCCAAATTCATGGTTAGTGTAATTCAACTTAATATGAAGGAATTACCTTTGATGGAATTAATGACATTTTTTCCCTAATTGCCTCGGCTGTTGGTCCTATCTGGTGGGCTAAGTTTGAGCATCTGTTTGGATTTTGAAGCATCCCATTCCAGATGTCCCCTCTTTATATAGTGATTAGGACTGTGTCAGGTCTTAACACTTTCCTTCCCTCAACTGAGGTAGAAGGAAAGACTATTTTCAGTCATTTTCATCCCAAGTCTTGCTTCACAGCCAGAACAGTGTTTCTCGACAAATGGTTTGGCTGTGTCATAATCCACACATTTCCCTATGAATACTGCCTTTGTATGGAACACTATAAAATCGTTTCCAAAAAAGAAAAAGCCAGTAAGTTTGATATTGGAGGTGTTCCTTCTAAGAATTGGGCATTTTTATTCTTAAATGATACCATTTTAGTGCCTGATGGTGTCTGGCTCTGAAGGCTGCAAGTGTTTTGCCCAATCGTGCAGTAAGAGGTGCCACAGTCACAGTACAGCCTTGTGGAGGCCTATACCACATGTCCATCTGAACATTTTAACAGTCAGTAAGGGCTCATCCATATTTCCTTTTGCATCACATTTCTAGACACAGATCTGGGCTTTAAAGCTCTTTGTCCGAGTATAGGTTTTTGTTTGTTTGTTTGTTTTTTTGTCCCAGACCGTTCCCTGTGAAAACCTGGCAAAAACAACAAATGGGTTTCTGTGGATTGTTGTTTGCGGTAAACAATTCAGCGGTAAAATGAGGGTTTTTCCAGGGAAAATGCTGAGGGAAAACACACACACACACACACAGAGAGAGAGAGAGAGAGAGAGAGAGAGAGAGAGAGAGAGAGAGAGAGAGAGAGATGGAGCTTTAAAGCACGAATGTGTGCCTGGAAAGTGTGGTGCAAAAGGAAGTCTGGATGAGCCCAAAGTGACTTAGTAGCATGGAGCTGTTGCCAGGCTAATCCAGGATATAGCCCTGGCACTAGCTTCAGGCACAGCTAATCTCCCCGCCTGCCTCACCAGAGGTGGTGTGACATGGACACAGCTGCCAGTATTGGGATAGAGTGAAGAGGATGAGTGAAAGATAAGCAGCAAGGGATATTGTCAGAAGCCAGGCTGACAGGCAGGAATATTCCTGTTCAGCCGTTAAAAAACAAATTAAAGGAAAAGACCAGCTACATCTTCTCAGATGGGATGGTGCAGAGACCCAGGGAAAACCAACCTTACTAATTCTGCACCTTCATATCTTGTCATAGAACCCAACAAACACAGTCCAACAGTTCTTACAGCCTTGGTCCTAACCTTGTTTACTTAAATGGAAATTCAACTTATTTCAATAGGACTTACATTCAAGAATGCACATTTAAGATTGTTATTATTTTTTACATCACCAGTAGACAATGTGGTGCCCCATATGTACATGCTACTGGGCTGCAACTCCCATCATCCTTGATCACAGCCAATGGCTGATGGGAGCTGGAGTCCAATAACATTTGGAGGGCACCAATTTGACAGTCCCTGACTATCCTTAGAAGTCACTGTGACAGGAAGAAATTGCCACCAATTAAATAAATCTTAGGTTTTTTTTGCATGAGTTTTTGTTTATTTCTTACTTGATCAAATCCACATACAACTGCATGCAAAACAATAGTTCTAAGGGGTTTAATGCAAGATGGCTTTGTCCTTTGCTCACTCCCAAGAAGGAATACCTCTGCTAAGACGATGCCTGCCATCTGCAGTGTTAACTAGTACTTGCATTAAGATTTTAAAATGATAATAATCTGTGGGTTGATTTTTCCGGGGCACCTTTTTAGTCAATCCAAATGTTTCCAATTGATTAATCTAACTGATTGATTGATTTAACACCGCAGCTGTAATAACCACAATTCTTTTCCTGTGACAATGGACAAAGCTCCATAGGGACAGAAAGAAAGGGAGGGGGAGTTCTTCTGTAATAGGGATGAAGGGCCTGTTATTTTTGTCTGTGTAAAGAAGCTAATTCAGTCTCCATAGGGGATGAGCAAAGCTCTAAAGGATTTGGGCGTTATATGATCAGAGGGAATAAATGTCCTAAGGCTCATCTGCTTTATTTAATACTTATCCCAACAGACTCCTGCTGCTTTGAGGAAGCAATTTTACTTAGTGCTGCATATCTTACCAGGACAGGCCCTCCCTTTTACGACATTTTGACAGTTTCCAGGTTGCAAACATATTGGTCAGGAATGAATTTCAGGGGGCAGGGGAAGAGTCTCTCACAGAAATGAAGATTTAATTGCACGTTTCAGAAATTGCAGATGCACAATCTTATGTTCCCAACCATGCTCTGTGACCAAAATGATTTCCTCACCTCTAATATGGGTCCGTCCTTCCTTCCCTCCCTCCCTCCCTCCTTCCTTCCTTCCTTCCTTCCTTCCTTCCTTTTCAAGTCAGGCATATCCAGGACCTGAATTGAGGCAATCTAAGTCTGCATGACTGCATGACTGCAGAAGAGTAAAAGGGAAAAGATTGGAGGAGAAACGCCATGTTGCTGTTTTTCCATATTCTACCAAAACAGGCTGTCCCAACCTTGTTTTCCCAGATGTTGTTGGGCTATAATTCCCACCAGCCCTCTCCATCAGGCCTTGCTGGCTGGAGCTGATGGGAGTTGTAGTGCAACAATATCTGGGGAACCAAGGTTGGAAAGGCTACACTATAACTTCACTTCTATGTAGCCCATTGGTCTTTCTTGACCTGGATTGTTCTCTTTATAAATACTTCTCATTAGGCATGGGCATTTGCCTTGTGAACAGCCCTTGTGGATTGTATGGTTGGCTCCCAAGTTTTGGTATGTGCATATCGCTCTTTCTCAGACTGCCAGCTCTTTTGTTTGTCTGTCTCCCCACATCTCTCTTGCTTTCTCATCACAGGGAGCTAGCCACCCAGCAAAGGAGTCCTGATGCCAAAGCTAACCCCAAATTTCTCAAAATAAACATTTTTCTTGGAAAACTTCTGAATTTCCCTCTTTATCACCTCACCACGCTCTTGAGAAAAATGAGGCCACTTTACAGAATTTTCACCAAAACATTTCTTATTTATTTATTTTATGTGGCAACCACTATTAGAAACTGGTGTGATCAGCTGAAAGCTTAGATTGCAATGTGATACTTTACAAGAGACTGTCCATTCAAAAGTCTTTACTTCTCTTTCATTCTTGCACGGTGTGTATGTGTGCGCACACACACTAGCTCTTGCTGTGCTAAGTCTGTAAGTCCATCAGTTTCCTGACTCCTTAACCTCATTTGGCTCCCCTAAAAACTTGAGCTATTGGAGCGCTTGACACATCTCCGGTGCACGAGTGAGAAGAATTTAAGAAAGCCTTTCTTTCCCTGACAACGAAAACTCATTTGCTCCTTTGAAAAGAAACCCAAACAACCTCTCTCTCATATTCAAGATAGGAGATGTAATCTCCCTGTGGGGAGAATGAGCAATTAATACAAGAAAGATTGCAGGAGCGTGTCGTCGCCTGGGTCTTTCGCAAAACACTGCTCCCATAAAGGCACAACTGCGACCTTCGAAGAGCAATGGTGGGACACATCCCCAAGTATGGAACAGGTTTACCTGCAGCAGCAGCCAGGACTCTGCAAGCAGAGCACAGGGGAGCCCCCCACTCTCTGCCTACCCCCCTGTATCTATTCAGCGAGCTCCATTTTCGCTGCTATCTTAAATTAATTAGGATAGTGATCAGCCAGAATTCATTAAGAAGCCTTTTTTGAAATGTAAAGTGGGGTGTGTGTGTGAGAGAGATGGAGAACATAAACTAAAGAAAGTTGAAGCTCTCAGAGAGAAACAATAGAGAACCTAACAAACAACCATTTCCTCTGGCTGTGTCTTGGGTCACCATTGAATGATATTATGGATGGAAGAGAAGGAAGGTGCCTCTTGCAGACTATAACTTTTATGAATAAATTGGTCTTTCCGAAATTGGTCAGTTTCTTTGTGGACATTGATTTATTTTTCCTGGATTTTCTTTGTGATTGTTATGCTTTGTTTTGTTTTGTTTTGTTTTTCTGGATGGTGCCTACTGATGTGAAAAAATCCATCTAGTATTGCTGATAAATCAGGAGATAACCACTGGGGTCAGGGAAAAGGGGAAAAGAAAGAGAGAAAGAGAGATGGAGGGAAGAAAAGTCTTTGCAAGTCTTTGCCACCCTGGTTTTGTCTCCTTATGCATTGCCTTAAAGGAAATATTAGCACTGCTGAATGTGTAATTAGACGTGTTTCCCCTCAGGGCATGAGGGGGACTTGACTGTATTTCCTTGTTATCTGATCACAGCAAATGTAATTTGTGTTCCCTTTGAGTCTCTCTCTTTTTTAATTCCTCTCCCACTTTTGGATGGCAAGTCTCCGCTCAGCTGAGTAATGGGTGACAGTGCTGGAAAATAGGACATTTTTCTTGTCTTGTACTCTCTAAACATTTCCAAGGTCAAGTGCGCTAAGAGGAAAAAGGTGCCCCCCCCAACTAGGTGAGATGGCGTGCACACACACCTTAACTTATCAGATCTTTTTTACTGCAATAAAGTACTGTAATAAAAAAGCTAATTGGAGATTTATTTATTTATTTAAAAAACCTGTTCATTATTTTGTGATATTTTGGGTTGATCCCTACAACCCAGATGTGGAGTTTGGAATTTTTCCTTATGCTCACCCTCCCACATGGCAATCTTTGCATTTTGTGTATTGTTAATGATGGTATTGAAAATAGTAGTTGGCCCATAAGACCTGCCCTAGAGCGACTGACTGTTGGTGAATAAAAGGGCCTCTAATGAAGCGTGCATCATTATGATGGGTAGGGAATGTCTAGAGAATGAGTCTGTATATATGTAAGAAACATGGGGGGTTCAATATGTTTCTGTGAATCCTTTGCAAGGAGGCAAATGGCACCACAGCCCTCTAAAGATCTCTGCCAGAGAGCTGGCCCATCAGTGTCAAGGTCAGAAGGCACATTTGGCGTTCATGACAACAGAATCCACAAGACCAATTATTTATTGATTGATTTTGCCATAGAATTGAATCCAAACCAGCCACTCATTTGTGTGTGTGTGTGTGGGTGGGGGGAGATACTAAGGTCCACTTGGAAATTCACCACGATATGGAGCAAACAATCAATGGGATACAGTAGTTCCAACTATTTCACATTTCACTGCTAGTGATTACTGAAGTTAAATGAACTATAATCACGAAAGCTCATACCAAGAACAAACTTAGTTGGTCTCTAAGGTGCTACTGGAAGGATTTTTTATTTATTTTTTATTTTGTTTTGACTATGGCAGACCAACACGGCTACCTACCTGTAACTATAATCAATGGGATATGGGTAGAAAATATGTGGTCCTTCAAGTGTTTTTGGCTGAGGGGTAGTCAGAGATTATGAGAGTTGTAGTTGAGCAATATCTGAAGGAACTAGAGTTTTCCCATAAGTGAGAGAAGTAATGGCAGGGGCACCTCTGCCCAATAATGTAATTGCTGAGTCAATAGCTGCCATCAGTCAACAACTGCAGACTTCCACAATGCCGGTGAGGGATGTGGGAGAAATCAGATTCAGTTCATATTTTGACGGAAACCTACAAAATCCGCACTTCTCTGAACTTTGTGATGCAGTTCTCCAATCAAATAATACATACAAAAATGTATGTATTAAGGGGAAGTTGCATTAAAATGCACACATTAGTGAAAACAGCACACAAAAGGCACTGCATCAGTCAAAAGTGCTTACAAAACATGTGTATATTAAGAGAAATGGACACTAAAATGCTGATGAATTTTGGTGAAGATTTTTAAAAGAGCAACCAGATATAGAAATGTTGTGAAGTGAATTTAAGACTGGAGAATATGAGAAGCTGAAATTGACAGATTCATCCAGCCCTAAGTGATGTGTCCCTTTCCTCCAGCACCACCTCCCACCAATTTCTGGCAAGGACAAGAACTCCCATCCATCCTTGATCATCCAGCAGAAACTATTAGCAGTTCCTACTATCATCCACTTCACAAGCCGCAGCAGAAATCCAATATGAACGCCAAACACATTGCATTTATATCCATAAGCCATTATTATGTGCCTCTACAGCATTCAAAGCAGGTTGAGAGCAGAAAATGATCCCAAATGTAATTCCAGGTTTTACAACTCCCTCTTTTCCTTTTGCAACACATCTAGTAAATACATTGTTCATCGCTAAGCAATTTGCCTTCCCAATCATTTGACCTTTAGAGAGGCTTCTCTAAAGTACAGCACTTTTACTAGGTCACAATGGATGAGGACTCAAGTGAGCCATAAACCATATTAAGCTTTGAGGAATTGTACCAATAGGTCAGGGATCCTGGTTTTGGCACGAAAGTTATCTTTTTTAATCAGACATGTTCTCTCTCTCTCTCTCTCTCATCTTGATCCGCCTAAGCTTGGATCCATTTGTGAGAGAAAGAGAGAAGTTTAATTACTGAAGGTATCTTTATTGGACTAGAAGTCTCATGAAAGGAGTAAACTATTATGGTACGGAAGTGATGATCTCACAGAAGTCTACAGAGTTCATGGGAAAGAACATATGGCTCCCATTTGGGGTGTGAGAGCAAGCGTCATAGTCTAATTAAAGGGGTCACTATGGCTAATGGTTCACACATTGCAAATTAACTTTTTAAACTTAGCTTATAAAAAAATTGATCCATTCTGATCATTTTCCACTGCCACGGCTATCATTAGTTTATATTTGTATGCAGTTTAATGAGGAGACAAGTTTTGCCACATTGGAAGACATATCTGGTAATACCTGGTAACCTCAATACTGTTGTTTGGGCTGAAGTCCCATTGGTTTCTATTCCAAAAATGTAAGGATGCAGAGAGTGTAGACAACACACATACATCATATTCAGCTTGTAATACCACCTTAAACAGTACTGTGATTCCACCCACCCATCCCCGAGACCAGTGTTGGTTAATATCTATGTCATTAATTCACAATGTAAGGATACCACGCTGCTATCATTAATACATGTATAAGTCCCACTGATGTCAGAAGGATTTATGAGTAAGTAAATGGTACATGACTGAAGCTTCAATATGCAAGGAATGGTTTTTTTATTATGGAAATCACGACAGAAGTACCTTTAGAATGCTTGTCTAGATCTCTCATGTGGTGCAATGGCTCACCTACTGGACTTGGAAGGCTAGGATGAATGAAAACGGTGCAAAATCTTTACTCACAATGGGTGGCCTTGGGCAAATCCTCTGTAGGCTCATGCCATTGTAGCCTAACCTTTCCTGTTCATCCAAAAACTGATAATGCAAATAGTGTGTGTGTATCAATAAAGTGTGTGGCAGAAAGGCCTCTAGAACCCTGTTCACATGTGCATGTTCATAATCTGATAGCAGCAGCATTAAGTTGCTATTTACACATGTAGATGATCTGCACCAAACCACATTGACACAAGACTCAGCAATGGGAAAGAGAAAAGATGGGGAGATGTAGACATAGCCATGAGCTTGTCTAAATCTCTTCTCTGTTTGGGGGCATGTTGAATAGATTGGGATCCTTTGGGTTGAAGCCATTTCCTGACACTCCCTCCATATGCCCTCAAACCAACCTGACACTAAGATCTGTTCACATGTTATACTAAACACAGGTACAAGCTGTTTCTACAGATGTGCAACTGTTTGTGTGAAAGAGTGAGCATTTGTTGATTTGTTCAGCTTCTCTTTGTGAATGCAGATTGTACACTTGTTGACTATAACGTGTGAATACCCCTACCAAAAATGGATGATTCCCAAAAAATCAGTTTCCCCCAGTTCCCCATTTTCCCTCCCTCTAAAGTTCAGTTTCCCATGCTTGTGCATCAGTTTGCTATTGCTGTTTTTCTAATGTAATCATGAAAATTTATCAGCATTTTAGTACCCATTTCTTCTCATCTATATAAACTGTTATATGCCATTTTGTTTTACATACACACTGTCAAAAGCATTCTCCCCCCTAATATAATGTGTTTGCGTATGTTATTTTCACTAATACATCCATTTTTATGGACACCTTTCCCCAATATATGCAATTTAAATCCATTTTTTGGGGGGGGGGGGGAATCTGCATCTCAAAACTTGGGGAAGGGTGTGCTTGCAATAGTGGCATTTCGTTTTGCATATTGTTTCAGAAAGTGGAGCTTAGGAAGGGTTGTGTGAACCAAACCAAATCCTCCCCCACCAAGATCAGAGCTCTGATGTCAGTAAGGACCATGGCTGTGGATGTTTCCATGACAGCAGGAAGGGGGGGGTTACAATGCCCTTCCAGGGGCTGTAGGAATCCAACCTTCAAAAGCAAAATGTTATTTCACATCTTCTTTTCTCTGTTGTAATGCAAGCTACCACAAAATGACCCAGGTCAGTGATTTTGTTCCTGAATCTGTTCATTACAAGATACAGTGGGTTGATTTCTTTGAATTTGTTTTGGCCAGCTCTGTTCATTCAATTCCTGGAAGTTAGAGGCTCATAATGGAAGTGTCTCCTCTGCCATATTTATGGCAGAAAACTAGTGCAAAAGTGGAAGTGGTATAATTGAAATTCACGTGGAAAGGGCTGGCTGAGAAAGGTTGAGCACAGACTGTTCTGGAAAGACCTTGAATGTAATGGAGCTGCAGGATTTATCCATAGCCAAATTAAAGCAGCCCATATTTTTTATCATCAATGTTTATATATATATATATATAGAGAGAGAGAGAGAGAGAGAGAGCGCTATCTAGCTATCTAGCTATCACAGCCAATTCTGAACATTCTCTTTCTTAGCCACAAACTTAAAAGCAAAACTAAAGATGTATCACATCCTAGAATCACACAAGGAAACCAGGTGGAGATGTGCAGACAGGTGGAGATGTAGGCAGGATTGGCTCCGATTCAGTATAAGCAAATCTATCTACTTTGCTTTCTCTCACTTTCTCATTCCCGACTCTCAATTCTGCACATTTCAACATCCACCTGTGATTTCTTTATTTATTTTTAAAGAGTCCTCAGCGTTGTACTGCAAATTTCTCCAAACCATTTTCGAATGGTTGCCAAATACAGAATTTGGCAAAGCAACTCCCCACTCACCCAGCCAAATATAATGCATTTTCACGTTGCTTGGGCTGAAGAACTGTGTTGCTAAATTCGCCAAAGTGTGGCTTTTGAAGGATGGCTGTGTATCAGTTTGTTTATTGTTTCAGAAAGTGCAGACTGGGTAGGTTTGCCTTTAAAAGTGAAGTGAATCAAATTTCTTCCCCCTATGCCTAACTCTGATCTTGGCGACTGTTAGTGAACTCTATGAGAAATAAAGCACTTTTCAGATTTCATCCATACTTCTAAGGTACTCAGCAGAAACAGACTACATGACTGGATCTTTTCCCAACACCACATACATCTCTGAGTCCAACCTCTTGGTGTTCATGTGTTCAGCAGAATGACTTGAAAGAGGTGCCTGGCTATTCATAGTCATTTAACAGAACAGGAAACCCAACCTGAATGGGATCAATGTACAGTCGTACCTTGGTTTTTGAACAGCCTAGTTCTTGAACGTTTTGGCTGTCAAACGATCAAAACCTGGAAGTGACTGTTCCGGTTTTCGAAAGTTCTTTTGGAAGCTGAACATCCGACGGGGCTTCCACGGCTTCTGATTGGCTGCAGGAACTTTTTAACCCCCAAACAAGTATGTGAAATGAGATCATCACACATTTAACACATGGTCTACCTTGGCCCTGATTTGTCCTATTTGTTCCAGCTTCAAAATCTGGCCCAGTTGCGGACTTCGGAAGTTTTTGAGCAGAATCCTACTCCCCCTTTCTTCTATAATCCCTTATGTTAATTTAGGATCAACACTTCTTTGGTGCTATGCTGGAGAATATATGTGGCCTCAACAACAACAATAACCTGCTTTCTTCTTGCAGCCAACTCAGCCATCCAGATACCAGACTGCTGCTTGCCTGGCTGTGACATTTGGACTTTGCTGAACTGATCATTAGACAAGGCTGGTGTGCAGCAAGCCAAGGCAGATGGAGCTTTCAATTTAATCCAGAATGTAGATGCAAACAAGTGTGGGATATGTCTTATATATCCACAGCAGTGACACAAAGTGGACATCAAGAATAGCTACTAACAAGCTGGATGGTGCTTTGAGAATGCATGAGCTCCTGTGAATTGACTTTGCTAGTTGCACATTAAACAGAAATGACAGGGCAAGAAGAAATGGAATTGCAAGCTTGGAAGAGAGTTATAGGTTATAAGTTTGAAAGAAGTCTTTCTCCATGGAGTTTTCTTGGCAGGGATACTGGAGTGGCTTGCCGGTTCCTCTTCCAGGTGGATCACATTTAGTCTAAACTCTCCACTATGACCTGTCCATCTTGGGTGGGCCTGCATGGCATAGCTCATAGCTTCCCCGAGTTATTCAAGCCCCTTTGCCATGACAAGGCAGTGATTCATGAAGGCCTTAGTCTCACACTCTAACCATTACACCATGCCAGCTCTTTGGGAGTCATGCTTCAGGAAAACATGAGTGAATGGAAAGGGCTTGAGCAAGCACCTGAAGGATAGCAGCATACATACTTGCCTAATATTAAATGGGAGGGTGTTTCACAATGCAGGTGAGGCAATGCCAAGAGGGCATCAGGAGAATACAACATACCTAGTGAATGGGCATGGGCAAAAAGGGTAAGGCATTTGCCGCTCTGCTGTAGTCTGTAAAATGGGTGGGCGGGCCCTGGATTCCCCTATTATGAGGGAAGAGGTTAAAACAGATGGCGGGAATGGCTTCTTCCTCGTTCTTGGATTCCATAATGTAACTGAATTCCCTACCATGAATATTGCTTTCTCTCATATACCCTGACTCCTTCCCAGTATATTCTTGCAGCACTCTGTCAAGGTAGCGCTGCCAGTATATGTCATTTTAAGCTTTTGCCATCTGTTCCAGCCCCCAATTACAGATTCACGGTGAACATATGACAGCTGAGATTACTAAAAAGTAAAAATGTACAGCTATGAGCCAAGCATGCAATTTAAAAGCCATTGCACCTCGTTCTTCCTCTTCTTCTTTTATCCCACAAAGCATAGGTGAAAGAAGGGCTTTCTAATTTCAACAACGGGGGGGGGGGGGGGTTGAGAATAAAAATAAAAAAGTTCTGCTTTTCTTTCCTTCCTGCCGCATCTCCAAAGATGACATTTCCCATGGCAAAGTTTCAGACCTGAAGGAGAATTAGAAGAGCGACAGCATTTTAATAAAGGATTAGTGAAACGTGTTGAATGCAGCTATGCAACAAGGAGATTTTGAGTGCTTTCATATATTCCTCAAGTAGCCCGCATGAAGCAATATGCTTCACTCCTTGAAGCCTATCTCACAGAAAATACCACACCTCTGTTCTCAGCTCAGGTTAATCACCTGTTGCTTGGGTAGCGAAATGCTGTTTCCAGTGGTTTTTTTATTTATCCTATTGTGTACGTTTGTGGGTTTTATTTCTTTTATTTTTTTTTACAAACAAAATGTATATTGGGAGCTGTTTTTGAGAAATTGTCCCTTAAGATTAAGAATAGTTTGCAGAATCTGGTCTGCTTATTCCCTTCTAGAACAGGGGTTCCCAAACTGTGGTCAATGGATCACCAGTGGTCCATGAATTTCATAGAACTGAAGACTCGGAAGGGATCCCCAAGGGTCACTCAGTCCAACCCCCTGCAATGCAAAAAGGCCCGCAGCATGACTGAATTGAAAATTCACGTGGATTGTAATTGTATTTTCATTATTGCTTCTTGCATTATTTCATTCTGTTGCAATTTGAATTCTGTGAAATTCAAATTTGCATTATGATAAAATACAATATAAAAAAAATAAAAGAAGCAATAGAAATACAATTAAAAACCACACAGCACCAAGCACAGTGCATTACAATGGCAGGGAAGGTGGGCACAATGTATTACAATTGCAGCCACCATGATGAGCTCCAGGCTGCAGTAGTGACTTTTGTTGTAGGGACTCTCCAACGTACAAAGTTAGCCTCCCAGAAAAATCAGCTGCATGTTGTGATCTGTGAACCATGAAAATAGGTGCAGCAGCTGCAGTTCTCTACACCAGGGACAGGAGCAACATTTGGCTCTCCAGATGCAACTGAACTACAGCTCTCATCAGCCCCAGTAAGCACAGCCAATGACCAAGGATGATGGAAGATGTAGTTCAGCAGCATTTGGAGAGTCAAAGGTTCTCCATACCAGGTCTACTTTCTTACCAGAGACTCATTTCCATTGAACTAAGTGAGCACACATAGGACAGTGCTGTGGTAAGAGACAAGGTTGCCCAGTACTTCTCTTCATAGCACTGAATAGAAAAAGGCTCACCTGTTTTCTATGCAACTCTTACAAGAGCCACTAGAAGTCCTGGACCTGGCAAACATCAGTCCAGTACATTTTTTAGACTATCCCCTCAGACTCATTTGTCTCTATGGACCGAGACACTTTTGAACTCTGCAGGAGGATAAACCACTTTTTGTAAACAGCTTTGCAATCAAATGAGATGTAAATTTTATGAAATGAGTACAAATAAAGACCTACTGGCAGATCCTCTGCCTGAAACCCCAGACAACCCCTGCCAGTCAGTGTTGACAATACTGACCTGGATGGGTGGTTGCCCTGACTTAGTATAAGACCTATGATGCTATGTTGTACAGTGGATCTGCAAATTTCAAAAATTATATCTATTTCCCACGGAACTTTTGGGTGTTTTCCGCCTTTCCCCCACTTTACTTGTTGAACCAGAAAGTAAATTGGAAGGATTTTTCCGGAGAAGACCATATATTCCAAACTACATAAAATTTTAAAACACAGTGTTCTACAGACATTCTCTGTTGTTCTACAGACATTTGCCGGTCAGTGCCAAAGGAACATGTTTTCCCCCTGCCATTCTCTCCATTTGTTCCTGGCGCATCTCTGTTTGCTTCCTCACAGCACTTTCCTTGTTGCAATCTTCAAAGGGACCCCCTGACATGACATGATTTGTGTCCCCATATGCCTTCCTTTTAAGCAACATCCTCATGAGCAGGTAACCCTTCCCAAAGCACCTGTAAAAGCAGCTTAAAGGTAGCAGCTAGCACAGCAGGTATCAAAAGACTATATTCTGCTCTGAAGGGATCACTGGTCAGAATTAGACATCACCTTTTCATTTAATGATGGCTAAAACGCTGGGGCTGGGGTGGGGGGGGGAGAGAGTGCTCAGTAATTCGTCTCATACCCCTTCCCCTAGAACTGCTTTTTATAGATCACAAAACACAGGAAATAGGATAAGGAGGATAAGGCTATCAATGGTTGTGTACTACATCCAGTACAGTGGGGAGAGTGTTGTTAAACTCAGGTCCTGTCTGCAGGGTTCCCAAAGGCATTTGCTTGGCCACTGTGAGAAGATGCTGGGATTAGATGGCCCATTGGCTTGGTTCATCAAGATTCTTCTTATGTTCATTCCACAAAGTGGCACTATGATAGAGCACAGATCATGATAGGACATGGGTAAAATACCTTTCTTTAGATATACTCAGGCAGATTTGGGGTTTAGGTAAGATGGAACTAATTGTAATGTAGCTGGGAGATTTTAAGAAGCTTTCCCTAATATATAGACAAAATTGACTTCCTTGCAGTTTCCAACCTGTCTTGGCTCCAGTCCTGCCTTCTGTAGCAACAGAAAGAAAAACTTCTCTGCGTGGCAACTATTCAGATATTAGAAGATGGCTATCACACCTTTCCTTAATTTCTTGTTGTCTAAGCATGATTTGATGTTTTGACTGCTCCTTGTCGACACAGTCCTTAATTTCATGACCCCAGCAATCCTGGTTGACCTTCTCCGAACACACTTTGGGTTGTTTACATCCAGTGGTAGCTGGTGAGGTGGAAGGCAGAGAGTTCAATAGTAGGTGGAGCCAGATGCAGCTGAAGGGGGGTGCAGTGGGGGCGGACCGCCCCAGGTATCACCACGGGGGGGGGGTGTGTGACAAAATGCTGGGCAGCCCTCACCCCGGGGCCTGCAGCTTGCCCGAGTCACCCGTCTCTCCTGGGAGTGACGTGGTGGCTTGGGCACCCACAGGCTCTGCACTGCCCCAGATGGTCTGCCTGCCACCTCCACCCCCCAGCTGTAGGGCGGCTAAGTGGGAGGAGGCAGGCAGACTCCAGAGGCCCCGCGGTGCACCCCACCCTGGCTGGCCCCACCCCATGGACAGTTGGCCCCACCCCTGGGTGCAGGGCACACATGCCACCCCAGGCACCCAATCGGCTTGCTCCACTGCTGGGTGGAGCCAGAAGCACTAATAAGGATGCATTCAGATGTGGGGAATACTGTGTTAGTTTTCCTGATTATACTGTTGGTGTCTCTGTCCTGCTTTCTAATATTCCTTTCACACTGCAGCACCTGCTGTGCTACAGAACTGTGGCTTTTTACTGATACACTGGCATGTAAATTTCATTCATTGTCAATGGCCAATCTTGCTACTCCCCCACCCTTTCTGAACATATGTACATCTGTTCACCCCATGAAAACAGCAGAAAAATGTATACATATTTAATTGATTGATTAATAGAACTGAATGCCAGTATACCATGCAAAATTTTGTCACTTTACTGCTGTGATTTTCCAGGTTAAGGCGACTGCAAATTGTCCCCCCCCCCCTTCCTGGAATCAAATAACATGGAAATGAGTACTAAATATGCCCTGTGTTCATTTGTTTTCTGGAAGTGGCTTTTACTTCACTTGAATGCTCAAATATAATGCAGAAATTGACAGTTAGGGAAATGTTGGAGAAATGGAATAAACTGCCATGTGAATGCAGCCTAAGTGGAGCCAGCTATTTCCTGTTTCGTTCTCATCCTTCTTCCAGCTTGAGTCCTACAAGGCAGCACCAAGGCTAAAGACAAGGAAGCTAATGGACAGGACCACCTTTTGGACAAGTTGTTTTAAGTAAGAAGGCAGGCAGGCAGGGGTTGTCTGAGGCCATACTGGGGTTTGTGGGCAGTGCCCCGTTTGCCCTAATGGATCTGCCTCCACTATCTCCATCCTTCTTAAAATGTTTAATCCAGAACAGGCCACAATAATACTTCAGATTTATTGGAGACTGGTGGGGGGAAATGGGACTGTCATTGGAAAATAAGGACAGCTGGAGCATCTGTTGATAAATCAACACAAGAACTGGTACACACAGATGAAAACATTATTCTCCAAACAGAATTTTGATGGCAGATTTTTTTTTATATGCTTTGAACACTTGGTGTTAAAAAAATGATGGAAAAACAGTTGCAATTTTTTTTTTCATTAGTGTTTTTGGAAATATTTTTAATCACTGTTACAGGGGTTTATTTTCCAAAAAAAGAGAGAAAGATGTGATGTTTAAGTAGATAAATAAGGAACCTACTCTTGCAAAGCTCCTATTGCTGTATTGCACTCCCATCTTGGCAATCTGCCTCTAGAGTGGTAGTAGGAAGGATAAGGTAGGGATGCTTGAGGAATTCTGCCTTTAAGAATTTCCATTCAAAAAGTCCTAAGCCACACTCTTGAACTAAAATGCTGATCGGAGCTTAGCCATCCACCGGATTTTGCACTTCTCTGAATGTTATGACACAGCTCTTGGCAGTTTCAGCATGTCAAAATACACAGTTTAAATGCATGTTTTGAAGGGAAATACACATTTAAAAATAAGAACATGGAGATGACGCACACCTTTAAACTATGTATTATGGTGGTGGGAGGGGGGTGCACATTAAAGGATACAGGATACAGCCAATGGGTGGGTGGCTACAGATGTGGGCCAGGGGCCACATGCCAGCGGTGAGTGTGGTAAGAAGCAAAAGTTGAAGAAGCAACAGGCAAGACTCTTTCCTTTATGCAAAATATTACATTCCAGACACATAAAATCAGAGGTTTCTACCCACACATCTCTCCAGGAGGCAGTATTGCCAGGCAGCAAAATACCCCAGAGGAAGGCATTGAGATGTATGATCTGGGGAGAGTACCAGAGGCCAGATAGAGAGGTTTTGGTGCCAAATTTAGCCCCCGAGCCTGAGGTCCCCCACTCCAACATTAAGGGCTATACCTGAATGCTGGTGTCTGCTAATGGAGCAGGGGGCAAATTCTGTCAATTCACCCTCCCCCTGAAGCCCCTAGTGCCCCCCCAATAATTGTTCAGAAGTATCCTCCAAATTTCCAGACCATATATTTGGGGAAGAGGATGCAGGGGATGGAGAGAACTGAGGGGTAATTAACAGGAGTGTAATTGAACTCCATGGGAAGCACCTCCCAGTAGACATGCAGAGGTCTACACAGTCAATTACATATATTGAGAGAAAACCCACATGTAAACAGAGATTTAAATGTGTATTTTCAAATGATTAAGAAAGAACCTCACTGATTAATAATGTGAAAACAAAATGAAATGGAATGAGGAGTGAAGATGTGGATTCAAAAGGGACACAAATGTGAAACAGATAGATTTGACCGTCCCTAATATATAAATGTGGCAAACAAAGAATTGCAGCTGAGAGACAATGAGAAGAGTCCCCCTCACCCTTTTCCAGCCATTGCTGAATCAATCTTCCCCAGCAGTCCTCCCTCTAAATGAGCAAGACTCTTCCCATGCCAGACAGAAGGTGGGGGAGATGCACTCAGAAGCAGGCAGGTAAACAGTTTGGGCGATGCTGCAGCTTTCTCCTCCACCTCCCGCCTCAGATCCAGCAGAGGATTTTAAAATGGTAATGGTGAGCTGTCCAGTAGCGCATGCTGAACTCCCCTCTTTATGCAACTAATATTGTTTGGGGGAATTATAGCACTTTCTTGCTGCATAGTTAGAGATGGCCAACCAGATCCCTTTTGAGATCCTCTGCTCGAGCAAAGCCCTTTAAGTTGGGTTGCTATTATTTTATCTTATTTCTTTTTGTATAAAGCCTGCAGTATACCTACATCTTGCCTTCACAGCAGGACCTCTTTTCTGCTTTACACGTCGGTCTTCATCACATAGAGGGCATAATTCTTTTTGGCTGCACAAATAGAGGGACACTAGAGCCATCCATCAAGCATATGTGCCCAGCATAGGGAGCAGAGCTCCACACTGGAGAAACCGTGCTGAGTTTTTCTAATGCAAACCACCTGGATGCAGGTGTTGTTCCAAACCAGGAGGGATACTTCGTTGAAAAGGGCTGATGAAGTAAGAAAACACCTAGGCTGCAATCTTATCTGGATGTACCTGGGAGTAAATGACATTGAACCTGTGGGGTTTACTGATGAGTAGGCAGAAGCATGGATGGATAGGGATGATTGTGTGGGTGGATGGGGAAGCTGGAAGCCTTAGGTTATCCTGGAGCCTTTCCCCTGCATAATACATGTCTTGAATTTTAAAGATTGGCTTGACCTTGTGCAAAAGTCTGACAGATAATGACGGGTCAAAACTTGTCTGGTCTCTCTGAAAATGTTAAACTTCCCCTCCAGAAAGAATAGCATTCTGAACAAACTCTCTGCAAGGAATTGGGATAGTTCGGTGAGATTTACCTGAGGTTATTTTTTGAAATGTTTCTGTTAACATTACAGTACAAAATGAAGAAATCTGCAACTAACCACCCTCAGAATGCTTCCCTGCCCCTTCCATGAGCCATAAGAATGGTTAGGTATTTGTTTAAATCAAGTCCATTCATCCAGCTGCCCTTAAAAAAAGAAAGCAAATCAGTGGAGAAGCCACACTCTTTGTTCAGCAAGCAGAGAGGAAGGTGGTGACTATTCTGTGTCTTCAACTAATCAGGATACAGATTCAGAGGCTTTAAAGGGGGGGACACTATTTAGAACATTTGTATCAAGACTTTCTTCCATCGTGACATTTACATGCTTAGTTTCTTCAAGGTGGCTGCATCATCTTCCCCACACCATGCCCTGAGACATAATACCACTCATGTAGCGGTTTAGTCATGCTGGCCACATGACCCAGAAAGCTATCTGTGGACAAACACCAGCTCCCTCAGCCTGAAGTGAGATGAGCACTGCACCCCATAGTCACCTTTGACTGGACTTAACCGTCCAGGGGTTCTTTACCTACTTTTCCCTTTTTTTTAACCTACCACTCATAACAGCTATCTGTACCTTCCATAAGGAGGCCTTTCTCAAACTTGAATGATTATTTTCTTGGGATTGGTCAGCATCATTTTCAGCCTCAGTATCAAAGGCAGGGGTAGCCAATGTTGTGCCTTCCAGATGGTGTGGGCTGTTCTGGCTGGAGCTGATTGGTACTGTAGTCGGCAACATCTGGAGGGCACCATGTTGGCTGCCCCTGACCTGAAGGGTTATTTCATACACCTCTGAGTGCATTCCTCCTGAGTCCTCACCTTTGTGGATCCTGCGAAGTCCTTTCTCTGTGTTTGCACCTTTGAAACATGGGGTAGCAGAGAGTCACTCCACCTACTTTGCTGTCCTCATCAGATCTAGTAATTAGGAAGGGACAACAGCAAGATTAGGAACACAATGGCCCTTCTTCTACATTTCAGTTTCTATTATGCTGCCCACAACCTGAGCCAGCAGTCCTTCCAGAAATAGACCATTGTGTTTGATCAGATTGCCATTTCATTAGTAGTGCCAGGCTTCTGTTATCATAATAAATTGGGAGTGCAGTGTCTGCATACCAGGTTCTTTCAAACGTCTTGATTAAGGAAATATCTGATATCATTTCTCCTCCTCCTCCTGATTAATTTCCCTTTTGACCAGTCCCAGGGGAAGGGAGGGAGGGGATGGGGTTTCTCTGCTTATTTTGCCAATGTGTGATATGCTTTTGCCAATGTGTGATATGCTTTAATTAAGGGGTGGATGGCACAGCAGCTTGGGGACACAGGGACACGGCAGAGTATTGGTCCATATAGCTCAGAACTGTCCATGTTGACTGGCAACCATTCTCCAGGGGTTTATACAGGAGTGGGTCTCTCACTGACCTACCAAGAGATGCCAGTGACTTCAAGGGAACTTCTGCAGCCAAGGCAGATGCTCTACTACAGAAGCCATTCCCCTTACTAAGCTGACTCTGTATTGTATTTTGATATTTGTTGGAGGCCGCCCAGAGTGGCTGGGGAGACCTGGCCAGATGGGCGGGGTATAAATAATAAATTATTATTATTATTATTATTATTATTATTATTATTATTATTATTATTATTACACACACTCACACTCATTCCTATATAGTTTTAATTACAAGTTTAAAATTATTTTTCATGGAATGAATCTGGTCCTTAGGTTACAAAGCCAACACCTGCTGCTCAAAATGTAACTGCCTCCCCAGCTTTAAAGAAGACATCAAAAGAATTTGAAAAGAAATTCATCTTCATTATTACGCAGCAGTGAAAAGGTCCGTCAAGACTGACAGGCAGGTGGTGAAGGGGAGATGGAAAGCCCATTGCCATACGTGGAGCAATGCCATGGTTCAGAAGACCAGCCATTAAGAATCAATCCTGCTCTGAATTTTTTATCTGGATCACAACAATGTGTGATTGAACATTGAGTCCTGGCTTTGATATACAAGGTTTGTCTGTTGTGTGGGCTGACAATGATGACCATAGTGGCCATGGAAGGTTCGTGGATGGATGGATGGATGGGTGGATTGGGAACAGATGGATGCCAGCAGCAACATTTGAAGATTAGCTCAGCAGCTGCAGAAGGTGAAATTGCAAGTTGTGTACTCTATAATGTTCAAAGAAATCTGCCTTATAGTGAGTGTGTCCATCAGTCTATCTAAGCTGAGTACTGCCTGTACCATCCTTCACCAACCTGATGCCCTAAGATGCTTTGGACTATGATTTCCATCAAACCCAGCCAGTACATGCTGTGCTCAACACTGTCTGGCCATGACTTTCTGGGGTTTCAGAGAAGAGTCTCTCCCAGTCGTACCTGGAATATCCAGAAACTGGACTCAAGACCATCTGTCTGCAAAACATGTGTTCTACCATTGAGGCCACATCCACACTATACATTTAAAGCACTATGATACTGTCTGGTGTATATATACCTGTCTGAGCTCTAAGGTCATTTTTGAAGGTCCTTCTCTGGGTGAACCTGCCAAAAGTGATGCGGGAGGTGGCTGTTAGGGGCAAGGTCTATTGTAAAATATTCTTCCCAGAGAGGTTTGCACTCTGGACTGTACGGTATCAGCTGGTTCAATAGTTTTAGTGCTTTTTAAGTACCTTACTTACTGTTGCTGCCTTATACCAAACCACCTCAAATATTATGTACACTGATTGTAAGCGACTCTTGAGGCAGGATCTCTCCCAGCGCAGATTGGAGTTGCCAGGGATAGAACCCTTATGCATTTATTATTTAACCTTCCACATTTATTAATTTAGCAAAAGTTGTGTATTGCTTGGTTTTTAAATAGAACCTCTACGTTCTATTTAACAGAATTTAACAGAATTAAAATAAAATAAACTTTCAGGTTTTTAATAAAAAGACAAAGTTAAAAAGGATATATATATATATCCCCAAATATAATTAAAATCCACATGCAAAGCAGATGCTCTGCCTCTGAGCTATGGCCCTTCCAAGGACCTTTTCTGTGGCTGTTCTTCTTCTTTTTTAAATTCTGATACTCTTTTAACTGTTTTAACATTTTGTGCCTACTGTATGTTCTTTCTTTCTTCTTCTTCTTCTTCTTCTTCTTCTTCTTCTTCTTCTTCTTCTTCTTCTTCTTCTTCTTCTTCTTCTTCTTCTTCTTCATTTTAATGTTTATTTGTGTACTCCCAAATGGATGGTACAGAAATATTGCATGTAAATATAGAAATAACTATGCATTGGGGATCAGATGCATCCATTCCTCATTCAAATACCAAGAATCAAGTTCTACAGACCCCAAGGAAGGAAGGTGAACCCTGGTAAATGACAACACCATCAGTTCTAAAGCTGTGTTCAAATGATCTCTCAAAAGCCTTCAACTTGTTTGCTATAGTGAAACAATATAGCCAACTGGTATATTAAAATTGAGGAGACCATTTCACTGTGTTTCTTTGGGTGAAGAGAATCTTTCTTTCTTTCTTTCTTCTTTCTTTCTTTCTTTCTTTCTTTCGTTTTGCAAGTGGGAGCAGCAGCAACAGTATGGTAGCAAGGCCATAATTTTGCATGTTCAAAATTGTCCTGATCATTGCTTCAAATCTTGTTTGTGGGTTTTTCTTTTTTCTTTTTTTGTAGTGGGGATGATAGACATCTCTCTCTCTCTCTCTCTCTCTCTCTCTCTCTCTCTCTCTCTCTCTCTCTCTCACGCACAAACGCACACACACACGATATTCTGAGGAAATTCTGCAATGCAGTCTTATTCTAGGGAAGGGTGGAAAAAAGGAAAAATCTCAGGGGGGGGGTGTTATTTGAGAAATTTCAGCTTAGTTCTAGTCACCCCACACCATTCTTTTTTTAAACAAAGCATCTCTTAACAGTAAAAATAGGGACAACAGATGAAATGATTGTTCCTCCACTTTTAAACACGACGGTTTAAAAGTATGGTGTTAATTTTATGTTAGATGCTGTTCTGATTTGTTATTTTGATTTTGTATGTACCCCATCCTGGAACCGTCTGGTGAAGAGCAGGTTAGAAATATTCATATGTAGTCTGTCACTGTGTGGCACCCATTGGAGGATTTGTAGCACCTCATCACAATCTTGGGTTTGGATGAGGTCTGGCAGGGGAGGGGAGCAAAGGAGGAGGCAGGTTTTAAGAGATTATGGTTTTAAACAACCCCAAAGGTTTGAATACAGCTGAGGTGGAAGGACACACAGGAGCTGTGAAGATATGGGGAGGCTTGGAGGCACTGTAAAAATATGGGGGAGATGAAGGAGCGGTAAGGATATGCAGGGTGCTGAAGCAGTAGGGTGAAGGAGCTGTGGAGGGCTGAAGGAGCAGGGAAGAAACTGGAGGATAGAGACTTGAAGGGTCTGTGAGGGGATGAGGGTTTGGGTGGGGTATAAAGGGAGGATTTGGGGTTGGTAGGGGTCACGTATAGGCTGAGTTGGCAAGTAACTCAAGCAGGCATGACAGACCTTAGTAAATACAAAAAGAAAAGTAGTGGACTGTATCCAATGAATCTCTACTCTGTGTAGACCCATTAAAATAATGCACATCTCCAAGGATGTAATCATAATCATAATCCCTTATGTTAGGCTGTGAGGCTTTTGGATTGAGAACAGGCTCAGCCAGCCTCTCATCAACCACCAATGCAATCTCCCATTTTCACTCATTGAATGGGCAGAAAAGTTTCCAGTGGAATTCTTGCCAACAGAGCTCAGTGGAAGGTTTCACTTTCTGAGGGGCAGGCAGAGCTGAGCAAGCCCAGGATCCAGTTGGCTCTCATTCACTTGTTCAAAGAATCATAGAGTTGGAAAGGACCCAAGGGCCATCTTGCCCGACCCCCTGCAATGCAAGAATCTCAGCTAAAGCATCCATGACAGATGGCCATCCAACATCTGCTTGAAAACCTCCAACAAAGGAGAGTTCTTGGTTGGTATGATGCCCAATCACTGCACCAGCATGCAGGAGGCCCAGGGATCAGGCCCAATCTTCCTGACCCTGCCTTCTGCCACTGCCATGAGTGGCCATTCTTCAGATGTAGTTGTAGCTCTATCACTCTGTAGAACCTTGGCAATGATGGATTTGGACTGTGATTCCTGTATGGCAGGACATTGGATTAAATGACCCTTGGGGTCACTTCCAATTCTACAATTCTATGATTCTTTGAGTTTATGCTCTATAACAAGGGCGACCCTACAAATGTAACTGAGCTACAATTCCTGTCCACCTCAGTGAGCATGGGATAATGGGAGTTCTAGTTCAGCAATATCTGGAGGATATTCACCATACCAAAGATTCGGCACACCTGCTCCATAACCTAGGCCTGGGAGGTCCAATTTTTCATACCAAGTGGGCCGCAAGAGTACTTTGACACGGAACCTGCTGGCCACACACTGCCTTGTTGAGCAAGGCCAAAATTTGATATCCTCTGCAGCCCTCATGCTGCCTTCCCAAAGGCAGATAAGCAAGGCTTATTTGGGAAGGAGGTGCAAGGCTCTGGCAGGCCCTCACACATCCTTCCAAAAGCTAGGAAAGCACTAACTAGGCTTTGGAAAAGACGAGGGAGGATTCTAGGATGCTGCCACAGCCCTCATGCCTCTTTCCCAAAGTCCAGTGCTTCCTTAGCCAGCTTTAAGAAGGCAGCATGAGAACTGTTGCCAGTGACCACCAAAAGAGGACTTGAGGGCCACATATGGCCCTCAGATCTCGTGTTTCACTGCCTTGAACAGGCCTATGATTTTCAATGCGTCTACTGAGAGTAGAACTTAGTTGGATATAATCCAGTGATTCCCTCCACCCCCAGGACAGGTCATATAAAATAGGAATTGCCCTAGACACTCTTGAAGTGTATAACTAATTGTAATCTTTGGAAACTTCTATTTTTGATACCATTTTGGAGTGTTTCAGGGAATAAGTTGTTACAGAGGGCGAGTGTGTGTTGTTACTGAGAATTGCCATGTCTTTAACAGGGGTGCCTTTAAGGCTGTGTAATTAATAGAGAAAGAGGCCTAAACTTCAACTACAGATAGATTCTGGATGATGAGAGTGGAAAGGCTGTTTAACATATCAGAAGGATTTGCTGCTTTTTATATATAATCTTTGAAAAGAAATGCATTTATTAATAGGGAGTTCAGAAAGATCTAGCCATCAAAAACCAGGAGATGGTTTTATTTCCTGAAAGTTAAATCACAGACCTAAAAAAAATAAGGGTAAAAACCTTCAACAGTTGGAGGAGGGAAGAATTCAATTTAATGAGGGTGAAAAGTTTATTAAAATAGGAGAAAAGGTCTGAAAATAGTTCTCAGGGTGCGTAGGCTTGTTGGTAAAGGGTTAAGAATTCATACCTAATCCATGAGAAATATATTGAGATGGTGGTTACCAAAATAGATGCCTTATTAGGATCTGCTAATCCCCTTTGGGATTCTTAATTACACACTGCAGTTCAAAGCTGGGTGCACATCTACAAAGACAAAATGAATGAAAAAGAAAACAGCAAATATAAAAAGATAATTTGTTTTGCCTTTGGAGTTTGTTGGTTTCCCAGGAGGAAACATGCAAGATTCATTTCCACCCTTCAAGTTGTGATCCACCACCTCATTTATCCAGCAGTTATTCAGTACTCCTACTCAGAGTTATATTTACCATTAGCTACATCAGGCATGCACCCAGGAATGAAACTTTGGATAATGTTATTTGAAAATCAGGTGATCAATTAAAGCAACCAGGAACATTTGCTGTACAGTCCATTGAATCCGAAAATATGTTATGCCACTCAAGAGCCTCAGGAACTGGAAGACACTTTTAAATGTCTCCTTCACAAATTACCCCACAGATCATTCTTAAAAGTTTCATTGTGAGGTGTTTGAACTGAAATATAAAATCTTCAACTCAGCATTTGGAAAATTGCACATGAGAGTGTAAGAAAATTCCTGCTGGATCAGGCCAAAGGCCTACCTAGGCCAGCATCCTGTTCTCAAAGGGGATCCCAGATGCCTTCAAGCCTGACATGGATTCAATAACACTCTTCCTACTTCCATTCCACAGCAACTAATATTCAGAGGCCTGCTGCCTCCAACAGTGGAGGTAGAACATAGCCATCTTGGCTAGTAGTAGCCTTGATTTCATTTTATGAGTTTTTTTTCAAAAAATAATAATACAACATCAGAATCATTTTTCTAGCCCTATAGATTGCATCAAAACTGCATGACTGTGGCAGAAGCTGAAAGACGCTTGCACAAGCTAGCACTCATCAAAACCTGAAAGCTTTCTGTTGTCATTAAAGTGTTTTAAGTCAGCTTGTAATTTTGTCTGTTGACTTGCAAGGGAAGTTTGATCAGTCATGGTTTTGTAATGAAAAAGAGTCAGGAAAAAGTAGGCTGAAAAAATGACAGGAAATATTTAAGTCACTTCAGATAGAATTTCTTTCTTTCTTTTCTTTCTTTCTTTCTTTTGTCTCATGAGATTGTATGTATGGCATGGTCTTGCGGTTGAAGAAGAGGGGTGTGTTGCAAGAAGTTGTGGAACTGAATATTTCAAAGTTCAGATGTGAAGTGGTCTGTTGTGTACCTCCTGGACTCATGTATGAATCAGAAACTACCATAGCTTCTTCTTTACAAGCAGTAGGTATCTCAGTTGAGATTCCTGTGTTGCAGGGGTTGGACTAGATGGCCCTTGGGTCCCTTCCAACTCTACAACTTTATGTTTCCGTGATCCCTGTGGAACATGCTGTATGTGTCTACTGAGAAATACATCGCACTGCATTATGGGTGGCTTATGCCAGGTAAGTGTGTAACAAGTGGTTATAAGATTGCAGCATTAGCTATCCACATCAAGCCCAGATTCTACAATCAGCATGCAGGGTATAAAAGGGCAGCAGAGCTGAGGTGCTGTGTCTGCTCAACTGCCCATGTTGATGGACCTCAGCTTGGATGCTTCAGGATCTCTGAGGGACTGTGCTTGGACTTTGGACATGTGGGCTGACCCTGGACTGGGGTCTTGACATACTGACTTGCTGCCAGGTAGACCAGGGGTTCAGAACACCATCTAGAGCTTTATAGGTCACAACCAGCATTTTGCATTATGTCATGAAACAGACCAGCAGCTAGTGCAGCTGCTGTAACCTGTGAGTCACATGCTCCCTATAACTGGGCCCTAGTCAACGATGCCTGATTGCAGACCTGTAGCCTTCCAGATGCTGTTAGACTCCAGATCCCATCAGCCAATGGCCAGGGATTGTGAGTGTTGTAGTCCATCAACATCTGCAAAGCTGCAGGCCCTGAATCATCCCTCTAGACTGGGGACCCTTAAGCAAAGGATCAACACAAACACCCACCATCACCAAATATGTTATTAATAAACCAATGCAAGAGGAAAAAATATGAAGGCAGTGAATTCTAGGGTGGACTGTGGGGATAAAGAAGATAAATCCTAAGAATAAAAACTACATAAGGAGAGGATAGCAAAAAGTAGAATAAGTGTTGGAAAAAATAGATTTGGGTTATGGGGTGAGGGAGAGAAGCAGCAACAATATATAGCACATCTCTTGGAGGAAAGGGGAAAATTGGGAGAAATAAGATAAATTCCAAATGGGGAATAAATCAAAAGAATGGTGCATCCAAAGGGGGGAAATGTATGGGAAATAAAACTTCCCATCTCTAAAGGAGATATGTGGAGTAAGACAAATTGGTTGTGACTAGCAAATACAGATGTGATGATAACGATGCAAACAAATACTAAGAGGAAATAGATATAGAGCACAATTGACCAGTCAAGCATCTTTGGCAGATGGTGGATGGGGTGGCACATCACACATACAAATGTTCTGACATTTATGTCTCTTTTTCAGTTATTGTATCCCGCCAGGAGGCTTTGGAAGCATGGCATAGGGCATCAGTAGACCATTTGATTCCTTCCAGGTGTTGCTGGATTCCAATGCCTTTCCTCGGCCCCACCCAGCAAGGTCAGTGGTCAGGTGTAACTGGGGATTGCAGCCCAAGATCTGGAGGTCAGAACATTAGTTATTCTTGACATACAGAAGGTATATGTCATAGAAGAAAGTTTGACCTTCCTCTTGTTTTCTGTATAGTGGAAACTTTGCACCCACATCTTTTACGAGCAGAATTTTCATTTCGTTTCATTTCGTTTCGTTTCTTCTTCTTCTTTTTTGTATATCACCTTTCTGCATTGTTGTGCACAAGGCAGCTTATGAGCCACAGAAATGACAAAATGCACAACAAAGATCACACATCTCTGTGGCAACCCAGTTGAGTGCAAATAAGCAGTAATGAAAAGGGTGGATATAAAAATAAGCAACTTAAATTAGTTTAAATGATTTTCAGCAGTTCATCTGAAATATAACGCTGCATGGTAAAATCAACTTTCAGAATCACCAAATGATCAGAAAATCTCTCCCAGGAATTGCAACAAATCATAATCAATCGAAACAACAGCACACTTTACAAATGCATAAAATACCACAGGCCATGTATGTAAATGATCAGCTGAGCAGGAAAGTCACAAAGCGTATCTAATCCACAGGTGAGCAGAGTCCTGCTGAACTCATGTCCAGCTTGTAAGCATCTGGCCGGCCACTGTGAGAGCAGGATTTATTACTTATTTAGATAGATAGTTATTAAATTTGTCAGTCTCTTTATCTCATCCAGGGCATCTCATAGTGACTGAATGCTGAATTAGATGAACCATTGGCCTGAACCAGCAGGCCAACCTTATGTTTTTATGTTCACAAGTAGCTGACAAGAAAGAAAAAGTTGAATGTTAGGAGATTCAGGACAGAGACGAAAAGGAAGTACTTCTTCACCCAGCATGTATTTAAATCAGGGTTCCCCAGACTAGGATTTCCAGCTGTTTTTGGTCTACAATTCCCATCATCTCTGCTAGCTAGGGATGATGGGAGTTGTAGTCCAAAAACAGCTGGAGACCCAAGTTTGGGAAACCTTGATTTAAACTACAGAATTTACTGGTACTTTCTCAAGCTGGAGGGCTTGCCATCAACATGGATTACTTTCAAAATGTTTTAGCCAAGTCCTTCTTTGGAAGTCTTTAAGCAGAGGCTTGACAGCCATCTGTCAGGAATGCTTTGATGGTGTTTCCTGCTTGGCAGGGGGTTGGACTGGATGGCCCTTGTGGTCTCTTCCAACTCTATGATTCTATGTAGGATAAGGCTGTGAATGGCTACTTGGGAGATTCTTCATTCAGAACAGAGACTCTGCGGCTGAGCTACAACCCTTCCCCATTCACATTCAATTCACAAAGGGGTATGTGGATGTCCAGGGTCAGAAAGAATCAGTTCTGCTTATTACAACACTGTAAACTCCAGCATACTGTATAACCTAGCACAGCAAGGTGTGTGTGTGTGTGTGTGTGTGTGTGTGTGGAGAGAGCAGCGTATGACCAGCCCACTGGCCCTGACAAAACAGATGATGTGGAACTCAGCATCCTTGGGGACAGAAATGTCCAAGCTGGTACCATCGCTCACTCAAGAGGCAGGGAATGAGTGAGCGATGACTCGCCTCTCACCCCTTATTGACAGGAGATAAATCCCAGTGCCTCCAGATTTTTATGGCATGTGTGATTTATGCCATGATGCGCCTTGTTTTCTACGGTGTGCACCGCCAGCCCAGCTCCTGGGTTTCTCTTTCTCTCCACATCTGTTTACCTCTCAGTCTTATTCTCCACAATGGCTACCTAAAGGACAAGTTAAAAATACCTGAGGGCATTCCAGCCTTAGGCAATTTATTTGTATTCATTATATTTAGATTTTTATAATTTTACCATAGCTTCAAGCCCAGTTTACAGAGAATGAGACCACACAGAAACTTACAGCAATAAAAACTATGCTAATTTTTCTCTGTGTGTGTTCAGCATGGCTTACAGTATAGTTTCGGTCTTCTACAATTTGGTACCCACTATTCCACCTACTCACCCTAAACATGGTGAAACTGGTCCAGTCAGCATAGCCAGTGGTGAAGGTGTGAGGGGAGTAGGCAATCCAAAACTTCTAGAGGACACCAGGTAGGGGAAGAGTAATATAGCTAGTTCGCCTAGCACCTTCATTATACACCTTTAGGCACTAGGCAAAAATCTTCTTCTTTAACCAGGCCTTTGGTTGATTGACATTCAATGCCCTTTTAAAATGTGTTGGGGGAGGGTGATTGGGTTGTTCTTATTTTTATTTTGATAATGTATTTTGTGATTTTATATTTTGATTTTATCCTGTGAACTGCCCTGAGACCTGCAGATATAGGGCGGGATACAAATTTAATAAATAATGAAATGACGATGATGATGATGATGATGATGATGATGATGCAGTGGTTAGAGTGTCAAACCAGGAGCTGGGAGACCAGGGTTCAAATTTCCTCTTGGCCATGAAGCTCACTGGGTGACCTTGGGCCAGTAACTAACTCTTAGCCTAACCTACATCACATGGTTGTTGTGGGAATTAAATGAGGAGGGGGAGAACCATGCCTTGGAGGAAAAGGTGGGATAGAAATGCAACAACAAAAAATATATTAAATGCCAAAGGGAGCTGGAACATTAAACTGTACTTCAGCTTGAAGTTGCTTCTTGCAACTTAAATCATTTTCCTTTTGAGTCAAACTGCAGACCAAAATTTTAATATACCTGGATTGAAACTGGGTGGTGACTCACATAAGATAGTCTCATGGTAGAGCCTGATACAACAACATTATTAAGGTCTGGGTCCAGTCAGGACCTGAACAGGAGACACACTAAGAATGTTCTATATACACTCCCTTGAATTCTGCAGAGGAAAGGAGGCAGGATCTAAATGAAGCAAACGAAATTACCTAAGGGGCTGGATGAGGTCTGCAAACAAACAATTTTCCAGGCTGGTTTATGGATGATGAGAAAATAAGGTGTTTCAGTAGGAATGGCTGATAGGTGTTTGCAATGTTGCATCATTTACGTTATAAACATAATGGCTTCCTTTAGTTAGCCTCATTCACCATTTGCTGCTGTCCCAACTATTCCATTAAATCTACTTTCTGATTTATGTATTTGTTGGCCCTGGCTGGGAGCTGATATTATGACACGTCCAAGCTTCAAAATAAACCTCTCTCTTGATACCGGGTTATTTTATTGGGTGCATCAGGCTTGAAAGAAACCTCATCCATCTTAAGAAATGTATTTTCCCATTTGCTGTATAAATACACGTACGTTCCCTTGCATCATACCACTCAGTCCGGCAGACAGATGAACAGGAACAACAGTGCTATGCTTCTGTTTCCATTTCTGTAATAAAACCGGCGCTGGGGATCTTAGTGGCAGGAATGGCTTGCCTTTATAGAGGATTCCTTGGTAAAACATACAGGTAGGGCATGCTGTTTGCCATTCTCGGCAGCTGTATTTGTATTGTAGAGAAACGGAGGAAAGGGAAGATAAGGAAATCTGAAGGGGTCCCCTTGCATCACACACAATTGGATTATAGGGTGTTAATTGGCTGGTGCTGAATTGAATTCCAACGTTCCATTTTATTTCTCATTTATAAAATGCATTTCACTATGACCACCACCCATGCTCACAGATATATTTTCAATGTATACTGTACACAAAGCGAGGATTATCTCTCCCCTCCCCCAACTCATCTGTTGAAAACATATGAAAGAGTAGCAGGGCAGTCCCACTTCTCAAGAGCCACACATTCAACAGCTGTGTGAATGGACCCCGTGTGCACTAATCAGCCAATCAGAATTGCTCCTTGCATCAAGAAGCCTTGTAAGTGGATGAATAATCATAATTAACTACCTGCTGCCAGGGGCCAGACTGAGAAGGAATGGTGGGGCCCATACCCTCTTCTCCTGAACCTTCCCAAGAACAGGAGGACAGTATAGGTTTAGAACAGTGGTTTGCAGAAGGGCATAGTTCAGAGGCTGCAGAGGGCAGAAGCTGGGAAATATTGGATAGGAACAGCAGGAAGAAGAAGAAGCACCACCAGGGAAGAGACAGCTGACAGACTCGGTGTCCTTGGAAAGCATTCCTGACCCGCCTTCCTCTCCCAGGACCAGGCAGCCATTGAGGGTAGTAGAGCAGAGAGCTCAGCGGCAGAAAGCTTAGATTAGCCAACACAGGAGTGACATAGAATAGGGGAGATGGAAGGGGGTGGGACTTTAATTGGAGCAATGCCATTATAGAGAGAGACTGCATTCCTTTGTCTCTTGCTGTGATTATTGAATAAACTAATTAGTAAGAACTCTTCTTTGTTTTTTCTCTGCCACCGTGGGAGGGATCTGATTCCCTAAAGCCTGACACCCGCACCCTTCTAGACATTGTTGGACTCTTACCTGCCATCAGCCCCAGCCAGCATGGTTGATGATCAGGGATGATGAGAGTTGCAATCCACCAGCATGAGGAAGGAAGCTTATCCATTCCTGTGTTGGACTATCCTGCTCATATCTGCCATTCCCCAGCAACTGTGGAATAAGAGGCATTCTGCCTCTTATTTAGTTATTGCATTTATATCTTGCTTTTCCTCCTGTGATCTCAAGGCAGCATGCATGGTCTGCCCCATCTATTTAACCCGCACAACAACTCTGTGATTTTGGTTAGGCTGAAAGATAGTGACTGGCCCAAGAACGCCCACTGAGGTTCATTTGAACCTGGATCTCAAACCATCATACTCAAATACTCTACTCACCATGCTACATTGGTTCTCAGCCTGCTGATTCTGTGGGTAGCACATAGGCACTACTGCAAGCTCCATGAGTTGAAGGAAAAGAATTGGCAGACCATGTATTACATTACATTCTTCAACTGCATTTAAAAAAATAAAAAAATAAAAAATCACTCCTTAATTTTTGGGAAAATGCCCAAGACAACTCAAAGCTTTTCCCTGCTGCTTTGCATTACCTCTGCAATTTTGATATGGATAGCTCTTAATTGAACATCTCCGTTAACTCTAATCATGTACACGACTCAATATCAAACCTACAGACTTCCTCTGTTCATTAGCTCCGATCTTGTACCTTTCACGAACAGTGTTGGGGAAAAAAATCCATTTCCAGCAAATATCTTTGCTAGCATGTGTCTGGATGGGTGGGTTTATGTATTGATTAAAGAAAAGCTGTGATTATATTTGAAATACATTAAACCTTGGAGTTGTGCTGGTCTCTCCAGAGAAATCTTGGAAGCTTTCTGGGGCTTTTCCTTGAAATTTCACATAAGTTTTCAAGCAAGAACATCCAGATTCACCCAGTTTGTTTTAGGTTAAAAACAGCTTTGCTGCCTGCATGGAGAGTTTCATCACTGTTGTGCCAAAATTGTTTTTCACGTGCCTCCCCCCAACACCCCCCAACACACACCATCCCCATCAATTACTAAGAAAAGAAATTGTGTTCAGTGAAATAAAATTTAATTGAATTCTCATGGGCTGCACTCACTTTTGAGCTGGCCAAATGATATCTCTGGTGGCCTGCAATATGCAGTATTCCTGGATGCCTGCACCTCCTGAAAAACCCACGGCTTTCCAGTAAGTGTGAGAAGCTGGAGATGCTGTCTCCCATGCTCCTAACAGCTGTTCAGCTACAGGTAGGTAGCCATGTTGGTCTGCCATAGTCAAAACAAAATAAAATAAGAAATCCTTCCAGTAGCACCTTAGAGACCACCTTAGAGATCAAGAAGGATACTGACAAGCTGGAACGTGTCCAGAGGAGGACAACCAAAATGGTCAAAGGCCTGGAAACGATGCCTTATGAGGAACGGCTTAGGGAGCTGGGTATGTTTAGTCTGGAGAAGAGAAGGTTAAGGGGTGATATGATAGCCATGTTCAAATATATCAAAGGATGTCATATAGAGGAGGGAGAAAGGTTGTTTTCTGCTACTCCAGAGAAGCGGACACGGGGCAATGAATTCAAACTACAAGAAAGAAGATTCCACCTAAACATTAGGAAGAACTTCCTGACAGTAAGAGCTGTTCGACAGTGGAATTTGCTGCCAAGGAGTGTGGTGGAGTCTCCTTCTTTGGAGGTCTTTAAGCAGAGGCTTGACAGCCATCTGTCAGGAATGCTTTGATGGTGTTTCCTGCTTGGCAGGGGGTTGGACTGGATGGCCCTTGTGGTCTCTTCCAACTCTATGATTCTATGATTCTAAGTTTCAGCTTTTTGTTTTCTTTTTGGTGGAGCCTTTTTACTTTTAAAGAAACCAGTGAAAAAGGTTATTCCCTTCCAGCTCTATATTCCTTTGATTCTATACCCACAATGTAACTTGTTGATCAACTTTGTTACATGCGTATATCTGAACCCATGTGTTCAGTGCACACATGACTCCAACATGCACTTCCTATGAGAGGAATAAAATCTTGAGTGTAGACATAGATGTGTATTTGTTTAAATGCATGCATATGTTTAACCTTCTACCTAATGAGGAACTCTCCAGACTTTAATAATAATTTAGAAAGACAAGCTGATGTGGGAATATGGAGAACTGAATTTATGGTTGCAAAATTGACAGAGTCACCTGTTCCTGGGAGCCAGCATGGCGTAGTGGTTAAGAGCGGTGGACTCGTAATCTGGTCAACCGGGTTCACATCTCCGCTCCTCCACATGCTGCTGTTGGGTGACCTTGGGCTAGTCACACTTCTCTGAAGTCTCTCAGCTTCACTCACCTCACAGTGTTTGTTGTGGGGGAGGAAGGGAAAGGAGATTGTTAGCCACTTTGAGACTCCTTAATTGGAGTGAAAGGCGGGATATCAAGTCCAAACTCTCCTCCTCCTCCTCCTCCTCCTCCTCCTCCTCCTCCTCCTCCTCCTCCACCTGTGCACACACCACCATTCAAATAAATTTGACAGTTTCCCTGAGTCCCAGCTTCTTAGTGCAAGCACACACACACACACACACACACACTTAACTTTATCATGTAGTGGTGGCTGAATTTGTGTCTACTCTTTCCTTATATCTAGCCAAGAGGTCTGGATATAATCCAGGCTTCAGAGGATAACAAATTGAAAGCTTCCCTGTCCTTTCTTATTATTTTCATTGGTTCAATATTACATGAGAAGGGATGGGAAGCAATGTGAAATGTGCAGACCTGGTGATAATGTGTGTGAGACCTGATGCTGTATCTGGACCCAGAAAAAATAAAAAAAACTGAGAAATCAAAGTGACAAGCAGGCACATAGGCAGGGAAATGAGAAGCACTGGTTTGGTTGGGCTTTCGGGAAGCAAGGAGAATTTCTCCTTTTCCCTCAAGATGGATTAAGCAAATGCTACCAACAGATAATTTTGAACTTCCTTTGTAATGTGTTATGGCTCGTCACATCCATGGATCCTCTGGCCTAGGAGGCAATCACATTGAAATGGGTGCTTGTTGAGAAAAAGCGTAAACCACACTAAGGCCCAGATTAGACTCGAAAGTCAGGAGAGGGGCGGAATCCCCTTCAACATTTTATTTTCCATTCCTGAACTTCCTTCATATCTTCTTACTAGGTTTCTCTCATGCAGTAGTGTCCCAATTCATGCTGAATTTTGCTTTATGCAAAATCAGTGGTAGCTGCAGAAAAGCACCCCCTTCCATCATGATATTTTTTTTTTTAACCAATCATATCCAAAATGGGGCTGAAATGGACCCTCCAATTTACGATCCCTTTCATGGCAGCAACAGAGACATTCCTAGGATGTTCTTTACCTGGGGTAGACCATAACAGAACCTAAAAGATCATCTCACCCCTTCAGCAGCGTAGCTTGGGTTGCTGGTGCCTGGGGCGGGCAAGCCACCAGAGCACCCTCCTCCACCAGAGCCAAGTGGGGCCACACTGTTCTGCTTGCCCCCGCAGGGGAGAGAATGACTGGCCGGTGTGGTCTGAGCTGCTCTGCCATTTTTGCCAGGGTGGGGATCCCCATGGAAGCCAGTGCCTGGTTCCACCCCATCCGAATTTTGCACCCAGGGCCATGGCCTGCCTGCCCCCCCCCCACTATGTCACTGCACCCCTTATATACACATCCAATCACTGCCCTTCTGCAGATACCATCTTGTCAGGAGGTCTATTCTGCTTGATGAAGTCATCAAGCAGAGCTGGACCTTTAGTCTTTGGTGTCATCTGCAATCTGGAACTCCCTTACCTAACACATTGGGCAATTGCCATGTCTGTTGTCTTTTGGGATACATATTGAAGACTCTTCCATAGGGATCTGTGGAACTTTAAAAAGACTGTGGTTGTCAAAAATTAAAATGTTACACGGCCTTTCCACAAGATTTAATGTATGTAACATATATATATGTTAGGCTGTAATAACACGCACCAAATCTGACATTGCAAAGGGGGGGAAAGCAACACCTGATAATCAGTTTTTTTTATGTCAGCCTGTAACAACAAGAAAAGTTCTTTTAATTTGAGTTGAGAGTTACATTTGATGGTGCTTCCATTATTCTGAGGTTTTAATGTTTTGTTTTGTTTTTAACGTTAATTGCAGCACATTCTGAGTTCTGTAGAGGCAGGAAACAAATATTTAAAAAAGAAAGGAAAGAAGGACTTCATTCGTTTCAGATATTACTTTATAGCTATTTAAAGCTACCAGCGCATTCCAGCTCAACAGTCCTAATATGGCAATTGCATGCAACTAGATCAGTCAGTTGTGGAAACCCGCCAGAAAAAGGTACATTTGAAGTAGCCGCCTAAAATGATAAAGAGGTCGAGCCAAACATCAATACAGAGGGACCACAGCATGCATCTAAGGCAGGGGTCAGCAAACTTTTTCAGCAGGTTCCACTGTCCCTCAGACATTGTGGGGGGGCAGACTATATTGGGGGGGGATGATGCAAGAGCCCCACGAGCCCTGGTGGCTGCTTACCTGTGACTTGCGAGTGGCAGGGGCTGATGGCAACGGTGGCGGGACGATGAGTGGCTCACGAAAGGGCTGCTTAAAATGGCGGCCGCTCAAGCGCTGCTGCTGCTTGCACCAACAAATCCCAGCCCCTTTCCTCCTCTAGGCAGGGCAGGGAGAAGCCAGGAGGAGGGAGGGAGGAGGCAGCACCACCACAACCATGTGAGGGAGAGGGAGGGAGAGGGAAAGAACATGCGCTGGCAATCCATGAGGCGTTTCCCGGACCGTCTGTGGGCCGGATCCAGAAGTAAATTGGGCCTGATCTGACCCGCGGACCTTAGTTTGCCTACCCATGATCTAAGGCTTTGATCCTAATACCATATTCCTCATATGACCCAATGACCTTAAGTGCCAAAGTAAGCAACTTGAATTGGGCTTGGAGAACTATTGGCAACCAGTATACCTGTTTTAATATATGAAAAATGTCTCCCACTACCAGCTTACTAGACATAATATTTTGCACTAGTTGCAATTTTTGGACCATCTCCAAGGGCAGCCCTCTTAGAACACATCACAGTAGTCCAACTTGAAGGTTGTGTGTGTGTGTGTGTGTGTGTGTGTGTGTGTGTGTTGCATTGCTTTCCTTATAATTTCTTGGAAGTTTTGCATGAGGAGCAACCTCCTAATCAGCCTTGAAAATGCACTTTTGATTAAAAAATAATAATCTGGTGATCATCTAGAGCAGGGGTGGCCAACTTCCAAGAGACTGCGATCTACTCACAGAGTTAAAAACTGGCAGTGATCTACCCCCTTTTGGGGGGTTCAGGTCAAAGTTGCTGAGCTTCTTTAGGGAAGAAGAAAACGACATTGAGCTCTTTTTTTTTTTTAGGAAGGAAAGCCCTATTTTTGGTGGTTCAGGTCATTTTAGGGGTGCAAGACAAAGATGTTGAGCTTTTTTTTAGGGGAGCCAAAGTTTTTTAGCCACTGATCTTCCGGTGATCTACCACAGACATCCAGTGATCTACTGGTAGATCACGATCTACCTGTTGGACATGCCTGATCTAGAGATACGTGGAAGCTCACTGAGAAACATTAGTACAGTCTCAGTGAAACTTTATTCGGCTGCCCCTCGAGATCCACCAGGTGTTTTGCCTCAGGAGAAAGTCACAAATTTACTTTGAACTTTGCTTTAGGGAGGGTAATAATACCAGTTGCAGCAGCCCTGAGGTTTATTGGCAGAAGAAAAAGAAGCCTGCAAATGATGCTCCTTTTCTCTTCATTAGCATCATAAGCAGATAAAAGTCACTGCTACTAGCAACATCTAGCAACATCCTAGGACTTTGTCTATTAGGTTGACCGGTCTGTGGAATTTTAATACTGAATAAAAAGGGCGGAGACCACAGCCTGCAGTACACAGCTACCATTCCACCAGGAATGTAGTTTGGCCTTAATTAAATAATTAGTCAAGTTCTCTGAGTGGTTCAGATGAGGGGTGCTCTGTAAGAACAAAGCTGTCTTCCTATTATCATTACTATCCTCATTGCTATCCCAACAGTGACTGCAAGATCAAAGGGAACATAACATGAATGGGCTTTGGTGCAGAGTTCTGTTGTTCCTATTGATTTTTCTGCAAAGCACTTTTCATGTGTATCAAAGTGCCAGGCGACAGAGGCACCAAATGATGCTGCAGATCCTGCGGCAGTCAAACTCGGAGGGTTCTTTCTTTTTTTTAAGGATGCAAATAACAAAATCTGCCGGAATGAGAGCAAGAAAAGAACTCCAAAAAGCAGCTCAAGACGCCTGAATGAGTTCTGTAAAAAGGTCTTGGCATGGGCAAAAATCAGAGAAGTATTTATATTTGGTCTTTCAGAAATATAGTGGAACGTAACACAAGATGAGTGCACGTTCCTGCATATTCTGCTGTATATTACTGGAAGTGGCTTTTACATCGTGTGAAAGCTAAAACATAATGTGGTAATCAACTGTCAGGGAAATGCAATAAACTGCTGTGTGAATGAAGCCATTGTCTAAGTCAGTGTTTCCCAACCTTGGGCCTCCAGCTGTTTTCAGACTACAATTCCCATCATCCTTGACCACTGTTCTTGCTAGCTAGGGATGATGGGAGTTGTAGTCCAAAAACAGCTGGAGGCCCAAGGTTGGGAAACACTGGTCTAAGTATTGCCACTTGTAGACCTCAGTAGGGAAGAGGATACAGACAAAACTAGAATTGCCTGTCATTGGCTCTAGCGCCATCTACTGTTCACCCCCCCCACATTCTGCCCTACCAGTGCGCCCTACACAATAGAAGAACTAGCAAGGGAGGAAAGGGTAGTGGCAGAAGTAGGGAAACTTGGAGAATTACTGGGTTTTCAATTGCTGAAATGGAATACTTGAAAGAAAGGGGGGGACCTCAAGGCGTTTGTTTTTGTGTTGATGTTTCTTCAGCATTTGATTTGAACAGTTGAAAGGCATGGTTCGTTTTTGATACGAGCAGGAGGGGTATCCCATATCTCAAGTAATAAATGAAAACAATCTGTGGTAATGAACACATTTCCTTTTCATTGAATAATCACCAAAAACATGAACTCGAGTTTCCTGCTGTGGGTGTTTGCCATTGTTATTTCTTTATTAAATGCACATCACTGCCCATAAATCAATATTGCCTGAATGGCTTGCAGACAACACAATATTTTTAAATATACAGTGTGCCATAATTAAACTGTATACAATAATTAACTGGAAGCATCCATATAATTAGTGCATGTAATAATACCCCCACCTCAGTTTTCTAGGATGGATGCTGAGACATGGAGAGGAAAATGAATACTTTCTTGAAACTATGGAACCTTCTCCTCTTCCTTTGATGCCCAAGTTGAAAGGATTGATGCAAAAACCCTGAGCACCCCATTGAGTCTTGCCATGGTCCTTCCACATAAGTTATGCTGTGTAAAAATCCAGCGTACCTAATCCAACCAAATCCTTTCACATTGCAAGTGTAGCCAGAGCATACATGCAAGAAGGAGCACATCAATTATTATCATTGCATTGTAAAAAAATTAAAAATAAATAAAAATGCAAACATTTTTTTGTGCCACCCCGCCTCTGGAATGCTTTCCCTTGGGGAATTCATAAGGTGGAGACAGCAATGCCTCTTTAAAACTTTTGTGTCTATCTAAAATTTCATGTTCTCTTGATTATTACATTTTGTTTTGTTTCGCACACTGTTCCTTAATTTTATTTGCGATGTACAGTTGTGTTGAGGGATATATATATATATATATATATATATATATATATATATATATATATAATGATTTCTGACTTTAACAAAATGTATACTGCCTGACTGTAAAATAATCAAACCTCTAAGTGGTTTTCAGAAATATAAAACATTACAATTATTGATAAAAAACAGTTAAGACAGGTGTTTAAAACAGTCAAATGTTTGCTAGCATCATGAGTAGCTAAAACACAATAGAAGAAATTTCAATGTTATATATATAATATATATATATATAATAGGAAGCAGCTTTATAGTGAGTCAGACCTTTGGTCGATATTCTTCCATACTGCCTACACAAACTGGCAGTGCCTCTCCAGGGCTTCAGGCAGAGAGTCCCTCCCAGCCCTATTTTGGAGAAGCCAGGGATTGAACCAGGGACCTTTTCCCATGCAAAGCAGATGCCTTTCCACTGATTTATGGCCTTTTCCTTAGAGGGAAGGGGTAGCTGGGGTCCCAAGCGCTCTCTCTCTCTCTCTCTCCCACACACACACACACACACACTAATAGCAATACCTTGAACTTGGTGGGGAACCAGTGCAGATATTTTGAATGCTGTTGGGGCAAAAGTGTCTCTAGCCCTTTTCTCTCTCTTTCTGAAACTGTAGTATTGTTGTCGTTCAGTCGTTCAGTCGTGTCCAACTCTTCGTGACCCCATTGACCAGAGCACGCCAGGCACACTTATCTTTCACTGCCTCCCACAGTTTGGCCAAACTCATGCTAGTCGCTTCGAGAACACTGTCCAACCATCTCATCTATATTCAACTGTAGTATAGGAAAGTGCAAAGCAGTGTTTGCTGTTCTCTAAGGTTATTTTCTATGAGCCATGCATATGTTAGATCAGGCAAAAAAATCTCATCTGATTTGTTTTAAAGTGAATTTCTTTTGGTAGGAAGGAAGAGAATTAATCAAAATTGACTGCTAAATTTTGATTTAAAATGTGTGTTTCCTGGAGAGCAGAGGGATCCAGTATGAGTTGGATGGCCATCTGTCATGGATGCTTTTGTTGAGATTCCTGCATTGCAGGAGGATGAACTAGCTGGCCCTCAGGGTCGCTTCCAATTCTACAATTCTATGTAAACCACTTAGAGATTTTTTTTATATTATTATAATTATATTAAGCAGTCTATCTTCTTTAAAAACGATAATGCATACATACATATCATTTCCTTGGAGTGTTTTCCCTAATGTGCTGGACCATGAGTCATCACTTCTCTGGAAAGATCTGATGGAAATGTAGTGCTTCTAAACATTCATCCACAGAATAAAACCTCCTTTGTTCTCTGAGTAACTGAGTACCATCAGCCTGAAGATTCAAGAAATCAAACAGTTTTTAATTTTGCATAGACCCCGCAAAGAGATTCAAAGACTTGTGCTTCATCCTCCCTTTAAAAAGAGTTGGGCTATATAAAAAGAAATAAGACACCAACAGCCAAAAGTATGATCTTTTGAAATCAGTAGGCAAACTTCTGCCTTTTTTACCTTCACATTGCCTGTTCTTTTCCTTTCTGTCCCTCCTCTTGCATGGACAGGCAGAGTCCCCCAAACCCTAGGCGACCTCCAAGCGGAATAATGACACAAGACAACATGCTATGGGATTAAAATTGGCCACAACTTTATTAAGATTCAGATGTAGGGAGACCTTGGCTCAGGCATTGGGCGTTTATCCTTCCCAGCCCCCAGCAGGGGTCTGGGAAACATCAGGGTTATCCAGAATGTGTGGGGATTGGGCTGGCTCTGGAGAACATATGTTCAAGCAGAGAGCCTGCCCCCCATTTTGCCACCAAAGCAATGGGGAGAGCAATGACAACCTCTCGCCGTATGGACAATGCCCCCCCAATACCCCTTTAATGGGCAACCCTGTTATTGCCGCCACACTGGGGGCGTGGAGTCACTGCCCCACACCCCCCCCCATTTAGGAAGATGACTAAAGGATTCTGCCCAAGGCCTGAAACTGCCAAAGTTGTGATGAATTGCTACGGGAAAGGTGAAACCTGCCTTCAACAGCAGCCTCGGCATAGCAGTGCCTGCGTGCCTGTGTGCCTGTGGGGAACTGGTTAACCTGCAAAGTAAGCGTTAATTGAGGGAGTGGAGGGTGGGAGAAACTCTGGAGCCGACTGCTGCTTCTCAGGTAAGCCACACCCTCTATAATGTGGGCTGCGTAGTCCCTCCCCTTACCTGGCCAATCCCTTGGCAACGCCTCCCCCAGGCGGGATTGGACGGTTAGCTGGGTAGGCGGAGACCCCAGGTATCCCTTCTGGGGGATGGCAAAGCCAGTCCGAACTACCAGGTGTCACCCAGGAATTCAGGGGGCTGCACACAACCACACAAACATCGCCCCCCATTTGATGTGGGGAGCGGTCATTCTCGCTAGGTTTTTTCTCTCCTTTCAAATGCTTTTTCCTCTTTAACCTTTAGGATCAGGGGTGGAGGATCTCAGGCCTGGTGGGGGGAACAATATTAGCCCCCAAGCTTTAGTCCTTTTAAACTCTTCCCAGGACACACTGCTTGTTGGCCTGTTTAGCACATGCACACACATGTTCTCATTTGTTTGTTCATAAGTCTCCTCACTCCCTTTTCCACATTAATCTTTGCTGGGGGGGGGGGGATGGACCTGCAGCATAAATACAATATTTAAATATGTGTTTTAAAATACATATTTTTTTCTATTCTGCACCAGGTGATGAGAACAGTTTCTCTTTCTGGAACGCTCATCAGAGTAAACCCATGGCAGAGAAACTCTGGTCCATGGATGTCATCAGGCCTGTTAGTGCTCCAATTTTGCTCCATATGGCCATTTTGGGCAAGGCAAACTGACCTGCACACTTGTCAGGTGCAGGGATGGTAAGGGTACCACCAAAGGGCCAAAGGGTACCACCATTTTGTAGGTGCTGCCAGTGTACAAAGCTGTGTGTAAAACACATTTGATGTCTGAGTCCCCCTGAATATGCCCAAATTGGCATGGAACTCAGCCAAAGCCATTGCACAGCCCTAGTTTAATCCTTGATGATGATAAATTGTTACCCACCTTGTCAATGCAACTAGGATTTGTATAGCAGTCAACTGGGGAAAGAACACACTTGTCATTTATTTGAGATGCCTAATAAAATATGGAATATAGCCATTTTATCTAAACTGACTCAACATATAGGTATGTATAAAGATCAACATCAAAACACATTTGTGGAACATGATGTTTTGGAGCAGGCATAGGCAACCTTCGGCTCTCCAGATGTTTTGGCCTACAACTCCCATGATCCCTAGCTAACAGGACCAGTGGTCAGGGATGATGGGAATTGTAGTCCGAAACATCTGGAGAGCCGAAGGTTGCCTATGCCTGTTTTGGAGTAACAGACAACATTCAGCTAATTTCTTGCTTTTATTGTACTGTAATAGCCAAATGTTTGTATTGTCTGTTCTGGTTTTTTCATATTGGTTCCTAATGTTAGAAATTGCCTAACACAAATCTGAGCCCAAAAGGTAAAGCTGAACAGGGATGAGGAGCCTATGATCCTCCAGATGTTGGTGGATTACAACTCCCATAACTCCTGACCATTGGTCGTGTGAGCTGGAGCTGATGTGGTCTGGCATCATCTGTAGAGCCTTGGATTCCCCATTCCTGATACAAACTGAAAGGAAACGGAAAAATATGCCAAGTCTCTGATACTCCCAAAGAGACCATAACCTGACATCTGCCAGGCTGGTAAGAACACAGTCCCTCCAATTAGACAATCTGGGTTTTCGGTGCCAAGGTTACTGATCACTAGGGATGGGCAAATCAGTCAATTTCAGATTCTCATTTTCCCCATCTTAAATCCACTTCTCAATATTTCTGCAAGAATTTGCAGACTAAAACAAAAACAAAAAATTAAGTGCCCATCAAAATTCATCAGAATTTTTGCACATTTATGCAGAACAATTTTCCCATATCTAATGTATTTCTGCATGCTATTTTCATTAATATATGTACGCATATGCAGACTTTATCCTAGTTTATGCAGTTTTGTATGCATTCCTTGGCTGAAGAACTGCTTTGCAAAATTTCCAAGAAGTGTGAATTTCCAAAGATGACTGTCTTTCCTTTCACATATTGTTTTGGAAAGTGTGAATTAAGTGGATTCACTTTTAAATGCAAACAGAATCTAATTCCCCTTGCATCCCTAGTCCCTCCCAAAAGTATTGGTATTTATATAGGACAAGTGGTACTTCCTACCTAGCTGTGCCTACCCATTTTTAGTTCTGATAACAGCTACCCCTGATACTAAGGACAAATCTACAATTACTGTCATCATTACCCATTGTACAAAATAAAATATAATATAGGCCTATAGATTTCCCACCCTTTTGAAAGCAGAGGAGAAAAAGATCCTCAAAGCTATATTCATTTTTGTTACCAAGTGCAAATCTTCAGTTCCGATCCTATCTCAGCTTCCTGGCAATTATTTTAAAAAGTATTTTCATAACTCCCACTTGCTCAAAAGATTATGAGATGTCTTTTGAGCAGGTTTATGTTATCCAACATTGCCGAAGCAGCTCATTGGATAGGCTAGAAGGTGTGTTGCATGTAGATCAAAGCAAGAGAGAGAGGGTGGAGCACCCCCCAACCTAACTATGACTCTTTTCAGAGGGGCAAGGGGAGGCGGGGAGAGAGGGAGTCAAAACCTGTCACATCTGGATCCGTGTTGCAGGTAGTTGTACTTACATCTAGAGCTGGAGTTGGTATTCTCCGGCATGAATTCACCATGCTCACTTACTGGATCTAGAAGGGAAGAAGCAGAACATAGTGCTACGTTGTCATTGAAAGAAAGTCTTCCAACATCAGGGCAAACCCTATCATTAGACAGAGTGAAATGACCCCTTCAGGTGGCAGATGCAGGAGAACAGTGTAATATCACCAGGTGTAGTGGAAGGCCCACCAGCAGCATTGAAGCACTGTCCAGTTGTCAGTCTGTTCAGCTTTTGTACATGGAATGGGAGCAGGCACCACCTTGACTTTTTGCCTCAGGCAGGAAAATTCCTTGGGCCATCCTTGTGCAAGATTATACCAAGCTTCATCAATCCAGAGACTTAGCATGGTCTGCTTCCATACACCAGGCTGCTTCCATACACCTATTCTAGTCCCACACAACGAGGTAAGTAGGAAGTTGCCCTCTACCAGATCAGTTGACCACCTAGCCCAGTTTGATCTTCTCAGAAGCTAAACTAGACCTCTAGTCCCGGCCTGCCCACTCTGCCTGGTAGCAGCTCTGCAGGACCACAGGCTACCACAGGACCCATCACCTGCTACCTGATGTTTTTAACTGAAGATCCCATGGATTGAACCTGGGACCTTCTGCATAAAATGCATGCACACTGACACTGACCTTTTACTAAAGCTGGCTTCAAGTCCATGCCATAATGTTCCACAGAAGTTCACCACAATTAACTGGCTTCCACTTGGGTCTCCACTCTCAATCACCTCCCCATCAGTCACCTGGGGAAGTAAAGATTGCCAGTCCTTCTTTAAGCCCCATGTACCATCACAGTTCAGCAACCACAGGTGATCTGTGTAGATTGGAATCGGTCTCTTTCTTATACACAAGTCATTGTTGCTTCCCAGACACACAGTGTATTGATTGCAAGCTCCACTATTCCTCCTCAAACCCCATTAGTTTCTCATGCACCATTCTGCAGCCTGCTGACAATGATTCCAGCAACCTCTCCCCTGTAGCACTACCAACTAGGCACCAAGTTTGCTTTATAAGGGTCCTAGGCCAGGGAAGGCAGGGGGGTATACTTGCCCCTTGCTGGTTCCAGCAGCCTCCCCTCTGTAGCAATACTTGGCCAGGCAGCAAGCCCCTGCTGTAAGAGAACAGACGACATTAAGCACTGAAGTTTATTAAGTAGCTTTCACCTGAAATTGTGGCAGGAAAAATATTGCAAAGTGTTTTGTGCTCAAGTGAACTAGATAATAATCATATGCTAATAGTAAGTTCTAATTTATAGGTGTCCATGAATAACGGCTATCTCTTCCAGCAGTCTCCATAAATAACCCTGTAATCAAAGCTGTGTGCACACATTTTTTAAACAAATAATAATCAATTGCTATTGCATACAGTATTTTTTTTTCCTCTCCAAAAGAACTTTACATCAAGGATAGTACTTGTGATGTTCTCCCATAAAGTCCAAAATTCTGCCTTTCACCCACAATGGGACCAGGGAAGTTCACAACATTGTCGCAGCTCTAGGATAGCTCATTCGGTAGAGCACGAGACACTTAATCTCAGGGTTGTGGGTTCGAGCAACACTTGGGCAAAAATAAATCCTGCATTGCAGGGGGCTGGACTAGATGGCCCATGTGGTCCTTTCCAACTTTGCAACTGTATGATTCTATGAATAAAAACAGAGGCAACTTTTTAAAAAACAACAACTCACCAATCAATATAAATATAAATATTAAAGAACAACTAAATAAATTACCCTATTAAAACAACACTGTTGGTGGCCAAAGGCCTGTCTAAACAAACAAAGGTAAGTTGGTTGCTTTGATTGACATCTTATGCTCTATTACAATGTGTTGTGGAGGTTATTGGGTTGTTGTTTTTATTTTGATTATGTACTTTGTGGTTTTATATTCTGATTTTATCCTGTGAACCGCACTGAGACCTGTGGAATAATAATAATAATAATAATAATAATAATAATAATAATAATAATAATAATGACAGAGAGGGGGGACATGGAACTCCATGATATGCACAAGGCGTGCCATGAGAACCCTGAATGTAATTCACTTAGTGCACTGATGGGCAGCTTCTGTTGTCTTTGTGATCACTGTCTTCTCTCAACTGTGGTCTGAGAGCTAGGAGTGGTCAGCTGCGTATCAACCATAATGGCATAAAACAGAGGTGGGGAACATTTTGCTCACCAGATCTTTGTCCCATCGTCCCTCACCTTTGACTATGTTGTCTGGGGCTGATGGGAGCTGGGATGCCACCATTTCTGGAGGACAATGGGTTCCCCTTCAATGTCAAACAACATTCGAAATCTGAGAGAGTGAGAGGCCATTCCAGTCCTAATGGATGAGCAGGGCTGTGTCATCCAGTGTTCTGTGCCCATTAGTGCAAGGGCTCTTTCACTAGAAGACGGGTGAATTTTTAAATATTGCTTAACAGAGGAATCCAATGTAACCAGTTGCACTAGCAGAAACTCATTGTGCAACAGATTGCGCAAATCTATCATGCAACCAAGTTACCAGCAATCACACAATCAATTGCTCTGGAAGAGAACTATGGGAATTTTGGCTTTGTGAGTGGAATATGGGATTCCAGCAACTCTCCGCACCCTTAACAAACTGCAGCACCCAAGATCCTTTGGGGGAAGCCATAACTGTTTAAAGTGCTATGATACTGCTTTAAATGTATGGCGCAGATGAGGCTTTAGTCATAACTTTCGTTGGATCTGCTCTGAGTAAAGCTTAGCTGAATATCACCCTCAGTGTTCCATAGTTCTCCTTTGTTAAAGGTTACAAAGTGCCTTGGCCCTAGCTCTCCAGTTACCTGGATCTTTCCTCTGGGCATCAAAGCAAGGCCTACTATTGTGGGGTGGGGAATATGGAGGTAGTCTGCAGGCTTGAAAGGTTAATGCTGAAGTGGATAAAGCTGCTGGCCAGGGCTGGTGGACCTGTGGCCCTCCAGATGTTGGTGGACTACAACTCCCATCATCCCCGACCATCAACATGCTGCCTGAGGCTGACTGGTGTTGGAGTCCAACAACATCTGGAGGTTCACAAGTTTCCCAGTCACTGCTGCAGACTCTCCTTACTTTGCAAATGAGTTTATCTCCTAGAGAAAGAGCAGCCATGTCATGTTGTATGTGCACATTTCAAAATTTTATTGCCTCCAGCTTGTTGCTTGTAGGAAACCTGGAAAATGCACAAAGACTTTCTTGATCAGGAAAGCTTTTTAGGGTAATTGGAGGCTAGTTTCTAGGGTGGCTATCTGTCAGGGTCTCGTTCCCTTTGTAGTGTGTTGCTCATGAGTAACCACCGATACCTGCATTAACTATAACTATTTATTGTGCCTTAGCTATTTACAGCAAGAGCTCTGCAAAACCTGTCTGCTCAGTCGGTATCAGTTTCCGGAACTGGGAGGTGTCCGTTCGCCCGCCAGCATCACAGCCTTGGCATTCTTAGACGACGTCTGCGTCGCCTTCTTCCCCCTCTCTGCTGGTCCTCCTCCGGAACTGGCATCTCACCCTCCGCCTGTCTGTGGCTGACGGTGCTGGGTCTCTGTCCTCCCCTCTCAAGCCCTGGCACCTCCCTTTCCTCAGGAGATATCTCATGACAGGGGCTGGATGAGGATGAAGTGTCCATGGAGATTATTGGCTGTGGTTCCCTATAACACAGTGAACCCTCTTCCCTTATGAGTCACTTTCTCTCCCCCCATCTCTGGGCTGTTTCCCTCTCTCCCCCTCCTCCTCACGAGGAGGCACTCTTTCCCTGACACTATCCATATGCCCTTCTTGACAAAGCACAGTGCTCTGTTTGAAGGAGCCCTCTGTTTGAAAGGCTGCTGTTTAGATCTGGTTTATGGTAAAGGCCAATAGACAGAGAGAGCGGGAAGGGCTTTGGTAACCCAGGATAGCAGACTGAAAAGGCACATTGGGCATCTGGCTGCGGCCTCATTTCCCACTGTGGTGAAATGTCTCTGTAGCTCTATTTAAAGCACCACAAGTATTTCTAAATGTGAATCTATATAAATTGACACAAGCAATTTTTATGCAAATAAGTATATAATTTTGGGTTCATTTTTGGTTATGCATAAGTGCCCCCCCGCCATTTCTTTCTGCATTTTGAGTGTGTTATGGATGTAGCTTGCTGTTTTATTATTTTAATTGATGCTGTTAATTTCTATTGTGGTCTTATTGGTTTGCTTATGGTTTCTTTGTAAGTTTCTTTCAGAGCCCATTTGGGGCACTAATGATGAGCACAAATTCTAGAAACAAATGGGAAGCTCTTATTCACTTTTTTTTAAAAAAAAAACAAATAAAAATATTGTTGCTGTCTACTCCTCTTCACTCCCATTTTGCTTGAAAAAAAAAGAGAATCAAGAGGAACACTCCATATAGCCTTTGAACCAACCAAACCTCTTCCTTTCCTGCTGTCACTTCCCTTTTATATGCCCAGATCCTTGGCTATCTCTTATCACATTAGGGCTCTTCAATGCTGCTCCTTTTATGCAACTGCAATGATGACAAACTCTAGGAGATACAGCAATATAAATATGTGTATGTAAATAGAGCTGGAAAAGGAATCTGTTTTAAACTGATTTTTATTTTTATTTTGCAAAGAATGATGTTTTTAATGGATCAAGCTTTGTCCCTAAAATTCAAGTCCCAAGTGGTGGAATATTTCTACAACTTCATTTTATAAATATTAACACCTGTTTATACAGTTATATGCATTGTGGTATGTTGGTTACTTTAGGAAACCTAGAGTTTATATATTTATCATACAGAAACATATATCTATGTCCATATGCATACACAAAATGCATACACAAAAAGTAGTGTATAATAATGCATACATTGTGCAATAGTTGTATATTTAGCAGAACCTGTAATAAAGACCCTCACTTCTTGTTGAGATCAAAGAATCTGATAAAATTTAAAAACTGGATGGATATGCTCAAAATTGAGATTTTTGGCAAATTTCATCCCTGCTGAAAAAAGGTAACCAACCATGTCTGTTGTGAATGCAGATCTGAGATGCACATCCCCACATCCAATGAACAAATTAGATCTAGAAAGCATCCAGAAGCACTAGTTGTTAGACATGTCCAGTTGCCTGTGACTGCACCTGGATCTGGGACCAGTGGCAAAGCTGCATGCTCCACTACCAGGGGCGTGGCTGGTGCCCCCGGGGGTGTGGCGTGTATCCCAGGGGCGTGGCATGCATCCCAGGGGTGTGGCACACATCCCAGGGGCGTGGTGCACATTCTGTGGGCACGGCACCTGCACCATGGGGGGGGGTGCACTGCGCATGTCCAGGGGGGCCACTGCGATGGCAACCTGCTGGAATAGTGGTACCAGGGGTGGTCCATTCCCTCTGCACTCCCGTTCCTCCACCAGTATCTGGGACATGAAGGTGCCACCTTTTACTTTAAAATTGCTTTTGAGAGTAGGCAGAATATTGGACAAAGTTTGGCCTTCTCACAGAATGTTCCTCTCACATCTTTCTCTACACCTCAGAACTGAGGTCATGCAGGTGGCACTGTGGTCTAAACCACTGAACCTCTTGGGCTTGCTGATCGGAAGATTGGCAGTTCGACTCTGTCCTGTTACTCTGTTCCAGTTTCTGTCAACCTAGTAGTTCGAAAACATACCAGTGCAGGTACATAAATAGTTACTGCTGCAATGGGAAGGTAAACGACATTTCCATGTGCTCTGGTTTAGTGGTTTAGTCTTGCTGCCCCATGACCTGGAAAGCTGTCTGTGGACAAACGGCGGCTCCCTCGGCCTGAAAAGCAGGATTAGCACCACACGTTCAGTTGCCTTTGACTGGACTTAACCGTCCAGAGGGTCCTTTACCTTATACCGCAGGATAGACCCCACCTCACTTATCATGCACAGTGCAGTGAAACCTTCACTAAGCTGGCTGGAGCTCATGAGAGTTGTTGTCCAGAACAACCAAGGGGAAAGAACTAGCTTGGCACTTCTCGTTGTGGCTTGTCATACCAGGATGTGCCTGAGCCATCTCTTGGGCATTATTGCTTTCACGTTTAGTTCTCTGCTGCAAACGTCAGTCTGCTGCACATTTTTTCCTCCAAGGGCAGCGTGCATTAAAGTTGTTCTTATTTATGCATCCTCTGTGTGGCCTTTGCTTCATGATACTTTCTGCACAGAAAATGTCAAGGGTTTCTTTGAACAAAAAGGATATTACAGAAAATCCTGATGTTAGAGGAAGGCTATGAAGTGTCTCTATATCTGTGCCTTGCTGAAGCCACCATCATAGCTGCCTGCCTTTAGAGCCTCGTGCCAGAAGAGGAAACAAAAGAACTTTGCATAAGGAAATCGAATCACTTGATTCTTTGCCACGCCTTCCAAAACTCACAGTAGGTATTCTCAGTGATCCCTTCTTTTTGAGACCCTGCAGCAGGGATGGGAAAGCATTTTCAGCCTGAGGGCCACATTCCCATCTGGGCAGCCTTCTAGGGGCCAAAAGCAAAAGTGAGTGGAGCAATTGCTCATAGAAACATAGAACCACAGAGTTGTAGAGTTGGAAGGGACCCCAGGGACATCTAGACCAACCGCCTGCAATGCAGAAATCTCATCTAAAGCATCCATGACAGATGACCATCCAACCTCTGCTTAAAAAAAACCCAAGGAAGCAGAGTCCAGAACCTCCCAAAGGAGACTGTTCCACTGTCAAACAGCTCTTACAGTCAGAAAGCTTTTTCCTGATGTTTAGTCGGAATCTCTTTTCTTGTAACTTGAAGCCACTGGTTTGAGTCCTACCCTCCAGAACAGGAGAAAACAAGCTTGCCCCATCTTCCATGTGACAGCCTTTGAGATATTTGAAGATGGCTATCATATCTCCTCTCAGTCTCCTCTTTTCCAAGCTAAACATACCCAGCTCCTTCAACTGTTCCTCATAAGGCTTGGCTTCTAGACCCTTGATCATCTTAGTTGCCCTCCTCTGCACACGTTCCAGTTTGTCAATATCTTTCTTAAATTGTGGTGCCCAGAACTGGACACAGTATTCCAGGTGTGGTGTGACCAAGACAGAATCAAGTGGTACTATTACTTCCCTTGATCTGGACACTATACTTCTATGCAGCCTAAAATAGCATCATCATCATCATCACCATCATCATCATTATTTACCCCTCTACAATAGGCTAGTTCCTTCACACTTCTCTCTTTATTCCCCCGCCCCCACAGGCAAGCAAGAAACATTATTTGAGTTCATGAACACATTCTAACCATGCAAAAACATCCTAGAAGGATAGAAAACAGGTTTGGACTGGGATGTGATTTGGGAGAGGGTGAGGCCAGAGAAGAGCCATGGACAAATAGAAAGGCTTAGAGGGCCACATTTTGCCCCCAGACCTATGGTTTCCTATCCATGCCCTACAGTTTCTTTAAAAAAATCTCTTGGTCACAACTACCCAATCCAGGGGAGAATTAAGGAAAGATAAGCTGTTGGAAGTACCCACGGATTTGTGACTGGAGTAGGGATGTCTGAAGAACTCAGTTTCTTCTGCATTTTAATGCAAACCTACCCAGTTCACACTTCCTGAAACAACAAGCAGGCAAAAACACAGCTATCCTTCAAAATTCACACTTGCCATCACACCCGAAACAAGACTTGAGATAAAACATTATGGCTAAGCATATTATGTTTATTAAATATAAAAAATTAGAGAATCTGCAAACAAACCTAATTACCCAGATTAGCAAAATCAAATTCATCTGGGCAGGTGAATTATGCATTAAAGGGGGGGGCATCCAATCCCTACCATCCCCTGGGCATGTTTACGGCCACACACTGTGGCCATGCAGCAAGGTTTGGAAATAACTCTCCTTCCCTGCTATGTGTAGCTTGAGTGTGTGAACCCAACATGCACACCATAGTCCCACCAGTCAGTGATCAACCTGCTGTGCATACCAAGCTGAAAAGGAAGCCCACACTCCCAACTCAGAGCCCATGAAAGGTACCAAAACAAAATAATGCCTCGGTTGTCGAAGTGCCCATTTCTTAAATATTCTTACCTGCCTGGGCAAAATGCAGATTTTATTTATTTATTTATTTTCATCAGATGAAATGTAACTTGCCCTTTAAAGGTTTCAGCTGAGCAGCGTCAGTTATAAGCAAGTCCTTTACTTTTGTGTACTGTAGCTGTAGCCAGTGAAGCAATGAATGGGCCATGCACTGGTTCAAAGGCAGTGCATGGCAAAATGCAAATTGAGCCATATTCAGAATAAACAGTGATATTGCATCATTCACTACACCCAGGGCACACGAACATGCATATACGAATGCACCAGGCAGGACCAGGGACAGGGCACGATAAACAAAACCCGCTGCACCAGCCCAACCCTCACCACCGCTGCCGGGTGGACGGGCGCACGGAGGGTTTGCTGTGCTGCACCACCTGCCCACCCATGCAGGGGGGAGCCTGACCAGCTCGCATGGCTCTGGGCAGGTGCATCCCCCCAACACTAGCCAGGTGGCCATTGAATGAAGGGATCAGAGGTGTGGCAGCAAGGCCAGACCAGCCTCCAGGGCCCAGAGACACCCGCTGGCAGGTAGGGTGGGGATCTTTGCATGGGGGCACCTGGCACGCACCCCCTCAAAATCACACGCCTGTTGCTACGGGCCCCCCTGATGCTCCTCATGCTATGCCACTGAGAAAAAAAATGCTCCTCCAGTCACACTGGCAACACCCAACAGTGTGAAGTAGGCAAAAATGGGACTCACAGAGGCTAATCAGGGGTTACTGCAAAAAAAGATCCTACTCAGATATTAGCAAAGCCCACACTGTAAATGGCAAAAAGGCAGGTGCCAAAAGAGGAAGGAAGAGTGTGGGGTGAAATCAGTTTAAATAGCCTGGTCTCCACACCTTACCTCATTGGGCTAGATAGCCCACAGGCCTCTCTCCATTCCTACCCATCTTACCACTCTCCTCTTCTTCTTCTGGAGGAGGAGGGTTGTGATTCGAGGACCCTACTCCCGCATGTCAGGAATAAAACACAATGACACATAGATTTTAGGTTAAATGGAGGTAAAAAGGCCACAACTTTATTGGTTACAGCATGTGAGTGGTATTGGCTTAGGCATTGGGTTGAACAGACTATAGTTGACTCCCCCCGCAGAGCGTGGAGTCACTCAAGGGTTAACCGCCCAAGAGGCGGAGCCTGTTGATGCAAGATACAACTGGAAGCTCCACCCCCTGAAGTCACCGGAAGTCGTGCCATGGCCCCTAGCCACCAACAGGGCATTGGACAGGATCCACAACCTCCGGATTCCTTTACGGAATACCCAAAATTTAGGAGGGTTAGGCGATGGCCCGAACCTTGCCCTCCAACACCACACTAAACCCAATGCCTAACCGCCAATCTAACAAAGTTGTGACAATTTGCTACAAGGTAGGCGCAGGAATGACGCAGAATGGCGGAGAGGGGCCGCCGCGGCTGCTAAGGTGCAGCAAAACCCCGCCCCCAAGTCAGCCCTATTGGCTGACTGCTAGGGGCATGGCGCGGCGGCGGGGCAGGTAAGGCTGGGGCGAAACGCCCCCCGCCCAGGTGCTGGAGCCGGCTCCCGCTCACAACCCCTCCCCTCGCTGAGGAGGAGAGGCTATGTAGAAAATTCCCCTCCCCTCTAGAAGGGGAGCAGCAGTCTCTAAATTTTGCACTGCAGTTCTCCAGCTTAAAAAGTGCATTAAAAATGTATACTTTGGGGGGAAGTGTGTATTAAAATGCACATGCTAGTGAAAACAACACACAATGATTCATTATATTGGAGAAGTGGCTTATAAAAATGTGTCTACTACACAACAAAAATGTACATACCAAAATGATGTGATTTTTTTTTAAAAAAAAAAATCATGAATGGATGCAGAGATGTGGTGAACTGGAAAAGGAAGAAGATGAAAAACTGAAAGAAACTTAAATGGACAGATTCACCCATGCCAAAATAGGAGAGAAAGAAAGTGGGAGGGTGGGTGTGAGAGAAAGTCTCCTGGAGCCAGGAATGATCTATAACCTCAAGCATAATCTTGATGCTTAGTTCTGAATGCTCTTTATTCTCTCTCACACACGGAGGCCCTTGTCAAAACTGTCTGCCATCTTTCCTACCAGCACTGACAGTTTGGAGCCCTCCAGGGAATCAAAAATCAAAAGCACTTGAGAGTTTATCCCCCCTGGACTGCTTGCTCCTCTCTTATCTGTGAAGCGGCTGAAGCAGGAGATTGTTGTGGTCTTGATGGATGGCCAGCCGAGAAAAGGGTAGGAGATGGGGAAAATGAAACCATGCCAGCAGGTAAGGGCCCAAAGTTGAGTTGTTCTCCAATAAAGCCTCCAAGATCTAGAGTTGCTTCAAATTAGTACACACCACAACATCACCTTCTCTGGACATTTATTTAGTTCCAATGCTGCTTTAGACCTTTTTCTTTCCCTTTGAGCAGTTACGCCATGACCCCCTCTTCCTCTGTTGATGTTACAGTCTACAACATCATTTGCTCACTCTGCCATTTAATCTGATTGGCTGTGATGGTCCAAGTGATTTTTTTTAAGGTTTCTAAAACATCTAGTATTATCATGGATGTCAGCAGCAAACATGAAAAAATGTGGATTTCTGCAGCCAATAAGATGTAGTTATTTGTGTGGACAAATGGGTCCTGCAAGAGGTGGAAGGGGGACGGGGAGGAGGTCATGATGATAATGTCACAATGATGATGCCACGATGGTGGTGGTGGTGATTAAAAATGGCCCTAGGAAGTACAGCATCAAAACAACATGAATGTGTTTGAACAAGCACTCAAAAATGAGGGACACTTTTTACATTTGGGGCGGGGAACCCAGAATGAACCAGGTAAAATCAGCTCCACTCAGACACAGATCTCGCTGAGCAACTGTGGGCGAGTAATTGCCTCTCAGCCTAATTTGGTTCTTCATCTTTCATCCACTGCCATCCACCAAGTAAGGCTGAATTAATGGTGTTAATTCAGGGGTGTGACAGGAAGTAAAGTCTGGTAAATGGCTGTTTACTCGCTCTTAGGTGGTAGGATGGAAACATGGGGTTTGATGGAACATGAGATGGAGGGTTCTTCAAGCATGTACAGACAAGGGAGGGGGAAATTGTTTTTTTTTAAAAAAAAGTGCCAATTTTGAATATGAACTCAATTTGCACTTTTGTTGAGCACCTGTGTCAGCCCCTAGCACAGTCAGAGGGTGAATCAGCAGTGCACGTAAAACCCATTTCAGCCTTTACCTGCCCCACACATGATGTCATATGTGATGGCAAGCATAGGACAGGTGGGAATCCGTTAGATGAAATGGCCTCCCATGGGGAAGCCTGGTGGGACTAATTAGGCTTATGGGTTGGAGCCCCCCCCCCCGGTTGCTATTAACTGCATGCTGTACAGTCCACATTGCAGCAATGAAAAGGGTACACAATATATGAGCCTTCCATATCATGCATTAGCAAAGACGCTCCCATCAACCTTTTCCAAAGTGCCTTTGACCACAGACCATGTTCTCTCGCTGTGTCGGAGAGCTAACATGCTCAATTTTCATACACTTATGAAGCACCGCTATGAAGCAGATTACACACAGGTTTGAGTCTAGGGCAAGGGAAGGGAGAATTCACATCATGATTTGAAAGACTACACTTGGATTAATTAAATATTAGATTGCAAAAAAAGAAAGAAAAAACCGAACACATTTTATGAGTATTTGCTGTGGTTATTTTTTCCATAGCTCATATGATAAATAGAGATGCAGGTGTTCCTGAGGGAAAACTGCCTGCAGCTGAAACACAGCAGCAGAGAAAAGGATTGTGCCCTGGCCTGGCCTCAGAAGATGGAGCCCATGACATGCAGGCTTCTTGCCAGGACTGTTCAGAGGCAGAGGAAGAATTAGATGAGAGCTTTGAGCTTGATGCAGGGAAGGGGCCAAATAGTCTATCAGGAAATGTCCCTGTCCCTCTGGTGCCAGATGTCTGAGTAGAGAGGGGAGAACTGCCCACCCCCCCCCCCGTCTCCTGCTAGCAGGATCAACCAGGGAGCCATTCGCGCATGTATGCAGCTTGTACCATCTTATTAAATTAGAAGGGTAGAACCCAGATCAAGTCCTCCTCATACTTTCAAATTTTATTTGCTTAATTCACATGCCAAGAATGAAGAGTTTACTGGATTACTATTTGAAGGGAAAAAAAGATTGCAGGAAAATGTTTCTCTTTTTAATTAAAACCATAGTTCCTTCAAAAGTTTGTGTCAATTTCATTCTAACTAACACAAATTAGATTAAAGTAATTATACAAATTATACAAACTGAAGTCACATTGAATTAAGGGATATTCATCAGTGAAATGGTGCATTTCAATGAAAAACAAGTTTGCAGGAACTAAAAACTGGGATAAATTTTGTAAACAGGTGAGCAAAAAATGCCCCGATCAAAGCAGTCACAAAGCATTTCTAGCCACACAACATTTTGCAACTATCAATGGCTACTAGGCATGATGACTGTCAGAGGCAGTATGTCTCTGAATACCTGTTGGTGGGAATCATAAGGGGGTAGAGTGCTATTGTGCTTGGATCCTGCACATGGACTTCACATAGTACCAGGCTGGCCACTGTGAGAGCAGGACGCTACATCTCCCATCATCATAGGTCATTGGCCATGCTGGCCGGGATTGATGGGTGTCAGATACTTCCCCTTTTTCATGAAGTCCATATTGTAACCTACGTAACAGGACTCTCAGAGACACCATCTTGCATCTGACTCTGCCCTCAGCATTTCTCTCCCTCCCCCCACCTGACTCTAGTTGGCAAACCTTGGGGTTCTAGTACCAGGAACAGCACAAGACTTGTTGGTGCCTTGGGAAAATGGCAAAGATGCCCCTCTGCCATTCCACATAACAGAAGCAGAGCAAGCATGTGGTACAAACAACTAGTGGAAGGCAATAACTGTGTGGCTTAGGATGAATGGCAGCCTAGCTGTCACTGCTGCTTCCCAGTAGCTGCAGCCAGAGGCAGCCTCCTCACTCTAATTATAGGGCCAGAGGTACAGCCCTATCTACTACAGATCCAGAAGTCTGCCTGCGCCTGGGCTCTGGTAAGGTGACTCAAACATCTCCAGTATCACAGCCATTCCTTGACCTCACCGGTCAGATCAAGAGGAAGAGCTGCTCCCAGTATAGCTAGAAGGGTCGACCACAGGCTAGTGGGTGAATCATTCAAGCCCTGCTAGGCATTTGATTTCCTTCTTGTATTCCTTAATTTTAATTCTCCCACTCAGATTCTGCCTTATTTCCTTCTCCTATGCACTCATCCTCTTTAGCACTCAAGCTAGAACATTCATGCTACATTAAGAAAAGTCTATCAGACTATACTTTAGAACTGTATTTGCCCTACTTTTCTATTATATGAGAGAAGGAGCTACATCCTCTTGGGTGAGAGCAGCAATGTGGGGCCTGCATCCCTCCATACTTCAGCCTACAGCTCTCATCAGTCCCAGCCAGCATGGCCAGTGGTCATGAATGATTGGAGTTGTGGTCCAAAACATCAGGAGGGTACCAGTTTGGGGAAGGTTGAGCTAGAGTACAGATGGGGAACCCATGATCCCCAGATGTTTCTGGAGAGCAGAAGTTCCCCACTCATGGTCTGTAGCTATTAAATGAGAGACGTATTGTCTCCATAGGCAATAGACAGTTTTTGGAAGGTCCTCAAACTGCCATATCACAATATGTAAAGAATAAGATTCAAACTTAATCTGCACAGCTGGATCCCATGATTCCCACCCCCACACCCTTCACCTTTCTATCTGCCAAGCAAACATGATACTTTCAAACTTTTCTGCAGCGAGTACTTACAATCTGGCATTCCTAGCTTCTGTAATCCAATGCCCAGGAAGGCTCTGCAACCTTCGGTGAATAGAATTTAATTCTTTCCCCCCTCTTTTCAGATCAGCGTCTGTGTCAGCAGGGTACAGTTACAACAAGAGACTTTATTACAGCTTATCCAACACTTGGCAAGTTCTGAATCTTAAGGAGAACTGTTTTGTACTACAAAGATTAATGCTCTTCACTGAATACTAAAAAAAAAGAGAAAGGCAAAAAGAAATATAGAAAGGAAATTGAAAGAGGATTTGAAAGCATCTTGCTAAGCTTTAAAAGAAGAAGAAAATGTAGAAATGCTTCCGCTCCTACCCCCTCTGGAAGAACCAATATCATATGTAGAGTAAACCAGAGGCTCCCTCTCCCCTTTGCTTTTTGGTATGAAGCTGGTAATGCAATGATAGAATAGTAACAGGAAGGGGAAATGGTGTTTCATATGAGTGCTTACTAATCAGATGCCAAAGGAAAAAAAAGAAAAAAGAAAGAAACCCTCAAGGCGAGATTCTGTTCAAAATGGAAATAGCTCGATTGTGTATAAAAATGGAAGTCGAAAGTGTGCAGGGCCTCAGAAGCCCAGAACTTTTAAATGTAGCATCATTATGTGATGGTGCCATGTATCAAAATAAATCGCACATAGATAGATAATATTTGACTAATCCGAAGTTTAATATAGTGCTAAATCCCAATTTAGATGTGAAATCTGTGGGCAGAGCCTGCCTTTAGAAAACAACAATGTATAGCAGCCAGTCAGTTCTTAGATACTTGTAGGCAGAATGATACATTTTGTGAGACAGAAGAGAGCCATTAAAAGTGGTTTCTTCAGGTTGTATTCTGATCCTCTGTAATGTATAGCAAAATGCATTATATGTATGGGTGAACCTAACCTAGTACTTTGCAGACGTTGTTTGACTACAACTCCCATCAGTCCCAGCCAGCATGTCTAATAGTCAGCGGCGATGGGTGTTGTAGTCCAGCAACATCTGGAGGACCACAGCTTTCCCATTGATGAATCCTCCTCCCTGACCTTTTCTAATGGTATTTCAACACTATCTAAGCTGGTGACCATCACAGCATCTTGTATGGATAAACTGCCACTGACGTGTAAGCACACACTTTGCGTTCATTTTGTTTTGTGTTTGTGTGTGGAGTATCTGATAGGGAATTTGTGTCATTGGAAAACCTGCTTATAAAAACCCAGTCCCCCCCTCCCTTTGAATAGCAGACAGGTGCCGTCTCCGTTGTCTCTTAGTCCCCTGCCAAAGACTTTCCTCTTTCAATAAACCTTTCCAGTTGAGGTCTTTCGCAGCCTGCATATGAATTGGTTTTAAATTGCTTTATCACTTCTTGTTTTCTGCCCTGGGCTCCTTTTCAGAGGAAGGGTGGGATATAAATTTCATTAAAAAAAGAATAAAACTTGCTTCCAAAAGCAACACACCACAGGGATGGTGAAACCTCTGGCCTGTGGGTCATATTGCATATGTGGGCCAAATTATGCCCACCAGGCCACACAATTTGGCCTGTGAGGCTGCTTTTGGCTGGCCATACCCACCTGTCACTCATGTGATGTCATATGGCATCAGGTACATTGTAGGTAAAGCTGTAGCTGCTAAGGAACAACTAGGAGTGTGTGGCTGAGAGTGAGCTGCCGACTGTTCCTTTACAACAGGCTTCCAATTGGCATTGTTTAATAGGCGGTATCACATGATGTCAGGTGACTGACAGGTGAGCAGCTCTGCCCATCAGTCAAATGTGGCCTGCAGAGAGTAGATGCATGAAAAATGCAAAAGGCAGACCGCAGTTGAATTTGCAGGGGCCCATGGTAGGCATCATTAAAGTAGGAGGTGACCCACTTGAGGCCACTATGCCAAGGACCCATGCAAGCCAAGAGACAGCCTTCCTTTTGTCAGTGTTATACAGGTATGTGTACAGTACTTAAATTCTAACCCTCTTCTGGATGGGAATGGGATGAGGTAGATGCCCAAAAGAAACATTACCAAGGGGGGGAGGGGATGCTTGGAGGATTTCGTGTTTTACAGTGGCACATCCTGGAAGATAACAAAGTAGGCTGCTATACTTCAGTTAAGACGGGATATCAGGGGTTATCATTGTTCATTTTTCAAAGTGGCAGTACCAGCCTCAGTGTCTTTGCCCTCTGCTAGCAAAGCGAGTTGGAAGTATAATGCTGCATTTCGTCTCTTGGCATCCTAGAACCTTGACTAGTACAAAATGCCCTCTAGACGTTGTTTTTTTTAAAAAAAGGGTAAAATGGGATGCATTTTTTATTTTATTGTCCATGGGGTTCTGAATAGAATAGCTAACAGGTTCCAAAGGGACATCTATGGTTAACTCCACTCATGATAAAGGTTTCCTTTTTTTAAAAAAGGCAGTTTTTTTAAAAAAAAATGCCACTCATGCCCCAAGCACTGATGAGTTTTCAGACTTCCTGATTTGTGGAATATGGTATGATATCCCACCGGAGCTTATTAGGAGGCCTATAGATAGACAGCCATGCACTCAGGCACAATATGCATATATGCCATTCAAAAGTTTAAAAGAATTACCTAGCAATTGCATACATCCCTCCTTCCACATCTGCAACAACAAGGTTAATAGAGGGGCTATTTTCAGCACATTGTGGTAGATAAAAGTAGTCTTTGAGAAAAGCAGCAGAGAATTGGCCAGGGAATGTTTTGTAGCTTGCAAGGAAGTACTGGGGGGATCTGTGACCCTCCAAGTACTGTTGGACCACAACTCCCATTATCTCTCACCATTGGCCACACTGGCTGGTGTGTGGCAGGAGTCAGAGTTCAACAGCATCTGTTAAAAGGAAGTGCCAGATAAATTCACTGCACAGATTTCATCATAGTTACACTGAGCTCAGTGAGTACAAACATATCAGCAAATCAAATAATGGGCTTTCTGAAAGAGAAGGTGGAATGCAGAAGTCCGATTGGCATGTGCTACATGGACATAGGGATTGGTTAATTTCATCTTTCTAGAAGAGGAGTGGGGACCTGTGGTCCTCCAGATTATGTTGGACTCCAACTCCCTGTTATGATATTCCATTCCACCTTAAGGGCAGACGTGAGACTGTTGCATGTCACATGTCTGCATAACGTCCTAGCACTGCTTGCTGGGAACTTCCATTTTGTGTATAGCTTTCGTTTTAGGCTTTTCTTTTGGACATGAAGGAGATCAGACATGTTTTCTCTTTGTCCTGATGTATGCTTAATAAAATGCTTGTAAATACGCTCACACAAGCCTTTCGCGTCACTTCTGTTAAGCATGGACTCTGGAGGTTGCGTGCCTAGCTTTTTCAAGCTCGGGTCACTGAATTCAGCTGCTCCAGGGATTGGACATTGCCCGGCAGTTTGGCCGGTAGGGGGTGAGCCAGCTGGGGGCCTGCCAGGTGCCCCTGTTTCCCTGGTAAATTGCCAACACTCCCATCATCCCCAAACATTGTCTATACTGGCTGGGATAGATGGAAGTTGGGAGTCCAATAAAGTCTGGAGGGTCACAGTTTTAGAAGCACATTCCTGTTCCCCATAAAAGTCACCTCTAAAACATGAGTATGGATCACCTGTTGAGTGAAAAGCTGCTTGGAGGAGGAGGAGGAGGAGGTGGAAGAGGAGGAAGAGGAGTTTGGACTTGATATCCCGCCTTTCACTCCCCTTAAGGAGTCTCAAAGTGGCTGAAAATCTCCTTTCCCTTCCTTCCCCACAACAAACACTGTGAGGTGAGTGAGGCTGAGAGACTGTAGAAAAGTGTGACTAGCCCAAGGTCACGCAACAGCAGCATGTGGAGGAGCGGGGAAGCAAACCCGGTTCACCAGATTACGAGTCCACTGCTCTTAACCTCTACACCATGCTGGAGGGGTGACTTTGATGGAGAAAAATAGTAAGTGCAGGTGTATTTTGCTTGCCACTTCCCCATTGGAAGTCTGTGCACTTCTGGTTCCATATTGCAATGGAGAAGTGACAGATGGACAATAAAAATAATAATTAAATGTATGGGTCAAGCAGAATGGGTACTCTATTGTGATAGCTAGTGTGGATGTCCTCCAGATGCTTGTGGATTCCAACTCCCATCAGACTCACCAGTGCAGCCAACAGTCCAACAACATCTGGAGAGCACCACACTGGATACTCATGGAATAAAGCAAGAACCAAGTCTCTTATAATTCTCATGAAACAATGCAGCTCAGGAATCAGCCCCAGTAGTCTTTTTCAAATGGCACTTCCCCAAACTGGAACTTAAGAAGCAACAATTATGAGAGTTCCTCTGAGAATGTTCAGATTCCATTAGCACCATCACCTTCACCTAGAATTAAGGAGAATCCCCAGGGCAAATGCTATGAACTCTAGGTAGCACCTCCAGGTTTCAGAAACTGAACACCAACTGGATTCATTAGGTGATATTTTATACCTACAGGAGCACTATGTCTGATCCATTTCTTCTCCAAGCTTCTATTTGTCCTCCTGAAACTCCAAGAGTAGCTACACCAAAGACTGTATAATTCAATAGATTTGCAGATGTGTCTTGAGTCAATTTTAATTCTATTTAAAGGACAGTCAATAGAGTCCTCTCTGGGGTTTTCAGAATGGAATTTTATATTCCATTTAATATGCACTCTTATATGTAGTGAAGAGGGAAGAATGCATTTTACTGTCAATGAGGCAGAAAGGGATGGGGTTCGGGAATTGCTTTGAAATTCATCTGGTTCTTTCTTTTCGAATGCAATCTGAAATTTTCCGAGAAAGATGCTTTGCACGTGCACATTTGTGCACATGTATGTATATCGTATTCTATTTCTGAACTTCAGAGGAAATCTGTCTGCCATTATGCAGCCAAACTGCAGCACCCACTGCCTGTACTGTTGGAGGCTATATCTTTCTGTCTACCAGTTGCTGCGAATTGCAAGTGGGGAGAACACTGTTGCATTCAGGTCTTGATTGTGGGTTTCCCACAGGCATCTGGTTGGTCGGTGAGGAAAGGATCCTTGGCCTGATCCAACAGGGCTCTTCTTACTCTTGTGCAAGTGGGAGGCTCAAGCAAAGCCTGAGCTTAGAGGGGGGAAATTCTAAGGGGGGGGGTTACTTTTGAGTGAGTCTGAGTAGAGCTCTGCAGTATTCTGAGTTTCCTTGATATCATGACCTTTGTGGTTTCAGGTGAGGGGTATCAGATGAGGATTATCACATATTATTAATAATCAAAGTGTCAAATCTATTTATGAGCATCTTTGTCTCCGAGTTTAACAGAACTTGCTTCCAACTGAAGAATGGTATCTGAAGAAGTGTGCATACAAAAGCTCATAAACCCTCTTTTAATTGTGCGCTCTAGCTCATAAATAGGGTCACTCCTGGGAAGCATAGCTGGGCTAAGCTGAAGCTTCCCAGAAAGCAATTTTCTGACATTTTTTTATTATTATTAAAAGTTTTCAACATAAAATACAATAAAAGCCAAACTAAGCTAGAGAAGAGAAATAATAAAAAGGAAGAATAAGAAAAGGATGAAAATAAATAGGAGATAAAAGAAGAAAAAAGAGAAAGTGAATAGAATGCCCTCTATCACAATTATATCTTAACCTTTATTCAAACACAAAAGAGTGAACCCCTCCCTCCTAGTTCTCACCTGGGAGCTTCCCCCTCTTCCTCCAGCCTCCCACACTCTGGGAGATCCCTTCTACCTGCCCTTTATCTTCCTTCCATCACCTTCCTGTACCTACCTTCATTAATCAAAGATGGGGAACTTCAAAAAACAAAGCATAAATATAGGTAGAGTCAACAGAAAGGAAACAAGAATCAGAGATTGTAGAAAGATAAGATAAGAGGAGAAATAAAATTTAAAAGAAAATAATAAATAAGAAGGGCTTCCGATTCTCTGTCTGCCAATTATGTGTATTACAATTATTCAAAGTATTCATGCTAGGATAACTTTGAGTTGTATTAATGTCCAGCTGTTTCTCAATCTGCTAGGCATTGTTTTCTCAATCATTCACCTTTTTGTACCCAAAAAGTCCAAAAGGAGCTGTTCAATTATTATCATCATTAAATGTCCAAAATAATCCTTCTCTGGTCCAATATGTATAATGAATTTCTCTCCAAGAGTTCTAGCAAATCTTAATAATGTAATAGTCCATACTTATTTACTTGTTGTGTCTTCGTTAATTTGTACCCGGTTCAATATATTCCAGTCCCATTTCCTATCCTACATCTGATCAGAAGGTCAGTGGTTCGAATCTCCGTGACTGGGTGAGCTCCCGTTGCTCAGTCCCTGCTCCTGTCAACCTAGCAGTTCGAAAGCACGGCAAAGTGCAAGTAGATAAATAGGTACCACTCTGGCGGGAAGGTAAACGGCATTTCCGTGCGCTGCTCTGGTTCGCCAGAAGCGGCTTAGTCATGACCCGGAAGCTGTACGCCGGCTCACTCGGCCAGTCAAGCGAGATGAGCACCACAACCCCAGAGTCGTTCGCGGCTGGACCTAATGGTCAGGGGTTCCTTTACCTTTTTATGCTACATCCAGCTTTACAAGGGAAAGGGGGAAAGGGGGAATAGTTCTTTCCCCACTTTTCCCATTCTTTTTCCAAACCAATCATCAATAGCTGACACACTATTTCTTCTGTGTTTACTTCAATTTGTACACAAGGCCCTTTCTCTGTCAGCTCCAGTTGTCTCTTAGTGTCTCTGTTCATACTTCTATTCATCTCTTCTGGCATCACAACAGCATCCTTTGTCTGTTTCAATCCTCTAGAACATGGGTAGGCAAACTAAGGCCTGGGAACCGGATCCGGCCCAATCACTTTCTCAATCCGGCCTGCGGATGGTCCGGGAATCAGCATGTTTTTACATGAGTAGAATGTGTCCTTTTATTTAAAATGCATCTTTGGGTTATTGGTGAGGCATAGTAATTCATTCATTCCCGCCCCCCAGGAAAACTAGTCTGGCCCCGCACAAGGTCTGTGGGACAGTGGACAGGCCCCCTGCTGAAAAGGTTTGCTGACCCCTGCTCTAGACCAGTGTTTTTCAACCACTGTTCCGCGGCACACTAGTGTGCCGCGAGATGTTGCCTGGTGTGCCGTGGGGAAAATTGAAAAATTACTTTATATATAGTCAATATAGGCACAGAGTTAATTTTTTTAACATTTTCTAATGGTGGTGCGCCTCGTGATTTTTTTCATGAAACAAGTGTGCCTTTGCCCAAAAAAGGTTGAAAAACACTGCTCTAGACACCTGTATGAATATCCACTCCAATTCACTGTCTGCTGTTATCCATTTTGCCTGCACCTTTAGCTTCTAATGTTCAGGCAGAAATGGATCCACACCCTTTCTTCCACAGGTCCGGTGCATTCTTTAGTCTGATGTATCTTGGATTCAGTCTCTTCTAATGTTCTACACATTTCAGCTCTTAATTCAGTCCGCTGTTCCTTTAGCAATTTTTGCATGATACCAACAATTGATGAGGCATTCAGCATAATCTCCCCCTTGGCAGTCTCTGGGAACTTGTGTCTGTTTCTTTAAATACGCAATCCTTTATTGCACAGATAAGATTCAGTTTAGTTTTTTCAGCTAATGCAGCATGTACAAGGTGTGGCAGATAGAAAATCCAATTTGTATTTAGGCCCAGTCTCAGGAATAGTTAGAAGAAGGGGATTTTGTGACCAGTGTGGTGTAGTGGTTAAGAGCGATAGACTCGTAATCTGTGGAACCGGATCCGCGTCTCCGCTCCTCCACATGCAGCTGCTGGGTGACCTTGGGCTAGTCACACTTCTCTGAAGTCTCTCAGCCCCACTCACCTCACAGAGTGTTTGTTGTGGGGGAGGAAGGGAAAGGAGAATGTTAGCCACTTTGAGACTCCTTCGGGTAGTGATAAAGCAGGATATCAAATCCAAACTCCTCCTCCTCCTCCACCTGATGCCTTAACTTAAGGGTTATTATGTGGTGTGTGTTTCCAGTGAATGTTCCTTGCTTGGGATGATCCTCCACCCCTGAGAAGTTCTGTTTCTGGTATGATGAATGTCTTCTTCTGAGCATTGAGGCTTGTCCCTGCACTCCCTTATCTCAAATGGGAGTTTTGGTAACAAAGAAAAATACATTGGTTATCTTCAATCACCACATAATTATCTCTGTGGACTTCTGTGATGCTGACCATTTGTGCAGCTGACCAGAATGTCCCTGCAGCCCCAACCTTAGAACACAGTACCAGAAACTTGCACCCATGCTTTTAGTACATAAGCTTGTGGGTGGTATCCAAGGTCTCATGCACTAGCAGATGGGTGTGTTTTAACATTGCACAGTAAAGGAATCCAATGCAGCAGTGATGCTAGAGGAAATTCACTGCACAACAGTGGATATTTTACAAAGAAATAAGTCCAAAGGGTAGGTGTCACCATGAAAAAGGGACTGAAAGGGAACATCTGCTTATCTGTGAGGTGTAGTGGGTAGAGTCAGTGTGATGTAGTTGTTAGAGTATTGGGATACTGGGGTTCAAATCACCACTTGACCATGAAGGACACTGGTTGACCTTGGGCAGTCACTCTCAGTCTGACCTACTCGACAGAGTTGTCATGAAGCTGGGAGAAGAGTGATGTATGCCACCTTGAGCTCTTTGGTGGAAAGGCGGCATATAAATGTAATAATAATAATAATAATAATAAGTAGTCATCATCATGATTATTGTCTAATATCACTGACTGGTAAAATGCAGAGCAAAGTTTCTCAAGCTGATTCAACACACGATGGTGTCTGTCCTTAGTCACAGCCTCTTAACACATTTAAAGCACATGACCTCTAGCACAGCACCCTGGGAGCTGTAGTTTTTTAAGGGTGCTGGAATTATAGCTCTGTGCAGGGTAAACTACAGTTCTCGGGTTTCCTTGGGGAAAGTCATGTGTTTTAAATGGACATTAATTTTACCTTAAATGTATGGTGTAGATGTGACCCAAGATATGCCTAAAAATATGCTGGATACAGGATCACTTATTCACTAAGTGTACCGACTTCAGTTCTTCTGTCCTTCACATCAGGCCCAAGAAAATGTAGAGAACTGGAAGATCAATAGCAGGAGAAAAGGTCAGTCCATTTCCATGCTCTCCTTAACACCTAAAATGGTTGATAGAATCTACAGTCAGTCCACAACACTTGGACGTCCTGCAGAGGGTGAGTGGAGGAGATGTGGTCTGGAGATGGAAAGTATTGATAAAGAAATAGGTTTGCATTTCTTCAGCTCATTTAAGAGGCTCCCTTGAGGGCTTGTGGGGAGGCTAGCATACAAAAGACAACCTCTGGTGCAGCTTAATAAATGGAAAAATTACTATTGCAAAGAATAATTCTGTGCACAATGAAATTTGATCCTAACACTCAGAGTATTGATCGCCAGATTGAATTTCATGATTGCAGTCAAAACATTAGCTTTATCAGAAAAGACTCCCACTGTACATGCCAATAAGCTCAGAAACAGATCTTTACTATGAAACCGGGTAGATACAGACAACCAGAGCCCTCCTTTATTCCACTGCCCCAGCAAGTCTTATGATTACTGAGTGGTGGCACTCACATTAGACTATATTTTTCGGAAGGGGTAAATAAGCCATCAATTCCATGGTCAACAAGCTTTGGACATCTAGCTATTGTCGACCAACGAAGTTCCAGCACATACATTTGACTTTTCAGAGAAACCCAGTTTGGGAGATCCCTGCAAGGGATGCTGCGAACAAACTTGATTTTCTACCCCTGAAATGAAAGTCATGTAATAGCTTTGTAGAGGTTCACCAAAGAAGCACAGGTATGTGTATAATTGTTGTGGACTATTGTGAATGAAAATATGGCAGCAGCTCAAGCCAACTGAGCAACTATTATTCAGATTGGCATTTGATCATTACTTTAAAATGGAGAGCAATATGCAGGGAAGTAAGGTCGTGCTTATTTGGGGAAGAATGTTCAGTAAAGCCTGCTCTGCATTTCTGAATTGAACAACGTACAATTAAGCCAGGACTTTGCTTTCACATGAGGAACAATGCATAATTAAGCCAACTGCACCCACAATACACAACAACAATGTGCAGTTACAATTCAAGAACTGTCCACGTCATATCACTGCAAGGACTGCATATTTGCTTTTGTGGATAAATGTTCTGAAGATGCAAAGTTCATGTCGAGGATGACAGAAATACTTTTAAAAAGAAAGGGGAAAGTTTTGCACATTGCCAATCTGGCTGTTAAGCAACTACCAAAGATGCCACTGGTGATAGAATTTTTTTTTTTTTATCAGAGTCCAACAGTTGCACTTCATAATCCACTATGGATGATCACTACATGGGCAATGGCTTTTTTAGGGTGGCTTCTGAGCTCTCAGACTCCATGCCATAGCCCATGTCTCAGCATCTTTTATTGCCAACTAAATACCTTGTTATTTCAATGCATATTTGTTCAGCATGGTCTAATTTGATTTCCTCCAGTTTTTGTTTTTTTTAATTGTGTCTGACATAGGGTTGTATCTAACATGGCTCTAAGTTAAAGTCACTTAGCAGTATACTTGTTCCACCGGCAAAATGTTTTGTGCCAATAGAACATAGTTGCATGAAAGAATGCATAAGCTGGTTGCCAGTAACTTTTTTGCACAATAGATCATGCAATCTGTTGTGCAATGAATTTCCATTAGTGCATCTGCTGCATTGGATTTTTCTGTTGCACAACAATCAAAATTACCCATCTGCTAGAGCAAGAGCCCTGTCTGCTAGCGGACAGAGAACATTTGATGCAGCACATATTGTTTTATATTTAATTGAAATTTCTATTATTATTATTATTATTATTATTATTATTATTATTATCTACTTTATCTGATTGTTGGTTGTACTGAGCATCCATTTTTTAAGGAATTAATCAGAGCAAAGGGGTGCACATTATTGGGTAGGAGCTAAATCTGCCAGCTACCTAGGAAACTCCTATATGTGTGAAACAAGCTTTTTGCTACATGCAACACTGCACCCTTTCATCTGTGAAACACCCAGTTTGTTCCATGAGCATGCAAGCTACAGCATGATGATATATAGCACAAGAAAAGGTGGTATAAAACTTACAGCCATTCCTTCATTTTCCTCTTAGCTGGCAGCTGTCATTTTCCCTTTCCAGAAATGGCCCAGTATGATGCAGAGTTGGGGAAACAAATTGGTAGCTACAAACTTTGGGAATCTGGGAAGAACGTCAGATTCAGCCTTGCACTTTCCAGTTCCATGGGATCTTGAGGCTGACAGAAAAGCACTCCTGAAAGTCATAGCCAGATGAAAGCTGAGGGCAGACAAAAACAGGACCTTGGACAGCTCCAAGTGGACCTTGCTGGTTGAAGTATTTCCTGCCTAAAACAGATTCAGGAAGATGTCTCTGTGGGAACTACAGCCAACTGAAGACCTTTGCAGTGCAACAAGATCTGGGATGTTATACATGCTGCTTCCCTGGGGATTTATCTGAGTGGTTAAAATGGCCTCTGCCTTGTTTTGTCATTTTTTACTTTTCTGAAGCTGGGGAGAGAGAGTTACTAACAGCCTTTGAGTTATAGGATGGTGGTCAGTTGTGTCTTCCTGCCCCTAAATGTACTGGTGCTTCTCACATTGTGAAATCATCCTGAACTTCATTCCAAGAGCCCTCTTCCATGTTCTATAGAACCACCAACTTGTGGGTCATAACACCCATTAGCCAAATGTTGTAGAGGGCAGGACTTTTCATCCCTTTATTTAGTTCTGACTTCCTCAAAATCCATGCGTGTGTCTGTGTGACATACCTAGATATATGTATATATGCTCTAACAGCACCTGCATGCTGCATTCTGCAAATTGCAGAGGTTGGTACAAAGTCTGCCCCCAAGTCAGAGCCGCAGAATGAACAGAGGCAGACTTAAATTCCACCAGACAAATTTATAGGGTCTTTTTTGTGCTAAGAAGCACTCTACAGTTTAGAATAAATTACTCTGTTACATTTGGGGGGTAATTAGCGTATATCAAAGAATTATTCAGCCAGGATAGTTACTTTAAAATTCTTGTAGACCTCTTGAAGGGAGGGGGTGAAGCACAACTGGAGCACATTTCTTTTCTATTATGCCTTTGAAATTAAGTTATATGGCCCTAATAATAGCTTCGGCTTTTAAAAGAATGTGGTGTTTAAAGAACAAACTCTCCAATGTCGCCGGCACGGCATATTTGTCTTGCAGTTAATTTCCACTCGCTGTTGTATTATTAGACGTTAACATGGTAGTTTTGTTTAATCTGCAGCTCCGTCGCCCATGGCTGACTCCAAACTGATCACTTGCGCCCGTTGATGAAAGTCCTAATTCATCCTTGTTAGTGCAATTAGAATGAAATTGGATAACTGTACCACTTCTCTCCAAAGGTCCACGAGAGGGTGAATCTTTCCCTTGAGAGGTTAAGCAGCCAGTGTGCTTTTGACTGGTGGAAAGGGAGTGGGTGGGGCTTGTCTTCCCCAGCAAAGGGAGGGAAGAGTGGGTGAATTTAGACTTCAAGATGTTTTGAAGTGAATGCTGAAGGTGTTTTCCTTACCCTTTTCAGCACAGCAGGGAAAGATCTGAAAACCAAGGGTGCCAGCTTATTCTCCTGCATGGCACAATGAAGTCCACACCTTCACACCCAAGCCCTTCCTGTTTTTGCGACTTTCACCAAAAGAGCTGCAGCGGTTGCAGTCATTAATTCTATTGATGGTGACAATGACATTGATTAATTAGATTTCTTACCCTCCCCTCACTATAAGTTCTTGGCGTGGAGAACAACAATACTGAGATCACTTGAAACAATTTACTATCAGAAGAATAGGATAGAATTTTTTAAAAAAGTATACGTATCAGGTGTCAAAGGACAGGGCAAAGAGGTACATCTTCAGCATATGGTGGATGCTATAAAATGATGGTGATATATTGACCACACCTGGTGGGGACTGTTGAAAAGAAGGCATACCTTCAGATATTTGGGGCTTAGTAGTTGAAAGGCTTTAAACACCAATGTGAGCACTTTGAATTGGGCCCAGAAAAGAGCTCTAGATGGAGACATGGCCATTCCATTTTGGACCATTTGAAGTTTCCAATACATCTTCAGTGGCATCTCCATGTAGAGTGTATTGCAATAATCCATACTGCTATGACATTCTGCTATTAGTACTATATTCTGGTTGATTCCCTCTCCCCAACAAAAATCTTTCTCTACTGTTTAGCTCTACCAAAAGATGAATTGTGCTGGGAACCTAATTACAGGTGGGGTGGGGTAAGTCTGTTGAATAGTTTTAAAAACAAGACTGCAAACAGTTCATGTTTTGGAAGCTATAATGTTGACACCTTCTTTGTCACACTTAACTCAAAACCTGTAGTCATTCCAGGGTTTCAAACTTGTGCTGACAAATGCTTTCCAGGAGAAAGCACTGATGTGCGACATGCCTGTCACTTTTTTTTTTTTAAGGAATTGTGCACAAATCAGGCTCCCGGGGTTACATTATCATCATCCCTACATTTGCGGCATCTATTCAAGGCATGAATTCAACATTTGAATTCCAAACCCTCTCTAAGATGCTTGCCAGCATCTCAAGCTCAAGATCTCTACAGAAAGAATACCATGCAATGCTCTCCAGATGTTTTTGGGATGTAATTCCCACTAGCCCCAGCCAGCATGACCAATGATCAGAGGTAATGGGAGTTATAGTCCAACAACATCTGTATGGCATCACATGGGCTGCCCCTGCCCTAAAGGCACACTCCCTGTGCACTTGCCATTTGATGGTTCCAGAAAGGCCACTGACGTGCTTCAGAAACATGGTTTCCCAGGTTTTTTTCTACTGGTGTTAATAAGACCAACAAAGTGATGCAGTAATCACCTACTTGCTTATTTAGAGATGAACTATGTCTGTATACTTGTGTACATGTCTTTTCCAGAGGTGAATGTATTCCTGCTGTCAGTTAATAAGAATATGGAGAACATATTACTTTACTAATTTTGGTAAAGCTCATCGTCATCTAGTTCAGTTACATATTCCTGAGTTTTGCATGAATTCTATACTATTATATTTCCACGGGGCATGGATGGATAGCTTGTTGTCCTGCAGAAGTTGTTGGACTCCAGCCAGCATGGTCAATAGTAGGGAAGTTGGGAGTTGTAGGCTAACATCTGGATGGTCACAGGTTAGCCACCCCTGCCACCATGTATTCCTGTTTGCTGCAGTGTAAGCCCCCCTGAATCATTACTCACATGAAGAGGACAAGCGCAGTCAAAAGAACTTGTGCTCCCTGTTCTCATTAACTGGAAGTAGGAATACACTTGCCTCTGGAAAAGAAAGGTGTATGCAGACATACTTCCTCTCCAAATAAGTCTCTAAATAAGTAAATAGATGGTGAGGAATATGAACCTGTGTAAGCAACACTGCAAGTGGCAGAGAAGACTTTTGCCCTTCTGGGCAGTTCGCCACTTATCCTTACCCTGCTGATTCTTCTTGCATTATCAGACCATGACTAAATTGTTCAAGGATGCAACAGAATGTATGCAAAAGCCGTTAATAATATTGCAATGTAAAAACATTAAATAATAATAAAAACACAGCCTGCACAATGTTCAAAGAACTATAAAATCGTTTAATAACCTGCAGAAGATGCAAGATTGATGCTGAATAACAAGGTTGCCAATTTTTGAACTGGCTCTTGCAGCTAGACCTTCAGCAGCCATTTGATCTACAGCTGTAAGTAAGGCAATCAAGTTACACCTCCATGCTATGAACGCTCCTGCATATTTTTGCAACTTGAACCCCTGTTAGGAAGACCAGAGCAGATGAAACAAAAAGTTTTGTTTTGCTTCCTTTCCTGGCTACTTGGCAATTTTATTTGGTAAGAGTGCACAACTTACCGAAAGAGGCAAACAGGGGAGGTTAAATTGCCTCTCTCCAATTGGAGACTGAAAATAGGCAACTGTTCCTTTAAGTGGCTCTCAGCAAGGATTCCGTAATTGTCTCTGTGGAAAGTAAGAGTTCCCCCTAGTGCAGAGTGATAAATCACGGATAATAATAGCTCTTTCCAAAATAATCCTCAGGCAGAAGAAAAACCCAGCAGAGAAGGTGGTGCAGAGTCAAAATGTGGCACCTGGATCTGTCGTTTTAGTGAGCTCTATAAATACACCAAGTTTTGTTTCCCTTGTCACAGATGTTGACATAATGTATTATTATTACTACTACTCAGCTATTAGGCCTTTAATGCCTATATTTTGGGGGGTCGCTCTTCCCTGTCATCTTTTCTCCTGGAGCTTCTGATCTACCACCCAGCTTGACACAGACACCCCTAAGGAACTGTTCTTTGCACCAGGATGGAGCAACAGCAGCGGCACAATGAAGTGTTTGTGCTGGTCTTAAATGGGATTTCTACCACACCCCCAATATCCATGCTGGGATGCCAGCAGGTAGGAACACAAAGGGTGTCTGAATCCCAGCAAAAGGGGACCAGAGCACAGAGAGAAATGCTGTGATTGGTCTTGCAATCCAAAGACTGCAGGGCAGGGAAGTATAAAGACTTGGGAGTGGCAGGAAAGGTGGGAGGGGTGCATATTGTATGTATTCAGAAAGAACATAGGAAGTCCAGGTTTGATCCAAAAGCATTTACAGTCAGGCCAGGTCAGGGAGAATCAATGGTCTTGCTGGATGGGTGGCTCTATGATGGCTCCTGAAAGGATAATGTAACTCTTATTTTTCCCCTGGATCATTGAGAGGCTTGCCACAAAGAGCAATTATGAGGAAGCAGCCTGGTTGCCCCAAACGATTTGCATAGATATGCCAAATGGAGCTTTCAGGGCCTTCCCTTTCTCCAGCCACAGTTAAGTTTGGCTTTACAGGGGAATGGGGAAATATGCTCAGTTCATATGTTAAAGCAAACCCACCTAATTTGCATTTCCTGAAGCAGATTTGAAATGTGCACTTCTCCGAATTTTGTGATGCATCTCCCTAACCCAAATGTGTGCCTAGAAATTAATATATTAGTAAAAGTGGTATATAAAACTGTAATAAAACAGTTATTGCACATATAAACAAGATGGACAACAAAGCAGCTTCATCCGTACAACATACAGTGGTACCTCGGGTTACATACGTTTCAGGTTACATACTCCGCTAACCCAGAAATAATGCTTCAGGTTAAGAACTTTGCTTCAGGATAAGAACAGAAATCGTGCTCTGGCGGCAGCAGGAGGTCCCATTAGCTAAAGTGGTGCTTCAGGTTAGGAACAGTTTCAGTTTCTGGAACGAATTAAGTATGTAACCAGAGGTACCACTGTATATATATTTGGTGGGAAGAGCTGGTTTGATTTCTGATATTGTGCTATTTTTTCTTTCTTTCATTGTATTGGATAACCTGAATTCTTTTTTCTTTTATGTGTTACATAAAATGGCTGTATCGTAGTTTTTAATGGATGTGTGTGTTGCTGTATATGTGTTGTTGCTTATCCTTTAAGAAGAAAAGCAATGAATTTAAAGAAAATGTACAAAACTGTTTTGCATTAAGGGGAACTGCTTGCAAAAAAAAGTATGTTAAGCAAAATTGCATAGAAAAATGTATACATTAAGAGAAACATACCCAGAAATGCAGGTGGATGGATATTCATGCATATTTTTAAAAAGAAAAAAAAATGCAATCTGATGTGGAAATGGGGTGAACTGAACTTCAGGGTGGGAAAAATGAGAAACTCAAAATGACAGATCCATCCATGTAGTAGACTGGAGCCTAAACATAGTGAAAGGCACCCATTGCTGTCTTGTGTTATCTTTTTGTTCCACTATGAAGTGAGAAAGGCCACTGAAAAGTTACAGTCACTCCTAATTAAATATCCACTGTGAACTCTGGAGACAGGAAATAAACGCACAGCAAGCATGGTTAAGGCAGGTTTACTGAAACAAGAAAGGGGAGGACTGTGAGCAAACACAACAAGTTCAGCATCTTAATCTTAAGGTCACATTATTTGCTGCTGAGGAGTGTTTTGTACCACCAATTGCTGCATCATGAAAAATTCTCACGACTCCAAAGAGCTGAAGCAAGGCACACCTGAAAGCAGTTTAATCAAGCTCCAATTTTATTCCTCATTTGTCATTATATCCTCCAGTTAAAATATTTGCTAGAAAAATAGGCTGGTTTTGTTTCAGTTTACATTTCTTCCCTCTTATTCCAGTGGCACTAGCGAGATCAGATGTGGTTTTTAAAGAAAGAGAAAGTAATACCAGTAAGAAAGCATGAGGCTCTGTTTCAGACTTTCTCTCTCTCTTTCGAACAAGAATATCAAAACCATTCAAGAACTTTCACGATAGAGAGAAAGGTGAGATTTGTGGTGTACTTATCTACCATGAGATCCAGACACCCAAGGCCTATTCAGGAGTTTAAAAATTAGGGAGTGGGGAGGGATTTGCTGGGCCTGGTTTCCTAGGCAAACTTACCTGTTCTTCACCCACTGGCCTGATGTGGATGGAGATTGGAAACAGTTCACCTGAGTAAACTGCACAACAACCAATCTATCTGAGGGCTGCCTTTCACATTTTCAAATCTGTTTTCCCTACTTAAAAAGTTAACATCTTCTGGAAGAGCAGCTAGCAAACATGACTGTTTCTGTCCACATTGAAAAGTTGGCTCACATATGCCCTGTGTCATGACAGAGATGTTAATGTATGTTGCATTCTGTGAAAAAGATGTTGCTGTCACAATAGATGCTCAGCGACAACCTTACCGGTATTTCCTCTGTTCAATGGCTGTACAAATCACCCCCCCCATCATAATGCAGGGGCATTTGTGGCCCCTCAAGAATGTATGAAGAACATTGCTGGATCAGACCAGGAGACTATCTAGTTTAGCATCGCCTTCTGAGTGGGCGACCAGGTGGCTGTGCAAAGCGTGCAAGCAGGACCTGAACACAACAGCACTCTTCCCACTTGTGATTTTCTTTAAATGGTATTATTGACATTTATGGAGATCTGCAGCAAGTAAAAACTTTCTGAGATAGATAGATGATAGATAGATGATGATAGATAATAGAGATAGATAGATGATAGAGATAGATAGATGGATGATAGGTAGATGATAGATAGATGATAGATAGATAGATAGATAGATAGATAGATAGATAGATAGATAGATAGATAGATAGATGGATGATAGGTAGATGATAGATAGATGATGATAGATAATATAGATAGATAGATAGATAGATAGATAGATAGATAGATAGATAGATAGACAGACAGACAGACAGACGATAGAGTATGGGCTTCACCTGGGGCAGAGCTGTCAACTTTCCCTTTTTTGCAATGGGAAACGGAGCTGGAATAAGGGAATTTCCTTCAACAAAGGGAAAGTTGACAGCTATGACCTGGGGACAGGGAGGCTTTCAGTCAAGCTACCTGAGGATGCTCACTGGTCTGACTACACTTGCCTCCTACAATGTGCCCTGAGCTTTCCAGTTGTCACCAACACATGACAACCAAATCAATGCATTTATAGGAGTAATTTCCTTCAAAATTTGGCAACCTTCATCTAGAGGACAGTTCTCCTCTGCATGACTTGGCAGTAATCCCCAGTGGATTCAGCAAGATGTACTTTTGAGCAAAAGTGCATTGCATTGGGCCCTATTTCTAATACTCTCTAAATTGCATATTCATAATTGCAGATGATATTACTTTATTGATCTCCAGGATTGCGATCTTCATATGCAGCAAAGAATTTTAGTGCCTCAATGACCTTGGAATGAAGTAAATGGATTTTCCCCTTCACTCTCACAGACAAATGGGATTTCCCTCAATCTCAATAACTCTTCAAAAGTTTGAATTTGTTTGATATTCAAGCTCAACCATCACATATATGGAATAATGTTTCTTTAGATATTTCCTGAGGTTTCAAAGGGGGCTCGAGAAGCTGGAATGGGCCCCATCAGGCTGGTAATGGGTCTCTTTAGATGTCCTGGAGGGAAGAGATAGAACAAAGAATGATTGTGGGCATTTGGACAAACAAAGCCCCTTTCAAAGTGTATTTGGATTTGAGCTAATAAAGGCTGGAAGCGATGACAGTGTTTAAGGGAGATTAAAGTAGTAAAATAAGAAAGAAACTTCCTTGCCCTTGGTACATAAAACACATCGGTTTGTCCCATTGGTCAAAGAGAATTTGCATGTTGTTTACCACCAGAGTCAGAAGTTGGATATGTGCGCATATATCATGTTGAGCAAAGCCTATCCTATGCCACCTCCAACACGGAGGACACCTACAAAGTTATGTGATTAAAAAATAATAATGGGCTGTTCTAGCCAGTCAGGGTTGATATTTAGTGATTTAGAAGGTCGGTGGTTCGAATCTCCGCGACGGGGTGAGCTCCTGTTGCTCAGTCCCAGCTCCTGCCCACCTAGTGTTTGAAAGCACATCCAAGTGCAAGTAGATAAATAGGTACCACTCTGGCGGGAAGGTAAATGGCATTTCCATGTGCTGCTCTGGTTCACCAGAAGCGGCTTAGTCATGCTGGCCACATGATCCGGAAGCTGCAACTGGATCTAATGGTCAGGGGTCCCTTTACCTTATCATGCTGAGCAAAGCCTATCCTTTGCCACCTCCAACACAGAGGACACCTACAAAGATATGTGATTAAAAATAATAATGGGCTGTTCTAGCCTGTCAGGGTTGATATTTAGTGTATATAGGATGGTGCCAGTAGTATTTTGCTACATGATGGTGCAACCATTGGCAAATGAAGTCAATGGGAATGAGGTCATGCTTCCTGGATTAGTTGCATGAGTGAGTGCAGCCTGTCACAAATCATGCAGGGAATAATATGATGTCACTATGCTACATGGGCAGTCAAATTTAACTATGCCATCACAGAGGCCAAATTAGCTCAGTTAAGAGAGGACATGTTCATGAGGAATGCCAGTGCATCATTAAAGACAGGTATTTTTCTACACTGCTGAAAACTTGCCTCCAAACTTGTTTTCAGCAGTAATGTGTATAGAATTCAAGGTACAGCCCCCATCATCATTGGTTTAGGTCAGTTTTCACCACCATGGTATGCAAAGGCACAAGTGTGCCTGCCAGTACCTCTGATAGCACCCACAAAAAGTCTCAGCAAATATCCACTCAAAAATCCATGTCCATGAGAGAACATTTGCTCTTTTTCCTCAGTTTCTATCTGTACTCCCTCAGACTTTTCTACACAGATCACGGCTCCTAAAACATGCCCACATTTTATTGGACACGAGGATTGAATGTCCATCCCCACCATCTGTTCTATAAAGGGAGAGTGAGGGCTTCCCATTTGTGTCCCTGTCTCTTTTCCTGTTGTTGTTGTTGTTGTTGTTGTTGTTGTTGTTGTTTAAGATGTGGCAGCCATTATGTGTTAGTCACATCTTCCCAGTACAGTGGTACCTCTAGTTAAGAACTTAATTCATTCCGGAGATCCATTCTTAACCTGAAACTGTTTTTAACTAGGGGCGTGCTTTCGCTAATGGGGCCTCTTGCTGCTGCTGCGCCGCTGGCACATGATTTCTGTTCTCATCCGGGGGCAAAGTTCTCAACTTGAGGTAACTCTTCCAGGTTAGCGGAGTTTGTAACCTGAGGTGTTTGTAACTTGAGGTACCTCTGTAGTTAATTTGTGACTGGCACACACAGTATTTTCTCCAAATTCCAAATGAGCCCACTTCCCCCCAAAAAAGTTGGTGACTCCTGCTTTAGGCCAATTCTGCTGAATTCGTTGGACACAACAGAACAGCATTTTTTGGCAGATTGTTCCCAGCAATTAATTGCTCATTAGCAATTAAATTCCATTAAAAGTGCTGTGGGTTCTCTCTTCCAGAAGTGTCATCTAAACCAGCAGGTGTTAGCATCAGCAGAGAACCTGTCTCTTGATAGGCATGCGATAACTCAACCATCAGCAATTATCATTCCCAGCCTCTAGCTGGGGAGCATGTTTGTCCCACCCCAATGAAGAAGGAAGCCTCTCAAGACCACATCCCAAAGGATGGGGATGAAGGACTCATTTCACATGGTCTTCATTAGCCAATAGGCTCAGAGGATGGGTTGCCTGAAGAAAGGTGCCTCCTCTTCAATGTCTTCCTCCTTTGTTGCATCCATCCCTGATGCAGGTTAGGTTGAGGGCACTTCACTGGCCACCTCCTGTTATTAGCCAGCTTGGGGAAGTGTTGGATCTGGTGCTCCCAGGGTGTGGCATGTGCCACTTGCTGAACACTGAACAGTAGTGGCTGGCACCTGGCAGGGCAGACTCCCATGACTTCCATTAATAGAAAAAACGCTATTTGCCTCCCATCACACCAGTGTGGGTGATGGAGTTGATCTAGGGTGGTTTGGCCCTTAGCCATTGGCAGGATACTTTGTACTTGTCCATGAAGGTTATACCTGTCCACACTTGTTAGATATGTTTTGTACAAGTTCTTCCTTGTGATATTTTAATTAACATAACCTTCTTACCAATTCCTGTCTTGTCAAATCTTCATTCCAGGCACGGGGCAAATAACATTATTCTTTCTGAGCCCTTAAAAAAAAACCCCTATATAACAGCAGCACAAAGAGCACCACTGAAAGCTTTGCGGTCAGGATTTTGGTGTCACTCCATCAGGACCTATGATTCGCATAAACCATCTCGTATGCTAAAAGAGATGTTTACGAGAAACCAGATTGGCCCTAAAAGCAGAGGCGGCTAGGTGCCCCAAGAAAGTCACGTTTTTCTACCACAAAGGGAAGGTTGGGGGGCATGGAAGGACTTGGAGGGCAGAAAGGCACCATCCAGCGTCTTTTATGTGTCTATCAAAAAATACAATAATAATGATGGCTATAAAAGCCATTACGTCCTAAAAGCAGAAGTAACAGTATCATTAACTCTCTGGCAGCAAGATGTCTCTGTAGAAAGAATACTAATTCATACAGGACATGGAACAAGAACTATTTAATCAAAACCCTTAAGAAACAAAAAATAACGATGTTAAAGAAAATCAGTAGAGAAACTGCATCATTCATGGCACAATCATATTCCTGACTACTCAAAAGAACTCCTGTTGAGTTCAAACATGCTGATTCACTAAGGTTGTCATTAGAGGTTAAGTAAGGGGCTACAAGGAGCCAGAACTTTCCTCAGTTGGTTGTGAAACACCAGCTTCAAAAAGAGTTCACCTTCAGGTTGGATGGCTATCTGTCATGGATACTTTAATTGAGATTCCTACATTGCACAGGGTTGGACTAGATGATTCTTGTGGTCCCTTCCAACCCTACAAATCTATGATTCTATGATTCTAGGTATCACGTTAACAAATAGTCTTATTTTCCTGTGCTTTCCCTGGTTGTGTTTGCTGCTAGTTGCCATGTTTTTATATTGCTTTGATGTAAGCTTTGGATATTGAAATAGAAAGGCAGGGTCTACGTCTAATCAATTAATTTCTGTATTGGTCCAGATATCAGCCAATACCTAATATAGGCTGCACACGCTAAAACAAGATCTCTGAAAACATAGCTTCTCTACCTGAAAAAAACATTATTGTAGGCCACAATCAGGTTTTATACAAGCAAGATTTGAAGGTGAAGTGTGGCTTATAATCAGCTCAATATGGTAATAAATTAATGGAAAATGAAGCTTTTAGGAGCCTCATACCAATGCAGAGTAGGCCCAGAAGTGGTTCTTGCCTTTGTGCAATAGACAGCATTCAGGGGGTTTAATAAATAAAGAAGTAAGTATATACATCCATTCTGTGAAATACAATGTGAAATAATCAGTGTAAGAAAAAATGCAAAAAACCCCACAAAGCTAGAAAGGAAAGGGAAAATCTAAATGATACTCATAAACTTCTCTTAATGTTGCACAGGGTCGCTGTATTATTCAGCCTCAAAGTTCCCCTGGAGACCACCCAGCTCATAAAAACTGAAAGTGTCATCTAGTTACTGGTTCTATTGAATAGCATATCTTGCTGAGACTTTATGAATAAAGTCTTGTTTTGCTGTGTACTCAATAAAAAGCTGTCCATGTGGAATAAAATGTGTCTCTTTTAATCTGTCCCTTAAGTAGGCACACTTTTGGAGTTAATTTTTCCCTGAGATTGCCAGAAACTAGACTTTAGCATACCGGCGCTCCGGAGAGGCTTTCTCTGTAAGTACTTCCAGTGTGACGGGTTAAAAGCATTCTGGCAGCCATTAAGAGAAAATTAACAAGAAATTTTTGTGAACACACACACACACACACACTTTTCTCCATACAAGCAACTAAAATGCATGAACACAGCTAGGCAAAAGCATTGGGGGGGGGGGGAGGGTAGAAGCAGAATAGCAGTGGTGATGGATGTGGCCTGGGATAAGAAGGATGGGTGTCGCCTCAGAAGGGGTGTGGTAGCCCCAACACTGAGCTATCTATTTCCTAAGAACACCTACAATCCTAGAATGCACATTTATTCAGAGAGCAATCCCACTAGGTTCCATACTCCTCTCCACCCATCCCACCCACCTCTCTCCCCCTTCTCTCCCCAATGTCTCAACAACAACAACCGATTTGTAAAAATGTTATATGGAAAAATACGAGAGAGACATTGCATTACCGTTGTAAATCAAGAAAATCTTTAATAAAAATATTTTTTAAAAAAATATTTCTAATCCACCTTTCCTCTATACAGATACCAGGGCATGGCATAGATAATAAAATAAGCATAGCCCTCCACATAATAAAATAAGCAACAGTACATACTAGAATACAGCATCTGACAAAGAGGGCAGGTAAGAATTGTCAGACCAAGTGAAAGGCTCGCCCAAACAAACCTTAAAATGTCTGGGCAAATAAATGCATCTCAACAATGCACTGAAATAATAGCATTGTACCTGGAAGGAGTGAGCATTCCACAGATGGAGGGACCACCACAGAGGAGGCTCTATCCCGTATCACCACATAGCAAACTTCTCTGCAGCACTTGGACTAAGGAGAAAACCTACTCCAAAGATCTCAAGATCTTGTTGAAGTGGAACTCTAGAGCAGTCAACCAGTAAACTGACTTCTATTGCATGGAGCAAGGCCTTATGGCACCCAAATGTGGATTTCCCTCCTTCTGAAGAAACTGCTGTTTCCCTATACTTTCTGATTTTAAATGACATATTAAGACTACATATTCCTTGAGGCCTATGGAGGTGGCTGCTTTATAAACTGACTGACTCCAGCTACAAAGCTAAGGCTGCTGAACAGACCATTGGGCTGGGGTATTGTTTAGGGGGCTTTGTGTGTAAGGATAGGTGCCTGACAACGTCACGCTGCCACTTTTATATCCCCCCACGATCATGCCACACAAAAGTGATTGGCCAAGAAGCCGGGGTGATCGTGGTGCCACCCTGGCATGGTGGCATTACTCCGCCCACACCGGGGGGGGGAGGAACCGACCTGGGGGCGTGCCTGCAACCAGGACCATCCTTAAAGATGATCCCACCTGCTATTGCTGTTATTTTGGGATATCTTTGTTTTAGATTATGATTTACGCACAAATTGTTCAAATTCTTTGCAGTTTTGATGTTTTACTTATCATCTATGACTACTTTTCTTATGCAGTGTATGGTGTGTTAGGGGAGGGGTAGTACCTTCTGGGGTAGTTTGTCCACCTTTGGTCCCCACCCTGCACTCAGCTCTCACCTGTAGCTCCTAGAAGCTGTCAGCATGCAACAGTGTCCACACCCTGACTGGCCAGCTAAACCATGGGAGGTTAACTCAGCGAGTTAGGGATTTCCCCTGCATGCAAATGCAGGCTCTGGTGGATTGAGACCAACTGTGGGTCAAATGGTCAAGAAGACAGAAGTGAGGGGCAGATGGGGCTCATCAACCTGGGAAGGTAGCCCATCTAGGAGAAGGAAAACTCTGACCCTAAACCTCTGCTGCCTTGCAGAGAAGAAAAAGCTAAGGAGTAAACCCTTCACAAATCCAGAATGGAGTCCCTAAGATATTTAGGTGGCACTTTGTATGCCCTCTTCTGGCAACTCATGCAGCCAAGCTCTTGCCAAAAGTATTGCTCTGCCTTCCTTTGGACCACATCAGCGAGGTTGCGAGTGGGTTCTTGTCTTCTGGGCAGCCCAGGACCTCCATACACTTTGCCAAGGCTTGCACTTCCAGGAGGTTTCTTCGGTGTTGCTAACAAAGTTGTTTGACTTCACCCCCAGAGGCACACTGCATTGTCTCTTGAGACAGACAGATGCTAACAACTTTTGCTATGTTGTTGTTGTTTTCATTTTGTAAGGCACCCTGAAGATCGTTGAACTATGGAGAGGCAGCAAACAAATAAAATTATGTATATACACATGCATGAATTATTTTAATTGCTTGTTAAGGTTTTAATCCGTTGCTTTTTAAACTGTTTTTACAGAAAATTCAATTGTTTTATTCTTTTTGTAAATGATTCTGAGGGCTAGGGTGTTTTTTAACCATCAAGTGGTAAATAAATTTTATGAAAGAAAGAAAAATAAATATTAGTTATTTATTTTATATTTATTTATAAAAGTATTTATATGCTGTCATATCATTGACTATCAGGTTGGTGTACAAAGTTATAACAAATAACATTATTATTATTATTATTATTATTATTATTATTATTAATTTATTGTATTGTTAACCATGCTGACAATGTTAAATATATAAATACATTACTAGTACAGTGCAATCATAGAGCAGTACAATAAGATATTAATAAGAATGTAAGTTATATACTGCTTTCATATTTCAAATAAATCTTTCAGCAGTTTACAACATCGTGAACATATCACAAGTACAAATAAAACACGAATTTTAAAGACCACATTTAGAGTAACTGAAAACAATTAAATAAGGTATTTTCATGTAAGCTGCCAGTTCTGAAGCATGTGAATCTGCTGATGGCTGCAATGAAAAGTGAGTAAAACATGAAGGGGGGGGGGATCTACCTATTCTCTCTGCAAGCAAGAACTAGAATTCCTGGGTTAATAAAAGTGAAATAATAGTGGTAAGAGAGCAGAGCACAGCAGAAACTGCTGTGAAATGAAAATGGCTTATTGGGAAGGAAGGAAGGAAGGAAGGAAGGAAGGAAGGAAGGAAGGAAGGAAGGAAGGAAGGAAGCTTTCTGCTGACTCATCGTGTTGAGTCATGTTGCTTGCTTTTTGCCCTGGTTCAGTGATCCGTTTACACTTCAAGCTTCCTTATCTCATAGGAGCTTTCAGGTCCTGGAAACTGAATGAGAGATGCAATCTGTATATTGTACAAAAGAGCTACTGTACTTCTCAACAGGGTTTTTTGTCAGCTGGAACTCACTGGAACTTAGTTCCGACATCTCTCAGCTGGTTTCCATTGCCATTCTAAGGAAATGAGGGAAGCGTTCATTGTGAGTTCCAACACCTATTTTTCTACAAAAATAGCCTTGCTTCTCAACAAGGTGGCTTGAGCAAGGCTCCTGGGCTAGGGAGGGACAGGGATTCAAGTATTGGTGAGGGGTGTCTGTGTGCTAGGAACCAACATTGACTAAAGATACTGAGGTTGAGGGAAATGTTTGGTAAACTGGGATTGCACAATTGGTAGAGCATGGGACTCTTAACCTCAGGATTGTGGGTTCAAGTCCCACATTGGGCAAAAGGTTCTTGCATAGATGACTTTCACGGTCCCTTCCAACTTTACAATTCTATGATCCTATGTGGTTTTTCCCCTGGATTTGCCCCTGGATTTGAGGAGGCCCTAGGTAAGTTGATCTCTTTCGTGGAGGGTTTGTTACCTTGACCACTCTTCCCACTACCACTGTTTCTTCCCAACATCATCACAACCACCACTTGCTTGCCTGCTTGGCATCACCCAGCCACACTTTTCTCCAGTGTCAGGATCAGCAGTAGCCCAGACAGTCCACAGCTGATTTGAAAATCGTCCTTTATTCCAGGAAGTTAGAAGGAAAGTATGCTACGTAATGTAGGTCTTTTCCCACTTCATCACAGCTCTGTTTGCAAGATGGGAGCAAATTGTCACCCAGGCTACTGCTTGTCACCTGGGCTACTGCTGGATCTCAGTAAAACTGCCACTCCAGGACATGCAGCTGGATTTTAAACTTCATTTTCCTCCTTTGTGCTTTAAAAATCCAAGTGAGCTAGTAGCAGCACCAGTAGCCTGGGTGGCCCACCTTTGGGTGGTCATATGTTTTAGTTTACAGAGAACATTTCTCTATATGAAATCATGCTCTGTGTCTGGTTCAAGTCCAGCTCAAAGAACTTCAAGAAGGAAGAGTAGAAGGGGGTGTTGAAGCTGCCCATCAGCACTTGGACAGCAGACTTTCTAGACATGCAGATTAGGAAGGCACCTTTTATCATATGTGGTGGAACTGTAAAGTGATAAAGGAATTAATGCTTTGATGGTGTTTCCTGGTTGGCAGGGGTTGGACTGGATGGCCCTTGTGGTCTCTTCCAACTCTATGATTCTATGATTAATTCTGGGAAATGACATACAATGAATTAAAGAAAAAAATGTTTAAAATAACGTTTGTTAAATAACCGGAAGCCTTTTTGTTAGGAATTGTAGGTGCAGAGATACCAAAGGAAATGAAAAGACTGTTTATGTACGCTACAACAGCTGCAAGGATGCTTCTTGCCCAGAGATAGAAAAACGACAAGATACCTACTAGGGCACACTGGCAGATGAAACAATTAGACTATGCAGAGATGGGAAGATTAACTGGGAAAATCAGAAATCAGGAGGATCAAAACTTCAACAAAGAATAATACCTAAATATAGACAGCCGTTTACCCTCGCTAGATTCAACGTACTGCCATCCGCCTTGTTACGGAGCAGATACGCAGGTAAACCGTACGTGGAACTAGTTTGCTTCTGCGGCGCGATAGAGGTGGAAACCGTCTCTCACGTCATGCTACGATGCCATTTTTACAGGGATATATGCTCGGTTTTTATCACCCCTGTTATAAAGAAAATTCAAAGTGGGCCCAAACCTCAATGTTTAAAATCTCTGATAGAGGACAAGGATCCAGAGATCACATTAAACATGGCCAAATTTTGTGCAGTTGCCATAAAACTTAGGGAACAAGCTGTGCTACTATAAAGACTAAGGCCTTAGAAGCAAATTATTGATAATATTGAAGAGATTAAGACTTAAACCATATTTTAACTGCTGCCATAATTGTATTGTTTATCGTTATATTGATTGCTAATTTAAACTTAATTTTATTGTGTTTCTGATCTGTTTAGTATGGTATGTGAGTCTGGTCTGTGACCGTAATAAATTCAATTCAATTCAACAAAGAATGGGACAAATGGGACAAAGACTACTGCAAACACTTCAACTCTTTGGCAGGCTCCAAATAACTCTTGCAATGATGCATGGACTTTGGATACAATGGAGGAGGATAAACTAGATAGATTTATAATATGCAGTTTAAAAAGTTACTTAAAGAACCCACAGAGGGGAGGAGGGAAGTCTTGAGATTCGGAAGAATCTTGGGTAAAGTTTAATATTTGTGATAATACTATTTGTGTGAATGGATTTGTAAAATCAAATAAAAATTATTTTAAAAAAAAGACATGCAGATCACCCTCTCCCACACTATGATGATACAGATTGTAACCTGATGGACAAATGAAGAGTTGGACACATTAGGTTACTAAATTTGAAATAAATACATTTTGGGGGGGACCTATAGGTGCAAGAATGTGTCGAAAACACCAGGCAAAGCCTGCCCTCAATAGGGTGACCATCCCCTGCCTGTGAAAATGGGGGTGTGGCAGTACTGTCCACCCCCTTCCTCGGGCCTCAGGTGAGCTAAATATGCTTTTCCAGCATTACCAACCCTCCAGGGTCCCTGGGCTCCAGGAGGAGTTGGCCCCAGAGCCCTATAGTCCCACAAGCCAACCTTGGGGGAATTGCCCCTTACCCTGAAGCGGGTTACCATGCTGAGATCTCCTTAATTCCCCTCCCCATACTTATCCACCAAAAGTAGTCAAATCAACCTATTCACAAACAACAGCCCACTAATGCCACCTACTGGCTATTCAGCGTGGAGTAGGTGAAAAATCCAGCCCCCAGTGGGTGGGTCCAGTGTGAGAGCCAGTGTGGTATGGTGGTTAAGAGTGGTAGATTCATAATCTGGTGAACTGGGTTCGATTCCCTGAATCCAAACTCTTCTTCCTACTTGCTCCAAAGTCAGCAAAGAATCACACTGATCATCAAGGAGTGAGGGTGGCACAGTGAAGAGAGAGAGAGAGAGAGCAATGTCAGCCAGCCAGCCAGCCAGCCCATAAAGAAGGATGTGCGGCATCTGGAAGGCTAACTCCCATCAGCCAGGAAAACCACAAATATGCCCTGCTGCCCAATACGAAACAGATTGGCGTGGCAGAATGGGACTTGTATTTCTGCATAAGGTATCATAATTATTTCTAAATGTGCATCTATGAATGCAGATTAGCATATATCATTTTGTTCCCTTTTTCTTGAGTTTTTTAAGTAGTTGTCTTAATTCAGGGCCAGAGAGGGAATGAGAGAACCAGGATATGTGTCTGCCTCCTCTGAAAGTTTTTTTTTGGGGGGGGGGCACCTGGATTTTGGTCTCGAGATCCACACCTACTGCTGTCACTGTTATGGAGGGGGTGGGCATTAAGACTTGTTCACGTTACCAATTTCGTTTTACAAAACGGAATCACTCCGCAGATGGTGGGGAGAGCAAACTACTGTTGTTACAACTGCTGCCAACTCTGCTATTGATTCTATTTAAAATGTGAAGATAAGGGCTGTCAGTCAATGAAAGAGATTTTAATTGGCTAATTATCTCCATTTAAATAAATCCAGTATATTACCTGTCAAATGTGAATAAATTCACATATCGCCAAAAATGGAATATGGCTGCCTATAAGATTATTGGTTCTGCAATGACATCTCCAGTGGAAAGAGGATATCAGGTAGCAGCCATCACAAGCACCCTTGGTTTGACAACTCTGCCAGTATGAGAAGGAAAAACTGTATGAGGTGAACTGGCTAGCCTGGCTCCCTCCTTGCTGAACAGAAGCCACTGATTGTTTAAAAAGCATGTTATTTCATGTAATACAGTATTTTAGTTGTATGCTGAAGGACATTTGTGAAACAATAAAAAATATTTTATTGATTTATTGCATTTATATCCCACTCAGGGTGGTATACATGGTTCATCCCCCTCCTCATTTAATCCCCACAACCCTGTGAGGTACATTAGGCTGAGCAACAGTGACTGGCCCAAGGTGAGTTTCATGGCAGTGTTCGGTCCTAGTCTGACACTCTAACCATTACACCACACTGGCAACAAGAACAACCAACATCTTATGCAAATCTTCTCCCTCCATCATTACCAAAAGTCAGGGATGATGGATGGAGCCTAAAATATCCAAAGGGACACCAGGTTGGGGAAGGCGGGTCTTAGCACCTGCTCTTGTAAACAAAATGTTGACCTAGTGCAGACCTTAAACAGGCTCAGAAAGGCAATTCATATATTAGTAAGGTTGAGGTATACATTTTAGGACTATTTCAGTAGCTACTGTTCCATTCTGCCTTGACTCTTTTTGTTAATGTTGTCTGATTTTATTGGCCGTTCATTGCCTTGAATTTGCAGGAAGGCAGGACAGAACCCTTTTGCTAAGTAAATAAGATAACCATTGAACACACCGAGATAGTGCCTGCATTTTCTTAAGCTCCTTTGTTTGATGTTGGCCCTTTGCATTTCTTCCACGTGCTTCCAGATGCCTCGGTGCCTGTGATGTTTTGGTTCATTCTGCTAATTTCTTCTTGCCGCGTCCTTTCATCCTGGGTTTGGGTTCATCACGCTTGATCCCAATTCCGCCTGTGAGAAAGAGAGATGCAGAAAAGCAGATCACATTTTCCCCCCTTCTTTTGGCTGCAGGGCCTCATGTTATTTCCATTTAAAAGATTATTATGACATGGCTGTCTTGGCATATTTGCATAATTAAAGGTCTACAATGTTGTGCTAGTGCTGTGAAACAATTTTCAGTTTTTAAAAGGGGAAAAAAAACACAAATGAGAAAGGTGGGAAGAGAAGGGAGCAAGTTATTTTATGGGGAAAGAAGTTATGCCCCATATAACTCAAGGCAGAGGCAAGCTTCCCTTCAATCTCAGGAAATATCTGAATCAGTATAGAGCTATATCCAATGCAGAATAAAATTAAAGTCGTATAGTAGTATACATGTTACACAGGCAAAATGTTTTTCACCAGTGGAACATTGGTGTTCAAGAAAGCGCATAAGCAGGTTGATGGTCCAGCTCTGAGGGCCTTCTGGCAGTTCCCTCCCTGCAAGAAGTGAGGTTACAGGGAACCAGGCAGAGGGCCTTCTCGGTGGTGGCGCCCACCCTGTGGAACACCCTCTCATCAGATGTCAAGGAAATAAACAACTATCTGACATCTGAAGACAGCTCTGTTTAGGGAAGTTTTTAATGTTTGGTGTTTAATTCTGTTTTTAATCTGTTGGAAGCCGTCCAGAGTGGCTAGGGAAACCCAGCCAGATGGGTGGGGTATATATAAAAATAAACAAACAATAAATAAATAAATAAATAAATAAATATACAAAAAAATGTTTTTTTCCACAATGGGGTTCCACTAGCTCAAGTGCTATGTTGGATTCTTCTGTTGTGCCGAATGAAAACTCACCCATCCACTGGTGCAAAAGGCCCTAGTGGACAGAGACCATTGGATGCAGTCCATAGGTTTCATATACCGGTAATCATACCTTTCCCCCTAGGATTGATTCCATTGGAATTTTTAATGACTATTTTGTACTGTTTAGAGGATTTCAGTGATTAAGTGGTATATAAGCCTGTTAAATAAACAACATAAAACAGCTCCACATCTTACTGCATCTCTCCAGCCTATTCCAGGTTCAGTATTATAGGTACTTACTTTATCATCATTTCAGGAATAAGAAGCAGTCTGTGGTGTTTTAGGGGAAAGTAATCTAAAATTGAGGGTGCCCATCAAGTTTTATACTTTGACATAAAATAAACCACTTTAAAATAAGGGACCCCTCTTAAAATAAGGGATTTCTGAAAATAGTGTGAAGCAGAACAAGCAAGGCTGTATCTGGTTAAATAGGCCCAAGACTGTGGTAAAAGGATGCATTATGATCACTAGAAATGTATATGGAAAGAGAATAATATTCCCACCTTTCTTTCCCATGTTAAGAGAAAACTGTATTAAAATAATGACAAGTAGGTATATTACCTCCCAAATAAACTTCAAACCATTATTGGAAAGTATAGTCCTGTAAGTTAGAATTATGTGAAAGACATAGGCACATTTTCCCATAAATTGTGGGCATGTTCATTAGCAAAACATTGTGGACAAATATTATCTGAAATAGTATTCTAATAACTAGGTTAAATCAGAGTCTTGAACCACTATGCATTTCCTTAGGGATATAACAACAGAAATCAGAGAAATGTGTCATATTTGATTGTTGCAGCAAAGATTTGCCATGAAAATATTGGAGAACTGACAGAGTTCCATGCAAAAGGGAATGAGTTTTCCCCCCTCAACAATAGCTAAACCATCTAACAATGTCAAAGTGAAGGAAGGGAGAGAGTAGGCAAGCTCCTTTGTGTAATATTAATTACAATTTATACATGGGGGGGAACACATTAAGAATATTGATGTGCCAAATCTATTACAGGTATTCAGAACTGAATAGGGTGAAAATTGTGTACCATGCCAGAAGATACTTGCCAGAATGTAGGCGCTATCAGGATGTACAGTGGCACATCCTCTCTGGAAGCCATTTGGATCCATTAAGTGGCAGGGGCAGACCATCTGAATCGGTCCCACCTCCCTGCAGAGGGGAAGGGTCGCAGAGAAGTCCAATTGCACCAGAAAGTGATCTGACCATGGCACTTCTTTAGTTTCACTTTTACTTAGTGTCAGATCACCAACATCCATAGAGGTGAACACCAGGTCCAAGGCATGTCCACGGCTATGAGTTGGGCCAGAATTATTCAGGGAAAGCCCCATGGAAGCCATGCTTTCCATGAAGTCCCGAGCTGTCCCTTGTAAGGTCTTGTCGGCATGGATGTTAAAATCCCCTAGGGCCGCCAAACTAGATGTCTCCAGGAGAACATACACCACGACCTGAAGCAGCTCAGACAGGGAATCCTTGGTGCAGCGAGGAGGTCGGTACCCCAAAAGGAATCCTGTACTGCCCCTATTGCCCAACTTCCAGAACATGCACTCAGAGAACTGGATCTTCCCAATAGGACACCTGGTGCAAACTAATGACTTCCTAAAAATCACTGCAACCCTCCCCTCCCAGCCCACAAGGCCTGGGTAATTGTGTGTAAGAGAAACCTAGTGGACAAGCAGCGGCAAGGACAGGCCCATCTGCTTCATCCAGTCTCTGTTACACATGCCATGTCAAGTCATCCATTCACAATCAAGTCATGGATGGCAGTGGTCTTATGAATCATTGACCTGGCATTGCACAGCAGCACCTTCAGATCATATCCCTTGCTTATTCCAGTATCTGTCCAGTCAAGACCAGACCAGGAGGCAGGGATAGTCCTCAAACAATGACTAAACCCGCCTCCTCGGTAATGACATGGTCTGGTCTTAGCATAACTCCTCCTCCTACCCGTGATCACTGAGATTGGTTGTCCCAGTGCAACCCCCCCACCCCCTGGAACCTGCCCCAGCCATTTACCATTTAAGTTTGTTGTACATAACTTACAAGTAAGGATAACATTAAGATGGCTGTGATGAAAAAATATTGCATGTACAAAGGAAATTTAGTAAATATCTGGTAAACAGCGTGGATTTAGAAGTCCCTCACCCCACCCATTACTCAATCACCAATGTGATTGTCAACATGGTTATCAGAGGAAGCAGGTTGTCTGAATGGGCAGCAAGACCAGCATTGTTGGACAAGCTTGGTGGGAGGCACTGAGGCTGCTATAAAACTATCTACTACATGTTACAACCTTCCACTGGATCCCTATCAAAGGGTACTAGGAGGGGAGGGGGAGGAGGAGAGCTTAGTTGTCTGATTCCTCTCACAGATAAATACGCTAATACACCTTGAGTGTGATTAAGGGCTACAGTGCCAATTTGAGCTTAAAAACACCTGTGCTCGTAACCTTTCTGAAAGATCTAAGTTCATTAGCTTGACATATAAATTGCTAATTGGCTGAAGGGCATGTGTTTTTCTTTGCACAGTTTCATCTAAGAGAGTAACTCTGTGACTGGCACTTTCTCACAGCTGCCATGATGGGCTTTTCATATGATAAAAGGGTAGATACATCCATGAGGTCCTGCCACCACTACTTCCTCATAAAGGTGTCTGTCATCCTCCCACGATGCCTCAGCTTTCATTGCTATGCTGACGATAGAGGTGGATAAACCTTGAAGAATCCTATTTCACTCATTTCCTTCTTGTGGCATTCCCAAAATGCTGGAGTAGATGGGCCTTTGACCTGATCCAGCAATGTTCTATTACAGGCAGGTCCATCCACAAGTAGCCTGAGATCTACCATCCAATATCAAAAATTGGCAATGATCTACCACACTCTCCCATTGTCATTCTTCAACTTAAACATATTATATTTATATTATATTTGGCTGAGCTTGTGATAGAAATAATAACAAATGATAGGCGCTTCCATAAAACCTGAAAAGTTCATCATAATATAATTTTTCAAATACATACATTGCATACTTGTAATAACATAAGAAAATAACATTGAGGACAGAGTCCTACATAATCAGAACATGATGCATGGATTGTTGTTCACAAAAGCTCATGCCATAATAAATGTGTTTAAAGTATTCCAGGACTCTTGCTGTTTTTCAAATGAGTCAGGGGCACATGTCAACCACAGTGGTTTCCCCCATAGTTCGAAACAGATATTGGGTAAACTGAACTGCAGAGTTGACAGCCTTCAAGCAGCACCTTAAGAACTGGATGAAACATGTAGAAGCTCTTTCCCCTGGATCCAACCCACTCCTTCCTTTCAAGTAAACCTAAACCAGCCCTTAGGCAGCAGCCAGGAAGGGTCCCCTACTCCCTTGTGCGTGTTGACTCAGGAGTAAGCCTCACCACACTCAGTGAGGAGCTCATCGGTTTACAGTGGGGGGGCAAGGCAGTCCTCTCCTTGAGGGCTGGATCTTGGAATGTCCAGCACCATCTCTCTCTCTCTCTCTCTGAACCCAAACAAGCCCTCTAGAGGAGCCAGTGCACAGGGCTTCTCTCTCTTGCCCAGCCTCTCCTCCCGCTTGCTTCTCCTTCACACACACACACACACACACAGAGAGAGAGAGAGAGAGAGAGAGAGAGAGAGAGAGAGAGAAGCCCTGTGCAGTGGCTCCTCAGAGAAAGGGCTGTTTGAGGGGTAGGAAGAGAAGCCCTGTGCACTGGTTCCTCAGAGAAAGGGCTGTTTGGGGAGAAGGAGAGGGAGAGGGAGAGGGAGAGATTGACAGGAAACAATCACATAAACTATAAATCGATCCCGACCGACGTGTTGGACAATGCTGTTCTACTACATTCTTGTGTTAACCCATCAATTTTAGCTTCCCTGAGTTTCACATTTTTCCAACCTTAGGTTCAGTTTTCCACATTTCTGCATCAGTTTTTTTTTTAGTGTCCATTTGCCCTAGTATTTGCATTTTTGAAAGCAATTTCCCCCTAACATAATATATGCCTTTTTATGTAGACTTTCCCTTATATGTTGTGGGGTACACATTGTTCGGCTAGAGAACTGAACTGAAAAATCTGAAAAAGTTTGGAATTTGAAGGATTCCTTATTTTGATTGCCATACTGTTTTGCAGAAGGCAAAAACAAACTGAATTTCTCCTCCTGACTTCTTCCATTGTGGCTTCTTCCTTTGCCCCCCTATCATGATGCCCCAAGACATTTAGCTGCTTCAAGTGAGTGGCAAACCCTCTCTCATCTTACGGAATCAGAACTCAGTTTTGCTATAGAATTCAGACATCACTTTCTGCTTTCAGCACTACCCATTTACGGTGCCACTCAAAGCAGGTGGGTTAAACCTGCTGCATGGGAAGACCAGCCCTGCCCCCACTCCCCGTGCCATTACATTAGCATGGGTTTGGCGTGGACACACATGTTTACAGCCCTGGTCCTACCATTAGGCAGAATAAGGCAGCCACCTCAGTAATGGATGTGGTGGCATGGACAGAGTTATGTGTGCCTCTCAGCTAATCTGCTGCCCCCGCTGCAGTGGATGGAGTCAGGGTTTAAGGGAGATTCAACTGTGCCGTTGGCTTCTATACAGAGAATTGCAGAAGGTGCCATCCTCTCCTTTACCTTCAGACAGTAACCCCCTGTGTTTCTGTATATTGTAAACACATCTTGGCAATTTGAAGAAAACTGTAAAATAAAGCGACCCCAGACTAAATCTAATGGGATGTGTGGTGGAAATAAGCTTATATACAGCATTGAGATGCCTTATATAAAGCTACTTTTGGGGAGAAATAGGGGAAAGCTGCAGGCGATTTCAGGCTGATAACTTTATCCATGTGATTATGCAGTTGTAAAATAACTGAGCTGTTAGGGACCCACTTTTCTGCCATAGAGAGACAGATTACCTTTGTATATGGTTCTTCAGAACTGCCCCTCATCTCGCAACTTTAGTGTTTACATATTTCAAAAAATTGGAGCTGGTATGAACCCTGAGACTTGGCTACGAATGGTGGATAAAAGTGTAAACCAATTCCCTCAATGGTATTCTCGCCTCAGCTGCAAAACTCACAAGGATGCTGTAGACAGGGGAAATCTGTCAGCTTCAGTTTCTCATTTTTCCAATCTTCAGCTTGTGATATTTGCATATCCTTTTGTGGGTTTCTTTTTTAAGTCCCCACAAAACTCCATTAGCATTTTAGTATGGCTCTCCCCCTAATATACATCATTTCATTTGCAATTTTGCCTAATAAATACAGGTTTGCATGCAATTTTCCCCAATATAACATATTGTGAGGAGTTTGGGATGCTATTTTCATTAAAAGATGCGTTTTCTTTCTTTTTTGTTTGCAAAAGCTGCATTGCAAAATTCAGAGAGGGGTGACTTTCCAAGAACAGACATGTTTCAAGAAGTCCACTCACCTTTCCCAGTGGGTTATGTTGCAGCCAGGCAGCCAGCACCCAACAATAATCCGGCCAGGGGGGTCAGAGTGTTAACACCCCTTTTCAGCTTTGTCCCGGCTGCATCGCCAGCGCTGGGCAGGGCCACGGCCATTGTGGCCATGCTGACCAATCGGTGCTGGGAGGGGGCATGGCCATGGGAGACTTTAGTGTGGCACGGCCGGCCAGGAGCCTATCTCTCACTCAAATGGTGGTTAGTCATTGGGTAAGCCTTTGTTTGGATGAAGGGGAGGTTGTAGCCTTCCCCTGCCCCTCCTCAGTAAGGGTACCCTGTTAAAGGGATTCAGGGGTGTGGATTCTGTCTGATGCCTGGACTTGGGCTAGGGCCATATCACAACCCCTATAGGGACCCCTCGCGGGCCCCTATTAAGCCACAGGGCTCCCTCTATTGGTGGTTTACCTTAGTTGGACTTCTTACAGATGGGCAGGAGTCAAGATATAGCCTGGCTTCACCTGAATGCCTAAGCCAAACAGCTCACATCTGTAACCAATAATGTTATGGCCTATTTGAAGCCATAAACCAAAATACTCATGTTGGTGTATTTATTGTCCATTAGGGAACTGTGGGTCATGGGGGCCTTGGCATGCAAGTGTGAATTAGGCAGGCAGGCACACACACACCCAAAAGGCAAAGTGAGCTAACTATCTACACCTTCGTTCCAGTTACAGGTAGGTAGCCGTGTTGGTCTGCCATAGTCAAAACAAAATAAAATAAAAAATTCCTTCCAGTAGCACCTTAGAGACCAACTACCGGTAAGTTTGTTCTTGGTATGAGCTTTAGTGTGCATGCACACTTCTTCAGGTACCAGATATCAAGTTTTCTATTCCTAGTTCAGACACTTCATGAGCAAAATGTTAGATGCTGATTGCTCAATACATTTTTTTTTGGGGGGGGATATTTTTGTCAACCCTTCACAGATACAAATTTCATGTTGGAAGCATTCCAAGCTGCCTAGCTGATAGCTCGAAATGTGCATGCACACGAAAGCTCATACCAAGAACAAACTTAGTTGGTCTCTAAGGTGCTACTGGAAGGAATTTTTATTTTATTTTATTTTGTTTTATCTACACCTTCCTCAGCCTGAGCCAAACCCATTGTTCTCCCAGTCACAGCTTCCCATCTGTAATATGATTTTGAAAGAGGGGAGAAGCACTGCCCTTCTATACAAGGTTGTAGAGATAACTGAATGTATATGAAGTGTTTTGAAAGGTATTTTAAACATTCTGATTATATGCATGTATAGAAAGAGTGCATACATGTCTTTTCAACACCTGATGAATATATTTTTATTCTACTGGGTTTTTGAGTATTGTTTTGCCATGAATTAGTCTATTTTTATATCTTTTTTAATTGATACTGATGATTTACAGCTCTGCTCTTATCCCATCGGCCCTGTGATGTTCTTATGGCCTTTCATTTGTTTGTTTTCTTGTTTGCTTATTATTTACATTTATTTGTTGCCTAGGTTAACAAAAACTAAAAATATCAAATAATTCTATAAAATATATTTGGGGCTTGGCCAGATTATTTTCAGGATTTTAGCGCTTGAAGCATTTAGTACTTGTGAAATGTGAGTTAGGCATTTGCTTTGATTAGTACAACAACAACAGAAGTTTTTATTAAAGGATACTAAGATCCATAACAGCTTCCAAGTGGCCCATGAAGTGTGTGTGTGTGTGGGGGGTGACTTTGAGAAGCACTGGTTTTGAGGATTGTCTGAACTGGTCCTTAGTCTCCTGTAATGTGTAAAGCAGACCTCAGTTGTTTTGTATTCTAGAAAAGGGATTGAGAGTTTGAAGTACTGTAATCTATGCTCCTGCTAAGAAGGCATGCTGCCTATCATTTGAACTTAAAACAGGGTAGATGTTTAGGAGGATTTGTTCTGAGATCAAGCAGTGGTGTGGTGTGTGTGTGTGTGTGTGTGTGTGTGTGTGTGTATATATATATATATATATATATATATATATATATATATATATATAATCTGCAACAGGGAACTGCACAATGAAATGACAAATGGCAAGTGAATAGGGCTTTTGGCAGCACTTAGAAAGACAAAGGCTTCCATCACTCTGCGAGAAATGCAAACAGAAGAGCTTCCCACACATTGCAAGGCAGTTGTCAAGCCTGCAGGGGGCTCCCTTGGGCTTCAGAGTAATTGTCTGGGATTGTTACTTCATGAGCAATGAGGCCACTGTGTGGATGCAGCCAATGTGGTGTCTGCGAGCAAAAATGTGTTACCAGTTGGAAGTTATTGACAAAGAAACTCTAACCTTCTGAGAAATCATCACTGGTATTTCAGGACGATGGAGCACTTCATGTGTTTACTGCTGACATTTAGATAGGATGACATTATTGTTGTGTTATTAAGAGGGCATAGGTACCAGGCAGAAACCTGGCTTCATTCCTTCATTCATTCACTCACTCACTCACTCACTCATTCCTTAATTTATAGGCTACGCTTCCCCAGTAGCTCACAACACATTAAAACACAAGATTTTGTCTCTAAAATAATAAAATTATAATTCCAAACACAACTCAGCAACAAATATAATGGCAGAAGTAGCTAAAATAGTATCAGCAGGTCGGGGGGACAGATCAAAGACACTTAAAAGTTGATTAGAGTAAAAATACATCTTTATTTTTTATTTTATAGAAAAACACAATAGAAAACAGGTCATATATATGGAATGATCCACTGGGTGCATGTCAAATGCTAAGTTGGTAACAGTTATGAGTGGTTATTCTGAGTGACAACCACACATCTGTTCTGAGGAAGGACTGCAGCTCAGTAGTAGATATAGTGCATTGCCCCACCAGACTCACTCTGCCCTCAGGAAACCCCCAACTGCCTGCCTTCTTACTAAGAACTAACCTAGAGGGTGAACCTACAGCTTTCTCCTCCTCAGTCGCAGTGCTGCCCTTGTAGGGCTCAACAGGGAGGAGGATGGGTCTGGCTCCACCTACAGTTGACCTCCTTACCTTCCACCATACCACTCAAAATGGGCACCAGCCACCACTTGTTCAATCCTTGGTGTCCCCAGTTTAAAGGTCTGGGTAACAAGTGATGGGTAAGGTGCTTCTCTGTCTGAGACCCTGGAGAGCAGCCATGAGGCAGAACAGATGCTCTGAGCTACATGGACAAATAATCAGGCCTTGTAAAAGGGTGCTTCCTACACACCTGGAAAAGCTGGTGCTACCCCAACCAAAAGAATAAGAAAAAGCCTTAAAACAGTGTTTCAAATGTAAGCTGTGGATCCTCATATGTATAAAACAGGGGTGGAGAACCTTTTTCAGTCCAAGGGTCACATTCTTCCCCAGTGGTGCAGTGGGTTAGTGCATCTGGCTGTTAACCAGAAGGTTGATGGTTTGAGCCCACCCAGCAACAGCTGTGGGCAGGATCCCTGCATTGCAAGGGATTGGACTAGATGGCCCTACCAACTCTACAATTCTATGATTGTGTGATTCCCTTGTGGACAACATTATGGGGGCTGCATGCCAGTTGTGGCTACGGCCAGAAGTAAAAGTGGGTGTGAAGAGAGGCAAATGTTACTCTTATCTTCACACAACAGGGATGTGTAAAATACAGAGGTGCACACATCTCTCTACCATCCATCCATCTAGACAAGCATGAGGCATTGTCACTATGTTAAGGAAACAATATGATGTATTAAGGAAACTGTACTAAGGAAGCACTCTTGGAGGCCAAAGAGCAGTGCCGATGAAGGATGTGGCCCCCTAGAGAAGAAGTATGGCCTTGGAAGAGTTCTGAGAGCTGGATAGAGAAGTCTGGAGGACCACAGTTAATCCCTAGAGCTGAGCTTCCCTACCACTTGTGTAAAACATTTGAGACATTTCAAGGGAATCCAGAAGGGGTCTGGTGAGATGCTGTGCATCCATAACTTGGCTGCCATCTCACATGGCTGTTTTTCCTTAGAGGTATGGTCAGGATGGGCAACATGTGAAGCGCCAGATGATACATATCAGTGCATATATTAGTGAAAATAACATACACAAGTGCATAACTGCTGGGGGGGGGGAAATTAGGCAGAAATGCCATGCCAAATTGTGTCATAGTAGGAGAAATTTGCACTACAATGCTGACGAATTTTCAGGAGGATTTCTTTAAGAAAGAAATTGCTTATTTTGTCTACGATTTTTACATTTCTGCATACACTTGAAAATAAAGGACAGTGGTTAGCATGATGCAAGAAAAGAAGAGAAGAGAAGAGAAGAGAAGAGAAGAGAAGAGAAGAGAACAATTACAAACTGATATGGAAACTGGGAGAAAGGAATTAAAGACAGGAAGAGGCAGAAAAATGATAGAAACGGAAATTGACAGATTCAACATACACACTTCACTTCCTGTGGCAATTCTTAAGAGCACTTCACAAGCAGCAAGAGAATGATTTTTAAGAAGGAAAAAAATACTCAATTAACTGTAAATGCAAAATCTGGTCTTATACTGATCTAATAACCAACAGATTAAGGATCTGTTAAATTAATCTCAATCGTCTTTTCATTCTGAAGTTTATTTTCATGTTAGTATAGTATGTTGGATCTCAAATATTTGAATAAAAACAGTTAAGCTGGAACTTTACTCAACAGAGCCCTAGCACCATTTTGTCAATAATCTGTACTAATTTGATAATAATTTACTAATTTGATCGCAGCTTCAAGCAATTAGGCCCAATACCGATTTCTTCATTAGCACCTCAGTGTATTGCTTTTATTTATAGAGACTGCTCTTGCTTCTAAACCCTTTTCCCTCTCTCAGCTTACTAATGAAAAAAATGCACTTAGTAGTTTAAAGAAACTCATTCAAGTATTCTTTTTCCCCAAAATAAAAATCTAGAGTTGGCTAGGGATGAGGGAGAAATTCAATTCCATTTTCATTTGAAAACAAACCTATCATTATTTCCTTATTTGCATTTTACAAAACAATGCACAAACTGAAGCGCAGCCATCCTTCAATACACACACACACACACACACACACAAACTTAGAAACTTCAATAACCAGTATACAAATAGCTGAAACAAATATTACTGAATATAACATATAAACTGGGCTATACTATGCAAAATATGTTTTCCAAAATGTGTATAATGGGAGAAATTCACACCCAAATGTTGATGAATTTTCAGGAGGGCTATTTTTTTTATATAAAAATGACAAACTGATGTAGAAAGGGGGGAACTGAATTTAAGTCTGGGGAAAATTAACAGATTCACCCATGCCAAGGGTTGCTACCCTGTGGCCTTACATATGCTGTTGGACTCCAACTCCCATCACCCCCCACCAGCATGACTAATGGTCAGGGATGATGGGAGCTGGAGCCCAACAACATCTGGAAGATCACAGGACAGTCAGCCCTGCTTTAGTCAATCATATGTAAACGAGAACCAAATCCATTATTTAGAGTTGGCAAATCACTTGTCCCTGCCTGGGATGGAGTTAAAATGGATGGTCCAGAGATTATTTTGAAGCCTGGGAATTTGATATCACTGAGCTGCATAACAATGAGAAATGAGAGACCTTGGAGATATCTGTGTGCTGTGGGTAAGAATAGAATGCTGGGAATGCAGAGGAGTTTGTGCTTATTAGAACCAGTCAGATGTTTATGGATGAAAAAATAGTGGGAGAGATGGGTTGTGTGTATGGATTATTGATTTGCGTGTTTAGACCTTTTACCCTCCCCAAATAAATTCAGATGGGAGACAAATATTTGGTTTGGTTGTTGGCAGAATTTAGGCCACAACTTTATTGATTACAATCAAGTGAGTGATTGCATAGGTTCTGGTTCCACTAGCTCCCTGCACTGTTGCAGGCAGACCTTCCCAGAGCCACGTTCATAGGACAGCCAAGGATGAACACCAGGGACAGCTGATGGGAGGCATACCAATCAACCGCCCTGCTGTCCCCTGGACTCAGGTGCAAGCAGGACCCAATTTGGGGAATGACAAACCAATGAGTCCCTGGATTCCTTTACCGGAATATCCTGCATTTGTATAGGCGTGGCCACATCACATGCCATGCCTATCACCTGAACCAGAGCCTATCCGCAACTTACAAGTTGTGATGATTTGCTATGTGGCAGGCAAAACCCAACTGGCACCAGCCAATCAGCCAAATGGGGAAAATTCCTGCCGTACCCCTGCCTCAATGGCAGATGACACATGACAGCATAGAAAGGTCAAGCACAAGCCCTAAATATAGGGAGAGGTGGGCAGGTGTTCTGATGCGAAAACCCCAAAGAGGAAGCTCAGTAGCCTCGCATGGGCTTAAATAGGTCCCGCGTTGCTGCTTCTTTGAGGCACCCTATTGGCCAGATTACTCCCCAGCAACATGGGACCGACCTATCGGGGGTTGTGTTATCTTTTAAATTAACCACCCACAACACTGGGTTGGATAGCCGGTCGCACCGCAACACATGCCCTCTTTTATGGAGGACACGCTTTATAACTAAGGATTTATGTGGGCTGACAAAGTGAAGAGCAACTCTTCTTGATATTTGGGAATAGTTAAGTAAAAGTCTAGCAGGAATCGAAAAAGAGCAGCTGATGGGAAATGAAGAAGAGGAAAATAGAAAAAAGGGATAAAATGTGAAAATAGGTTAAGTTTCTTGAAATGTAATTTGGAAATGTATGATACTGAGCAGCAACTAAGAGCGAGAAGTGAAACATCAAGGCAGGGGGACAGGAAGTCAACTTTTAATTTTGCATTAATTTGATGTTCATCTGTTTTAAAAAATTGAAAAGCAATAAAAATTAATCAGCAAAAAAAAAAGCAACTTGTCCCTGCCAATGAAAATTGCGCCATCTAATCTGTAGTCTGCATTGGGGAGAGGAGCCTCCACTGGCATCAACAGAGGATTCCCTCTTAATATAAATAGCAGCATTAATTGACACTTGGGGAGAAGGGGGAGAACACAAGCAGGAGAACAGGGGTAAAATTCCTTCCTCAACCCCTTGAGTTCCATTGTCGCTTGGGATCTCCTGTAGCTGCTATTTATGCTTTGTAAATTGCATTCACACAGTTAACGTCACATCTAGTTTGGTCTTCTGTGCCAGTGTTACATAGCTGAACATTGCCCCAAGCTATGGCTTGATGGGTGCCAAATATATGATGGAACTGAGCACTCTCAGCCCTAGGACACTGTCTGGAGAACAGAGCAGCATCCCAAGAATGCACAAGTTGTCTGTCCCTCACCTAGGGAAATGTCATCATAAGGGAAAAAAAAATATGTATTGGATACATACCAAGCAGGCAAGTATCCTGTATCAGAAAACAGCTATATCTAGCATTAAGGACTAAAATGATTGATTATTCAAGAGCTGCAAAAAAGGCTACAGCTCAGGAGCAACCAGCACCTCCACAAACCTGTAGGTAGAAGGATCAACAGACACATCAAATGGAGCCAGAGTGGATACAAAGCTAACAAGCAGACAGACAAATGTATTTATTATTTAGCTAGGAATACTGATAAACACTCTTCTCATAAAGCCAGAACTAAAATTCTTGCAAAAATATTAGAAGGATTTTGACACATCTGGAGGTGGGACTTCTCATTCTGAAGAAAAGGCACCTTCCTGTGTTTCAGATACTACTTTTCATTCAAAACTGACTTGGGCCCAGCCTTGAAGCATCATCTATGATGTCATGTAAACATTCCCGCATGATCTCACCTTAGCCCGAGCTCCCCAGTTCTGCAGATGGCCATAAACTGAGCTAACTTCTCCATATCCTAATGTGTCAAATTAACTTCTGCTAAGACCACTCACTTCCTGTCTGATCACTGAAAATATTTTTGTTTTCTATATCTACAAAAGTTTTTCCTTGCCTTGGTATTGGATATTTCTTAAATTTACTGAACATCTATGGTTACTTCACGCCATCAAAACGCATGTGCCCAAAATATTTCTTTACCGTTATCTGTTTAATAAATTTATATGGATAAGACCTTCCTCTTGCAAGCATTTCAGTAAGATGAGAATGGGAGGAAAACTATCTTTCTGTCAACTGCTTTTAATCAACTTTCTCCACACCACACATAATCTTAGACACCTCTGTTATGTCCTCCTTTATGCACCTTTCTCAACTAACAAGCCACAAATGTTGTAACTTTTCCTCTTAGGGTTTAGTTGATACTCACCCCTGCATGATAAACTGCACCTACTATAATTTTCTTGTACTGTATTAAAAATACAAGAGTTCTTAATATGGAATTCCTTTCTCCATATTTCTGCAATAATTTGCATTAAGAAAGAGACCCCCATGAAAATACTTCAGCATTTTAGGATGAATTTCTCCCAATAAACAATTTTTTTGCATGCCATTTTGACTGATGTATTGTTTTAGGGAAACTGCTTGCAAAAATATGCACTCTTTTGTATGCTATTTCCATGAGTACTTTCATTACTATGCACATTTCTTCCTAATATTTATACGCGGGTGGCACTGTGGGTTAAACCACAGAGCCTAGGGCTTGCCGATCAGAAGGTCGGTGGTTCAAATCCCCGCAATGGGGTGAGCTCCCGTTGCTTGGTCCCTGCTCCTGCCAACCTAGCAGTCGAAAGCACGTCAAAGTGCAAGTAGATAAATAGGTACCGCTCCGGCGGGAAGGTAAACAGCATTTCCGCGCACTGCTCTGGTTCACCAGAAGTGGCTTAGTCATGCTGGCCACATGACCCGGAAGCTGTACGCTGGCTCCCTCGGCCAGTAAAGCGAGATGAGTGCCACAACCCAAGAGTCGTCCACGACTGCACCTAATGGTCAGGGGTCCCTTTATGTAAGCACTGTTTGGTTGGAAAGCTCCCTTGGAAGATTTGCATAAGAGTGAAATTCAAAGGCTGGCTGTGTTTTGGTTCTCATATTGTAATGGAAAGTACAAATTTTATAAATTCAACTTTAAATGCAAACTGAATTGAAATTTGCCCCCATCCCTAATCCTGCCTCCCTTTAACTCTGGTTACCCAGTATTAGGCAAAATGGTGGTGATGAGGATCTAGGAAGGTGGACCACTAAAAGGAACTTTGAACAAAGTGTTCCTGTCATTGAATGCTTATTTTCCACTTTGAGTATCCCTATTAATGGGGAGCAGAGGTGTGTGCTCTGCACCTGACCTTTCCATACTGAGCACCCAAAGGTGACTTGGAAGCATGTTTGTTGGATATACTTAGAGGCCTCCCTGCAATTGGGAATCCTGTTTTAGGATTCTTGATCATAATGCAAGTGAGTTAAGCCCAATGCTTGTAGGTGTGTTATGCCAAATGCATGTACAAACTTCTTTCTGACCTTTCAGGAAGGATTGAGGTGGAGTACCCATGCATTGAAACATTGGGGGAATAGGCTGGCATGCAGCTACCCACTTCTTTCACCATTTTAAATCCTCAGGCATTCTTCTGAATGCTTGGATAGGGCAGAGAGACCCCCATGAGTCTCACAAACTCCAGAAGTTACTGGAGTATGGAAGACCATAGGATATTTTATGGAGTATATTTGTGAATCTCAGTAGAAGCCTGAACAAAATACAGAGTGCAAGCCACTTGTGCTTATGACACATCTGAATTCTGCTAGACCCAACCATGGCAGGAGGCAAGCAATGTCTCCCTGTTTCTGTTTTGCATCGAGATTGGTCTACATGGGAGTATGAGAATGAGTGAAACTTAGCCCAACCTGAAGGCTGCTTTAGTTTGGAACTGGAAGAGAACATAAACCCATCACTACCCATCAGCTCTTTCAAATGCCTTTCATCCATTTCAGTCCCTGAAGAATTATCACTCAGCAGGCACTGGAAACCACCATCAGGTAAGCATCCCTGCCTTAAACCACACTTGGCATACATATAGCATTACAAAGGTTGGAGACAGCCCCCCCCCCCATCACTGCCAAGCTGTAGCAAGATTACAGGGGGTTCCAGGTGCTCACCCAAGGTTGTGTTTCCGTTGGGAAATCAAGGCATAGCAGAGACTTGTGCCTTTAAGAAATATGGTTTATTGTACACATAATTATACCTGGGTCTACCTTGGGGAGAGTTCACAGCATTCACATCTCAGGAGAAGCCCATCCTTCACGAAAGTCCAGCATTGGATTCCCAAATATCTTCATGCCTCTGTCCCAGCATGCCAGGGAGAGCCTCCCAGCAAGCCCACCAGCCAGCCAAGATGGTTCTGGTCTTTGCAGCAGCTCATCCAGTTCTTCCCCTTCTTCCCCACGCTCTAGATTTCAAAAGGACACATTTTTCCTGGATGACATCATGGCTCCTGTAACTTCCTCCTCTTAACTTTGCTATTTACCCAGCCACTGTGCTGTAATTATACCTTGATGGCCCTTCTCCCCAGGCGATTTCCTAGTTTAGCCTGCAGTTTAAATCTAACATCTGGCATCTTCCCTTCAATACTGCATATATTATCTAAATTATACCATTTATTTATTTCTAACATTCCCTAATTCTAGCAACAGGTAGGTAGCCATGTCGGTCTGCCATAGTCAAAACAAAATGAAAAAATTCCTTCCAGTAGCACCTTAGAGACCAACTAAGTTTGTTCTTGGTATGAGCTTTTGTGTGCATGCACGCTAGCAGTTATGGATGATCTTGAACCCCGAAACTCTTACCTCAGATCTGTAACAATACACACAAATGCACTCAAATCCATGGACTGGACTCTACACATAAACTGCTGGGGGAGTTTTGATCCATTAGCCCAGAGAGGAACCTGCGAATCTCCAAATGTGCTTGGACTACTACTCCCATCATCCTGGACCATTTGTCATGTTGGTTGTGGTTGATGGGAGTTGGTGTTTGACAGCATTTGGAGGACTACAGGGCCCCCACCTTTGCAATAGTTTTATAGTATTGCTATTTGGTACAGATAGAAATAAGGGATTCAGAGAAGCAAGAAATTGAAACCGTTTGACTGGATGGAGGGAGACATTGGCAATGGGGAAGGGGAGAGAAATGGAGGTCAAACAGAAAAAGGAAAGGACACAAAGTGACCTAAAGAAAATCCCTATAGCAAACAGCAGCAGACACTTTTAAAATCCCAGCCTTAGAGGATAAAAATGTGCTTTACATCATGCCTGATCAATTTCAGGAGCTCCATGAGCTAAGAGCTCTCTTCAGCTGACTGTGTCCTGCTTCCAGCCTCCAGCTGCTTCTGAGGGCTGTGTGAGCAGCAACTGATCTTGGCTGACACATGGGGATGACGTGTGCCATGCAGGCACATTAACATGCAGGGCAGGATTTGCCTCTGATAATCAGAACCAAAAGCCAGGAAAAGTAACTTTCAGTTAAGGGGGGGGGGAATTCTATTACAGATCAGCTAGCTGTGAAATGCCATACCTGAACATGATCTGCCAGAAAGAATACAGAGGCAAGAGGTGGCCAGAGATGCTTCTAGCAAAAGGAAGGAGATTTCCTGAAAAGGTTTAGAAGGGTTGTATGGAAGGAAGGAAGGAAAGAAAGAAAGAGAGGGCACAGTGGGATGCATGAAAAATGATGCCCTGAAAGATTCAAACCAAGTGTGGAGGAGATATCTGCCTGAATCTGCTGCAGAAGGATATATGGAATTGGGGGTCTGGCTTTTCAGCGCCATGCTGGTAAGACCTCAGCCCTACCTTTCCTTTTCAGCTGATGTCAAAGAGACTACCAAAGTCTGGGCACAATGATTAATTGAATGTGGGCTAATGAGTTGAGGTTTATTGGTGGCCAATCACATATTTATGGCAAGTCTGCAAGCAGCGCTGAGTGCAACAGCACTCTCCCTTAGTTGTGATTTCCAACAACTGGCATTGAGAACCATACTGCATCTGGAAGTAGATGGGGAACATAGCCCTCATGGCTGGTAGTTGACGGAGATGGTGGGTAAACATTTAGGAAGGCTTTCCTTTGAGTTCTGTGGCAGTTTGGAAAGCAGGTAGCTTTGTATGAGAAAATACAGCAGAAGTCCAACCCACAAAGAGGAATGGGTGAATATGTCTATTTTGGTTACTCCCTGTTTCTCATATCAGTCCTCCACATTTCCACTTTTTTATAAGTCATTGTGAAAATTCACCAACATTTTTATCCAGACCTCTTATAATATACATTTTTAAATGCAATTTTCTAATATGGACTTTCCCCCAAAAAACAAATTTCCCCAATGTAATGCATTTTGCTATGTTGTTTTCACTAATATATGCATTTATATGTCTTTTAAAAGTACATGTTCCTTGGCCAGAGAACTTTGGTGCAAAATTCAGAAAAGTTCAAAGTATGACTTTCTTTTGGTTCACCTTTCCTTCCCGAAAGTCAAATAAGGCAAGTTCACTTTAATTGCAAACTGAATCAAATGTCTCTCCCATCGCTCCCCAGAAACCAGCCTAGCAAGCTGTATTTTTGAGAAACTTGGGGAGAGGGCAAAAACATTTCTAGCCATGGAAGCTGCTGTAGGTTGACAAGCTTGTGCCAACCTGGCAAACACAGAGGCTCCCCACTCCCTCTAGGGAATTCTGGTTTGGCATAGGGAAGAGGAAATGCCCCCTGCAGAATCTTTTCAGTATGCACATAGCCATGGTGTTGTGTCTAAGGCCAAGCAAGTGTGAAGGAGGGAGGGAGTTAGAAAGAGGAAGAGTTAGATTCAGGATGCCCTGCTAAATCCCCCTAGGGACCAAATCCAAAGTGTCTGCTTTCAGGAGATAAACAGAAAGTGCTGTTCATCGTGGGAAAGGAGAGTGGCTGAGTGGAGTGTTAATCTCTTCATGTCCGAGGTCCCATCACCATGACAAAAACCAAGGGAGGGGAGGGAAGAAGCCTTACTGGGGGCAGTGCTGTGACTGTAAATACTTCAAATCACTTGAGTGAAAACATCTCCAGTGCATGAAGTTTAGAAGATGTGCAAAGCAGGGAAATGGTCCTTAGTATGTGCTTCAAGACTGGTGATGGGAGAGATGCCGTTTTGCTGTAAGATCTTCGCTGTGTTTTATCAGGGATGTTTTACTCCTGGTGTGTTTATGCTACCCTTCCTGTAGCTACTAGCCACAGTGACTATGCTCTGCCTCCAGTCAGAGACAGTAATGCTTCTGAATACCAGGTGCTGGAAATCACAGGAGGGAGAGTGCTCTTGTGCTCAGATCCTGCTTGTGTGAATGGGATGCTGAGCTAGATGGACCATAGAACTGATCCCCCAGGCTCTTCTTCTGTTCATAGCGCTGAAGTCATAGATAATTGACCATAGAACTGCAGAGTTGGAAGTGACCACAAGGTTCATCTAGTCCAACTCCCTGCACTGCAGGAATCTTTTTGCCCACTTTGGGACTTGAACCCAAGACCCAGAGATTAAGGGTTTTGTGCTCTGCCAACTGAGCTATCCTAGCTCCAAGTCACCAAGTAGTATAAGGCAGGTAATCATACTTTGCCACCAAAGCTATGTCAGTGGCAGACTCTGGGGTCACAGGTTTCAGCAGCGCCTTGTGCAGCACCAAAATTCGGTGCCCCCATCTCTCACCTTCCATTCTACATCGTAGCTGAAGAGCCCTCTGCAGTGCCCCCAAGACTCAGCACTCAGCATGACCGAACCAGTCACAACCCTCTAAATCTGTCTCTGGCTAAGTGTTCCAAGTGGAATCAGTGGAATAATGCTGAGATGATATTAGAGGAATATTCACACAGATTAGCACCACAATGCTACTTTTGTTATGGAAGACTATTGGTTTATCTTGTCAGCATAGATTATCAGCACTAAATCATTATCAACCTCCCAGTTGTTGCCAAGTAGGGGGGAGTGAGTTTACACAAACACACAAACACACACACACACACACACACACACACACAAAGAGAGAGAGAGAGAGAGAGAGAGAGAGAGAGAGAGAGAGAGAATGCTTTGGGTGGTCAGTGATAGAAATTGCTGCTTGCAGAAACTATTTTAAATTGTGCAGATGGTGGAATCAGAAAACCCTGTTTCAATGCCTGATATTTTAATACTTCCTTTCCCTTCCTCTTGCAGGATCACAGCTGCCTGGTCCCATGGAGTGTTTCAAACAGTCCAGAATTTTTCCTGTTAAAAAATTGCTCAGAAGCAAAGTGTGCTCTAAACCGTACAGTGCCAAACTGAGACTGAGATGCCGGAAAGTTTTCTCAATACAGTCAGAGCAATGGAAACAAAGTTTGCCTTCAGAAGTTGTGGAATATTTCATTGGCAAAGCTGAATAAAACATGTTCGGGAATCGTTGGTGTCTAGTGAGTCATGTTACAGTGCAAGGGATTGGAAAATAGCTTCCAGTGCTCTTCTACCCCATGAAGAGCTATTTTTGTTGCAAATATTTGTAGTTAAGTAAGGGCAAATCTAAAGTAAAAGAGTAATTTGTACTGGGGTAAGGGCAAATTCCGTTTTCCAAGGATGCTGCCTCAGCTGTGGAACATCCACACAGTGGCGTCGCTAGCCTCTGCGCTGCTGGGGGCGGCGGCAGCGCAGAGGCACCCCCTGGGGGAGGGGCACGACGCGCGCACGCCGTGACGTCATCATGACGTCACGACGCACGTGTATACAGAAAGGGGGGATTTCCCCCTTTCCGAGGCTTTTTTTCGGCGGGGGGTGGTGACCAGCGAGGAGGGGGTGACAAGCGTGACCCCCCACCTCGCTGGTCGGGCCCCCCCCCGCCGAAAAAAAGCGGCGGAAAGCGGAAAAAGAAGCAGAGCGGCGCTTAAACGCGCCTGCTCTGCTTCCTTTCCAGGCTTTCCCCGCCCCCCCGCGGTTTTTTCGGCGGGGGTGGTGACCAGCGAGGAGGGGGTGACAAGCGTGACCCCCCCTCGCTGGTCGGGCCCCCCCTGCCGAAAAAAAGCGGCGGAAAGCGGAAAAAGAAGCAGAGCGGCGCTTAAACGCGCCTGCTCTGCTTCCTTTCCAGGCTTTCCCCGCCCCCCCCCGCGGTTTTTTCGGCGGGGGGTGGTGACCAGCAGGGAGGGGGTGACAAGCGTGACAACCCCCCTCGCTGGTCGGGCCCCCCTGCCGAAAAAAGCGGCAGAAGCACCCCATCCATGTGCTGCTGTTCCCGGGGTGACGGAGGGAGCTGCGGCGCGTGGGAGTGGCGGGAGGGGCCGCCGCTTGACACCCCCACCCGCCGCTGCTCACCCTGTCACTGGGGGCGTACCGCCCCCACCGCCCCTCCCCAGCGACGCCCCTGCATCCACACTTTCTGCCACCTTTTTGTGGGGTTGGGGAGGAGTTTGTATAAATTTATATATTTTTTCTGTGTCAAAGGACTTACCACACCATAGAAGGGCAACAGAGACTTCTGCAAGTTTTTGCTCCTTTTAAAATCTAAAAAGAGCCTTGCTGTGTCTTGAAGCAGCCATAAAGCTATTGGAGCTTAAGGATGGGGGGGGCACACACGCACCCTGAAAGTACCAACACAAAATCAGCCAAAAGCTTTTGGCCACTGCTAATTTACACCCCCAGAAAGCAGCTTAGTATTAGTATGTTTTCTTTTTCTTCTTTTGATTTCCAAGACTTTATTATGAAGTTAAAATAACAATCCAGTATGCAATATGAAATACAGTAAATTAAAAAGTTTGTTGGGTGGGGGGATAGTACCAAAAAACCATTCAGGATTCACAGCCATCACTTCATAAAATAAAGTATATTCTCAAAAGACCACACCATGAATTAGACGTTACAGCAAAAAACAACCTACAGAAAGAATAAAAAACAAATGTTATTAATACCAAATAAAGCAATTATTTCATCGGGACTTGGTTCCTCTTTTGTTACATCCCCTCCCACACATAGGGGAACCAACTCTTGTTTGTTTTCTTATTGCTGAGTGTCAGCTTTGGTACAGCTCCTGCAAGTAGATAGAATTGTTAAATCTGATAAACTTTGTAGGGTACCAATACTATATATGCAATCCTTAAATGGGAGAAAGTCTCACAGGCAACTGAAGTGCATAGATATGTACAGAAATGTATGCCATGAAAATCAACCAGAGAAAATAATACAACATAAAATTAGTGAAACAATGAATATTGCATTTTTTAGTTCCCAAAGCAAAAGAAATATGCAGCTATGTAGAAGTCTCCCCAAATAAACTAGCTTTTGAACAAGAGAGAGCTGAAGAAGAAGTAAAATGGAAGGAAGGAGGGTTCTTCTGTTAAAAAGTCAGTGGCTGACTGAATCCCTTTCTTTTTTTTAATTATTGAAAGTTATTGTGTAAGGGAAGAACAGAGTAATCTGAGAAATGTGTTAGGACATTTGCATAGTACAAGAGGTATAAGGGTATTCACAGCTTTCAAAAGCAGGGATGGATAAATCTGTCAAATTTGGTTTGTCTCAGTTTTCCCATCTTGACTTCAATTCTCCCTATTTCCACTGTTAGCAATTTTTAAAAAGACCTTCAACAACATTTTAGGGTGATTCCCCCCCCCCCAATATACACATTTTTGCATCATTTGTGGTGTTAGAGAACCCTTTCACAGTGGTGTTTTGTTGTTTAGTCGTTTAGTCATGTCTGACTCTTTGTGACCCCATGGACCAGAGCACATCAGGCACTCCTGTCTTCCACTGCCTCCCGCAGTTTGGTCAGACTCATGTTAGTAACTTCAAGAACACTGTCCAACCATCTCATTCTCTGTCGTCAGTGTGGTGTAGTGGTTAAGAGCGGTACGCCAGTGTGGTGTAGTGGTTAAGAGCGGTAGACTCGTTATCTGAGGAACCGGGTTCGCGTCTCCACTCCTCCACATGCAGCTGCTGGGTGACCTTGGGCTAGTCACACTTCTCTGAAGTCTCTCAGCCCCACTCACTTCACAGAGTGTTTGTTGTGGGGGAGGAAGGGAAAGGAGAATGTTAGCCACTTTGAGACTCCTTCGGGTAGTGAAAAGCGGGATATCAAATCCAAATCCAAAAACTCTTCGTCCCCTTCTCCTTGTGCCCTCCATCTTTCCCAACATCAGGGTCTTTTCCAGGGAGTTTTCTCTTCTCATGAGGTGGCTTCAGGATCTGTCCTTCCAGTGAGCACTCAGGGCTGATTTCCTTAAGAATGGATAGGTTTGATCTTCTTGCAGTTCATGGGACTCTCAAGAGTCTCCTCCAGCACCATAATTCAAAAGTTAGGGGACTTCAATATCCATGCCAAGGCTGCCTCAGACAGTCTGGCTTGGGACTTTAGGATTTCATGACAACCATGGGCTATCTCAATCTATCACTGGCCCAATACATATAGCTGGACAAAACACCAACTTAATAATAACAACAATAACAATAACAATATATTATATGTACCCTGCCCATCTGGCTGGAGTACCCCAGCCACTCTGGGCGGCTTCCACTGGACATTTTAGTAATGCTCCATTGATTGGTGGTGGTGGGGGGTTCATTGTGAGTCTGTTGCCATGGACGACTCAATCCCTGGTGAGATTTGGGCTGAATGTGACTACTCCTGGTGGTCATGTCCAGGGGTAAATGCCTTCTGGGACAAGATTTATAACGAACTTAAGAAGGTAATGAAAATTACCTTTAGTAAGAAACCAGAGGCATTCCTTTTGAGCATGACCAATGAAGAGATACCCAGTCAGGATAGAGTATTTTTTATGTATGCCACAACAGCTGCTAGAATCTTATTGGCAAGAAACTGGAAAGGCGAAGAGATTCCTACAGTGGAAGAATGGCAAATGAAGCTAATGGACTTTATGGAGCTCGCCGAACTGACCGCAAGAATCCGAGACCAGAGGGACGAGAAGGTGTCGCAGGATTGGAAGAAATTTAAGGATTATTTAGTTAAATGTGTAAAATTGAATATTTGAGCAGAATTAGCTAACAGAATCGGCTTTAGCTTGTTTATGTTAGATAAAAGAGTGTAGAAGAAGTTTAGATATGAATGTTATGAATGTTTAAGAGTATCTAAAGATATTGTGTTCAAGTGAGAATCTATATGTGTTTAATTAATTTAAAGTTTATTGAGAGATAAGGTAAAGATTTATGGGAAAAGATACAAAGCTACCCAAATTATATATTAGTCTTTAATGCAGTGGGGGGAACGGGGGAGGTCTCAATCTATGTAAAGAAGATAGAAAAAAGAAGATGAATAGGTGTATGTTTAGGTATGTATTGGTGTTTTTTCTTATGTATATTGTTATTGTCATTGTTATAGTTGTTGTTTATTGTTTATTGTCTATTATGTATGTTTGTATTTTTCTTTTGTTTATATATGGAAAATAATAAAATCTTTATTAAAAAAAAAATGAATGTGACTACTCCACTCTCCGGGGTGGGGGGCATTAAGATGCTCTGCCCTCAAAGACTTGTGGAATCTGATAGATCCCTAAAATGCTCAGGGAGGGGGTCTGGCTGACATGGCTGGCATACCTGTCAACCCTCTTATCTCACTGTGGAATGTTGAGATTTGTAGAACCATTGCCACAATATGTCACTGTGGAGCACATAGTCCATGTTGGTACTCTAGTAAGCTGCATTAATGCAATAGGAGGGTTGGCAGCTAAGAACACAGGTGCAGGGGTGTAGCAAGGTGGGGGCGTTGGGTGCGGTCCGCCCCAGGTGCCACCCTGGAGGCACCCTGGAGGGGGGTGACACTCTGGGTGCCCCCCCGCGATGCCCAAGCCAAGCCCCGCGGCCACCCGATAAAAAGCCATGCTCGGCTGCGGGGCTCACAAACCTGCTCGGTGCGCAATTTGCTATTTCCGGCTCGGGCGGAGGTGAGGGGCGGGCCAGAGGGGCATCAGCAGAAGCTTCCCCTCCGCCTGCAGCCCGAGCAGGAAGAAATGAAGCAAAGTGGCCAGCAGGGGAGCGAGCAAGCTGCAGAGTGAAGGCTTTTTACTGGGCGGCAGGGCAACGGCGTCCCCTCCTGCCCCTCCCTGAGCAGCTGCTGTTGCTTCCTTGCTTCCACTTCCCTCTCCTCCTTCTGTTGATCTCCTATTTTAAACTGTGCCGCCGCCGCGGCTGTGGGCTGTCCGAGCCCCCATTGGCTTCCCCCATTGCATTTCCCTGGTTTAAAGGAAGGTGTGGGGAGCTTGGTTTGCAAGGGAAAGGGAGCCTCTTCCTCCACCTCGTCTCAGAGGTGTCTTCCCTATCCTCCCTCCTCACTGTGGGACAGTTGTTTGGCTTGGTTTTCTTTCCCGAGTTATTTCTTTAGCAGGGACACAGGTGAGATCTCCTCACCCGCACCCCGTGCCTCTCCCTTAGCAATTCTTTCCCCCCACCCCAATCCCTAAATGGGGGAAGGGGAGCGGTGTCAAGGCTGTCCGCCCTCGGGAACAGGATGCTGGGTTAGAAGGAGAGGCTTTCCCCATTTGCTCCAGGGGGGCTCTTCTTCTGTTCTTGGGTAGAAGGGGTGGAGAGCAGGCCTGAATGCAATGGCCCAGGACCACCAGAAAATCACTTGCATCATGCAAATCAGAAGGGGTGAATCAGGAATTTATTAACCCCCTTAAGATAAATGTGGATCTGGGAGCAGGGAGGTTCTCCAGTGCAGGACGCAGTTCAGTATTGGGGCCACCAAGCCCCAAACAGAATGGTGCTTCTTCTTCTTCTTCTTCTTCTTCTTCTTCTTCTTCTTCTTCTTCTTCTTCTTCTTCTTATTATTATTATTATTATTAATTGAATTTATATACCGCCTTATTACTTGGGGTCTCAGGGCGGTTCACAGAATAAAATCAAGATATAAAACCATAAAATACATAATAAAAACAAAAACCCAATAGCACCCCCCCAAAAAAAACCCCACTTAGAAAGGGCATAGGATGCAAATCAGATCAACCAAAGGCTTAGTTAAAAAGAAATGTGATGGAGTAAGCAAGATTCTAGTTCTTATTTGATACCCCAAGATTCCAGAGTACCAATTCTAGTCAATAACCCAAGACTCTAGTCCAAACTTTGTCATAAATTCATCCCCAGTGGCAGCTTAAGGAGACATCTTAAGAACATAAAATGGCCTGGATGAAGCCCATCTAGTCCAGCATCCTGTTTTCACAGTGGGAAGAGCCCCAAGCAGACCACAAGCGCAAGAGCTCTCTGGACTCCTGTGGTTTCCAGCAACAGGTAATTGCTTCTCCGAAAGAATCCTGGGAACCGTAGTTTGCTAAGGGTGTGCTGGCGATTGCAGATTGTAAGCTATAGTTCCCAGGATTCTTTTTTGGGGGTGTGTGCTTTAAATGTATGGCCACTCTGTAGCGCATACAGACTTTCAGAGCTGTTCCCTGCCTTAGAAGCATAGCAGCGTAGAGTTGGAAGGGACCCAGTGCGGTCATATAGTCCAATCCCACTGCAATGCAGGAATAGCAGCAAGCTCTCATTCGTAGTGTTTTTGTTTTTCTCTTCTCTGGCTTGTTTTGGTAGGAATCGGATCTTATTTTTCTTTCTTTTAATAATTTCAATGTGTGTGGGGGGGTGACAATTTTTTTTTTTTTTGCACCCGGGTACCAGTTTACCTTGCTATGCCACTGCGCAGGTGGTGAAAATCTTGGTCAGAACCTGGCCAAACATGGGTGAGGTTACATCATTGGTAACAGCAGTGCAGAAGAAAGCTTACCTCTCTGCCACCATTACACCAGGAAGAAGTTGTCTGGCAGAGCTTTTCTGAGTGGTAAATGGACTTTTCTCGTGTGGCCAAGGCAACGTTGCACTGACACCCTGGGCAGCTTATTGTAAACAATTTTGTGAGGCACTTTAAGGACAAAATCACTCAGTTTCAGAAAGAGTTGGATGCCACAGTTACAGCAAGTCAAATGGAGGGCTCCACAGCACTATCTGATTCATCTGTACTTGATTATTGTGGCCTGAGGATGTGGACAAAGTGCTGGGAAAAGTGCATTCAACCATCTGCTCGCTTGACCCCTGCCCACCTTGGCTTCTTAGAGCTAGCCATACGGGGTTGACCGGGTGAGTCAAGGAAGTGATTAGTGCTTCAGTGGAGGAGGGGGAAATACCTTTAGCCCTTCTGAGTTCAGGTAGGCTCATCTTTAATTGTAAACAGAACCACTTTTCTTCCCCATCTCTATCAAAGGTAAGCTGATAGACCACGCACAAAAATGTGCTCGAAAATGGTGCAGCTGTCCTTAGCTTTATATAATGATTGAAGCTCATTAAGGAGCTTAACCAAGCTGCCAGTCTATATGAAATATATTGCTCACTCCCCTCCCAATCTCTAGAGTGGAAAAACCACCCACTAACAACCTATCTCCCCTCAGTAAATTAAGACCTCTGAGCCACAAAGCACACATCAGGTACCTGCCGACTTGCCTAGCTTGGCCTCTAAGAGCAAAAGAAAAATTAATATCCTAGTCCAAATTAAAGAATCCGCCAAGCTCGCTTTCATTATAACAGCATGATGTAATGAGGGTTCTTATTTTAACAACCTCAAAGGCTTGTGTCTGTCAGCTTTTCTTACAGGCAACTGAAACCTTGTTCAATTCTCTACCCCCTCCTCTTTTTTCCACAAGCTCTGAGTTCCCCAGTGCTTGCCTTTAATCTCATTCCCTCCTTCCAGGCTGTGCTGTATTACCACCTCTTTATTTCTGCTGGAGGATTTGACAGCAAGTTCACAGTGGTGAGAATCTGCTCTTTTTGTGTTAGCAGAAGGGGGTGGGTGGGTCAAGAGCTAGCTCTTTTGCCAAGGAATGACTTCCGGTTAAAACAATCTGCAAACTGCTAGTATTATAATGTGACATTTTTACTTTTGGGGTCATGATAGTGTAGAAGGATGGGATAATTCACAGGTGCTGAACTGCTGGCTCCACCTTTGCTTAGATGTCAGGGAGCCAAAGGAAAGGGTTCCAGACAGAACATGCCAAGGGCATTATTAGGGAAATGGGGGCAAAACAACAGAGAAAAAGTACATCTCTGCCCGATAGGCAGATTTGTGGAGGATAAGACTAGCAATGAGAACTGGACCATAAAGAAGGCTGATCACTGAAGAATTGATGTTTTTGAATTATGGTGTTGGAGGAGACTCTTGAAAGTTCCATGGACTGCAAGAAGATCAAACCTATCCATTCTTAAGGAAATCAGCCCTGAGTGCTCACTGGAAGGACATCCTGAAGCTGAGGCTCCAATACTTTGGCCACCTCGTGAGAAGAGAAGACTCCCTGGAAAATACCCTGATGTTTGGAAAGATTGGGGGCACAAGGAAAAGAGGATTACAGAGGACGAGATGGTTGGACAGTGTTCTTGAAGCTACTAACATGAGTTTGACAAAACTACGGGAGGCAGTGGAAGACAGGAGTGCCTGGCATGCTTTGGTTCATGGAGTCATGAAGAGTCGGAAACAACTAAACAACTAAACAACAACAACAAGGCTAGCAATAGCTACAAGCTATGTTCTACCGCCATATGCCTCTGAACGCCAATTGCTGGGGATCACAAGTGGGAAGAGTAGTGTTGAACTCAAGCCCTGCTTGAAGGCTTCCTACAGGTAGCTGATTGGCCATTGTGAGAGAAGGATTGGGGACTGGATGCTATACCAAGTCAAGCCATTGGCCCCAGTAGCTCAGAACAGTTAACACAGGCTGGCAGCAATTTTCCAAGGTTTCAGAGAAGAGCCTATTGAGTACATGTGCAGCATGGTAAAGTGAATGGGGGATCATCTAGAGTACCATAAGGGAAACCTCTTCAATTACAGTTTCCCTATAAAGGTCTCTCTCTCTCTCTCTCTCTCTCTCTCTCTCTCTCTCTCTCTGCCTGCCAGTTACAACATACTGAAGGGTGCATGAAGATGTCAACTGTAGAAAAGTCAGTACAGACACAAGGACACGGTCACTATATTATGAATATGAGGGATCTTGAAATACCTCCCTCCAAGGCTTTGAAAATTAATTGCATTTTCATGGGGTCAAGATATCAAGATACCGTTGTGTGGGCTGCCTATGTTCAACAGATCTTCCAGTGACAGAAAATCTCCAGAACTTGTCTACACTATGATACGTTTGTTGTTGTTTTAAATGGATTTGTTCAACCTCAAATTCATGAAACTGCTTAAAAATGGTAATGATTGATTGTTATAAAAATGCCTTAAATAAATAAACCTAGCTATTTGAGGAGAATTTTATTTATTTATTTATTTATTTTACTTTGTTATTTAGGATATTTCTAGCCTGCTTTTCACCAAAAAAGCCCAGAGTACATTATATAAAAGTATCTAAGTCTAACAACAGCAAGGAGACATCAAAATCATACACAGTTCAGCGAGGGAGGAAGTTTATTCTCAACAATTAAGCAAATGCCTGGGTAAATAGACAAGTCTTCAAAATGCATTTGAAGCCCAGGGTTAGCTTGTAAAACACAGCGACTTGAATCCAAAGAACCATGGGGTTTGTTACATGGAGTTTGTACTTAACAGCAAGAATGGAATAAAATGAGGCTGAATGTTGCTGATCTTTCAGCAGAGCCAATGGAAGAGATGCTGCTGTCCCATCTCTATCATCTCTCACAGCCTGATGGAATAGCTGCTATAGGTGACAATTGAGGGAGGAGCCTGATAGAAGTGCCTGTGAGAAATAAAATAAACATTCCCTAATTAAAGAAAGGCTGCCCCCTCCCTCCCCCTATGTAATAGACTCTTGCCATTTGGCACATAATGAAAATAAATCTAATGAAACTGTCCAGGAAACCACAGGGCACTTTTTAAAACTTTGTTTCTGCTTTAAACTAAGTTGTTGGTTTTGGTTTTTTTTTTTTTTTTTGCAAGATGTCCTTTTTTAAGTACTTCAAGTGCAAAAAAGAAGTGTGGAATGGCATGCTATGACTCTATTTTTAACAAGCTTGATTCAGCTGCCACCTTTTTAATTTGGGAAGGTTATTTAACATTGCACGTCTTGAACAAAGCAAACTGCTGGAGAATGATGTAAAAAGTATCCCTACTCCCTGTATACAATCAGCTGCTGCCCAGTTAGTAAGTAGCAAAGCCCACAGTGAGTGGCAAAGTAGGCAGTTGTTGTTGTTGTTGTTGTTGTTGTTGTTGTTGCGTTTTTTGCTTTTTGGTTAATGGCGGAAGCTAATTGGCTGAATAACCAATAACTGCGTGTTTAAAAACGCAGGCAAAAAGAGGCTACATTGCCAGCATCCTCAGAAGGATGGATTTACTCAGAAGAAGGAAGAAGATCCATGCGCCCTTCAATCCCAGCCCCTTGAGGGTGAGGCTGGAATTGAAGGGTGCATGTCCTCACACCACCAGGACATGCAGCCTCACAAAGCAGCGCAGGGTTGGCTCAGGAAGGATTGCATGAGCAGTGTGTATCCCCCACAAAATGTGCCTGGGTCAGTCGCTCCAGCATCCCCCCCCCAATACTACACCACTAATTCAGGGACATACTGCCTCTGACAGCGGAGGTACAACAGGAGGAAGACAGAAGTGTGTCGGTTTAAGGTGCTGGTATTAACTTTTAAAGCCCTATATGGCCTAGGATCCTCGTACCTACAGGACCGCCTCTCCTGGTACGCTCCACGGAGGACGTTAAAGTCTGCAAATAATAACACTCTGAAGATCCCAGGCCCTGGGGAGATTAGAATGGCCTTGACCAGAGCCAGGGCCTTTTCGGCCGTGGCCCCGGCCTGGTGAAATGCTCTCTCACAAGAGACCAGGGCCCTGCGGGATTTGACTTCTTTCCGCAGGGCCTGCAAGACAGAGCTGTTCCGCCAGGCCTTTGGTCGGGGTTCAGTCTGATTCTTTGCTTTCTGTATAAGAACAAGCATTAAAGAGGCCTCCTAGGCTGCTCTCAGGTCCTTTATAAGACCAGTGGTAACATTTGGCCCTGGAGAATATTAACCACTCTCAATTTTACCATCTGTCCAGATTTTAATTTGTTCTGAACTAATTTTAAGATGGATTTTAATTAACTGATTGCCTGTTTTTATGTTCTTATGTTCTTTGTATACTGTATTAGTTTTATGATGTTAGCCACGCTGAGCCTGGCTCCAGCTGGGGAGGGCGGGGTACAAATAATAATAATAATAATAATAATAATAATAATAATAATCATTATTCTTTTTCAGTGTTGGCTCCGACTTGGTGGAATAGTCTGTCCCACAAGACTAGAGCCCTGCAGGACCTGACCTCCTTCCGCAGGGCCTGAAAGACAGATTTATTCTGCCTGGCCTTTAATCTAGCCTGATCTCCTATTCCTTTTTCCCTTCCCGTTTTTTTCTGAAGAAAACCTTCTGGGTCCCCACATTAAAATTCCTCCCTGGTCTCCCTACTGGCCCTAGCATGACTAACCTGGCCAGTTAGCCCTGGTGATCCTACTGATGTTTGTTTTTATGCTGTTTTTTAGCTGTTTTTTAAGTTGTTTTAATCATTGTCTTGTATCTGTTGTCACCCTTGGTGAGTCAACAGTTCCCCACTGGAGGTCCTTATTGTTCAGCTTCCACTCACTAGCTCAGATTGTGTGGCTATATCCCTCCCTCCCAGATGAATAATGATGCATGAGACATTGTATCAAATTAAATGGGCGTAAAGGCCACAACTATATTGGTTACGGATGTTGAGCGGTATTGGCTTAGGCATTGGATCCTAACCACTATATCTGACTCCAACCCGGGTGTTGGAGGTCCGTGAAGGGTTAACCACCAAGGGTAGCCCCACTGATGCTTATCAAGTTGAGCTGCCCCCGTGATCACCATTGGGGCATGCCTTAGGCCCTAACCTCCCTAGGCTTCGGACAGGGCCACGGCCCCGGAAACCTTTAACGGAATACCCTTCCAATGAGGGGCAGGTGATGGTGCTACCTCCCCTTTTTACCTCTATTGATGTTATCCAATGCCTAACCGCCAAACCAAAGTTGTGACGAATTGCTACGAGGTAGGCGAAAAAACCCGATTTGGCTAGCCCAAGTGGGAAAAAGTCCTACCAGGCCCCCCAGCCAACTGGGGCGACCAACCGGAGTCCATAGCAAGGTCAATAGCTAACCTACAGGGTGGGTGGGCGGGAGAACTGATGCAGCTGGGGACAGCGAAGGAGAGGGGGAAGGATTCCCGCCGTCTCCCACTTAAAGGGCTGTTGGCCCCTCCCCTCGGCCGACCGGATTGGTCAGCCTCCGTGGAGAAGTGTCAGGAATCCGGCCAATCGCACAGGGGCTGTGTATCATCCCCTGCATGCGTGCTCGGGTTGTGATGCCCGCAACGCCACCTCCTGCCTATAGGCGGAAGTGGCTTTCTTCCTCCAAGTCCCACAGTAGATGCTAGCTATTGAGAGACCACATCTTTCTTACTGTACTTTTGCTTGCTTCCATCCTTGCTAGGAGTGGCAAGGGACAACTTCATGGATGAACATAAAAAGGCACATTGAAACAAAAGCCTGCTAATTTTGCTTCTTTGTTTCATCTGGAGAGAGATCCCATTAGGCTCATCTTCCTCTCTGCAACTTCCTCTCCCTCTCTGGCAACCGCCTGGCCGCTTGCTTTTTGTGTAATCAGTTTCACCTAAAGTATTATGAAGCGTTAATGTCTTCATTTAATTTTCCTGAGCAACATTAGTGGCGATTAGGCTAAGCAAGATAATGTTCTGCTAACAGTGTGAGCTGCTACTCCAGAACAGAAATCCTTCACAAGCTCAGCTATTCTGCATGTTAATTAAAATAGCCTTTAAAAATCCAGGCAACACACACTACCAAACACCACATAGGCTTTGCAAACTTTAAAATATGGGCAAAATGAATTGAAATCCTTTTATTTTATTTTCGAAAAAATAAAAATAATTTGTTTAGTGAAAACTAAATTAGGATGAGTCGAAATATTAGAGTCCTGGACAGTCTTCTCATATTTATTTTCAGTATGGGTCAAATGGCAAACATCTATCACAAAGGGAGAGGAAGGAAGCCACTCTTTCTTCTAATTAGGAAGTATTTATTTTAATTCTCACAGGCATTTGTATCAAGCTCCTCATTCATTTGTCACCTATAGCAGCTATTCCATCAGGCTGTGAGAGAGGACAGAAATGGGACTCTTCAATCAGCTCTGCTGAAAGACCAGCAACTTTCAGCCCCATTTTATTCCATTCTTGCTGCTAAAGATCCCTGTAACAACCTCCATGTTTGGATTCAAGTCACTGTATTAAACAAGCTAATGCTCGACTTGGCATGGAAGAATCTGTCTTTTTCTAGTCTATTTCACTTTCTCATATGTGCATTCATAAACCATTTCCCCCTCGTTCTGAATTAAACTATTGTTGTTCGCATCCATCTGCCCATCCATTGACTTGAGACAATGGAGTGCACCTCTGGGGGTAGATTCATACCGCTGTGTTAACGGCACCAAAGTGACCTCCAAGGGGCACAAACCTGGGCAGTATATATATAGGTCCTGGACTGCCCTCTTAGCTCCATTGATGTGGACCAAAGGAAAGCAGAGCAAAATGTTTGGCACCAGCTTGGCTGCAGGAGTTGCTGGAAGGAGGTGTTGAAGGCGCCATCCAGATGTCTTAGGGACTCCACTCCAGATCAGTGTAGGGTTTACTCCTTAGCCTTCTCTTCTCCTGAAGATATCCTGCAAAGCAGCTGAGGTTTAGGATCAGAGTTTTCCTCCTAGACAGGCTACCTTCCCAGGTTGATGAGCCCCATCTTCCCCTCACTTCCGTCTAGAAAGAGAATGTGCAGAGACTGCCTCCTTGACCATTAGACCTACTATTGGCCTTGTCCACTCAATCTGCTGGAATCTGTTTGAGATCCATAAGTTACCCTCACCTGGTTTGAAACAGCAGTTGAAGCTGTTTCCCGGGGTATGGTTTCTGTCGTGTACTGACAGCTCCTAGGAGCCACAAGTGAAAGCTTAGTGCAGGTTGGGGAACCAAAGGTGGACAAACTACCCCAGAACAAGCATGATGTATTCCCCTACCAGATGTACCACCCTTCATCTAACACCCCATACACCCCAAATTAGTCTATATAGTTTAAATAATAATCTATATAGTTTAAATCAGGGGTAGGCAACCTAAGGCCTGGGGACAGTCCGGAAATCAGCATTTTTTTTAACATGAGTAGAATGTGTCCTTCTATTTAAAATGCATCTCTGGGTTATTTGTGGGGCATAGGAATTCGTTCATTATTTCCCCCCCCCTCCAAAATATAGTCTGGCCCACCACATGGTCTGAAGGACTGTGGACCAGCCCACGGCTGAAAAAGGTTGCTGACCCCTGGTTTAAATCATAGTAATATGCATAAAAATATTGACCTATTTAAATGTTATATGCAGATTATTATTATTATCATTATTTAAAATACATAGAGTAATTCAGAAATGCATTTTAACACATTTTAATGGTTTTTTCTCCTCCAGAATGCACACATGAATCCTGAAACATGTTTTGAGTCATAAACTATATCAGAATATTCAGAAATCAAAATTCAGTGGATAACAAAGTTCCGGTCCACACATTAGTTGAGGGAATGCAGATCAGGTCAGAATTTGCAAAATATAAAATTCCTCAAGCACCGTGCCTGTTACTGCTTAAAATAATCCAAAAGAATTAGGATGTAATGTTGAAAAATCAGCGAATTCAACATTTGAAATTGAATTCAAGTTCTGGAATGTTTGGCAATTTGTAAAATTGTATGTGATGTTGTATGACTCTAGCTTGTGGCCCTTTTGCTAACCCAGCCACACAAGGAGGTAAAGCATGTTCATTCAAAGTTTTTACCTCTCCGCGATAACTTCCACTTTGACCCTCTGTATTTACAACTCACTGCAAGAACCCAAACATTTCTGGGCCTGAGCTTATGAAAAACATGGGACTCATTCTTCTATATTATTATGCTGCGAAATGTCATATATGGCGATAGCACAATATATATTAATAGTAATGGTGGTAGCAGTAGCAGTAATTTATGTTGTGAACTGCCCTGTGATCTTTGGGTGAAGGGCTGTATACAAATTTAATAAATAAAATAAATAAAATAAATAATAATAAATAATCCACACACCTCAGAATTTGGCCTCTAGTTCTTGCTACAGGACTTCCATTTTCATAGCACAAATTGTTCTACCATGCCAGACTAAAGTTTCCGATGTAAATTTATTTGCACTAATGAGCACTTGGGGGTGCTATCAATCTTGCTAAACTAAATAGGTATTACTTTCCTGAGCTTTCACCCTCACGCCAGATAGCACATAACAAATAAGTCACTTCATTTGCATGTGATGCAGGAGAAAGGTCTGTAATTAGAATATGCATGTATTTGCATTTCATATTTATATCTGAATACCTCTCCACCAGCACCAATGCATTCATTACTAGGGATAAGTAATTATCACGATGAAATAACTTCATGCTGGAAATCAACTGGTGGAAGTTAGAGCTGGGTACAAATTGTATTTATTCTAATAATTCATATGCTGCTTGCTGCTGCTGTTTGAAATGGCTTATCGAAATTCACCACCATATTCGCAGGCAGAGAAATTGTGTTAAGGTCATTTCACCAGCTTTCTTCGGGGGGCAGGAAAAAATTTGCAGCAGTTTTTTTTGGGGGGGGGCATTCATTATGGTAGTAGCACAGACTATTTCCCACTACATCCCCCACCTACGGCCCACCAATGCAAGCAGCAGCAACAACAAGTGTATGAAAAGGCTGACTATGATTTTGCAACCTGCACAATGCCCCAGACCACACAGAGTTCCACGAGTGGGGTGGAATGGCAGCCATCACCGCCACCACCATCCCAAAATGTTGGGAAATTTTCCGAGAAAATTCTGCAAAGTTGGGAGAGGGTTGGGAGAGGTAGGAAAAGAAGAATCTCATACATTTTCTCAGATAAACTTGTTCTGAGCAATTTCGGTTCAGCCCCAGCTGACATTCCACAAGGAGATCCTGGCTTTTGCCCCTATATTCTTTTTTTTTCTTTTTTTAAAAAATATTTTTTATTTGCATACTTTAAAGTTTCCACATACAAAATTCCAGCATCTCAGATACAACAAACAACAATCGTGGACAGAGAAAAAAAAAGAAAAAGAAAAAACAAACAAACCTTTCAGTAATAATAAAATTATTTACAATGAAGTTATATTTGTCCATGTCTTATTTTACACTGTATCTAATTACTGTATCGGGCTTTTGCCCCTATATTCTTACGCACGCACACACACACACTATAACCAGACGTAGATATGGTTTCAAGAGCAACCTGTAAACTCACAGACAACCTCATCTTTACAGATCACAGCAAAGCAACTCAGCTGAGTCCTGGGAGGTATTTGCTTATTGCCATCATTACATACCTAGAAAGAAAGGACAGAAAAACTAGTGTTCCAAAGACAAAAAAGCCAACACCTACCTTGTTTTTGTCGAACATCTAGGATGACCTAATGCCTCCTAGCAGCCTGAGACACACACAGGTACCAGCGGGGTGCTTTCTTCTTCTTCTTCTTCTTCAAGAAGCAGAGCTGTTTACTAGAGGTGTAATGAGATAATAGGTTACCTGGGAGAGATTCAGACTCCTCCAGGGAAGGATAAATACCTTGAGTAAATTCCCCTTACTGCCGTGCCTTGTCAACCACTTATCTCACTTAAAAGGAACGTTTCAAGATGTGGTTCCCAAAGCACTTAAAGGAGAGGGTTCAGATGACTCCTGTGTAAGGTTGGGCTGTTCAGGCTGCTCATCAGAACTTTTCGTCTGAGAGAGCATTTCTGCCTCTGCCTGATCAACAAATCTCTCAAACTTAAAAACTAAAATAATAATAATAATAATAATCATCATCATCATCTGCACAACAATTTGCATTTTAATATGAATTTAATATGCATTTCATCACAATATATGTATTTACATATGCGCTTTATCCTGAAATGAACATGTTTTGCCTCTCTGCTCAGGTGTTTGGGGAAGGAGGAGGCAATCTGAATTTCTGTCATTGATGGTTTTATTTGTAACTGAGTTTTGTTTTCTGAAGCAGATGATAATAGTTCATTATAGTAAGAATTGATACTAGATATATTTTATAGATAAATTTAAACACTAATATAAAACCACATACATATGTATGTGTATACATACATGCACATAAGGAGAAAGAAGGACATTAATATTTCAGCTTGGTAAGCATTAATGAGGTGAAACCATTACTATATTGTTTCCTACAGACTGTGGTTGTGCATTATCCTGTGTCTTAGAGCAGCAGAACATGATGGAACTGCTCCATTTTTCAATAAATAAGTTCTCTGGTCGCTACCCGCCTCTTACCCTTTGAATGAATGAATAAATGCTAATGCATTTTTGTATATTTTTGAGCCAAGAATTGTATCAGAAAATTTGACAAGTGCAAAATCCCAAGGATAAATAATTCCAAACCACACTTTAGTCTGGGAGGGGCGGGGATTAGGTCAAGGCACCTCAGGTTTCACAAAAATCAAATCAGTCACGAATCTCTCATCCACTCTCAATACTATTATTATAAAGTGTAGACCCTCTTTTGGATGATGGCGTCAGACTGTAGCCATTTATTTGATTAATCATCATTATTCTACCTTTTGCTTTAAAAAGAAGCCCAAAGCAGCAGCAAGAACATAGAATAATGAATTCAGTAATATGAAAACTCAGCCAAATTATGTATTAACTGATTTATTTCATTTACAGAGTAATCCCAACTCTCCCTCTGAGCTCAGTGGAGCTTTGTGGAGTAGCAGTGTAACATGTGTGGGTAACACAGTGGCAGAACCAACCCCTGCAGTCAGCAAGATTGTACCCTCTGCTCACCAACTGATGAGCAGGAGGTTCAATCCTGCTCAGTTTGACTGTGCACATGTATTCTCCTGATGGGAAGACACATGTGCAGTCAATGCCCAGTGCGGGGCTGTTTGAAATCTGTGTTCTATTCATTGCAGGGACTACATGCTTCTCTTTCTTCTTGACCAATACCCCCCATACCCTGATAGGTCTGCATCCCTCCAGGTGGTCTGAGCCAGGAGTGTCTCCACTTGACTAAGTCAAGTCTGGATCCACCTGAATCAGCCCAAAGAGGTTTGCTCTTTGGCCAAATTAGATGCACAGCCCCATTATTTTCCTGTCAAATTTGGTTAAAAGTTTAGCAGTTTTGAAAGGTTCAGTCCACCATATTGATTCAAAATAGCATCCAATGGCATCCAAACAAAGGCAGAAAGCTGCTCCTTCATCTGTCATGCCAAAACGGGCGATGATATATTCAGACATGTCCAAATCACCACCGTTTGAACCGGTTCCGTGTGCCATCTTGATTCAAAATGGTGTACAACAGTATCTAGACACAAACAAAAACTAGTAAGGAAGTTGACTGTGCAGATATGTGACTCAGAAGAGCATATAGTGAGATTTGGACATAATTCTTTATGTGTGGATAAGTGAATTTTTGGATAGTGGGCATGTGGACAGAGGGACTTGCACGTATAAGAAAATATAGATAGATAGCTATTGTTTTATAGAATCATAGAATTGTAGAGTTGGAAGGGACCCTGAGAATCATCAAGTCCAACCCCTGCAATGCAGTGATATGCAGCTGTCCATACAGGGTTATTGGTTTGTTATTTTAATGATGTCTCCTGGGACCATGGCATCAAAGGTAAAAATTAAAATTATGCTATTACTCTTGACATTGTTAGTTACAGTTCTCTGAAGTCTCTTTCAGTTCCTGTAGAATTAGCCTAACAATGCAGTCCATTTTCAGGCCATAAAATAAATGAATCCAAATATGAAACAGTGGGCTTGAACCTGCATAACTGAACATGGCATTTCCAAATTGTGTAACACATCTTGGAAGTGTATAGACATTAGGGCATTAAATATTTAGAGTTCTATTTCAAGATGTGAAAATGTTAAACAATTATCACAATCAAAGGTTGTTAAGACAATCTCACAAGCCCTAAAACATGGTGTGGGTGGAACTTTTCTTGGATTGGTCAAATTGCAATAATTAAGATAAACGTGTTATGATTTCTATCTCAGACCCTACTACTACTAAATATAACATATTCAACTTTTGGAACCATTATGGATTTTGGGAAAGATTAGATCCTATTATTCACTCTACAGGATATGTATTGCTGTGAGACCCACATTTGTTTGGTTTAGAGTGAGTCAAAATGAAGGCTGTTCAGAGCAAACAAGTGTAGAGAATCTTAGGCTGAAATCCTATACGCACTGACCTGGGAACCACTGAGCTCAGTGAGACTTATTGCTGAGTAGACACATAGAAATACATTGCTTGTTCCACAAGCCAACAAACCAGCCTTACACCAAAAGGTTGTTATAGGCTACAGTATAATTCTGGCAACCAGCAGTAAGAACGTCTAGTGCAGGGCTAGCCATTGTGTTGCCCTCCAGATATTGAAGGACTCCAACCTGGAGTTAGAACCAAAGAACACATCAAAACAAACCAGGAGCAGGAAGAATGTTACTGCCTGGGCAAAGTCCAAGTCCAAATAGGAAGCCCTTTATGACCCCTCCTATCCAGGAGGAACCAATGGCCAGTCTTGGTAGGTGGGGCCAGTCAAGAGCCCACAATCACATCTCTTCCCTAGAAGATATGTCAAGCTGGAGAACTTTATCACACAGGTGGGGAGTTCCTGTTTCCATCCCTCCTGATATTGTGAAGGGAGGAATCTCTTGACAGAATGCTCTGACTTTTGCTCAGCTACAATGTTCTCTGAGGGAAGCCACAACTGCTATAACACCAGTATACATTTGCAGTGTAGCAATACAATCCATGCTCACTATTCCCTGCCATTTGCTCCCAGGTGTTAGGAAGGAGTACCTCCTTAAATATCTCAGTGGCTCACACAAGATTCCTAGTAGTTAACTGTTACTGGTGTTCCTATTGTTCCATATATTTGAGTAATCCTATTTTTGTGTGTGGTAAAATGATACCTCTGGTCATTATTACTTATTGGCAGAGAACAGCGCAGTTCAATTGTGTCTTACGTGGACTAGTCATTGTTAATATCCCTTTTAAACTTATTGCATGTAAATGTCATGGCTGAAGACCACCCCCTTGTGTATCTGATGAGGCTTGGGCTGTTGCCCATATAGCCAGGGGCAGACCTCCCCATTTTGTTACTAAAAAAAAAAGACATATTCACCCTCCTTTCCCTGTTTTGGAGGGCAATTAGAGACAGCAGTATTCTGTCCATGGGAACCACTGTAGGCATGGCTGACTGCCCATTTTCTGGGAACTGGGAGGGTTTGCATCTTCTTGTTTTCTATTTTGCATCTCATTCCCAGATTGGCCAGGGTGAATGGCTGAATGTTTTTGTGGTTGCCTTGCTGAAAGCAAACACATGTACCTTGGAATCTGTCTTTTAATTCCTGCAGTTTCTACTATGAGGTTTCCAGGGGGAATGGATGGATCTGTCAGTTTCTGTTTATCTCAGTTTCTCATTTTTGCAGTCTAAAATTCAGTTAGTGGTTTATTTATTTTTAAATCAGATGAAAATTCAGCCTACGCAGACCCTGCAATCATCCTATAACCTTTTAAATGTATTTGTGGGAAGGGGAGGGGAAGGGGATAGCTAGGGATGATGGGAGTTGTAGTCCAAAAACAGCTGGAGACCCAAATTTGGGAAACACCGCTCTAAAGTTTCCCTCCCATGCTCAGCTTCATTGGCTGTTACTTACAGGGTTGTGGAAACTCAAGAGTGCAATGATGTCACACCATGTGCTTTGCATCAGTAGACTTTACTAGGGAAAAGTGGAAAATGAGCTATGCTGCTGCTTCTTTGGACCTGCTGTGAATTCTCATTCTGCCTGTGAGGTTCATAAAGTTCCTCCAGCCCTTGACCATCCTAGAATGCTCTTGGGATATTGCGTTGCATCATGCGGCACAGGCACAAAAATGATGCCCTCCACAGTCATCTATGATTGACAATCTCGCCCCAGGCAAGTGGCAGTCTCTGCCGACACATTGCTCTGTTTTACACAGCCAACAATTTCTCATGTTTCAGGTTATAAAAATCAATTGCCGACTTTCAATTAGTGCTAACACCCATTGCAAGAGAGAGAGGGCGAAATGAGGGGAGGGGGGATGTTGAAGTTCCATACAACTTTCACTTTTCAGAAAGGTTGGCGACAGACTCTTAATATCTCTGAACACATATGGTCTCCTCATTCCGCTGAGCGCATTTTTAGGGCAAACTTCTCATCCCACTTCTGCTCTCTAGACTGAAAATAGAAGTCTGAATTTTTGGGATGAAATGTACAAGAGTTGGCTAGGGAAAATGTATTCAATTAGAAACTTCAGCTGCCAGGAATATATTATTTGGTGCATATGCTGCCTGTGATCCCATGCTTTTCTTCCCCTCCTTATTTTTATATATATATATAAAAATGGACTTGTTTGAGAGAGCAGAAGGAGAGGCTTGCATTTTAAATTTGCACATACTTTAAACTTTTATGGGTACTTCAAACAACCCAGATTAAAATTCTGTAGCCTCAGACTCTAAACCAAGAGGTGAATGTTGCACTGAGGTCTACAGCTCATTAGAAAGAAAGTTATTGGTAGAAGGGTAGTGGTAGGCAAAGATGATGCAGAAAGCTGGGATTTGTAAAACACAGTGTTGCCAGTCCTTTGGAAGCAAACCAGAAGTCAAGAGCTGGTACCCATTGATCTGGAATGATGCCTCAGACAAATAAAGCTTAGGTCTTTAGACTATCTTCAGAAACTGCATTGCTGAAGCATCTAACTTTCCTGTAAGCTCTCATAGCCACAGCTGTATACATAAAACCTGTATCTCATAAGAACATAAGAAGAGCCCTGCTGGATCAGACCACTGGCCCATCTAAGCCAGTATCCTTTTCTCAGACTGGCCAACCAGATGCCTTTGGGAAGCCCATTAGCAGGACCTGAGCACAACAGCATTCTCCCCTCCTGCTGTTTCCAGGAACTGGTATTCAAAAGCATAGAGCCCCGACAGTGGAGACAGCTGCACGAAGCCATAGAGATAACCATGAAAGAGATTCCTGGGTCACCTTAAAACAAGGATGGAATGCCTATGATCCTCTCAGATGTTGCTGGACTCCAATAACAATGACAACAACTACCATCAACCTCAGCCTGAAAGTCCAGTGTCCCGGGATTATGGTAATTGGAGTCCAACAACATTTGAAGAGTCAAAGGCTTCCTGGTCCTGCACTGAAACACTTTTCCTGAACATTCGGTCATCTTGGAGTTATATTAGGTTATTATTTTTGCATACTGCTTCCCACTAACAAGTCCTAAAATGATTTAGAAGAAAGTTAAAAATGCAATAATAAAATTACAAATACGGATTAAAGAGCGTTGACATACTTACAGTAATACAAATATCATTTGCACTTCCCAAATGCCATCATCTTGGGTAAAATATGAAGGCTGCGTACAACAATATACGTAAACATTATTAAACATAAACTCAATACAAAATGACCATTAAAACAACTGGCTAGTCCTATCAAAAAATTCAAAGGTCTGTCAACATAAAAATTGTCTTCAACAGATGCCTGAAAGTCAACAGCAAAGATCCCTGCTGGAAGAGTATTCCATGACACTGAATGTCTACCTTTTGCTAGAGGCAAGTTGAGCCTTTGTAACACAGAGGACAACTAACAAGGCAGCTTCCTCATTTGGTACAGTCCAACCTTGAATGGAGCTTTTCAGACTGAAGCTTCCATGCCTGAATGGAACATTCCTCTTTAACCAATCCCCTTTTAAGTGCCATGCCCAATAAGCACGGGACCCCATTGCCCAGCAGTGCTGTGGCCTACAGACTGCAGCAAAATACTGGGCAAAGCTGTCCCATGAGCCTTTGCAAAGGGGAGGGGAAACTCTATATAAGGCTGCATTCCCCTGGAGCTCAGGGCCATTTTGTCTTGAGAGCTTCCCGCCCTCCCACCCTCAGGTTAGAGAGTTCACTGACAAATTCTGGGTCGCTGGTTGACAGGGCCAGAAATGCCCCCCCCCCCCAAAAAAAAAACCTGATTGGCACTTGGTTAGGTTTTTTCCAGCCTTTCCCTCACATAATGTGCCTGCCTGGGCAAATGTGTTGTTGGAGGCAAGGAATTTGAAATCTTGCTCATGCCCTCTCAGTGAATGTTCATTTTTCTTTTTGGAAATGTTTGATCACCGTACCTGGAATTGTGATAATCATGCATTGCAACAGGGCATGGGAATGACTTTGCTGATGGGCAAGTCTGATCTTTGGTCTCTGCCAACTTGCCAGGGGTATCAGGGGTGTATCTCTGTTGCCACCAGGTTCTCCCCTCGTTCTTGTATCAGGTTTAAACATCACAAATACAGTCAAGTTGTTCCCTTTCTCACTGCGCCTCTGAACAGGAAAGCAGAGGCTTTTGGAAAAAAAGAAGTCTCTGTAAGAGCCGTTCGCCCCTTTGGCTTGATTCTGCCTGTGGCTCCAAAGAACTTTTAATAGAAATCTTCAGAACGGAATGGGCTACAGCTGTTTGCCTTGATAAATATATTTTATGCTACATGCCTCAGCCGCCATCTGTTTGCTGATATGAGTGTTTCTTCTCTGCAGCAATGGAAAAGCTTTCAGAAGAAATCACAAGAGATGATTTTAGTAACAGGTATGGAGGGGGGAACTGAGAAACAAGCTGTGCCCACAGTGCTACTCTGCTTTTTTGCCATGCCATTATTGCATGCAAAAGTACTGGCGTGGGTGGGAGAACAGGAGAATGATCTACAAGTATGAGTGACCACTATATTGTTACTGGTAATTCTAAAAACTGGATTATTATTTTTTAGATGCTTTCCCCTTTCGTGATAGCCAAGTGGGTCAAATATTTCCAGAATGCTTGGGCATTGTTCAAAACCACAGTATTAGACGCCCTGCTAGAATGTACATCACAGATCGGAAAATGTACCACCATGGCCAAGAGGATGCCAGCATGGTTGATGAGCAAAGTCAAGGCAGCTATTATAGGCAACAAGCATACAGATGGAGGTGATCTATTCAATCTTTTGTAAAATGGATGTGTTTACTCATAAGTCCAATCTACACCTTTTCCACATTCACCTGTGATTTATTTTTTAAAAACTGTACAAAAATTATAATCAAATATATACCTAAATACATATGCAAATGTATATTTAAATGTATATTTTATTACAAAATGTGCATTTAAATATGTGTTTTACCTCAATGTACATATTTTTAATGTATTTTGCCCCATAATATGAATTTTTTATGCATTCTTGAACATTTTTTGAGCCAATAAGTATATTGCAAGAAGTTCAGAGGATAATTAAGTTTCAATCTGTGCATCGTCCTGGAGGTGTGAATTAGTTCAGTTTACTTAAAAATGTGGACAGAATGAAATTATCTTCTACCCCTACTGTGAATATTCAATGCCAGGGAAAACAGGGGAGAATCATCATACTCATACCTTGCTTGTAAGTACTTACTGGTATTCACTGCTGTTGGGAACAGAAAGCTGAATGAGATGGACCTTGGTGTAATCCAGCAACACAGTTTCTTATGCTTAGTGGCTTGCTTTTGTGATGTGCCAAGTCAGAAAGCAGGGAGTGAATTAGCTGCAAAAATTTACACATCATGACATTGGCTCCAAGATCATCTGTAGTACCAATTCACAGCAAGCTACATTTTACTGCTCTTGAAAGTGTCCTCAATTTTGAGAAGAGATGAGCCAAATTCTTACAGGAGTTAAAGCATTTGATTCACAGCATCACAAACTGCCTAATGTGGAGAAACGAGCCCAGATTCAGATAGGGGGCCCTTGATAGACAAGGAGGTTGGTCATTCCAATCTCCAAAGAACATGCACTGTGTCCAGCATTGGCTACAGGTGGAGAGGGGAAGGCTCCCTTTGGCAAGAGGCTCTCAGTGGGATGCCATTCCTGTACCGCCCAGTTCCTTCCCATTGTCACCATTTCCCATTCTCTTGCTCAATCCATCTGAGCCTAATTTGCCCAGAAGCAGAGGGCAAGGCAATGCTATTGCTCCCTCTCCTTGCTCTTCCCACAGCTTGCATTAGGGTCATGCTCCAGCTTTGGCCAAATCCCAAACCAAATTGTGTCGAAACAGACCAGGGGAATGGGTTGGGGGTTAGGGGGTTGTGTACAGCCTCAGCTTGCAAAAACAGGAGCTACCAACCAAGAGGAGGTGGAGCATGGTCAGTAGTCTCCTACTATGACAAGGATCCTGGTAGATGAGGGGTGGGAAACCTCAGAGCTGGAGGCAAAAGTGGCCCTCCTGGGCTCTCCATTTGATCCTCAGAGCTCTCCCCAGGTGACACCATTCACTGGCCTTCCATCACACCCTAAGGTGTGATAATGCCTCTCACTTGCCTGGATGGAGGATAATGCAAAGGTGAAATTTGCATTTCTTGCTCTGTCTGCTGTTGCCTCTAGATCCACCATTGACCACATGGCCCTTGGAAGGTTGCCCAGAAGGATATGCAGCTCTTGGGTTGAGAAAGGTTACCCATTCCTGCTTAATGATGCTAATCTATCATGGAAGCCCTAAGCATGACACATGCAAGCAAACCAAAGATTATTACTGAGACCAGCTCATATTATTCCTATCTCTCACCTGAACTGTAGAAGGCCTTTGTCACTGCCAAAAACTAATTCACACATTACACCTTAACCATGGTCAGGGCTTACATTAAAAAAGCAATGTGTGTATAATATAAATGTGCTGCAAAGAATGTTCAAAATTTGCACAATGTCACTGCTGAAGTGTGAATGTCAAAAATCCGCAAATCAATTTTCTGAATTTACAAAAAATAAATTAAAAAAATCATAGATACATCCGTCACAGTTGCCAGCATCCACTGATGAATGTCTGTAACATAGGGATGACTACAGCTGTTTTTGAACATACATAGAATTTTATTGGGGATTATCAACAGTCACTTCTGAATGTCAATATTAAATAGATTTTGGGATGCTCAAAAGTTCAGCAAGCTGTGCCAGAAGACGATCTGCAGACCTTTTGCTCATATACTGGGAAGAGAAACAAGTTGTGTTTATAACCTCTTTGCATATTTATTTATTTAAAAATTGAATCCTGCCTTTCAATCTAGTGCTTCAAAGCTGTTAGCAAGGAATCGAATGATAATAAAACAGATTTAAAACTGCAAATAAGAATTGATAACAGCATTGTACATGAGTGTGTTTTTAAAGAAGACTTAGCCTAGCACCTAAAACCTACATATTAGGCTAGGTCAAAGGCAGGCATCTTGCCATCCTTGAGTTCTTTTGCCTGGCTAGTATGTGTCATTGAACAATGAATAAACCTCTGGGTATTGCATGACTAGAACATCTCCTGCTGCACTAACATGTTACATTGGTTGCTCCGGCCATTTTTGCCTCTGACCCGATGCACCATTGGGAAATGGCCCCTAAGACAATGCTGTGTCATGCCACAGTAGACCTTCTACACTCTGGCTTCTGGTGAACCAGAGCAGTGCACGGAAATGCCGCTTCTGGTGAACCAGAGCAGTGCACGGAAATGCCGTTTACCTTCCCGCCAGAGTGGTACCTATTCATCTACTTGCACTTTGATGTGCTTTCAAACTGCTAGGTGGGCAGGAGCAGGGACCGAGCAACGGGAGCTCACTCCTGTCGGGGGGATTCGAACTGCCGACCTTCTGATCGGCAAGCCCTAGGCTCTGTGGTTTAGACCACAGCGCCACCCGCGTCCCTCCACAGCGCCCCCCACGTCCCTCACAGTTATGGTTGCCTCACCTAAAAAATGGCACTGTAGAGCTGGCAAAGGGTTCAGAAAAGGGCAACCAAAATGATCAAAGGAATTGGAAAGTTTGCACTATTGGGGGCTTTTTAGTTTAGAGAAAAGGCAAGTAAGAGGTGACATAAGAGAAATGATTGTTTGTTTGTTTAGTTTAGTTCAGTTTTAGAGCCTGTGTACCCCACTCTTCAGCCCAAAAGACTCTCAAAGTGGCTTACACACAATAAAAACAAAACAGTCCCTACCCGCAGGCTTACAATCTTTTAAAAAAAACTACACACAAGAAAAAAGGGACAAGGAGGTAATAGGAAAAATTAAACCTTGGACCCCAATTTCTAAACAGTTGTTCCTGTAACGACCATCTGGCACAGTGGGCTTTTAGCTAAGTTGGTGAAATGAGCCCTACTTGAGCTGTGCACTCATAAAATGTTATTCACACGTAACATTCAAGTGTATAACATTAAGCATGGCATGAAGAAAGTGGATAGGGGAAAGTTTTTTCTCCCCATCTCATAACACTAGAACTCATGGATATCCAATGAAGCTGAAAGATAAAAAAGTACTTCTTCACACAGAACATAGTGAAACGATGCAAATCACTCCCATGGCGGACAGTAATGGCCATCAACCTGGGTAGCTTATAAAAAGAATTGGACAAATTCATGGAGGAGAAGGTTATTGATAGCTACTAGCTCTTCCTCTACAGCTGGAGGCAGTGATGCTTCTGAATACTAGCTGCTGTTAACCACTGGAGTGAGGAGTGCTCTTGGGCTCAGATCCTGCTTGCAGGCTTCCCACATGCTTCTGGTTGGCCACTGTAAGAGCAGGATCCTGGACCACATTGAGCATTGACCTGATCCAGCAGGCTCTTCTTATGTTCTTATCAGCTTGAAAAGATGGACAAATACAGTAGAAGTTGAGATGAAATCCCACAGTGTCACTCCAAATGTCTGGCTTTCAGGTACAATGCAAAAAGTCACACACGCACACACACACACACACACACACACACACAGAGAGAGAGAACACAAAATAAAATAAAAAATTCCTTCCAGTAGCACCTTAGAGACCAACTAAGTTTGTTCTTGGTATGAGCTTTCGTGTGCATGCACACTTCTTCAGATACCAAAACTAAGTTTGTTCTTGGTATGAGCTTTCAGTGTGCATGCACATGAAAGCTCATACCAAGAACAAACTTAGTTGGTCTCTAAGGTGCTACTGGAAGGAATTTTTTTATTTTATTTTGTTTTGACTATGGCAGACCAACACGGCTACCTACCTGTAACACACACACACACACACACACACACACACACACACACACAGGGGGAGAGAGAGAGAGAGATGGTAAAAAATAAACTTCCCCTAAACATGCACCCACAGCTTCCCTGTAGTATTTCTGAGGCCTGGTGACTATATATGTGATGGCAGTAACTGGCTTCTGCAGGATGCTCCAGCTCTTAATTCAGTTTTATTTAACTCTAACAACTTGCATTCTCCCTTTGTAAGGCATTATTCTCGCCTCCCCACCCCGCAAAAGGAGACCTCACTTTATCTGCAACAGGGTTCAGTTAATTGCAGCTTCCAATAGCCTTTCCAGAGATCCACAGTAGAGAAAATAGCACTGAATTAACCTCGAATGTCAAAGCAGAGGGGGGAAAACAACTTTAAAGAAATCAGAAGTGGGTAATTACCATTAAATAGGCATTAATGGGGAAAGGAGAGGAGTTGAACACAGGGTAAAGCAAATTGCCCCTGGTTGGCCTTTAGTGCAATGGGGCTTCCTGGGGCTGGAGCCTCCATTTGCCTACATTGGGAAGTAAAGGGGTTGGGGAAAATTTGGTTAACAGCAAATGAGACCCACTTTGTTTGCTGTTTTGGGTGCCTTTGCACATGCATGGGCACGCACTGCCATCATATGTTAAGACAGGACAAAGGAAATTCTTCTTCACACAATAGGTCATTCCTATTTGAAAGGCACTGCCAGAAGGTGTAGTGAAGACCACAGCTTTAAGAGAGAAAGAGATCAAGGGACGCGGGTGGCACTGTGGGTTAAACCACAGAGCCTAGGGCTTGCTGATCAGAAGGTCAGCGGTTCAAATCCCTGCGACGGGGTGAGCTCCCGTTGCTCGGTCCCAGCTCCTGCCCACCTAGCAGTTCAAAAGCATGTCAAAGTGCAAGTAGTTAAATAGGTACCGCTCCGGTGGGAAGGTAAACGGCGTTTCCGTGCGCAGCTCTGGTTCACCAGAAGTGGCTTTGTCATGCTGGCCACATGACCTGGAAGCTGTACGCCGCTCCCTCGACCAATAAAGCGAGATGAGCGCCGCAACCCCAGGGGTACCTTTACCTTTACCTTAGATCAAGAGTGGGGAATATTTTCAATCCAAGAGCTGCATTCCCTTCTGGGCAGCCTTCCAGAGGCAACAAACCATAGAATCGTAGAGTTGGAAGAGACCACAAGGGCCATCCAGTCCAACCCCCTGCCAAGCAGGAAACACCATCAAAGCATTCCTGACAGATGGCTGTCAAGCCTCTGCTTAAAGAAGGAGACTCCACCACACACCTTGGCAGCAAATTCCATTGCCCAAGGGTAGTACTTTACATTTCTCCCTGTTAAAATTCATCTTGTTTGCTTTGGCCCAGTTCTCTAATCTGTTAAGGTCATTTTGAAGTGTGATCCTGTCCTCTGGGGTATTAGCCACCCCTCCCAATAGGTTTGTGGCCAGAGGCAGAAACTGACAAAGCAACAGATCCAAATTCTGCCTTTGCAGGGCATTTTCTTCACAAACTCACATCTATCTATAAGGAGAGGCATCTAGGCACTGCAAGAGGCATTATCAGTGTTCAATACATATTCCAGCCTGTTAAAAATACTCAGGGAGGGTACAAAAAGGGTTGCTAGGAGGGCTGTGGAGAACCTTAAAGGCCAGATAAAGAGGCTTGCAATGCCATAGTTCCCACAAACTCAAGGTGAAGAGGGCAGTCCATGACTATTGGTCATTGATGGCTATTGGTCATGGATGGCTGTATTAAACATCCATTGTTCAGAGGCAGCAGAGGGGAGAATTTCTGTTCAGTTCACATTCAAACATTAACCTACCTAATCTGCACTTCTTCCCCCCCCCCAAAAAAAAATGCAAGCCAAAATGCAGCTTTCGTTGAAAATTTGTGCTTCTCTTAATTTTGTGGTGCAGTTCTTCAACCAAAGAATTTGCATATCAGGGGAAAGTGTGCTTTAAAAAAAATCTTATATAAAATAGAGTAATAAATTTGGGAGAATTTCTAGCAGCAGTGTGTATATGTATATACATATGCATATGCATATACTGGAAGAAATATACACTAAAATGTTGGCAAATTTTCATGAGAACTGTTTTTTAAAAATGCAAACGTGTGGAAATACTTCAGGGTGGAAAAAAAACACCATGAAAAATAGAGAGGTGCCTAAATTTGTCCATGCTGAATGGAAACCTAATTAGTAAGAATCAATGGTAGGGAAAGTCTACAGCCTTCGTGGACTGTGTGTGACCCTCTTTGAAGCATCTTGATTAGCTAAGACTTTGGTCTTCTCCAGGAAGGGTCGCCTTGTATTCTAGTTGCCCACATAGTGAGGGGATCCCCTTGGTCTGGTTTTCATTTTCTGTTCCCATTATTATTTCCGAGTCTTCCTGGATCCTGCATCTCTAAACTAGGGAGTGACCATTTTATTTCATTCAGTGGTTGGAGGAAGTCTTGCGTTTCTTACGACATGCTACTCGAAGACCTGGCCACATTTGATTTTTTTAAAAAAATGTTTTCCTCCTTTTAGAAACTTTTCATCTCTTTTCCGCCTGAGATGCTCCAAGCTCAGAGCCACAGACCATCTCCCATTAGGGGGAATGCCATTTAAGTGAGTTTCATTATATTACGAGACATTTCCCAGTGCAAATCGGCAATTTACGGTAGCTCACCTTTACGTTAAATGAGTTCTCATCCCCCTGAGTTATTAATAGAATGCCCTTTTCCATTAGCCTTGTCCTTTTCCAGCTCAAATGCCCCTCTCTTCTTACTTTCAAGAAGACACCATCCAGCAAAGAGTCTTTCAAGAGGACAGTATGGCTGCATGGTGGGAAAGAGGTGTAGGACAAAAGAGAGGTTGAGTAGAATTAATAGGGGCACATTTCCCCTGTCTCTCTCCCAGCTGAGGTCATCATACAAGGTGGCCAAAGCAGTGGCCAAAACCAGACCTAAATCCTAATTGAAATGAATCTAGAAAATCAGTTTCATCCAAAAGTGCCTGGATCTGGTCCACAACCTCCTGCTCAATAACCTTGCCCAAGTAGGCGAGAATGGCAACTGACCAATAATTACTTAGATGTTCTGAATCCAGGGAGGGTTTCCTGAGTGGTTTTACTACTGCCACATTCAAGCAGGCAGAGACCACCCCCTCTCGCAAGCAGGCATTAATCACCTCTTTGGCCCAGCCAGCTGTCGCCTCCCTGCTCATTCATATCATAGGGGCAAAGGTCCAAAATGCAAGTGGTTGCCCTGACTGATCTATGCACCTTGTCCATATCCTCAAGCCTTACTACCTGAAACTCATCCAGTAAAACAGGACTAGACAGTGGTCTGGACACCTCTCAAGATTCAACTGCTATAACAGTGGAGTCAAGGTCCTGGTGGATGCAAGCAATTTATCCTCAAAATGCTTTGCAAACCAGTCACCTCCTTGGGACCAGAATATAAAAGGCCCACACTACCCAGAAAAGCTCTGCTGGGCAGCAGAATGAGGATACAACAGAAGCAGCAAAGTATGCCTTCTTTGCAACGTTCACTACCACTGGGTAGGCTTGATGATGTGCCCTCACCAGTGTTTGATAGCATTCAACTGGATTTTTGGTCCACTCATGTTCAAGCCATTTCTCAGCTTCTCTCCTTACCTAAGCTCTGGAGTATACCAGGGAGTCAAACAAGATCCACGAAGTGGGAGAATGCACTCAGAGGCAATTGTGCCAATGGGCCAAGCCATTTGAATGTTCCAGAGGTCCGCCAGGACTTCAACAGGAACACCATTCATATCCACCAGAAAACCCCCAGAGGGCAGACCATACTAATAGGTCCCCCACCTCTACAAAGAGGAAAAGGTGCTGAAAGCCTAAAACTCAACAGGAAGTGATCTGATCATAACAAGATACTGATGTTAATATCCCCTACTTTCACCCTCTTCCTGCCCAGTTGAGAAAACAAGGTCCAGAGAGGATGAGAGAGGCCCTTTGAGCTTCCTGTTATCCCCACCTTTCTGGTCATTCAAAGCTTCTCTGACAATTTCCCATATGAATGCAACCTGATTTAGTGGAGGAAAGATCACTAGGCACGTAGCTTGATACTGCAATAGGCTGAATTCAGTACCAAATATACTCTGAGAAGTGACTTTCATATGCTCTCAGGAACATTATCTCATTTTCTCAGACTGTTATTTTCCCTCTCTTTCCCTCTTCTTCAAGACCTATATTCTTCCCAACCTGTATTTTCAACCCCTATTCATGCCTTCCTTAGCAACTACCACCTGCGTCTGGGGAAAAAAGAAGACATATCTCACAGCTTGAGAACTAGTGTTGTTATTTTCCATCGTGATGTTTCAGCCAAGAGCTCCTGAGTTCTCCCTTTGTAGGATGGATGTTATATGTCAAAAACCTCAACCAGGATGGGAAACTTCACTTTTTAAAGTTCTGATTGATGTCCCCAGGGATTAGAAAACAACATTTTTAAAAACAGATTTTACTGAATGACAGAATTAGGGTTGCACTGAATAGATGCTGGTTTCAATGTGAGGTCATAACTTGCTCAGAGGATGACATGGATGAAGAGTCTCCATCTCTGCTACCAGATCTTTCCAGACCAAAAGACATGGCTTTCTCTTCAGATTCAGAAGCCTCACTTCCAGGGCACCCTTCACTACCCCCATGGCAAAGCCATGGCAATCGCCGCAGTTCATTTTGCAGCTGGCTGAAGAAAGCAACCAGTGCTCTGTTCAGAGTTCTGACTTTGCCTCACCTCAATGTGACATTGCCTTACCTGAACACGACTCTGCCACATCTGTTGCTATGCCACCATGCTAAGAGATACCACAAGAGTAGCTCATTTCCCTCTGACCTCTGAACTCAGCCAGGAAGGACAGGACACCCTCCTTTCTGGATGGGTAATGCCAACCAGAAAGGAATCATGTAGTAAATGAGATAGCATCAGAGTATTTTGAGGCATCTCTAAATAAAGCATAAGACTCTTAATCTCAGGGTTGTGAGCCCGAGCCGCACATTTGGCAAAAGATTCCCTTGGACTAGATGATCCTTGCGGCCCCTTCCAACTCTACAGTTCTGTGATTCTAACTTTTTTTCACCAGGAGCTAAACAATACCCTAACCCAAAAGTCTGTTCAGTTATGTCAGCTTTTGTAGCTGATCAGTCAGGTCCCGCCCTCCTAGACCAGGTGGAAGAGGCTGGCAAGTCAGGGACCAGATCCCCCAAGATGTATAAATACGAAAACAAATTAACAGGTGTTTCCTCTCATTTTAACTTATGCCTTATCTCTGACCTTGTTTCAGTCTCCATTTATTCCCACCTTTGGCACACTTCCCAAAATCCAATTTTGTACATTTTGTGCTCCATTTGGGCTGATTTAATTGAACTTATATTATCCCATAAACAAAGCATTACATAGTGGAAAGAGGAACTAACAAAGTAAAATGGCCGGCTATTCCCAATGCTCTCCATTAGATAGACAGGACATTAGTACTCAGTTAGGCCTGCCAGGTGCCAATCAATGCTCAGCACTGTGGATGGTCATCAGGGAGTGCAGTCCAGCAGTGGCTTTATATCCATAGCACAATCTTCCCTTTTGCTTGTTATGAAGCCAGATGGGCTCTGGGGAAAATGTCAAGCCTTGATAAGGGTCAAGTCCAGGCAGGCAGATTCTGGTATCTGTGGGGAACTGGCTGTCAGACCATGTGGACCAAAAGAAATGGTCTAGTCAAATGAGATAATAGTCAAGATCCAAAGCAGCAATCAGGGGAGGAGAACAAAGCTTAGCAAATGCCCAAGACTTCAGATGTGCTGTCCAGACTCAGGGGCAAGTTCTGGCTGGGAGCCATGCAATTGGTGTGGAGGCCTCCAGTACTATGATTAATACACCAAGGCTGGGCAGTTCTGCAAGAACAGTGGGTTCATTGGAAGCATGGGCGATTTTATGGTCTTCTGGGTGGGTGTGTCTGTCTTGCTTTCCTTGTGCTTCAGGATTCCCTCAGCTTTGCAGTTTGGGCAAGATTGGACCCCAACACCTTCTCAACAGTGCCAAATCTTGGGCCCACACATTACCCTTTCAGCTATAGCCCTAAGGCATTTCAAGTGTAAAGCACGAATGTGATAATCATGTTGGCAAACACATGGATCTCATGAGTACATCTACCAGGCACCCAGGATTAATTGACTTGGGACTCAGCCACATTAGTAAAAAAAACCACAGCATTTTGAATTCATTATTAACATGCAACACCAGATGGCGATGGAGAGCAACAAAAATTATTTGCGTTTTTCCATAGTGTTTCCCCCCTTTTGTTACGATTTAATTTCTGACTTATTTATAGCGTCCTTTTTCCTGTGTGTAGATCCACCCTTGGTATCAACAGAGTCAGGATGACTCTGAAACAGTCTTTAGAAGGCTACAGATTCCAGGACCACAGGGTATATCAGAGGGCTACAAGCCATGATGGATGTGTTCTAACTCCAATGTCAGAACAAAATCGAAAATTCTTTCTAGTAGCACCTTAGAGACCAACTGAGTTTCTTCCTGGTATGAGCTTTCGTGTGCATGCACACTTCTTCAGATACACTGAAACAGAAGTCACCAGATCCTTAAATATAGTGGGGGAGTGGGGAGGGGTATTACTCAGAAGGGTGGTGGGAATGGGTGATAGGCTGATAAGTGTGGAAAACCTGTTGACGACTCTAAACGGCTGCAATTAGTCTTGCAGGGAAAGGCAAGGGGTGAGATGGCTAAAGATGGCTTTGTTATGTATAATGAGATAAGAATCCAATGTCTTTGTTCAAACCAGGTTTCTCCATGGTTTTAAGTTTGGTGATTAGTTGCAATTCAGCCACTTCTCTTTCCAGTCTATTTCTGAAATTTCTTTGTATTAAGACAGCTACTTTGAGATCTTTTATAGAATGTCCTGGGAGATTGAAGTGTTCTCCTACTGGTTTCTCTGTCTTGTGATTCCTGATATCAGATTTATGTCCATTTATCCTTTGGCGTAGGGTTTGGCCTGTTTGTCCAATATAGAGAGCTGAAGGGCACTGTTGGCATTTGATTGCATACACAATGTTGGAAGATGAGCAATCAAATAGTCCTGAGATGGTGTGTTTGATGTTGTTGGGACCAGTAATGGTGTTATCCGGGTTTATGTGGCAGCAAAGTTGGCATCTGGGTTTATTGCAGGAGACAGCATACATCTGAATTCAAAACAGTTGAATCCGTCAAGTTTGGTTTCTCTCAGTTTTTCATGTTTCTAGTCTTAAGTTTAGTTCTCTGTATTTTGCCTTTTCCTTTTTTAAAAAGCCCTCATGAAAATCCATCATGATTTTAGTGTGATTTCTCCAACTAGACATAATTTGCTATGCAATATTGCCTAGTCTAAACATTTCTGTAATGCAATTTTGCTTTAATGCACTATTGTATGCTGTTTTCAGTGCCATATACATTTTTATTCACACTTTAGCATGTATATGCATTTTTGTATGCGGTGTTTGGCGGGGCAACTGTGTTACAAAACTGACTAAGGTTTTAAAGTATGGTTGTGTTTCCTTTTGCATATTGTGTCAGAAAGTGTGAATTAAGTTGGCTCCCTTAATTACTATTTTTTGAAATAATTTTTATTTGGTTTTTTACAAATTCATTCACACAAGTAGTATTATCAAAAATATTAAACTTTACCCAAGATTCTTCTTAATCTCAAGACTTCCCTCCTCCCCTCCATGGGTTCTTTAACTAACTTTTTAAACTGCATATTATGGATCTATCTAGTTTATCATCCTCCATTGTATCCAAAGTCTATGCATCATTGCAAGAGTTATTTGAAGCCTGCCAAAGAGTTCAAGTGTTTACAGTGGTCTTTCAAGTACATTATATATTTATTCCATTCCTTGTTGAAGTTTTGATCCTCCTGATTTCTGATTTTCCTGGTTAATCTTGCCATCTCTGCATTGTCCAATAATTTCATCTGCCAGTCTGCCCTAGTAGGTATCTTTTCGTCTTTCCATCTCTGGGCATGGAGCATCCTTGCAGCTGTTGTAGCATACACAAATAGTCTTTTCAGTTCCTTCGGTATCTCTGCACCTACCAATTCCTAACAAAAAGGCTTCTGGTTTTTAAACAAACGTTATTTTAAACACACACACACAATTCAATGTATATCATTTCCCAGAATTCCTTTATCACTTTAAGTTGGCTCCCTTAAAATGCAAACTGGATTGCATTTCTCCCCCAGCCCTATTCTGAATCCCAGTTGCTGGGAAATGGGGAGAAGTGTTGTTGCATTCAGGTCCTGCATGTGGACTTCCCATAGGCATCTAGTTGGCCACTATGAGAACAGAGTTCTGGACTAGATGGACGTTTGGCCTGATTCAACAGGGCTCTTACGTTCTTGGGAGACAGAGCAGCCTACCCATGAGGCAGGATGAAGTGTGTGCCTCGGGTGGTAAAAGCGAAAGAGTCAGGGCTCTGCCCATCCCACTTCCAGCACTGAGAGGGAGGCATTCAAGTGCATGGTATTCCGGCACACATCACTGCCACTCATCTTCCTCCCCTCAGACAGAGAAGCTGAGCATGTGGCAGTGATTTAAGGAACATCCCGGCTCCCACTGAGTTCGCCAAGAGAAAGGCGTAGCGGCAAAAGGAGGTACGGCGGCAGAATGGGGGGGCAGGAGATGACAATTCCGGTTTCAACTCAGGTGGCAAAAGGGGAAGGACCACACCTGTTAGGAAATCTCAGGGTTTTCTTTTTCCTAAGAGTGTGAGATTTGAATGTTTTCTCTGATGCCCCTTGCCATCAGAATCTGAGCATCAGAGATGACACCTTGTCTTCCAGTAAACATCTCATCATTGTGATTATCACCCGCAGCACCAATCACTGTCTACGCATATCTGTCCATTTCTTCTCTGCACTCAAACCTCACTCAAGAGTCCTCCCTGCCAGAGGTTGCTGAACACAGGTACTTGTTATGTCGGCAAACATAAAAGCACCAATGAATTATTCCTTTCACTGAAGCCAAGCCGAGAGTCATTGGCCTGTGGTCTTGTAAAATTAACGTGCCCTGCAATAAATAATGACACTGTAATGGGTTGTCATTGATGGCTTTTTGGAAAAGGCTTGGTGCATAAGAGCAAATGTTTCAATGGCCAGTAATTGAAATTAAATGAAACTGTCAGTGTTGGGCTTCCGGTGACCCACGCTAGGACAAAAATCTATCACACACCGGGGGGAAATATGATGCCTCTCAGGCTGTATCAGGAAGGATGCAGTGAACAGAATGCTCTTTGCTTGCATGTGGCTTGATTGGTTGTGGCTTAGAGCAACTTCAGAAATTTAGCCAAATCAAGTGAATGTGGGGTGGCCACTTTGGGCTGCAAGTTGGTGGCTGCATTAAAACAAAAAACAAAAAACTTTTTCAAAAAATCTTTCATTTGACCTAAGATCTCTGCACATACAAATACTGTGGGATGTAATCCATTGGTGCAGTCAAATGCAGCATTCCTTATTTCCCTAGAGTGGGCACAGACAGGGGGACATCCAGTCAGTGTAACTTCCTATTCCACTGGTCTAGAGTTTCCTCCTGCTGCATGTGATCTGGGAGATCGGCGTAGCCCTGGCTGACTCCTCAAAAGAGCCCAGTCATGCAGTCATTTTCTCAGTCTCCAGTTCGTCTTGATATTGCTGATGTCTTGTTCTGTCTTTTGCTGCCATGCAGCCATTTTGTGTTCTATTAATGTAATTTTTGCTGTCTGCTGGCTCTCAGCCAGCAGCACACGAGTCCAGTCTCCCTATGAGATTAATTCACAGTTTCTTTGTATAACTACAAAGTAAAGTCTGCCTTTCAGGGATCATATCGTGAACTGAAATGTGAGTAAACCTTTTGTTACTTTACTCTCGTGTCTTTATTCTTTTAAGAGGGATTAAAGTGGACACCAGGAAATAAATTTAATTAAGAGATTCAAATGAATCTGCAAACCAGCTTCCAGCTATATTGAGGGGAATCTGCTCTGCTACATCACTTACTAGCATGAGTGAAGGAAGGATAAGATTTATTCAATATATCGTTTCCTACTACCTTTAACATTCCCACAAATATGCCATGTCAAAGATAAGGGCACATAGCAAGCTTATGTACATGAAGTTAGACCACTTGTGTATTTAGCTCAATATTGACTATATTTTCCAGTAGCAGCTCTCCAGGGTTTCAGATACAGTGGTACCTTGGTCCTGTTTACGAACGATTCAGTTTACGAGCTCCGCAAAACCGGAAGTAGTGTCCCAGTTTGCGAACTTTACCTCGGTCTAAGAACGGAATCTGAATGGAGGAAGGGCAACAGAGGCGGGAGGCCTCATTAGGGAAAGCACACCTCGGTTTAAGAATGGTTTCAGTTTAAGAACAGACTTCCAGAACGGATTAATTTCATAAACAGAGGTACCACTGTATAGGTCTTTCCCATCCCTAGCTGCAGGTGCTGGAGGTTGAACCAGAGACTTTGCTTCACCACACACTTCATCCAAATGCTCTATTTTTCAAATGCCCATGGGGTTTTCACATGGCATCACATGCCAGCATGATCAGGTATTTGTTGAGAGCCCTCTGAACCCTTGCAGGCTGCTTCTTGAACCAACCCCTCACTCTTGCAAAGAGGGAGCAAGCAGAGGTGGTGAGGTGGACAAAGAGGAGAAACTTGCCAGTTCTTGCTTGTTCACTGGTTCTCTGCTTGGTAAGTTAGCTGGTGCTATCAATGATGTTGAAGAAGAGCAGCAGAAGCAGCCAGTGACGGAGGGAAGGGGACCTGTCAGGAAAGCCCCCTCCCTTCCACTGCAGCCGGGATTGCAGGAGTTTTTAGAGTACAGAGACCCATGTCCGCTGTTTACGAGCTACTCCTCCTCCTCCCCCAGTGGGAGCTCGCATACCACACATTCCTCAGGCGGGGAAGGAGGGGAAGGAAGGAGAGGGGGAGACAGAAAGGCAATGCAAAGGCTTAGAAGGAGTTGGAGAGCCGAAACAGCACAGGGAAAGCAGAGATAGAGGTCAGGTTCTCACGCTACGTGGTGGGTCAAAGAGGGGGGAAGGAGGGGCTTCAGGTTTCCGAAGCTGCTCTGTTGGAAGGGAAACCGAAAGAGTTCATTCCTGGACTCTGATCAGTAGGGAAAAGACATTTGAGACTTTGCTTTGCTGTATATAGCTTGCACAATAAAGAACTTAGTTTTTAGAAGTTCTTTGCCTTGGACTGTTACTCATGAGCAACCACTAAGTGTCCTTACAGGACCCTTTGATGGTTTCTCATCCAAGCCAGTTCTTCCAAAACCCAGAGCCTTCACTGCATGCAACCACCCACACTTCCCCTACAACTGAGGTAATACAGTGCATGGAAACTTTGCCACTCCATTTTTGCTGTTTGTATAAACAGGATTTTAGCTTATCTGTATATTCAATGCATATGACACATTTCCACTGTCAAGGATGTTTCAGGCATTCTCATAGATCTACTACAACAGTGTAAGGACCAAAAATAGCACTGAGAACATTAAAATGAACCCTGTGACAACTCTCGAGAACAACAGCTACAGGTATGTGCATCTCCCACAAACGTCTTGTAATGGAATGGAAAAGTCCCGAGACACCAAGAGAGATCCAGCCTAGAGCATTATCATACTGCCATATTTGGATGTGGAGTCACTGTAGTGAAGTAGTTAAGAGTTTGAGGCTAGGAGCAGGAAAGCTTCAGTAGGTCCCTTCTTCTAACCTACCTCACAGAGTTGTTATGAGGATATAATGGAGGGTGAAAGAGAGAAAATCTTTTATGCTGCCCTGCCCCTTTAATTGAGATTCCTGCATTGCAGGAGGTTGAACTAGATGACCCTCAGGGTCTCTTCCAAATCTACATTTCTATTATTCTATTATCTTCTTGGAGAAAGGATGGGATAGAAATGTAAGCAGTAATAATATTACACTCAGAGCATGTGAGCATGCTCAATGGATCAGACACACGCACTGAGTTCTCGGATCTTATTGTTATCAATCTGAGAAAGGAGAAGTAGGCTGTAAGCAAGATCCATCTAATCCCTGGATCCAGCAAGTGTTAAAATATAATCCAGGCTAGTTTGTGTGTTGAGGTGATTGCCTGGGTGATGGACCATTAAGAGAACAAAGGACAGGGGGCTTTGTGCAAGAAGCTTTACCTTAGTATATGCATTTATTTATTTATTTATTTATTTATTTATTTATTTATACATACATACATACATACATACATACATTACTTGGCTTACCTGGATGGAAAACTACACAGTAAAATTGGGAGAAGGGCAAGTTTTGAAGGATTCGTGTGTTTCGGTTCGTGTATTGTTTTGGAAAGTGCTGATTGGGTAGGTTCATCTTTAAATGTGAGCTAAATTTATTCCATCCCATGGTCGTCTCTAGTGTTTAATGTATTTGTATTTCCTTTCCCCTTCCCTGGCCCTAAGCCTAAAGAGCAATGTCTATTAGATATCTGAGGAAGCTGCCGGATACTTAAGCCTGGCTACTTGCCCATCTCTCTAGGTATTGTCTGCTCTGACCATCCCAGTGGAAGTTGCTCTATTAAGGCAAATGGAGCAGTGCTCCAAAAACCACAGTCTGCCCTCGGCCAATTCCCACCTGCCTGCCTTCTTACTTACAACCAGTCCTGGGGGTGGCACTGCCTTCAGTTTCCTTCTCGTCCTTAGTTTCAGTGTTGCCTTTGCAGAACTCTGCAGAGAAGATAGGAACAAAACAAGAATTATTTGGCTTTGCCAGTCATGGGTTCTGGCCTCACCTACGGTTTGGGCTTCCAGCCTTCTACTCCACTAGTCCCAATATGCACCAGCTACCACTTCCACCAACACTTCTAGGGTATCAGGAACAAGTCTGTCCCATAAGCACTCTACATCATTTCTTTTTAATTGCCATGGATTGACTCTGGAGTTTGGAGGTTCCAGCAGGGGAGCGCAGCTATCGCATACCCTTGACTGCAGAACGATCTGCAGACCATCTGGGATGGTCGTCCTCTTCCACCAAGCACACAGCTTTGGAAGGGACGCAAATGGAGCGGTGAGGAAGGACTGTGACACCCGCCTAGCCAGCCAGATCAGCTGAACCAACCCTGGTGATCAATGGGGCAACAGATGTCGCAGCCAGATCACCCTCACATCCCAAAATTCTGACATGCTTTTTCCATACAAAAGGTGGCAACCACATACCATCAGTACTTGAAGTGTTTAAAGCTAAACCCCTAGCACAGTTATTATATGGGGCTCAGATTTGGACAGGAGCTGGATCTTGGATCTACAGGAGCTGTTCAATCTATGTTCCTAGGGCAATTTTCTTTCTGTTCCATCCTGTGTTCCAAATGCTTCATTACACTTAGAGGCTAATCTCCCCTCTGTTGAATTGCAGGTTTGGTGTAGGACGTTTAATTATTGGCTTCGCCTAAATTGAAACCCCACTGGTCTACTACCCTTAGTATCGCAAGAGTGTCATGAGAACACTTGGACTAAAATTGTCAACCAAAAACTTTACTTTTCTGGTTTGTCACCACGGCAGTTATTAACACTGGGTTTCAGTAAATCAAATAATTTAATTAGACAGCGCCTATATGATACTGAGCGACAGAATAATTTGGCCACAATAAGGAAATTGGTATGATGATTTTCCACCTAGTCATTTTGACACTTTGGCACCCTATTTGCAAAATTTAACAATTCCAAAATACAGATGTGCTTTCACTTTTGCAAGAATGAATATACTGCATTCGGATCTACTTGAGGGTCGATTTTAAAAAATTCTGTTGGGAAAACGGTTATGTCCCTGTGGAGATGGCAGTACAGTGTATTGAGTCAGCGGCTCATGTGCTTCTGGCTTGCATTCTTTATAAAGATTTGAGGAGTGAGGTTATTACCCCTCAACCATTGCTACTGTGTCCTTTCTTTTAGCAGATTGAGATGATCAGGTGACAGCAAAAACTGCAAAGTTTTTACTGGGGGCAATTAGAATAAGATCTATTATTTGATTATTGGTGTAAACCTCCAAAATGTATATTGTATAGTTAAGTTTTTACCTCTATCTTCAGTACATTTCATGTCATTTCATTGCTATGGCTAGTGGCTGATGCAAATAAAGATTATTTTATTATTATAGTTTGTGAAATTTTGTACACTGCCTTGAAGGAGCAATTAACACCCTAAAAGACAGTGACCCAGTTCCCACATAACATTGAGCCAAACTGTAGCAAGAACAAACCTCAGTGAAACCCCATGGTTTATCTGGAAAGAGACAAACCATGAACATAATGGTTCAGCATAATGTTGAGCCAAACCATGGTTTAGCCCTGTGTAATGCAGAATCAGCAGAACAAGGGAAGGAGCACAACAGCTCCTTATTTAGCCTCCAGGAACCTGAACATTTGTTTCTTCATGCTAAGCCATGGTTCGTCTTAGTGTTATGTGCAAACTGTATCTATGATATATCAATCAGGTAATAAATAAACATGTTATATTATTAATTTTCAGCTGTGTTGAATACAACAGCAAGCATTTGGTTCAATTTTATATTATGGGGAGAATAATAAAACTGACCTACTTTACAGAGTTGTTAGCAGTGCTTTTTTCTGGGGGGGGGGATGCAGGGGTATGAATACTCCTAAACATTTTGTGAATCTAAGTTTGGCCTCATTGAGGGGCAGCATTTAAATATGAGTATTTAAATATGAGTAGGAAAATGTGGGTGGTGCTGTGGGATAAACCACAGAGCCTAGGGCTTGCTGATCAGAAGGTCGGCAGTTCGAATCCCCGCGACAGGGTGAGCTCCCGTTGCTCGGTCCCAGCTCCTGCCCACCAAGCAGTTCGAAAGCACGTCAAAGTGCAAGTAGATAAACAGGTACCGCTCCGGTGGGAAGGTAAACGGCATTTCCGTGCGCTGCTCTAGTTCGCCAGAAGCCGTTTAGTCATGCTGGCCACATGACCCGGAAGCTGTACGCCGGCTCCCTCGGCCAGTAACGCGAGATGAGCGCCGCAACCCCAGAGTCAGACACGACTGGACCTAATGGTCAGGGGTCCCTTTACCTTTACCTTTAGGAAAATGAGAGTACTCCTAATCATTTTTTTTTAAGGAAAAAAGCACTGGTTATTATAAGGATTACTGAGATAAACAATGAAAGCACTACTTGTTTTTCTTTTATAGTTGTTTTTATTCATCACGGAAGAACCCTGACCGGTATTTACAATGTGCAAAAAGGCTGCTATTACTAATTTTTATTGTTATTACACAGGGAGAGCTGTGGTTCTACGCACCTGATGTTGATCAGTAGATCTTACTTGGATTTCAGAACACCCACCTCGGAACAGAGATAGCATGCTAGCTCACTTCAGCTGCTCTTGCATAAGCAGTCCTCCCTGATTGTTTAGCCTTGCAGCTGCAGCTCTCAAAACTCCCACTGGGATGAGACTCTTTGGGGCTATAAGTGGGTCTTCAGAGAAGTTCGCTCAGCCTACATCTGCATCCCCAGCTGTCTTCTCAACCGCTATGTCTTTGCCTCCTGGAGAACAGGCCACAGTCCCCCGATGTGAGTTTAAGAGCTCCCATGTAGCATTGCGTGTGTGGCCTAATTGCATGTAACAAAACACTGGCTCTCACGAGAGAGAGGGGTGTTTTGTAGCGAATGCACAGATGAGGGAACCTCTCCAGGAAGGGCTGATTAATCTTGCTTTCCAAGCCACAGGGAATGCTCCTTGAGAAACAGTTTTGACTGTTCAAAAAAAAATGTACACATAAACATGGAGGACAGGCATATGCTTCAGGGTTTCGTTCTGAAGGGCAAGGGAGCAGGCAGACTGGGGAGCGGGGAGGAGGGAAGCAGAAAATGTATTCCTAACAGGCTGTGGCAATTTCCAGGCACTTCAGAAAGGCAGAGCAAAAAAACTCCACCCATTTCATTATCCCGGAAAAGAAGCTGAATGCACGGCACAGTGGGTCGTTGAAAGGATTAATATGGTCTAATTATGAAGACTGCTTTCCGACAGAGGGTTTTGAGGCACTTTATAAAACATTAACTAATCAGGCTATGCAGCAACTACTCCTATGGGGTCAGCCGAGTTAAATCCCATGATGCCATCTGGTAAACTGAGGCACGCCAAAGTGGCAGGGGCAACTGAACAACAGAAGAAAGCGGCCATGTACTGTAAAACAGTCTTTTTATTTTTAATGGAAAGGACATGTGTGGTGGATGTTAGATACCATAACACATCATTGTCATACCCCACAACTGTCCCAGGAAAACTGGGACATCCTGTTTATTCACATGAGAGCACAACAGCCATTTTGGGTGCCACAATCTCACCTTGAAAAAAAAGCCTCTTTTTTCAAGGTCGTGATCTTCACAGGTCAAATGACTTGCCCGGGAGTGCAGCCCAGAAGACACACATCCTGGTTTTTGGGCTGGACATGTTGGAGGATATACGTTGTTCTCCTCACTTCCCTAAGTCCTATTTACAACAATAAGTAGAGGGGTTGTTGTTTGTTTTTTTTATGAAGGGGCGCATCTGCATTTCATTTCCCTGCCCTTTCCCCTGATCAGAGTGATTTCTTAGCATTTTGGTGAAATGTGGTAGAAGACTGGAGTAAAGTTCTGGGAGGGAGTATGTGTCCCAAGGCTTTGCTTCTTGACATGCTTTTTAAGGCATGCACTAAACATTTCATCTTCAGGCCATTAAAACATGGCCTTCCTTTATTTGGAGCTGAAACAATACATTGCTGAATTCTATAGCCTCAGTCTGCTGCCTCCTCTTTCTAGTTAATGGGTAGATTGGCTCTAATGCTCTGGTTCTAATGCAGTAAAACAGCTGGGAAATCTTTTGCAGCTTGTGGGACACATTGTTTCATAGGCAGCCTTCTGGGGGCCACATGCCAGTGGTGAGCTGGGCCAGAGCAAGAGGTGCATCTGTCACCTTTGAATAGTAAAATTCAGAGGTTTCTACATACACCCCAAACCGCCACTTTTCTAGCCTCCATCCAGCAAGCAAGAGGCAATATCACAGACTCTCCAAGTGTCCCTATTTTCCAGGGACATCCCTGATTTAAAGAAGCCATCCTGGTTTCTGATTTGATCCCAGAATGTCCCACTCTTCCTTAGGATGTCCCTATTTTCATAGGAGAAATGTTGGAGGGTATGATAGGATTTTCATTGTAGGAATGTATGGCGTTATCCGACCCCCGAGCTGTCTGAAGGCAATCCTGCACAGGGAAGGGTTTTTAAATGTTTGTTTTATTATGTTTTTATATGTGTTGGAAGCTGCCCAGAGTGGCTAGGGCAACCCAGTAAGATGTGTGGAGTATAAATAGTAAAATTATCATTATGGAATGGGACGTCCTTATTTTCATTGGAAAAATGTTGGAGGGTATGATATCACAGATGAAGGACGTGTTCAACTCACCGAGGAGGATGCAGAGCTGGGCCATTGAGGGGTACAGTTTGGGGATGGGGTGATGTCCTGGAAAGATGTGTGTCTTGGAAAGAGTCCTGGGAGCCAGATAGAGAAGCCTGGAGAACTTCACTCAGCCTTGGGCCTCAGTTCCCCATCCCTGGGATAGAGGAAGCAGAATAGAATGTGTCAGTGCTTCAGCACAACACCTGCTGCATCCATCCTGTGAGTGCTCTCCATTCTTCTGTCTGCAGCTTTGAAACAGAACCAGCATCCTCCGTCCTGCAGTCTCAGTTGAGTCTGGTAGGAGAAACAGACTAGCAAAGAAGAGGCAGAGAAGGCGACAAATAGTAATCAAGTGAGCAGGTGTGTGTAGCAGGCTGTCAGGCAAGGCTGAGACTTTACACAGTGGGGTTCCAGAACAGGACCCGGCAGGATCTGCCAGGCAATCCAAGCAGGCCATAAGCAAAACTCTAAACTGATGGAAGTCACGTTCCAAGGCAGCAATCAATTCTCAGGAGTTCCAGAACAGCTATTGGGAAAGCAGTGTAACTGGGTAAGTGAAGATTCTGCATTATTGGTGGTGCACCAGGTGCGCAGCCTGGGAGTCATTTTGGACTCACAGCTGTATCAGAGTGGTGCATGCTCTGGTTACCTCCCACTTGGACTACTGCAATGCGCTCTATGTGGGGCTACCTTTGAAGGTGACCCGGAAACTGCAATTAATCCAGAATGCGGCAGCTAGACTGGTGACTGGGAGTGGCTGCCGGGACCACATAACACCGGTCCTGAGAGATCTACATTGGCTCCCAGTGCGTTTCCGAGCACAATTCAAAGTGTTGGTGCTGATCTTTAAAGCCCTAAACGGCCTCGGTCCTGTATACCTGAAGGAGCGTCTCCACCCCCATCATTCAGCCCGGACACTGAGATCCAGTGCCGAGGGCCTTCTGGCGGTTCCCTCACTGCGAGAAGCAAAGCTACAGGGAACCAGGCAGAGGGCCTTCTCGGTAGTGGCGCCCGCCCTGTGGAACGCCCTCCCATCACAGGTCAAGGAAATAAACAACTACCTGACATTCAGAAAATACCTGAAGGCAGCCCTTTTTAGGGAAGTTTTTAATATGTGATATTTTTGTATTTGATTTCTGTTGGAAGCCGCCCAGAGTGGCTGGGGAAATCCAGCCAGATGGGCGGGGTACAAATAATAAATATTATTATTATTATTATTATTATTATTATTATTATTATTGGGTTTCTCAGAGCTTTCCCTCTTTATCTGCAAGGTACTTCTCTTTAGATCAGGGGTGAGCAACCTTTTGGGCTCCACAGGCCAGATCCTTATCAGGATCTAACTTTACAAGCCAAATTTGAAGGATGAGCAGAGTTGCCTACCTGCCAATCACCTGACGTTACAATGGCATCGGGCAATTGAGCAAATTGAAGTCCCAAAGTCAGTGCTCAGGCAGTCCGATGGTAGCCAAAATGGTGCATTCAAAGGAGAGAACTCTATTGGACAGGCTTGAGGTGGGTACAGCCTATCAGGAGAAAGAAGGAATAAGGCACTGGAAAATGACTGAAGGTGAGCCAGGTGCACTGTTCAATTGTCACTGAGAGACAGCCACTTGGCTACCCTATATGACAGTGGTAGCTCATGTGCTGCTTCCCATCACCTGACCATTGAGCTAGCTGGCTGGGGCTGAGGGGTTTTTAGTCTGCACTATCTGGAGAGCAGCATGTTGACTACCCTTGCTGTATGGCTCACACCTAAGAGCAACAGCAGCAGGCCCAGGAGTTTTCAGGCAAGGAACAGGGGAGCAACTGATACTTTCTGAGCACCTGGCTTTGCCTAAGAAAGGTCTTGCCCAGAGAGAGCTCTGCCTGATATATCTTGAAGGGCTATGCAGTTCCTTCTTCTGGCTATCCCTCCTGCTGTTGCCTTGAGCCAAGGCTCTCAGAACACTTTCATTGATTCCCTTGGCACTGTACAACCAGGCCAATGAATTCAGAGTCTGAATCATTAGCCGCAACCTTTAGTCAGGAATGTGATGCAGTGAAGAAGTAGGCGGGAGGGGGGAGGGGAGGCGATGAATGGGGCAGGCATCTCTTTCTTCCCTTTCCCACCCAAGATCCCCATCAATCACTGTGCTGATTTCCCCAGGGACATCATCATTAAGTTCAAAAGTGCTGAGTCAGCATCGACCAGCAACCTTGTGGGGAAGGAGGAGGTGGTAATCAACCCTGCAGGCTCCTGCTGCAGGAGTTATGTTACACAACGACATAGTCCTTTGCTGGCTTTTAAACCATCCCCGATGAGCTGAAGGTAGCAGCTGTATCCCACAGGGAGCCACAGTAATGTATCAACTACGTGCTCATTCCCTTCGGTGCCAATAATCCTCTAGCACCATGCATAATGAATTCCAATAAGGACAGCAGAATGCTATGAGCCAGGTTTTGATATGTGCTTGGGTTTTGCTTTGGGGTTTTTTTAATAAACAAGGTGGAGATCTAGAGAGCTTAACCTAGGACCCCAGGTCCAAAGGTTCACAGGAAACTGTCTTATACTGAATCAGACGAGGGGTTCATGTAGCTCAGTATTGTCTTCACTGGCAGGTAGAAACTCTCCAGGATTTCAGACAAGTTTCTCCCAGCCCTATTTGGAGATGCTGGAGATTGAACCTAGACCATTCTGCATGCAAAGCTACAGCCCTTTAATGCCCTTTAATGCATTCAGAGTCATTCAAAGAGTCTAGTCTACTTGAATCTACTTTCAATCCACATTGAACCATGGCTTGCATTCCCAGTATAAACAAGTTACTCTGCAGGTCAGAGAAACTAGCTAAAACATAAGCCAATGGGTGATTTTCTACAGTGCATTATCTGAAGTTGCCAGCGGTACACTGCAGGATCCCTTGCAAAGCTTTAAAGGAGTAGTTCCAGGATGACCTTTAACCCTTGACAGCAACATGGCTCCACTTCTAATTCAGGCTGAGTCAAACCTTTTCTATACAACCTTTTCAGTTCAAAAGTGAGCTTCTGCTGAAGGGGCTGTGTTATGAAAGGTATACACATACACCTTTGGTGGGGATGTAGGATAGTAAGTTTTGGGATGAGGTTCTCAAATTTATTTATGATATTTTACACTTTGAAGTTGAACTAGATTTGGGACAGGATCCATCATCTTTATTTGTGTGAGGAGCAAATAAAGGTGTTCTCTGTAAATTGCTAACTATCCATCTCTTCACAACTGCACAAATGAAGACTGCATTTCCTGAGAACATGAATGACAACCTACCCTTCAATGATGGTATGACCCGGTATGGCTGGAAACTTTATCTGTCAAACTTACCCAGCAATATAAACTACCCAAAGGTGAAATAAAAAGTGACCAGTTTCATGAAGCCCACATCCTTTTTCTCTCATATATTAATTCCAATTTGGGAGGACCTTAGCCATCTCTCTCTCATGTTTCCTTTTTGTGAGGTGTGATAACATAAGTGGGACAATCAAGGTATCTTGGAGTTTACATGTACCAAATTTCAGGGCTCTGGTTCAGAATCTGGCAGCCTAACATTAATAAACTTGGATGACAGTTCTCTTGCATGATGACCTTTCAAAGCATTTTTGAATTTTTATCAATGAATGTTACCATAGTGCACCTCCAGAATGTGTCATGCATAATCGGACATTCTTTATCCACACTGTGCATCACAATGTCATGTCTCATCCTTCTCTGGTTGGTCATTATCACATATACTTTGTTTACAGTGATAGACTGACGTGGAACCACAAAGTGAGGAAAAGAAGATCTATCCATGAGTGAGAAATAAGCATTGAACTAGAGAGTCTTCCATCATGAATGATTGTTTCTTGGTTCTAAATCCAAGCTTTAAAACTGGTTGGTTTCTTTGGCCAAGAGTAGCAAAAGGGTTAATGTGAAATATTGCTGAGCCTAAGCAAACAGCTGACATTTTCATTTATTTCAGCAGCTAAGGAGTCATGATATGCACAACATTCGAGTATGTGCAAAGATGGTGGAGTTTGGCTGCATAGTCAGACTAGGCACACAAACGATGCAGATTCAGAAAAAAAGGTTAGCTTTTGAGACATCTTTGCTATATGGGGCCAGCCCTGATGCCAGTTGCTATGAACCATAAGTGGAGAGACTTCCTGATGTACTCATGTCCTGCTTGCAGGCTTGTCATAGGCATCTAGTTGGCCAATATGTGAACAGGATGCTGCCCTGGTGGTCCTTTGGCCCGATCCAGTAGGTTCTTCTAACATTCTTAAGACTGACAAAATAAGAGTTTCAAGAGTTCCACTACTCATGAAATGACTTGTTCACAACCTGAACAACAGGTTCACCTGCACATCTCTAAAGATGAAGAACCAGTTCATTCCTATTTCCGTTGTGTGTCCAGTCCAATTGGGGCCGGGAAGTGTCATAAATTTCTCTTGAATGTCTGCTTGCTTGGTGCAATAGCTGACCTATAGAAGTTGAAATGCATTCCAGTAAAACTCTGAACAACTGTCTGGTGAGCCCCATGGGGGACTGGGGGTATTTGGCAGTACACCCAAAGAAGAAGAAACATAGAAAGTTATTTCAAACCACTTGGGACTGGAGGGGGGAAAAACACCCAGATATCGAAATCTTGCCAGAACATCATTTCTCGTGGTGCTTTAACATTTTAGAGATCAGCCTAGTGAGCACAGAGACATCTGTAAAATAAAACCAAGGAAGAGTATGTCTCATCCAGGCTCTTGGGAACTAGCGAGCTGCTTGCTTTCATGTTCATGGTGGTGGTTTGATGTTATTCTTAACAGTTCATCCAAGCCTTACCTGAGACTGTACAGTCCCGCATTGGCTCATTACGAAACTCTTATGAAAGGGAAAATATCCCAGGAGGAAAAAGGAGCAGATCATGGGAGATCTGTTTTATTGTATGCATTCTTCTTAATGTGGGAGGGTGAGAGGGTGTGAAGAGTTGACACCTAACCTTCCACACTGGGTAGTGATTTGTGTTTTGGAAGGCGGAGGAAGACAAGCTGTGCTCTCCTCTAAAGAAGGTGAAGGGACCATAGCTCAACAGTAGAGTGCAGCCGTTGCATGTAGTGCATCCCAGGTTCAATCCCTGACAGGTTCAATTAAAAGGATCAGAAAGAAGATAATGCAAAAGATCTATTTCTGAAGTCCTAGACAGGTCCTCCTGCTCAGAGTAGATGGATGAAAAGTCTGCCTGGCTCAACTAGGAAGGCAGAAGCCTACATGACTGCAGAAATTCAAGGTAATTTGCCCTTGAAAATCACTGGGCCTGGTTTATATGTTATCATCAGTGGTGCTGTTCTTGCCACCTCTGGGGTTTACTCCATGCCACTCTGAGTAATGTGTATGGCAATTATGGTTTAATGCCCTAATTAAACACTGCACAAGGCCCCCAGTTTGCTTTGGGACCTGGATCTGAGTTGGCCCTAGACCATCTCAGGTTGGACTGGGGATACACTGAAAGCTGCCCACAAATGCGTACTCTTAAGTAGTGGGTGGACATAGCAGATGACACAGAGATTTCTCCAAGTAGCTCTTTATAAGTAAGCTGGAACTGAACCACAAACAGCTCAGCCGGCCTGCTTTTATAGGCAGCCGGCTGGCAACATTGTGACAACAACAGCCCAGGGTTTCCTGCCTAAATTAACTGACGTGGACCTGAGTGGAAACTATATACACAATACCCCTGGTGGCCAGGTTGAGAACTTCAATACATAACACATACTATCTAAATGCAGAAGTTTTGTGTGTTCTTTAAAAGAATCTGCAGAAAACAAGTTGGAATGGCACCATGATTGAGTGGCAGCAAAACTGAAGCAGGGTGCAATTGGGTTGCTCGGTTTCACCCCTAATGACTGATAATGTTTTGCTAGTCTAATGTTGTGGGTGGGTTTTCTGGAGTAGAGAGAGAGTAACAGATGTGGTGGTAACTATTCCATTCAAGGTGTCAGGTTTCAGGGAATCTGATCCCTCCCATGGTGGGCACCCAAGGAGTAGATAACAAGAGTGGCTGGGGAAACCCAGCCAGACGGGTGGGGTATAAATAATAAATTATTATTACGGTATTCTTATATAAGAAGAGTTCTTACCAAGTCCTTTATTCAATATTCACAGAGAGAGTCTTTGAAAAGTGCCTCTACATTGCAGTAACAGCATTGCTCTGAGTACCGGTAATCTCCTCCCCCCTTTTACTCTCAGTCACCAGCAGCTCCACCCCTTATACGGTGGCTGTGTAAGACCCTTTCTCTGTTCACTTTCTGCTCTCCCACTTTCACAGCCCTCCTGGTTCTAGGAGAAGGGGTGTCAGCCAGCTGTTCTGGCTCTGCTGCTTCCCCCCTCCCCTTCCATTATCTCCCAGCTCTGCCCTTCTTTTGTCTCAGAGTCATGACCTTCTGCAAACCACCGTTGTAAATCTATACTGCCCTCCTCTTCTCGGGAAGGTTCGGGGGGGGGCATCCTCCACCATTCCTCTTCAGTCCAATCCCTGACACATGGTAACGTGGAATTTACCCCCTCAAAATTCATCCAGTCAGTCTATGTTCAACAACAGGAATCTTCCACTTATTCAGATCTGGATCTCACCATTAACTGCAACGTGCAGCATTGAACCCAGTTTAATTTGTTTCTCATTCTCTTCTCTCATTGTATCTCTTTTGGCATTCTTGGGGCATATCTGTACTGCACTTGTTTTACAGGAAGTACCTCTCTAAGTAAATACATACAATAACAAATGCAGTCATAGCATAGAGTTTTCTATCTTTCTAAAGAGCAAAGTTTTAAACAGCAAAGTTGGTAGTGGCATGTGTCAGGCTGAAACCCACTTGAGATTCCTGCCTCACATAGTGGAAAACCCATTGTATCTGTCACTTGATAAATGTATCTGAAGAAGTGTGCATGCACGTGAAAGCTTATACCAAGAACTAACTTAGTTGGTCTCTAAGGTGATACTGGACAATTTATTTTTATTTTTATATATATATTGACTGTGTCAGACCAACACGTACCTGAATCTGTCACTTGATAATTACGGCTTCCCCACATATCTTCTTGTCCTGTACCTAGAAAGCATAGGTCTGAGTGGTTTTCCCCTTGCCTTGCTCCTTTCCCAGGGAAACCTGCTCTTTAGTGCTAAAATGGAACAAATGGCAATCCATAGAAACCCAATTGCTCAAAACCTATATCAAAATACATTTAAAACATGCATTTGGGGAGTAAGTATTTTTAGAAATGTGCATTTTGAGAGAAAAGGAATAATAATAATAATAATAATAATAATAATAATAATAATAATAATGCAGTATTGTTTATTGATTTAAGGAATTACAGATCATTGCCGAAAAGAAGGCAGAAATGATTTAAGGGTCAACACATGCAAAAGATACACAGACTGGAAATAGATTACCATATTTTTCCATGTATAACATGTCCCCATGTATAAAACGACCCCCCTTTTTTAAACCCCAAATTTAGAAATTAAGTTGTTTAGCTTTTTGGGTGGGGTGAGAGAGACCACTTCCACCAATCGCTCACCCGCCTGCCCACTGCTGCCAATCGCTTGCCACAGCCACTGCCGATCACACACCTCACCACAGCCGCCAATTGTCTGCCCACTCGCCGCCACCAACAGCCCACCCGCCCACTTGCTGCAGCCGCCAATTGCCTGCCTGCTTCTCCACAGCCGCCAATCACCTGCCCAATTGCCACAGCCACAGCCAATCGCCATCAGACCTTGCCGCAGCCACCAATCACCCGCCCAATCGCTGCTGCCAATCTCCGGCTTGCTGCTGCCATTAATTGTACATCCCTGCTCTGCATTCACTATCCGTGTATAAGGCCTTTTTTTAAAGCAAAAAGCATTGTCTTATACAGTGGTACCTCGGGTTAAGTACGCTTCAGGTTAAGTACGCTTCAGGTTAAAAACTCCGCTTAAGAACAGAAATCGTGCTCTGGCGGTGCAGCGGCAGCAGGAGGTCCCATTAGCTAAAGTGGTGCTTCAGGTTAAGTATGCTTCAGGTTAAGAATGGACCTCCGGAACGAATTAAGTACTTAACCCGAGGTACCACTGTACACAGAAAATACAGTAGATTGCCTATCCCTACTGATAACAGGAGGAGGAGGTGATACAGTTCACACTGCATCCTGTCCCTTTTACCCATTTCCCAGCGACAGTGGCACAACCGCCGACAGTAGCACAGTGACAATGAGAGCTCTTCCCAGCAGCTGTTGGCTGACAGCCAACATTTCCAAGCCCTGACATGATCTGGGAGCAACACTACATGACAATGTAACATTTCCCCGGGGGGGGGGGGTTTCCACTTCCTGCACATTTCTTTAAAAAGGAAAACCAACAAGAACAGTTTGTTACCTATAGGCAGAGCTACATGTCCTGTGCAACAGGGGGGAAAGTCATAGTCATGTTCCAAAACAATGCAGATTTTGTGCCATTATGACACGCATATTCCCCCCCCCCCAAAAAAACCTGCACATTTATATCTGTTTGGTTGGTTTGAAGGGCACTGAAAACTCTGAACAGTCCCCATAGCCCTCACTCAATCACTAGATAGTTACTTTTGGAGGGGAGCAACCACTTTGCATGCAGAAGGTGTCGGGCTGAATTATGGAATTTCCAGGCAGAGTTGGGAAAGGCCCCTGCCTGAAACCATGGCAATGGGAGATTTTGGGGTCACAAATTTCAGTGGTGCCCTGTGCAACACTAAAATTTGTTGTGCCCCTTGCCTCTCTTGGTACATTCTACAGTATTGTTGTGGAGCCTCTGGCCCAGTGAGGTTGAACTGGTTGAGTTACCCTAATACAAACTCTGACCATGGAGAGACACTGCCAAAGTGGTGTTGGAATATTCCATCAAAAACAGCAGTGGGAACAGAAATTGCCAATGTTTGCTTATTCTACCCATGTCTGGAACAGAAATCAATCCAGCGAATATGATCGCTTTTCACTGTTCTGTTTGGTTTTAGTCCTTAAATGATACACAACAGATTATGCCACACACACCACAATTTGCATTGTGTTTCTTTTGCATTTAAACGAATGGGGTGGAATACGATAATGGCAACATGACTTATGTAGTCTATGTACCGGTAATTAATTACATAAATTACTTAAATGGTGTAATTTCACCACAGCTGTCATGCCATTTTTGGCAGAAGGCAAACTGCAGCAGAACATAAACAATGCTGTGTGCAACAAATACAGGGCAAATGGAAAACAATTCCTTCTTGCCAGCCCAGTGGTGTCCTGCAGATGTTATTGGATGGCAGTTGCAATCACCCCAGTCAGCATGGTCAGTGGCCAGGAATTATGGGAGCTATAGTCCAGTAACATCTGGAGAGCCCCACATTTCCAATCTTTGGTGTGGACAATTCTGAGCTAGAAAAGAGCAATGGCCTGACAGCTTCCCAAACTTGAGGCTCCCGGGGCCTCGGTGTGACCAAAGTACTTTGCTCCTCATACAGAGTTACCATTTTATGCAGCCTGGAAAGAAGCATACTTTCTCTTAAACAAATGGAAGGATGGCAGAGAATCAGCTTTTAAAAGCATTGAGGAGTTTTGTTCCTTTGCAAGAGATCTTGAATTCAAGGCTGCCTTTGTTGCTTCAGAGACTTTGCTGCATTACTGATGAGGCTGGGAGACTAAAGGTTTTACAAGCAAGTTTCATTTTCCTCCCCCCCAAAAAACCCTTGGCTCAGTAATTCCTTGTTAACATGATAAGATTAAACCTGTGTCCCAGTCAGAAAGTGGTGATTTGACTGTATTGCTTCCATCAAGTATTCACGTTTGTAAGATTTTTTTTTTTAAGATGTTGTAATCTAAAGATAAGTGTAACTGTCTGCAAGCTTCCCAATTCTCCTCAATCTGATTACAATGGCAGTCAAAGGACAGGAGCTAATTAAAATGCCAATCAAGGAGAAATGGGATTCCTTGGTGTTTTAAAATACAAACATTTGTAGTTTCTGCAATTTTATTCTTGTTCAACTGGTGGAAGACAACCTGCAATTCTATCCTTGGCTACCAGAATTTCAAGAAATACAATTATGAGCATAGGAGCCAACTCCTAGGGGCCAGGGGGGCTTCAGCCCCCACAATAAAATAGTTGAGGGGGTCAGGCTCCTGCAAAGTTGATGGGCATTCCCGTTCAAATGGGGTGTGTGCACTGCGTCATGTGATCCATAATGTGGGGGCAGGGCTTACCTGGGCCCCCACAATATTCTATTCAAGTTGGCACACCTGATTATGAGGATGTACAACTTGCTAATAGTGTATCATTTCTTACCAATTAGAGTAATCCAAGTAACACCTGTCCCCAATGATACAATGAATATTCAGAGGTCCACTTCATTTTAATGGAAATGAATTGCAAGGGGGGGGGGGGCAATTGAATATCTAATGCTTCATACTTTTGTAACATGCTCTTATTCTTGCAAACATTTATTTTAATAGCATCTTAAATAGAGTTAAAAGGGAATTGCTTCTTCAATATTGTCCACTACCTATTTTGAATATTTTTCATTTATTTTGCGGGTGTTCGGAGCTCTGCAGTTCATTTGCTATTTGAACTTCATATCTTCCGATGCTCATTTTTCATATTTGACAACTAATATTAGACATCTTTTGGTGATGAACAAATTTGATAGTATTTAACAGCTGGTGTGCAATTGTGTTAGCATTGGATGGTTGACACTCTATAGTATTTAGTACCTGATAAAGTTTTTTTTCAAATGACATGCAATGGTACATAGCATTTGACTGTTGACTGCTTATGTGATGCACACCTGTTGTAAGATCAATACATGCCAAACTGTTTAAGGGTCTAACTGCATATTACATTGAAAACATAGTTTGCAATGATGCCAAGAGGTGTATTTAAAAAGCAGAGGATAGTTTCTGTCAGCATCACAGGGCATGGGCAGGGGATGTTTAACTTCCCTCTCCCATCATGATTGCATTGGTGCCTGTCAGGGAACTGCCTCCTGGTCCGTTGAGGGGAACGGAGGGTCGGTTAGCATACAGAGAGCCCCGACACCAAATGAGCAGCAGCACCTCTTCCAGCAGGGAGAGCCGCCACACCTCCAGTGGGGAGGAGAGGGAAGGAACCAGCCTGGTAGGGAGAGGGCTTAGGGATGCCACTGAGAGCTCCAGCACCTCTTCTAGCCAAGAACCACAAATAGGGAGCCTGGCGGGGAGAGGGCTTGGGGATGTTGCTGAGACCCTGTGCTCACCTTGCCCGGCTGGTCAGGAGAGAAGCACGCCATTTCCGGCACCCCAGTTGCGCAGAGGGGTGAAACGCAAGGAGGGTAGGAGGAGACTTGGGGCGCTGAAGTTATTATGCTGGGGGGGGGGGAGCCGGAAGGGGCCACTCCCAGATTCTGCCAGTGACTGAGACAGACATGCTTTTTGTAGCTCTGCACTGTAAATAGTTGCACAATAAAACTGCAAAAGACTGTTTGGGCTCCTGCTCCATTACTCGTGAGGCACCATCACGCAAAACTTATAGTACCAATGGGAGCTTTCTTTCCATAGTTCTAATTGCAGTGTGGGGATGGGTTTTTTAAGGAACATGGTGGGAGAATGAAGGGTTAAAGGCCTCCACCCCATTTGCAATGGTACCCATGGAAACAGTGGTCCCCATGGCTAGAATTAAAGGAAACATTCCCTGATGTGGCTGAAAATGTTTTATGTAACATAATGTGTAGTTAGGCCAGGCTTCCTCAACCTCGGCCCTCCAGATGTTTTGAGACTACAATTCCCATCATCCCTGACCACTGGTCCTGCTAGCTAGGGATCATGGGAGTTGTAGGCCAAAAACACCTGGGGGGCTTAGGTTGAGGAAGCCTGAGTTAGGCACTAAAATACTCACATTTGTAATCCTTTAAATTCAAAGTTACACAAGCACAATCTGAGAGGGAAACTTGGAAGTAACATAAAACTTTGAATATTTGGGGGATATATGTATACATTTCAGCTCCTAAAATCACAATTAGCACATGGAACCTAACACAATATTTGTTATAACTTCCTCTCACGAAGAAGCAATAGCTTCAACTTAGAAAACAAGTTTCTCAAATCAGATTCTTCTTGATATTAGATCAACGGTACTATCACCAGACGTCATCATTGTTATATTTAGATCTTTCCTGCACTTCTTGGAACCACATATCCGAATAGACATAAACCTGGCAAACTAGTTTCATACATCATGGTTCTCAGGGCAGAGTTCCTAAGGGGGAAGTATGGTAGGTATTCTTTATACCAGAAAAAGGACCAAGCAAAGGAACTCTTTAGATCAACTCCAATCAGCTCTAGCTCCAGTTGGAATTGGAGTCGTCTGACAGCATCTGCAGGGCACCACATTGGCTGCTCCTGGTTTAGGCACATGTGCATTCAGGGGCAATGAGGAGGGCTATATGTGGAGAGTTATGGGAGCCAGATAGAGAACTGGAGAGCTGCATTTGGCAGTTGAACCTGAAGTTCCCCACTTCTGAATCAGGAAGTTGGGCAACCAAGCAGCTCTAATTACCACAAGTCCTTTCTTCATACAGGTGCATGGCTCTTCCTGGAATTCAGGTCAGTAAGGTTCAAGTGTTATAAACAAGATGTAGTGGCCACCTGCATGTTCTCCTTTGATATTGGCTTGTGGAGTTTGTTTGCAATGTCCAAAGAGGAAATTTTGTCAAAACATTGTGTAGGTACAATCTCTCCTTTCAAACATCACAAGCAAGCACTGCCAGCCAAAGGGGGCAGAGATTGCCCTTGGCAGCTGGTGGTGCTTGTTTGTAGCATCTGAAGCTGCAAATCCAATTCATGAAATCAGGGATAATGTTTAAAGTTCACACTCTAGCCTGATGCAACTCCATTTGGTAGTAAAATGAAATTTGTATAAATTGGCAAATATGTTGTTTACATGCTTGGGCTATGCTTGAGTTTTGCCCATAGCAAATGCAGACAGTAGCTTTGGTTTCTGTATAAATCATGATCTCATGAGTATAGTATATTTTATGCATAAGCGTGCAGCTTTATTGGTAAGTTACAATGGTATTTTATAGTTCAAGTGAAAAAGCATAAGTGCTCCTAAGCATATGTGCTGTGAATTTCCAAGCCATTCCCTCTGGGTTCAGTGGGACTTGCTCACTAGTAAATGTGCTTGGGATTGCAAACTAACTAGTAGTTTTCAGTTTGTGGTGCTATGAGAAATTTATCGAAATATAAGACTTTGCCAAAGAAAGAGGCCATAGTGCAGAGGTAGAGCAACTTCTTTGCATTTATAAGGTCATGGGTTCAGTCCTCAAAGTCTCCAGTTACAGAAAATCAGGTCACAAGTTGAATAAAATTCCCTCTCCAAGGCCACAGAGAACCATGGCTAGTCCAAGCCATTGTTGGGGTCAAGGTTTTTGGAGTACATGACCCCCAGTCACTGGTTGCCAGTGCATTTCTGGGCCCAATTCAAAGTATTAGATTTCATCTTCCAAGCTCCAAATTGCTTTGGATGTGTTATTCTATGGAACGCCTACAGCCATATAAGCTTCCCAAGGTATTAAGAGCTGCCTCAGATGCTCTGCTTTTATGTTTACCTGTTGGCAAACTTGGGATGGCAAACTTGGGAGAGAAACATATGGGACCTTTTCTGTACTGGTCCCTAGTATGTGGAACTCCCTCCCCACAAAGGTGCATAGAGCGTAGCACCACAGGTTTTTAAGTAGGCCTGAAAAACCCATATTTTTCAAACTTCTTTCTCTTAAAGAAGCCTATTCTTCGAAAGCAAATTAAGGAAACTAAGGCCTGTTACCTATACTGTGGTACCTTGGGTTGTCAAACTTAATCTGTTTCCAGGAGTCCCAGAACTGTTTGAAAACCAAGGCGCGGCTTCCGATTGGCTGCAGGAGCTTCCTGCACCCAATCCTAAGCCACAAAAGCCGCGTCAGATGTTCGGCTTCCAAAAACATTTGCAAACCGGAACACTCACTTCTGGGTTTGCAGCATTCGGGAGCCAATTTGTTCAGGAACCAAGACATTCGACAACCAAGGTACCACAGTATTGTAATTTATATTGGTGTTTAATTTATACTGGTGTTTTAAATTGTAAATAAAGCATGGGGAGCCTATAGCCCTTCATTCTTTTCTCTTTTGGGGAACTCCAGCTCCCTTGAGCCTCAGGCAGTTTGACCAATGGTATGGGATAATCGGGGTTATCCATCAAACATCTGGAGGGCCACAAGTCCCCCATCCCTGATGTACACCTGCAGGAATTTCCATTCCATCGGCTGAGATATGCAGGTTGTGCTATATAGTCTTTCATTTGTCTGTCCTTCCAGAATAAACTAAAACTCTCCGTTTTGACATTCCACTCATGTGTTATCCCCCAGGTCCCAGCAATGCCAATTAGGTCACAGTTTCCTTCGTTCCTTACAACTTCTCACTCACAAGGGACTGTGTATCTTCATTTTGTCTCTCAGAGGGCAAAAGGACACTTGGAAAGCTAATTAGCTTGATCCTCTGAGGGCTGCAACCATTTCTTGAGTTGAATCAGAGCATTTTATTAGACGTCATGTAGGAACTCCTGGTGACAGGCTGGAGCAGGGAGTTCATGCTAAGATTTGGCTGATGGAGAGTCATTGGGGTAAAAAGTCTCCATAGAGATATTCTATGTGGTTATAAAATGACCACACTGAGCAGTGTATGGGACTATGGCATAGCACCTCCCATCACTATTCTGGAGGAAGTGCAGATGGTAGTGAAAGGGAATTCCACCCCCAAGCCTGCATTCCAGCTTATTATGTTATTTCATACTTGCTTTCTCTCAGAGATGGAACTAGACACAGGCAGCCACCTGAGGCACTAGACTTTGATGGGGAGCAGGGGAGCTACCATGAGCTTTCTACTTAGCTAGCCATTCAACAGGTGAAACAATGATGGCACAAATATATATATATTATTTTCATCTAGTGTAGTTATAGGGAACTTGGGGCCTCAGGTGCCAGAAGTAGCTCTCCAGGCCTTTCTGCTGGATCCTAATAGCATCTCTTGCTTGCCTGCATGGAAGATAGAGGGGTATTTGCAATTGTGAGTAGAAACTAGCTTACTATACAAAGGTAAGGATCATGTTTGTTGCCTCTGGTCCCACCCACCACAAGCAAGAAGGTTCTTCAGAAGGAAATGCAGCTGTTTAACTGAAATAGGTTTCCAGTCCCTGATTTAAGAGTTCTATCAATCCAAGTTATAGATTAATGTCTTATATGGCAAATCTTGCCATGCACTGAATTGTGCATCAACAGTATGAATGCAAAAAAGGGGGGTTGAAGGAGACATGAATGAGAGATGCTTTGCATCTGCATGCCTCCTGATGATCCTAGGGTTGGTCCTGCTTACTCAGATATAAGTTCTTCCACCTGGAACTGTTCCTGCTGTTCACCACTGCAATCTGATTGTTCTCCACTTCTCAATAGACCAAGCAAGATGGTGAGGAGAAGCACGTCTTAGCTTTCTGCCTGGTGATCAAGCAGGTGGCTAGCAATTATAAGGAAGAGAAACAGCAACTCTGATGATAGAGGTGATGAGGAGAAAGACTCACTGAGTGGGGCCATGGAGGGTGCTGTCATGTCCAAGAGACCTCCCAAACCTGTAGCCTACATAATTAAAAACAGGAAACTTTGGAAGTGGCCAGATCTCATGCATGTTCTAGGAGTCTGGTCTGTGGCCTTTTCCTTGTTGACACAAAAATACAGTTACGTGACAAGGCCCCATGACCCGCAGTTCCCTAGTGATTAATAAACACACGGATATGAGTATTTAGATTTATGGGATCAAATAGGCCACAACTTTATTGTTTACAGATGTAAGCAGTTTGCCTTAGGCATTGGGTGAAGCCAGACTATATTTTGACTCCAACCTTCTGCAGGGAGTCCACAGAAGAGTAAACCACCAATAGAAGGAGCCCTATGACTTACATCAAATAGGGACACCCCGAGGGGTCTCTGTTGGGGTTGTGGCATGGCCCTAGCCCACGTCTGGGCACCAGACAGGATCCAAACCCCCAGATCCCTTTAACAGGATACCCTTAATGAGGAAGGGCAGGTGGAGGCTACAACCTCTCTTCCATCCAAACAAAGGCTTACCCAATGCCTAAACTCACAATGTTGTGATGATTGCTACAACGTAGGCGAAAGCCAAATGGCTGGTGCCAATTTGCCAAGTGGAAAAAAATTCCTACCTGGCCCCAAAAATATGGTGGCTGGCATTTGTCCATAGCAAGGTCGTGTCATAACAAAGCATAAAAAAGAGGGTAGGTGGGTTGGGAGATCTGGTAAGAGAGGAGAGCACCCCGGCCGCACTGCAGTTAAATTTCCTGCAGCCTTGCCCTCTGCCGGCACTGATTGGCCAGCAGAGCCACACTGGGCATGGCCCCACCCAGCACTGGTGACACGGCCTTCCACCCTACCAGTCCCAAAGGGCATCAGCCTATCACTTCACACTCATTGCCCAAGGGTGGGAATGCTGCAGCTCTCCAGGTGCTGTTCTACTGCATCTCCCATCAGCCACAACCAGCATGGCCTATTGATGGGACTATGGATGTGTCAGTCCAGCAACCTCTGGAAGGGCACAGATCCCCATCCCTGCTCAATGCAGTCCTCCTGTGGTGATGGTGGTCTGTTTGTTCTCCTGCTCCTTTTTATCCCCTTACTGAAGGAAGTATTTTTTGTGACATTTTCATACAGTATATTCAAAGGACCTGTTGTGCTGCCTTAAAACAGAATGGCTCAGGAAGTTCCAAATCACACAGAGTGTCTACATGAGTAGAGGCAAGTTCCCTGCTGCAAATGGTCACCCTCCAATTTGGCAGTGGGGAATGGCAATGGTGCTAGCAGACCTCGCACACCCATCTCCATGTGTTACATTTCCTCATTAATATAATGCTTGAATAGAACTAAAGTCAGTGCCCTATTAAACTCAGCAGCTCCATAGCATTCAATACAATTGGGTCATCAATCATTCCTTCATACTCTTGTTCTGCAGCAAGATACTAGGAAGCATATTTACTTTAAAGTCTCACTGAGTTCAGTGGGATTTCATTCCTAGTGAGTGACCTTAAGGTTGCAGCTTCAAACACTTTCCCTTGTTATCAACATTTTCAGTATCCTCGTAATATAAGTAATTAGTCTTTCTATAAGTAAGCTATATAAGTATCTGGCCCTTATCAGCATTATTTATTTATCCTGTAGAATCCAGCAAGAACAGAACCCTGAGTGGGTGGGAGGGTCAAGCTTCCTTGCCATGTTTGCATAAAACAAACTGTCATCAAATATATCTTGCTGCCTTCTCATACTTGCATTGCTCCCAGGGACTGCCTGCTTGTCTCTCCAAGTCAGCACTGTCCCTTAACACACTGTCTAATAGCTTATCACATGCTGCAAGAGAAGAATTTTTGGCAGCCATCCATGCACAAGGGAGATCTCACTTGCACCCCGTTATCTATGTTTTCTGGAGGTGCCACAAGGAACTGGCTCAGTTTCAGATATTCTTTATGCCAAGAGTATTATCACAAGAGGCAATATTTGCAGAACTGGTGCTTTGTTCCAGCAAACCCAAAAGGTTGTTCTGCTCACTCGCTTCTTGGAAGACCTGCACAGAGGTTCAGCTGTTCCTACTGACTGGCAAACACATTTGTGCAGGCTTCATTGGTGTTAAAAAATACAACTTACTTCTGCCCCAGTCTCAAGTGAGGCTCAGGGTGCAGGGTGCAAGCCAAATATATTTTGCTACCTAAGGTAAAAGACAAGATGGTCTCCTTCATCCACTGCAGATTCAGAAGCTATCCACATTGGCACTGAAACCATCAAGACTGGTGATGGGAAAGCAGTCTCCACTGAACCTGAGGGCAGCAGGAAAGCTTTAGGTCGGGGTGCAAGGCAGGTTGTGCAGCACACACAGCTCTGCCCTCCAAACAACTTGCTAGGAAGTACTATTCCCATCTGTTGTTGTTGAACTGCAACTTCCATTATCCCTGACTAATGGCTATGCTAGCCAGGGCTGATGGGACTTGAACTCAGCAACATCTGGAGGGCCACAGGTTGCCTATCCCTGGTGTAGACTATACTCAGCTAGGCATAATGCCTCTTTGGATATATGCCTATCCAGACCTTGGGTTGTATCTAAAGTTAGTCACATGCAGAGAAGACCCAGTGAATTTAATGGGCATGGTTAACTTAAGTCTTCTGTCTGTTGCTTTAAGAATAAATCTATGGGGTTTTTAGTACCTGTTGTTGTTTTTACGCTTTTGTATATTTTGTATAGTATGGAAACCATGCATTCTGGTATGTGTATCAACAGGTTGGGAGGGGATTTTCCCCAAAAGAGCACAATTGCAAGTGAGCGTGCTCAGTGGTCATGGAATGCTCAGAGACTGTATGGTGTGAGCAGAGAAAGTGAAATGGGATGAGGGATGGAAGGCAGTGGCGGGAATCCTGCACAGCTGTGCTCTGCCCTGCAACAGCTCTATTTTTCTTTTAATCCTTTGCTTTTATCGAAGATGCACACAAAAATCTGCTTGAATGAACTCTCTCTCTCTCTCTCTCTCTCTCTCTCTCTCTCTCTCTCTCTCTCTGCCATGTTGCACACAGAAGTCAGAATACTCTGTTGTCTTATTCTCAAGGTTTAGAAGCCTGACTCAGACATGACTCAGCCACTGGCAAATATTAACCATCAAAACAGATGGTGTCCACCTACTAAGAATACAACAGAAATGGGAAAGCCCCCACTTTGTAAGAGACACACATGGCTACACAGGGATTTCATCAAGGCGGGACTTTGGGGGTAACAGGCTAGGGCATTCACTCAGCAGGTTACGCAAAAGGGTCATCCTCAAATGCAACAAGGCTGGCTGGCTGCGTTTTGAAGTGCTGATAACTCACAGGTTAAGTACATTTAACTTGTGCACATTCAGCTTTCTGCACTTGACAAAAAGAAAGGGGGGGGGCAGGAGTATGGAAAAAAAGATTTTGGGTTCAATGGCGGGTGGGATTGCCAATGTGTTTGGTCCATACACAGTTTTGACTTCAGGTACTACAGCATTCCTGGAACGTAACCCCAGCGTAAATTCATGCCTGTGCATGAAGCAGTACACATTATCTGAATAGGTCCCTTTAAGACCAATGGACAGTGCCCATCAGTTCCAGGTTTTACACTTGTAAAGTGGAATTACATTCCCTCTCCCATCTCTGCATGTTCTCTGCAACCTAAATCTGCCCCAGAGGGTTGGGAAAACCTATAAAACAGATTCATGTGGTCTGCTGGGTAAGAGGAGAAGGAAGAAGTTCCGTTGTGCAAGTAGAAAGCTTTTTGCGGACAGAATGTGTTAGCGGGATATTGCCCATTAAGCCCAGAGCCTAAACTTCCTTAACTATGCCACTGTTGTTGTGTCACGTGCCTTCAGGCTACATAACCTGGGCCCAAATGATACAATACAAATTCACAGAGCACAGGTATGACAATTGCTACCAGTCATGATAGCTAAATGGAACCTCCAGATTCAGAGGCAGTATATTGCTAAATACTAGCTGTGGTGAGGCAAACAATAAAGAAAGCTTGTTGCCTTCATGCCTAGCTGGTGAAGTCATCTAGCTGCCCACTGTAAGAAGGAGGATACTGAATAAAATAATCTTTCCATATAATCCAGCAGGGTTTCTCTTACCTTCTTATATAATTCCATGTCAAAGACTGTTTCCATTTGCAATACTTGGCCCAATGGTGTGCAAATCCTCAATCCTGCACACTCATGAAACTTCAGCCATAATAGGTTATAGCTGATGCTAGTCCTACCCCGAGTAGACCTAATGAAAATACTTATATTCATTAGTTTCAATGGGTCTACTCTGAGTAGAACTTAGCTGGACACAACTTAGTGTATCCATGTCAGAGACACTACTTGGGTAATATGAATTCTGTGGGCTCTGCATAAAGACAACATATTTTTCGGATGGGTTATTTTAAGAATCTGGCGTATAATTGTAGGTTATAATTTGCAATTCTTATTACCTGAAGTACTTGTAGTGCATACAGAAATTAGTTTTTATTTTTTAAAAAACCCAAAAACTGAGAAAGCTCAACCAAATTCACAAGTTTATTTTCACAGGCAGAAGATATCAAAATAGTCCTCACTTTGTTTAATAGCTGTTTTGCTGGGTGTGGGTGGTTCCTTATACAATACATTTTCAACATTTTTCTTGACAAATACATAAGATTCATAATGTAGTATTTAAATTTGATCATTGGTAAGACACACACACCCATCCACACCCATTTTAAGAGGAATCTTATGATTTGGGCACTTAATGCTTAATGCCAAAGCATTTAGCAAAGATTGTATGGCGTCCAGGACTCACAGGATACTAGCCACAGTGGCTATGTTCTACCTCCACTGTCAGAAGCAATATGCCTCTTTAGACCAGTTGCTAGGATTCACAGGTGGAGAGACTACTGCTTTTGGAACAGAATGCCACACTAGGCTGGCCTCTGCCCTAATCCAACAGGGCTCTTTGTATGTTCTCATCTGTTCTTGTTGTCTAAGGTCAGGAAGATTTCTTTGACCTTGTAGGGAAAGAGTGGGAGAACCCATGTTTGAGCCCCTCTCTCCTCACCACTATGACTTCTTGAGTGCCAATGAGAGAGAGAGAGAGAGAGAGAGAGAGAGAGAGCGCACCAATGTGGTGTAGTGTCTATAGTGCTGGACTAAGAACTGGATAGACCAGGGCTCAGATTCCCACTTGCCCATGAAGCTCATTGGATGACCTTGGACCACTCACTGCCTTTCAACCTAACCTATCTCACTGGGTTGTTATAGGGATTAAATGAGGAGGAGAACCAGGTATGCCTCGTTGGAGAATAAGGTGGGATATACCGGTAAATGCAATAAATGAATAATGATAATAAATACCAGTAAATGTTGATAGGGCCAAAGGGGGTGGGGAATGTCAGGGAAAGAGAATGTTGGGAGGAAGATTGGATACAAAGGACCTTTTCCTTTCACAGCAGTCCAAAATGCCTCTCAAATGTGGGAAATGCCCCCCCCCCCCAGCTCTGTTGATGGAATAAATCAGTCCCTTTTATAGTAATGGAAGGGAGGAAATTGTGGAGGGGGTAATGTGGCCAGGACAGAAGAGCGCTCCTCTGTTGTCAATTTTGCCCTGCTGGCAGGAGAAAACTGCCTTCAAATAAATTCTTCCTACATCAGCATTGCAATCTTAAATGTTTGGAATCATTGCAGGTGGTAAGTTTGCTTTATTGTGATAAAACCAAAGAAAATGGATGTATTTTGTTTTCAATCCAGCATTTTAGCCTTGTGAACTATTATTTCTAGCACATGATGGATGGAAATGTGTGGGCTTTTAAACATGTCTTTCGTGTTTGTAACTCGTTTGCTTCTTGCAATTATAAACTGGATTTGCTTGTTTTATATATAGCCATTACCTATGGCTTCTAAGCACAGAACCACACATTAGTTAGCAGGTAGAAAACATGGGAGGCCGCAGCTAGCTTGCTCAATAAGCTATAAAATAAAAGTTTACCCCCAGTCATTCAAATCCAGCTCATCTGTTAGATGGCTGGCACATGGGTCCCTGAAAGCGGGCCTGCCAAACAAGGCACTGGGAAAAAGGAGGTAACATGAATTCTGGGAAGGCAATGGAAGAGGAGAGCATAAACCAAGGACTGGCAAACTAAGGCCCACGGGCTGGATCTGGCCCAATTGCCTTCTCAATCCAGCCCACGGGCGGTCCGGGAATCGCCGCATGAATCTGATTGTTCGGGCTGTGCCAGCGCTCATGTTCTTTCCCTCTCCCTCACACAGCGCCACCGCCTCCTCCCTCCCTCCTCCTGGCCTATCCCTGCCCTGCCTAGAGGAGGAAGGGGGCTGGACTTTGTTGGTGCCAGCAGCAGCACAGCATGAGCACTCGAGTGGCCCACGAATGTTCTACACACAAATCAGGATGATCAATAAATAGGTTATTAATATAAATATTTTGGATTATACTCAGAGTAGATATATTGGAATTAATGGACCTAAGTTAGTGGTGTGCATTAATTTCAATGTGTCTACTCTTACTATAGATAACCTGCTCTTACTATGGGATGCGAGTGGAGCTGTGGGTTAAACCACTGAGCTTAGGGCTTGCTGATCAGAAGGTCAGCAGTTCGAATCCCCGCCATGGGGCGAGCTCCCATTGCTCAGTCCCAGCTCCTGCCAACCTAGCAGTTCGAAAGCATGCCAGTGCAAGTAGATAAATAGGTACCGCTCCAGCGGGAAGGTAAATGGCGTTTCCATGCGCTGCTCTGGTTTGCCAGAAGCGGCTTTGTCATGCTGGCCACATGACCCGGAAGCTGTACACCAGCTCCCTCGGCCAGTAACGCAAAATGAGCGCTGCAACCCCAGAGTTGGACACGACTGGACCTAATGGTGAGGGGTCCCTTTATCTTTACTCTTACTATAACTAACACTGGACTAATCTACACTGGTCAGTTAAAACATCAAAAATGAGTTATAGAAATGTGACACCAGAGGGATTTCCCTACAAATAGGGATGGGGAGAAAGTCTATTTAGTTCACATTTAAAGTCAAATTTGTGAAATTCATATGTTCTGAAACAATATAAGAATGCAAACTCAACACTTCAAAATTCGCATTTGGCTGAATTTTGCAATACAGCACTCCAGTGTGCATAAAAATTAAAGTATTACTGAACATAACATAAAATGCATTATGTTAAAGTAAATTGCTTGCAAAAATGTGTACATTAGTAAAAACTGCATACAATCGTGTAACTTATTGGAAGAAAATTGCACTAAAATGCTGAGGAATTTTTGAAAGAAAAAATCACAGATTGCTGCAGAAATCTTGATAAGTGAAATTAAGAATGTAAAAGAGAAACTGAGAGAACCAAAATTCACAGATCCTTCCATCCTTAGGCAGCTTTTTCAGGTAGATCTAAGATGGCTCGACATTCTTCTAAATTCATGGAAACTGAACATTGTCTTACAGAGTCAGATGATACTTTAATCTAGCCCAGCACTGCCAACTCTGATAGTGTCAACTGTCTTCTCCTCCACTCCAAATTAGTTTAGGGAGATGAAGGCTGGGTGCCCCCAAAATCCATGGGTTCATCCCTGAATGAACATTGTATCATATACAGGATATTCATTTGAATTGTTAGGGGAAGACCATAGCCCTATAATGGAGTACATGCTTTGCACACAGTCAATCCCAGGTTCAGTGCCTAGTAACCATAAAAGGATCTGAGGAAAGACTGGGAGAGTACACACGTACACACACACACACCTGAGGGCCACACTCTGAGCAATCTTCCAAGGGTCCAGTGATGGCTGGGAAGAGAGGCCAGAGTAGTAAATGTAGATTTTATCTTTGCACAATGTGATAATTTCTGTACATAACCACACATGAGTTCATCTAGGCAAGCAAGATACATTATTAGGCTTTCAGCTCACATCCCACTTAGGATGCTCTAAAGCAGGGCCAGAAAGGCCTGGGCAGGGTGTGTAGCCTGAGATGTCCCAGGGAGTTTGGAGGTTGGAATGTGGCCCCCAGACCTGAGGTTCCCCATCCCTGCCCCAGAGAGCCACCCCCACTCAGCACAGACAGTGCTGGCAGCATGGGTGAGTAGCCTGATTTAGCATAAAAAGTATCTTCATGCATAAACTCAGGAAATGCAAAAACCCAATTGTAGTCACATGCATTAAAAAAAGCCATCTAAAAACTGTATTGAAATTATCTGCTGTTCCAACATAAATTTGACTGCAACATTGTTTGCTGGTCTCATCATTACCTCCCCAAGATGAACTGTATTTGCTATGCACCATTGCCCAGATACTCGGTTAACCTAGTCGCTGTTCCTTTGAGCTAAAGGTTGCACCATAAATAGATTTTGCATTTTGGACGCATTGCTGGTTCTGTGGCTCTTGATAATTTCAACTCCAATTTACCCGTGTAAATCCACAATAGCTCTGCTGAACCCTTACTACTTTCTATATGAGTTGAACGCATAATTTGTCTCCATGTCTCTAATGGGTTCCTTGGATTCCTTATTCTTGTGTGTGTTTTGTTCCATTTCATAAAAGCAGTAAGACTCCAGGCAGCTCATTACTAGGTGATTATTACTGTGCTCAGCTGGCTAAAGCCATTCAGCCATTGACTTCCTGGCTTCTACCAGGATGAAGTCATGCAACAGGCCCAAAACATTTGGACTAGAACCACACTGAACATTGGTTTCACTTGCAATTTTTGAATTTGATATCAATTCACAACAAAACAATTTCTCCTGGAAAGCAGAACTGCCACCTTTCCCCCAAAAAAAGAGGGGCTGGAGAGACCCCAGTCTAGCAGCTTGCTGATATATGCATATACATAAGTTCTTTACATATATACATGTATATATATATTTCTCTATCACATGAAGCCTCACAGTTGAATATTTAGCTGATCTGCAATGAAAAGCATTATGTTGGGAACAGGTGCTTATTTTACAAGAGTTAACACCCAAGGTTGCCTAAAAGCAATTCAAGAAGTGAACCTTGAGGACCATCCTCAGGCAAAATATTTGAGGGATTTCAAGGGAAAACCAAACAATTGATAAGGATCCTGAAATTTCTCATGGGTAGTTCAAACACTGTCAATGCAATATGAACACACCATATGTGTGGTATTTGATCTGAGGCTAACAGGAGCTGGAGTCCAACACAAGTCCCTCTTCACCGCTTTTCCATGATGGGTTCCACCCAACTTATTATTAGTAGAGAAGCTTTTGATGATCAGCAACCAATATCCACATTCCAGAAAGGAAGGTACCTACTTTGAGAAATTATGGTGAAGCTTTCTGGTAGCAAAACTCTGTGTCAAATTTTCAATGCTGAGTGTCCAGTCCAGAGGTTAGTGTTAAGCTTCCTACTGCTTCTATTTCAATAAAATTACCCTACAGAGGAGACACTGCCAAACAATCTGTGTCAAACCCACACATGTCAACCTGATAAGAGGCAAAAAATAACAAATGTTTGCCTTGTCAAATGGGCACCTCCACCAACCACAGTTTTCCACACTTGGAATGTACTGCTAAAAAGCTTTCTGCCCTCTAGCTGCTGCGAGGAGACCAGTGCGAGTGCTGAGTACAGCCTTGCAACACATATTACAGTTCCAAATGATTCTCCAAAACTCTGTGAAAAGGGTTATGCCATATTCCTCCTGCAGCAGCAGGAGGGAGCAGCTGTCTAGATACTGAATGCTAATAGGAAAGACTTGTGGAGGAACTAGAAGGCTGCAGTGCATCAACTTATTTCACCTGTGTTTGGAAGCTATCACCACTGACATGAGGAGGGCACCTGAATAACCTCCTGATCAGGCTGCAGAATGATGAATGCCCATTACCACTTTTTCTTTTTTAACGAAAGAGGGGGCATTTTCAGCTGTACATCATCTTTGGCCTGGTAACAAGGAATGCAAGGAGCTCACAGTCCAAGTCCAAGTGGGTTCTCCCCCCCCCCCCCGGTTCACTAAAAATAAAAGATTTAAGGAGTTCAAACTTGTTCTCATAGGCTCTGGCTTTATGCTGCTCTTCTTGAAGGGACTTTTATGGTTTTCATGGATTGCTAGATGTCTGTTTTTATTGGCACTTTATTGATTTTGATCTTTATGATGCTTTATGCTGTTTTTGCACACTGCTTTGAGATTGTGATGGACAATCATCCTAAAAATAGACTACATAATAATAAACCGAACGCCCATCACCACCACCCCCTACTGTTCTTGAACAGCACTGGATGTCTCCATAACATGCACTGTTGATCTCAGTTGTTAATGCACCAAAGAGGAAGCAGGGACAAACTTGGCAGAGTTTGCTTCCAGATGTTCAAGAATGCAGAGATGGCAACAAGGGAAGATGGGAATGGCAGCAGCAGTCCAAGTGGGAAATGGGAAGCAGCCTTGTGTTACTTTGCTCCATGGGAATGGCAATGGACCCTGGACTAGTTCACACAAATGGCAGATGAGGCAGCAAAACTATTCCTGGCCTGTACCATTCCAGACTGCAAATGACAGTTTCCTTGGCTGAGGTTGCCTCCAGACTGTCAGGGAGGAAATTACCATCACGTTATGTTGAACGTTCCAGCAGCACAAGCTTTTCAGCTTTATAAACAGAATGACTCCAGCTCTCCTCCCCACATGTGATGTTCTGAGGATTCTCCCAACCCTGCACGAAGCCAATTTCAGGGAGTATTGGGGGGGGGGGGGAAGCTGCATTGTACAGTGAAAGTCTGTGAATGCGGTTTCCACTGACAGGATCAGTTAGGTGATTCTGTCCTCAGTATTTTGCAGGAGAGAGTCAAGTACATATTGGAAATTTAGGTTTGCACAATTAAAGTGCATCAAAATGCTCTCTTGCCCTGGTGCAACAAATACACACACACACACACACACACACACACACACACTTTTTTACAATTAGGAAAGTGATGGGGAAATGCACTGATAAGTATGGGATGAACAAATGATTAGCAGGAGTATGCATAGCCACTGTGCGAGCAAATCAGGGTGGATGCTCATGGGCAATATAACCTTCCTGCAAACAAATCAGACCAAATGCTCAACAAGGACAAGACATAGTCTAGCCTCTGTGTAAGCTTTGTGCAAGCAAATCAAGATGAATGTTCAATAAACAGGCCACCTGAAGGAGTCAAGAATTATCCGCCTTGGAAATAAAACTCCCTACAACACCAGAAAAAAAGATGACAGGAAGAAGAGTTCCAGCCTTCCCTTCCCTACATAAGCTAGTTTTGTATATGTCTCCACCCACATCGTTCTACCCGGACACTGAGGTCCAGTGCTGAGGGCCTTCTGGCGGTTCCCTCGCTGCGAGAAGCCAAGTTACAAGGAACCTGGTAGAATGCCTTCTCGGTAGTGGTGCCCACCCTGTGGAACTCCCTCCCATCAGATGTCAAAGAGAACAACAACTACCAGACTTTTAGAAGACATCTGAAGGCAGCCCTGTTTAGGGAAGCTTTTTATGTTTGATGGATTACTGTATTTTATTATTTTGTTGGAAGTCGCCCAGATGGGCAGAGTATAAATAAATAAATTATTATTAGTAGCAGTAGTAGTAGTAGTAGTAGTAGTAGTAGTATCTCCCATGGGAAAGCTGACCACCATGCAACTCCCCACCAGCACTCTAAAGTTGCACAGTGCATAAACAATTTTACCACCTCCTTTGTTGTTTGTATAAAATAGTGCACATGCCTCAAACTGGTCCACAGTGCACACCCAGGCCCCAAGAGAACGGTAGGCAATGGTGACTGCAATCTAGGGACTGAGATCTGTGTAGTAACAAGAACACATGCAATTCAAACTGAGTTTCTGAGCAGCCATTAGGGGTGGGATCCAGGAAAAAGAAAAGAAATAGCTTTAACTTTCTTCCTCTCCCGCCATTCCCATTTCCTGGATTGAAATCTCCCCCTGCCTCAAGGCTGCTGTCAATTGTGTACCTGTTATTGTACCCCAAATCTACTAGCAACATGGTGGATTTAAATTAAGGAAATGGGATGAGGGAGACACACACACACACACACTGAGAGAGAGAGAGAGAGAGAGAGAGAGAGAGAGAGAGAGAGAGAGAGAGAGAGAGAGAGAGCGCTTTTAACAAAACTAAAGTATGCTTGCATAATCTCCAACACTGTGCCTAGTTTCACTATTAGAAGGCTTGTCACTTCCAAGACTGAACATAGAACTAATCACTTGCTGTGAAAGAATCCTCACACAGGTTTTTGGACAGCAGGAGCAGTTTGTGCCGGTATACAAAATAGGAATACTGGATGAAAGCTTACAAAGGGGAAGTCCCAGGAAGTTGGGAAGCAAGAGGTGGGGTGCTTGCCAGGAAAGGCCAAAGAAGACAATGCCCGGAAAAAAGCAGGAGCCTGGGGGAAGGGTGGGTTACAAAGGAGAGGAGAAGCAGAGGAGAAATGGTAGGCAAGCATGAGAAAACTGCAGAGCCTCAGGAGAAAGAGGGACAGACAGAAATGCTGGAGAGGCTGGCTGAGAGTTTGACGTCAACATGCAGAAAGTACAGTGGTACCTTGGGTTACGTACCCGATCCGTTCCAGGGTGCCGTTCGCACCCCGAAAAGTATGTAACCCAAGTGTCCATTTTGCGCATGCGCAAAGCGTGATATCGTGCTTCTGTGCATGCACAAACTGTGCAAAACGCTTCTGCACATTCGCAGACCGCGCGGCAAAATTCACTTCCAGGGTTGCGGGGTCCATAACCCAAAAAAACACAACCCGAAGCGGACGTAACCCGCGGTACCACTGTACTTGCCTGTGCAAACAGTAGGGAGTGGATTGATGGGGTCATAAAGGAGATAGAGGGAAAAGGATCTCTCAGGGTGGGAGGGTAGGGGAAGAAACAGAAGCTCCCAGGTGAGAGCTGGGAAGACCTACTTTTCTGTATATGAATAAAGGAAATGGTATAATTATTATTATTATTATTATTATTATTATTATTATTATTATTATTATTATTTATACCCCACCCATCTGACTGGATTTCCCCAGCCACTCTGGGCGGCTTCCAACAAAATATTAAAAATACAATAAAACATTAGACATTAAAAACTTCCCTAAACAATTGTCATAGAGGGTTTTTATACCTATTTCTCTTCTTTATTGTTTTCTCTTTTAGATTAGCTTGGTTTTTGTTGTATTGCATGTTAAAAACTTTCAATAAAAATATTAACAAACAAGTAAAACAGCAGGTAAAAGAGGCATGGAGATAAGTGTTGCGAACTTTTCCCTCTTTCTTTCTTTCTTTCTTTCTTTCTTTCTTTCTTTACTAGTTATTCCTCTGTGACTAGGAAGCAAGTGTACTATCGTTGTTCATTTCATCAGATTTATTACCCTCCCTTCACCAGCAGGTCTCAGGGTGGGTTACAACAATTTCAAAACTCAACATTAAAAACAGTTAGACAGATCACAATCACAGGGTGGGCTCTGAAAACATGTGTCTCGGGCATCAAAGGTCAGGGTAAAGAGGTGGGCGTTCAGCATTCATTGAAAGCTGTACAGTGAAAAGCCTCCGAAATCAGAGTATTTTCATACCCAAGGGCCTCTGGTGGGGGGTAAAAGAGACTCAACCGCCAGTGAACCATTATCCCCAGTATTCTTTCATTTCTTTTTAAGAGGGTAGGTTTCTAGCATTTGTAGAACTTGAAACATGAGACAAAATGTACAGGGGTTATTCTCATTTTTCCTTGAGAAATTAGCCTGCTTCCCCTCCTTTTCAGTGGTTTTCTTTGCCTGGCCCCTAACCCCACCACTGCAACCCACACAGATCTTCCTGCCCACACCCTTTACAACTTAAATGGAATGAAATCTCTGAGGCAGCAGAAGCCTGAGTTAATTGCACTTTGGGCCTTCTTTCCAGCTTGGGTTTTTGGCGGGAAAATTCTGAGGGAACATTCTGAGGCGTTTCACTTGGGACTGCAGTGGGCAGCAGCAGACAAGATGGAGGCAGTTGCCTCACAGCAAGTCACACCACTGGTCCATCTAGCTCAGTATTACCTACACTGACTAGGCAGTGACTTTCCAGAGTTTCAGAAAGGGAATATTCCCAGTCCTAGCTGTAGTTTCTGGGGATTGAACTGGAGGTCTTCTGCACACAGAGCAGATGCTCTACACTAGGTCATGGAAGAAGAGGGAAGCTGGGTAGGAACCGGTTCGCGTGAACCTGCTCCTCAACTAGTTTTGAAACTTGACCATTTCTAATTTTCCATTCCTCTCCCTGCTCTGTCTCGGTGGACAATTGGCATCTTTTAATCAGTTCCATGCCCTTATGTCGTTTAACAGTGGCCAGGCATGTTGAAATGGAGTAGGGGTGGGGTGTTTTTCGCAGCACATACCCCTTTTGGTTCTCTGCCCCAAATAACTGCCATTTCAACGCCACATGCTGAAGCTGCTGGTTAGTTGAACCGTTGTGAAACATACTTTTATTCCCTGAGCCACACAATTTTTTGGCCTCCCCTTAGGATGGAATCTTATACTTATCTGCCTGGGAATGAGCCCAGTCAGTGAGATTTTCAGAAATGCCTAGGACTGCACTATATAGGACTGCACTATAATCTTTAAGATTATAGAAGGGAATCTTTCACAAAGGCTAGTCAGTCCATCACACACCCAGCAGAATTCCCCCATTCTCTCATAAGCCCTGCCTGCCAATTGTCTGCTGCTCAGAGGGAAGAGCAAGGCAATCAAGGTTGCCACCTGCATCTTTGTGAAAACGCTCCTATACCCTGAACTGCTGTACTGAAAACAAAAAGGGAACAGCTTTGGGTGGTTGTTTCCCCCCAGCGCCACAAGTCGACTGGACCTAATGGTCAGGGGTCCCTTTACCTTTACTTTAAATACGTGGGAATGGCGGGAAGACAAGAAGGTTGTCCAGCAATAGGAAAACAAGTAAGTGGAAGGAAAAAATTTTTTTCCACTTTCTGGATGTATCATTGGGCCATCTTTGTGTCTGTGGATTCCACAAAGAAAAAACTAGGAAGTGCATTGTTTTCAAAAATCTGTTTCAACTCCCTGGCTGCTGCATACCATAAATGTAAGGCACATTTAAAGCACACGACTTTGCTGCAGAATCTTGACTACTGTAGTTAGCTAAGGGTACTAGGACTTGCATCTCTGTGAGAGGTAAACTACAGTTTCATGATTCTTTGGGAAGTCATGTGCTTTAAAAGTACTGTGTGTACTCAGCCCCATTATGGGGATGGGGAACCTGTGGCCCTGCAGCTGTTGCTAGACCACCATTCCCATCATCCCTGACCATTGGCCATGCTGCCTGGGGCTGGTGAGAGTTGGAGTCAGACAACCTCTGGAGGGTCATAGATTCCCCTTTTCTGCTCTGCTCTATTATACTGAAAAAAACATACCCATCAGCTTTACTCATCACAAGTACAATGTAGTGCATTTTTTTAAAAAAATCACTGACCCTCCCCTTTCTTAACCTGCAGCAACCATCACCAGCCTTCCATAAAATTTGGACTATAACTCCTATCAGTACCGGCCAGCACAGCTGTAGTCTTAAACATCTGGGGGCACCAGGTTGGCGAAGCCCTCTAGAATTAGGGCTTACCCACAAAAACAATTCCCAACCAAGCACTCCCTGATTAAGAACATAAAGTTAATAACTTCTCTCTGTGTTCTTTTTATATATATAAAGCTGTTCTATATTAACAGTATACATTTATGTTGATTATAAAAAGTCATTTTCCAAATTGATTTTTTGTCTGAGGAGATTTAAGTGTCTGCAAGAAAAGAACAGCCTGATTTATAATCTACAAGATGCCGAGGTGTAGGGATTAGCACACACATCAGACAGAAATGTGACCTTTACTGTTTGACAAAACCCTACCCCCTCAAAATAACAACAACACACACACACAAATAAAATAAAATAAAATACCGGTAGATAACTGCTTCTTTCCATATGTTAAACCAGGAACCCTTAAATCAGGCTTCCTCAACCTTGGCCCTCCAGATGTTTTGGGCCTACAAAACTCCCATGATCCTTAGCTAGCAGGACCAGTGGTCAGGGATGATGGGAATTGTAGTCTCAAAACATCTGGAGGGCCAAGGCTGAGGAAGCCTACCTTGAATTCAAGGGATCTTGTGGCCCTGCAGATGGTGTTGGACTCTAGCACACAACATCCTTGATCCTGACCATTGCTCATGCTAGCTAAAGAGGACAGGAGCTGGATTCAGACAACCTCTGGAGGTTTCCCATTCCTGCCTTAACTCAAAGTGGTTACTCTCTGGCTTAAAATTTTTGCCCCTGCACAATTTGTGACTACGGCATTGGCAGTCATCTAACTGTGGAAATCTTAACTGATTTATTGCGTGGCTTTTAGTCAATTAACTATTTAATTAAAATTTGCGTGCAAGGAAAGCAACTGATTTAAAGCAGGAGTGGTCATCCAGATGCTAGATTCCAACTCCCAACATATCCGGTCACCAGTGCTGGATTTACGTATAAGCTAGACAAGCTATAGCTTAGGGACCCACTCTCTTGGGGGCTCCCAAAAAATTTAAAGGAAAAAAACCTGGATGCACATTTCCAAAATATAAGATAAAAAAACAAATAAAATGGCTTTAGATACCTATTAGGTCCATAAATAACCATATAGCATATATTCAACACAAAAAACAGTGACAATTTGTTGTTGACGAAGGACAGCTGGATATATAAAGGGCCCATTACCTTCAGTAGCTTAGGACTTCATCAAACCTAAATCTGGCCCTGCCAGTCACCATGGCCAATAGTCAGAAAGTTGGTATCCAAGGCACCAGGTTGACTATCACTGATCTAAAGCACTCTGTCTCTGCCTCTGCCTCTGTCTCTGTCTCTCTCTCACACACCATCCTTTGTGCTGATGCACATTCAGCAAGTATCCCTAGGAGACTCATGTCGTTCTGCATGGGGTAGAAAGAAGAATACATATTTTAAGTTCATGCTCATTAGGTGTTTGGTTGTTTGTTAAAGTTGCTTCTAGTATACAAATTATTTTTTAAATAAAAAATCAGCCCAATTTATTGAAGTACATTTTTAGTTGATCAATAGATTTCATAATTTGTTAATATAACCAGTTAATTGATTAAGCATTGCACCACCAGCCATATACTGTTGCCTCTCATATGCTTTTGAAATACCCCCCCCCCAAGTCCTTGGCAGGCATAAAATTCAGGAGGTTGCTAGGTAGTTTTTGTGGACTGGCCTAGATGGCAGATGGCATTCATTCTGCCATGTCACAAATTGTGAAGGTCTGCTTTAAGATTAGATGAAAATGAGAACTATGAACATCAGAAGTAATCTTATTCCAAGTCCATTGAGCTCAGTGTTGTCTACTGGCTAGCAGTGGGTTTCTAGGGTTTCAAATGTGAGTCCTCCTGAACCTTACCTGGAGATGCTGGGGATTGAACCTGGGACCTCCTGCATGCAAAACATGGGATCTACCACAAGGCCACCACCCTTTCCCCAATGGATTTTGTTACGGCAACTTTGTAGTAAGAAAACCTGCAGTGGCTGGTGAAATATCTATTAACATTATATTAGCCTTCACCAATCCGGTGTCCCCCCCCCACCCCGACATTTCGGACTGCAACTGCCATCAGCCCCATGCTGGTTAGAGTTGATGTGAGTTGTAGACTAAAACATCTGGAGGGCAAAGGCTGCAGTACATGAAACAGGAGCTCAGTTGGGTCTAGACTGAACAACTCTACTCCACAGGATCTCTCCTAATAACAACCATACACATACTGAATTATAAGAAATTGCATCTAGTAAATATATATATATATATATATATATATATATATATATATATATATATATATATATATATATATATATATATATATATATTCCCAGCAGCTCTCCTGCAACTCAGAAATTGCTTTCCTGTGGAAGCTCATCTGAGTATATTTCAGAAATAATGTTTTGGGTTTTTTTTTAAGGACATTATTTCACTTTTCTCTTACGTCTGCCAGTAGAAACAATAAAGAGAAAGGGATAAATGAGGACAAGGATTACATAAACCCTTATGTGTGTGGGGGGGGAAACAAATAATTATTATTTTGTTTTGAAGAACACTCTTCATTTAACAATAAGATTGCAACTCAGGTGTCAAGACTCCTAAGAAATCAGAACAAGCAGTACTTATATAATCATCCATATACCCCACATAATAACAGAGAACTCCCTTAATAAGTGAACAAATTATTATTTTGCAAAACAAAATTAATAAGTTTAGGATTTAAGTTCTGATGGTATAAAAACAATAACCAATAAAATAGGAAAAATACAGGGTGTGTAGGCTACCTACCATCTAGTCTCCCCCCACTCTGCCACCAAGTACTCCTTGTGTTGGCTTGCTCCATGGCAGGTCAGAAATTCAACAGGTAAATCTTTTCCTGGAATTGAAATGCAGGGATAGGAATTAACATTATTTGTTGATTTTTTTCATCTAGCAGAGCACCTGAGATCTAGTTTGTTTGTTTGTTTGTTTTTAAGAAAGACAGGGAGAAGCTGACAACCATACAGCCAAGAGGGTTTTGAAGGCTGGGACAAGGGTAAAATCTGATTCAGTTCACATTTAAAAGTGAACCTACCTAATTTGCAGTTTCTGAAACTACACACAAACCAAAATACAGCCATCATATTTGGAATCCTTGCTTCTCTGAATTTTACACCGCAGTTATCCGGCTAAGTAACGTGTGCAAAAATGCACGTACTAGGGTAAAATGTGCATTAAAATACTGTTACATACATTATTCTGTGTATTTTATAGCTTATTGAAAACAACATCCACAAGGCATTATATTTAGGGGTGGGGGGACTGCTTTGCAAAAATGCATATATTAGGCAGAATTGGATACCAAAATGTGGTCATTTGGAGAAATTCATGTTAGAATGCTGAATGAATTTTCATGAGGATTTTAAAAAATAAACTTAACTAGTGTGGAATTGTGAAGAAGTGAACCCTAAGATTGGAAAAAACGAGAGAAACAGAAATTGCCCAGGGAGCTTGAGCTCCAGGACCTCTTTCTCTTGTCGTTTTTTTTATTATTATTTCAAATGCTGCTGCTGTTACATTTTCAAGAGGACTTTTAAAAAAGTATATGCAAACATCTGCTAGGGGCCTGTGCCTTAAGCCCTTTAAATACCTCACAATAACTTTTCAGACAGCTTTTTTCCCCTCCTCCTCGCCAGCACTGCTTTCCAGGAAAGGTAATCTTCAAGAGCTCAGGTGTTAGTCTCAAGAGTAATCAAGCAGGTTATTCACCTGCCACCCTTTCCAAGAACTTGCGGCATTAAGGGACTGGTAGCGCTTTGCGCTCTTGATAGCTGTTTCATTTTGAAGTCTTTCCCTTTACAACTGGAGAAAGAGGACTTCGCTTAAAAGCAAGTAAGGGGGCTTCTTTACAATGCAGGCTTATTTTACTCAGTCGCAACTATCAACCATCCTTTCCCTGTTTCCTGCCTGGGATCCAAACTGTAGCTCAGGAGGATTGCCAGCTTCTTTACTGCCGCGTGCTCTTCTGCTTCTTAGAACAATCTTGAATTCTACAGTATATGGAGGGAGCGAAGTTGCACCTGCTAAAACATCCTCTCTCTGTTGCGCGGTTCTGAAAGGCATAGGAGCCCCCGGCATTTGAACCACGTTCCCTGTCCAACCTTATATGCATGCTTCGAGTTTTCCGTAGAAATTACTTTCCAGTATGTGTGCTCAGGGTCAGAATCTCCCTGTCTTTTTTCTTTTTGTACTGGGAGCTGTCTGTCTATGCGCTTACTTGCGAGTAAGTTCTAATTGGGCTCTCTGTAAACCGTGTATTAGATCGGCACGGCAAGGCTGCCATCCGAAGCATATATACCTGGTAGCAAGTCTCATCGAAATCTATGCGACTTAGTTTCCAGAGCAAATAAATAAATGCACCGGATCGGGCTGCAAGATTCCCTTTCAAAAGCGGGCATAGGGGGCGGGGAGGAGTGGGGGGAAGATGTTAATTTCATTCCTGTAGAAGAGGAGCCTTCCTACCAACCCTTTACGGCTGCAATTCTATGCCCACTTACTAGAGAGTAATCCCATTGACCTCAGTGGGTTTACTTCTGAGAAAACACGCCTGGAATAGTCGCGTAAGGGCCGTTTCTTCAGAAGTAAACTCCAGTGTTTTCCGCGCGAGGTTCTCTCCGGCAGGTGTGCGGATGGCACAGGCAGCCTTCCTTGAGCTTGGAGATTCATTGAATTCAGTAGGGGTTTGCTTCTTCTGAGCAAAACATGCCCAGGGATCGGGGTGTCTCAGGCTGGACTAACAACAACAAAAAATATTACTTGAACTTGTAATAATAGCAGCACAGATTTTGTAAAGGAAGACGAGGCAAAAGAGGAAGGGGGAGAGAATAACCCCACCACCCTTCTTCTCTCAGGTTGCTCGCAAGTCGTTCCTCTTTAAAGACTACTTCAGTCGGCGTGTCAGTCAGTCCAGGCAGCGGCTGTGGGAGGAGCTCCTCGGGAGGAGGCTGGCGAAGCTCAGAGAGCCAGGGAATGGAGCGGAGAAGAGCGCGTACATGAGCGAAGAGGAGGTAGGCGCCGGGAGAGCGAGCGAGGCTGAGCAACGAAACTCCATCTCCGCCTTAGCAGCAGCAGAAGCAGGAGCCGCCGCCGCCGCCGCCGCTATTGCTGCCAAACCAGCGAACGCTTCGCCGGTGTGTAGGAAGAGGGCTTCTGCAACAGAAGAAGGCAGGCGAGAGCAACGGGAGGCAGATAAAGCTAGCCCCCCAAACTGCTTAAGCGCGCAAGTTCGTCTCTCTTATTTCCCCGCCGAACTCTTAAGGAATGAAAGCTTTTCAGACAGATCTCGTCCTCCTCTGCTTCTTCCTCTTCAGTCAAGGTAGGACCCATCTCTCTCTCTCTCTCTCTCTCTCTCTCTCTCTCTAACTTTCCAGGTGGGTTGGGGATGATGGTGCGGTGGTGGTGATGATGATGAAGGCATTCGCGGCCAATGTGTCTCTTGCAGCTGGGCAAAAAGAGGAGGAGGAAGGAACTCCGCTGACTTTTGTTTTTGGAGCTGGTTTTCTCATCCCCCTGCTATTCCTCTCCACCACCCCTCTCCAGCCCCCAACCGCCGCTTCTTCTTGGCGTATCGTTGTTTCAGTTGGAAATGAAGGGTTTAAGCAGCTGGTGTATGCTTTTTTGTAAATCTATCCCCACCAGAATGAAAAACGGGGGGACGGACGGAATGAGTTTGCTATTGTTATGCTTCAGCTACTGTTCGGGAGGGGAGATCTTGGCGTGTATTTTATTATTAATATTAATATTATTATTATTTTAAAAAGCTTCCAAATGTTTCTGTTCCTCCATATATAGACAAGCCAGGAGGGGGTGCATTTTTTATTTTTATTTTTGCTTCTGGGGAATAGGACTACAGAGGAGGTGGTGATGAGTTTTTAAAATGATGATGATGAGAGGATGATAGGCCGTCCGAGCCTGAGCGCGTTTACTCGGAAGTAAGTGCCGCTTAGACCCTCCCAGCAAGCGTGCATAGCGGCGCGGCGGGAAGGTGCGTTACCAGTCTCTCTTAGGTATTAGTAATTATAGTCTCCTGATTGTTTCTGTTCAGGTATCTGTGTCCATTGGATACATAAAGGCTGCACACAGAACAGTCGTGCGTTTTTTTCCTGGGGTGTCACGTTGACTTGAATTTGACTTGTCTGCTTCTACAGGAGAGGGAGCAGTAGGTACACACGGTGAGGTGACTTGGGTTTGAAGTCCATTATGCCATATGTTGAAACACTGTGCAGACAAGTGATGGGCAGGTGCTTTTTTCCCTTTAGGGTCACCTACATGCATTGCATCTTTCCACAGCAACTGTTACTGCATTTTTATAGATGTCTGGAGAATAGACCCATAAATTATTCTGGGTTATTATAATGTTATTCATGGCTGTGGGCAAAAGCACTCACCTGTGGAATAAGGGGAGTGAGGATAACTCAGCTTTCCATGTGCCCTGGAAACACCCACCATCACCTTGTGCCAAAGCTGAGTGCCATCTGTGTTTTGCTCACCCACCATCCCAGCATCGCTCTTGGGGACCAGTGTGTGCGCTTTGTTTTTCAAAATGAACACAACAGGTCCATCTGTTGATTAAATTAAGAAGAAAAGTTAGTGCTTTGGTGCTTAATCGAGAAATTGCTTTTGTACCCCATCATATTCTCTTTTACTGAAAGCATGAGACTGTGCAACTATCAGTTTGTTTACAACTGCTCTAGTTTTGCTGCCTATGTTGTATCATAGTGCCTTTTCTCCGTGCTGCTTCTCTTGCACTTAAAACAAAGAATTACTTTTTACACTAAACTGATAAGCCTGCACCAAAGCTTATGCTTTCTATGTAGTGGAGATTCAGGTTTTTGCAATATAGAACTCTTTCCCACCCACCCCCTCCTTTAAAAGAGCTAGCAGTTTCGCTTCATACCCTTAGGTACCATTGGGAATACATATGTAGGGGAGACTGGAAGTTTGAGTTTCTTTTTTCCACCTTATTTCTTCTTTTAAAATAAAGTTGGTGCTCTGTTAAAATAAAGATGATGGTATTTAAAAGCAGCTGCTTTGTTCAGCATGGTTGGATATGATTCTAGTGTGCCTCTGATAGCTCCTTAGTGTCTGGTGAGGTGATGGCAAAGTCTCTTTTTCTCAGAGATGCTACTGCTCCTTCTTGTAGAAGAACCTAATTTCATTGGTGTGCAACTAGGTTTGATGACATGAAACTGGGTTACTAGCCCACTGGAGTGTAGCTGGCTTCGATACAATTATTACATCACTGCTTAGATCAGCTTGGTGGCTAATACCAAGCCAGCACTTGAAGCCTACTTTAAAGGAGTTAGTGGGGTGAGATGTGTTCAGAAAGCTTTCTCCTTTCAATTGCTGCTTGCAGTCCCTACTGATGTTCATATTGACTTCTGTCCATATGTAGATATATATCCATAAAGGTACTATGTTTCAATACTTAGGTGGTGATGAAAATATGGATGTAATTTTCCCCTCTGACTTGCCTTTCATTTTGAAGTGACTGCCACAATGTCACAACAATGGCATTTCAGTTGTTTGGTGTCCTGCTCAAACTATATGTGGCTTTTTGTGAGTCCTGTGGGATCTTGTTAGAATTTCAGAGGTCTTGAATAACAAATTGCTTGGAAACAAGTAAGTTTCTAGTCCTTGTAGCTGCATGACAAGCTCCCAGAGTCTTGTCCCATGTGAAGATCATCCAGTATCTTGCTGGCAAACACACACACACACACACACACACACACACCATCTTGCTTCAAGAGTATGCAATTCAATGTTTGAGAATCTGGCCTGAAGCCAAATAGGTGTCCCTTCAGATCTGCAAGGAACTGTGCACACAAGAGATGTGGATAGAAGTACAACATGCAAAATGTACTGGCGGTTCTTTATGTAGGTGTTTGAGAGCTCTGCATGATGGCTATCCTGTAGCATCTTACACTTGGTCAAACGAGTGCACCTGTTCATTTCTTTGCATTTGTGGGATGTTACGCTAGGAGGGAGTATGTCTGGTGTGTGTGTGTGGGGGGGAGAGACTTGGCACATAGCCACGACCCATATTGTGGGAGTCTCTAGTCCTTTATTATTATAATTGCTTCCTAAGCATGTTATACTTTTGAGCGTTCTCAGCTCTGGCTAAACAGGTATCGGTTTGACCTGTCTCAGCTGGCGTTTCGCTATGTAAAGTGCAGCTACCTTTTTGGAGAAGAGCCTGCTAATACATTTCTGCTTCCCCGCCGAGCCTTTTTAAAGCCTCTTAGCAGAATAATTTTCAGACATGCTCTTCAAAGCCAGATTTCAATCGTATCTACAACATGTAAATGTCCAGTGGCAAATCCACTGTGCCAACTTCCTGGTCTCACTGCCTTTTTCCTCTGCGCCTATGGTCTTAAGAGAGGTTATGAAATAATTAAGGATATGATCTCTAAAGACTCAGATTTAAAATGTACTGTTGTGAACAGTCAGGCTCTGGCTTCTCTTAAGATGGCACAGGGAAAGAAACCTCTGTGACTTTGTGTGGTGTGTTGGGAGGTGGGGTTCTTGTCTCTATAGTTGGCAATGAGAAAACCAGGTCCTGGCTCAGAAATTTGACAGCTGCCAGTGTTGCGTATATTTGGTCTCTGTGTGTTCCTCCCTCCTTTCCTGCTGATTGTTTTTCCTTGTGCTGCTGCTTTCCCTAAGCTGTCAGGGCTATAGTGCTTCACAAAAACTGGTATAATGTCACAAGGCAATTTACCTCCTGCTAGCAAGAGGCATCAACCGTGTGCCTTGGTGGAAAGAGAAGTGACCCTGTCATAGAAAAAAGCATGAAGTTCTTGTTTGTGTATGTGTGTGTTTGCTGTTGGGTCCCCCCCCCCCCCCATTGCCCTCTTATTTATCTCATTCTCATTCCTTGGTATGAAAGTATTTTTAGGATGGAAACAACAAAAACAGAGAGGCCCCCTGCCGTCTGTCAGATCTGGAGTGTGGTGACGTCCGGTCACAGCTGAACTACATCCTCCTTGTGCCCTTGAGTAGAACTATGCTGTCACACACACAGGGAGCCCCTGGCACTGCTGTGGTCAATCCTTTGGGGGGTTTTCTTCTGTGACTCATGACTCTAACTCTGATAATACGAGCATACTTGGGGGGGCATGGGTTAGCATTTTTCCAGTTCTACTTGAACACCAGAGAAAACAACAATCATGGATTGAGAGTTGGTGGCATGGAGGTCTAAATCACACCAGGTTGCAAAACAAAGGAATTCATATAGGCATAGGTACATCATGTTCATGTCAGATATTATGGGCTGTGGTTTAGCATAAGGACCTCATTATAGGTCCATTTCAGTGGTGTCTCCAGGTTTTGGAAGCCTACTCGGTGGGTTCACCACCTCCTCCCTGCTGTTGCCTCTGCCCATTCCAGAGGTAGCCTTTGTCATGCCTTCCAGATGATGATAGACTCCTAACTCCCATCATCATCAGAGAGCATGGCCAATGGTCAGGGATGATGGGAATTATAGTCTAACAATAGCTGCACTAAATATCCCTAGTTCAATCATTTGCCATATCTCTTGGGGCCAATCTCCACAGGGGGAGAGGGCAGGGGAGCAAAGTCTCCTGTTGCTTGCTCCTGCCACCATTCACCTTTGAAGATTTAAGAATCCCCAAAGTACAAAGGAATGGTCTACTAAGCAACTGATCAGGGATCAGGACGGAAGAAAGAGACCCCTTCTCACAAGAACTGTGATACATGCCGTCTTGTTCCTGTATAAGTTGGAGTGGAGCATGGCCCTTCAATTAAGCTCTGATTATGCAGGACTTAAAGCCTACATTAAGAGCCTGATGTTTCTTAGACTTCCTTGATAATGCTGAAGTGGAGCTAGGACCGTCAGCATTACAGAGTTCTTATTCCTTAGCCTGCTGTCTTTGTGTTTGATGCTTGGTGAGGAGGGTGCTGCAGGTCTTATAAAGTATTTTCTTTTAGTCCTTAATGGAAGATGTGCTTCCAGGAGGAATCAAATCCCCAGCGCAATAGAGGGGATTCATTTTCGCAGTATCTGCATACTTACACCAAGTCACAGTAAGTGTAACTAAATCAAAGAGACAATGTTTTGACCCTTTTCCAAGTTTTCATATGGGAAAACTCCAGTCTCCTGTGTGTATATATGATGGGGAAAGTTCTAAGAACTGCAGGATAGGGGTTGCATTTATGTACTAAGCATAAAGAAGTTCAAAAAGAGAAGTGATGCTAATGCTTCTCTCCCCCACAGACCCCCATAACTTCATGGCGGTCAATTTTTGCTGAGTGTACTGTGTTACTACAATGGAATTTCCTACAGCAAATACATGAAAGACTGAATTGCAGCCCTGATTGAGATACATTGCCATACTAAGTACTTTGTGTGCACAGGACAGGTACACTTGCAGCAAGCTGTAGTTACCATGGAAAATTCCAGATTGCTCCTAAGAAGCTAATGCTCTTGCAGGGCAGGGAAATGACTGAGGTCTGTTAGAGTTAGGAAAAGGTATTTTGCATAAGACAGTGTACTGCTTTGCGCTGTCTAGCTTTAAAGTACTCTGTTAACAGGGTATACAATATGCAGAAGTCTACTTTTCTTTCCCTTTTCATGAGATGCACTTCAGAAAAGAAGAACTTCTGAAGTGCAATTCTTCTTGACATACTTATATTGAGCTACTGCTGCTTCATTCTTAAACCCATTCCTAAACCTATGGAAGTAAATGCCATTTATTTTGGTGGAACTTACTTCCAGTGGCATAGGGAGCTGCTTTGCTGCCCGGAGCAGAAACGCAGGGGCACCCCCCCCTTGGGGGCGGGGCGCCGCTCCCTAGTGCACACGCCCTGACATCACAACACATGCATCATGACTCCACAACACATGTGCAGCATCCAGGGTGGAGTGCGCATGTGTGGACATGTGCACTCTACCCAAGATGCCGGGTGGCGGCGGCACACTGCAGCCTTAAAAGTTGCCGCCGCCGTGCCCGCATGGAAGGGATGCCAGCTGCTCGCACCCGGCATCTTGGGTGGAGTGCTGCTGCTCACACACTGCAGCCTTAAAAGTTGCCACCGCTGCACGGAAGGGGTGCGGGGCGGCAGCTTGGGAGTGGGGGGGGGGGTGCAGAGTGTCACATTCCCCCCAGGCTGGCACCCGGGGTGCTCTGCCCCCATCGCCTCCCCTCGGTACACCACTGCTTACTTCCCCTTTAATTTCTTCTTGGAATTAAAGGAAGAATTCATTAATTAAAGGAAGAATCTTCATGGAATCATATCTGCTGCTTTTGTGCATCTGATTCTTTGCAAACTGGGCTATGCCTTTAATTCAGACTGTTCTAGGTTTTCTGCCTTGTCTGGTACTGGAAGCAATTTGATAACACACAGTGCAAATAAAGGGGAGAGACTTGTCCACTGGTGCAATGAGGTGAAACAAAGTTAGCTTTTGAGCTTTTAAAACAATCCAATAACTGATCAAACTTTGAGGACACTTGTAGCAAATCGGGTTCTACCATGAGTAAGAGCACGTGTTGCGATCGGGACCTGGCAAGACACATTCCCTTCCTGTGGGGGTGGGGCCGGTAGCCGGCCTTAGTAGCTAATGGTCAGTTAGGAGTTGCTGGGCAAAAGTTAATGTTGCAACTTGTGATGGACAGCTTAGCGTCCTATTTAAGCCTCCGCACGTAGGGTGTTCCTTTCTCTTGGCTTCGGCTGCTGATCAGATCACCAGGCTGTGAACACGGTTGTATTAAACTTATTTATTCCTTACTTATCCCTTGTAGAACCTTTGGCCTTGTACCTTTTATTCTTAATTACCTCGGCTAACTTTAACACCCACCACCCTCATTTTAAGAATTCCCTTGTGATAATACCCTTCCCTCTACCCTACCCCCCTTTCCCCCCTCCTCCTTCCCCTCTTGGGGTCCCTGATCCCCCTTTTGCAGGCCCATGCCGCTTCCTCACAAGGAGGCCCCCTGATTGCCTTTCCACACACACACCTCCCACCATTCGGGTGGCCTGTTGGGGTCCTCTTGTACAGTTGTTGGATAAACTACATTTATTTTTGGCATAGGGCATCTTTATTGCCAGCTGGTCTGTGTCTAGGCAGCCTAAGAGGGTGGCAAATCACTCTGTAGCCCCAGGGCTTTGGTGTGTATTTTCACAAAGGTTGGATAATAATAATAACAGATAATAATAATAACAGCAGTTGCTTTTCCTGTTTGATTTCCAACCCCTCCCCTGGCAGGGGCTTCGCCACACCAGGGGCCTGTTTGGGCTCTTCCCTCTGCTCCTTGGGAAGATTCTCCCGGTGCCCATGAGCTCGGCCCATGCGTAATCCTCCTGGTTTGCCTTTCCCAATAGTGAGAGCCCCCATTAGGGGCTTTCCTTGCACAAAAGGTTCCCCCCCCCCATTTCTTCCACTTTATAATAGTGGCGTTAGTCAGGGCTGTTCCTAGATTGGCTGGAATCACTTTCATTAGTATTCCTGCAGGCTGCCTTCATTTGGGGGTGTGCACTGCTGTAGGCCGTTTTTTAATCTAGCCATGGGCAGGAGCACTATTGGGAGGTTCTTTTAATACTGCAGCTGTTGCTATTGTGAGCGTGCTTTCCTAGCTTTTGATGTGAGCACTGCTTTGGGCTGCTTCTTTTTCATTTTGTGTGGGCCTCATCATGGCACAGATCTTTAAGAGCAGAATCATTGAGGCCTATATGGCCTGCTCATACCATTGAAGCCTAAGCCTTCTACTGTTAACAGAAAATGGCTGAGTCTCTGTGACATGTGACTCTCTCTATACAATTGTATCAGTCTTCTTGCAGGCTTAGCAGCTCTGTGTGGGTGTGACTGCCTGAATGTTTGTGCTGTTCTTGCCGATGCATCTCTGAGGCAGACATGGTGGAGCCGGTTTGCTCCTGGGGCCTCTTATACTGGGGCACTCTGTGTATGCTCTTTAGCTTGCTGTTTCCTGAGCAAGTTTATTTTCTTCAAGTATATTTTGCCCTGTTAGGTCAGTCACCATTTTAGATGTCTATCCTTTAGCATTCCTTATGGGGATTACTCTATTGCTGGGTAGGTAGAATAAAATAAGAATAATTTATTGTCACTATACCACATGTTTACAGTGAGTTTGAATGAGCCTGCTCCCCCCAATTTCACAGTCCTTGTCACATTTGGAGCTGTCGTATTACTACCAACCCCTAACGGCAGCTGCGATGTTGCTGTATTTCATTCAGCAGCCGCACGGCCCATGGGTAATAAACTCTTCCTTAACCTGTTGCTGGAATGGCTCCAAAGTAGGCTTCTATGCAGCTTGCTTCCTATCCCAGCAAAGAGGGCTATTAAGGGGCCGTCCCAGTCACTTTTTCACCCAATCTTAGTTGTGCTATGGGCCATATAATGCTTTTCCATCAAACGTGCTGAGTCACAGATTTACTAAGGGCCAAGTTTTCCCCATGTGTGCCTGTGAAAATAAATCAATTGAATCTCTACAGCATGTAATGTTCAATTGCCCTATGTACAGTTCGATCCGTGCCAGTATATTAAATCCGATAATTCAGTCTATTGCGGATAAGCCAGTTGACCTATGTCTTGCTTGGGTTCTTCAAGATGTGGACCCTTACATAACCCTACAGGTTGCTAGATTCCTAACAGCTGTTATTGCGTATAAGAGACGAAATGGGATGTTAGCTGATTAATGAAATTACAAATATGTTTTCCAAAACGAAATTAGTCACTGATTTTAGTTTTATGCTTAAATTTTTAACTTTTTAAAAATTTCTCCGAGATATGCTTTTATGGAAATGTTAATATTGGTCCTTGTGAGTTGTGTTTTTATTTGCGGCTTGTACGGTGCCGTTGTTTTATTTGATTCTCCTTTGTTTGTTCTGTTTGTTCTGTTTTTGTATTGTAAGATGGGCGCAAATGCCGAATAAACATCTATCTATCAGCTCAGCAAGCAGCTAGGAGGAGGGGGCAGCAAAAGGCCCCCTCCCGGGCTGGGAGGTCTTCTCAGTCCTTTCCTGGGCCTTCTTCTGGGGTTGGTATCTCACCCGTTTCCTTTCCTCAGTCTCTCCCAGGTACTTTGCTGCAGGATCCTGCGCCTGAGTCCTCTGCTGAGGTCAGCCTGCCAGTGCCGTTACAAGCATCTTCAGGCGGGAAGCGCTGCCACAAAAGACGTTCCAGAAAGCCAGCCAAAAGGAGCTAGGGAGTCTCTTCTTCTCCTTCAACGGCCTCTTCCAGGTACCTCGGCCCAAGGGGCGATTCGCCATGACGGGAGCACCTTTTGGTGGGGCAGCAGTATAGGTGCTGGCATGCTTGCAAAGCTATGCGGAAGGAGCCTATCTTATTGATAAGGAGTCGCCTTGGGCCGCAGTTAGCCTGTGCAGCATTTGAGACCTTTAGCACCTTCTTTGATTGGTCTTGGAGATTGAGTCTGGTTAACCTCGTGCACCCGGGTAACCTGTTATCATGATTCTTATTATCGCGGGATCATGGGACAACATGGCTTAGTTATTGGGCACCTTTATTCCTTCATGGAGGAACCGTGTGTCCTGTTGACAGGTCATCTAATTACTTTTGCAGGCAAAGCAGTTGCACAGGCATTTCCCTGTCCCGCTTCCAAGTAAGCCGCAGACGGATTTTAGGCGGAGGTTACAACCTCCAAGCGACTGCATTAGTGTTCGCCATGGCAGGAGTCGTGAACCTGCACATTGTCTTACGGGCATTCTGATGCTACTGGAATTGCTTAGGGTTTTAATGCAGGGGTGGCAGCTGTTCAATGCCATGGCCCCGAGTCCGGTGTAGCAAGGCAATCGTGTGATTTAACCTGCTTGAGTTTTCCCCTTTGCAGTAACTGTGCCCATCTGGATTGAGGAGTCCAGCGACAGTTGGAATTGTACTTGGTATGGCGACCAGGCAGTGGGGACCTGGCAAATGGCCCTCACATTACTGTAGAGTTTTGCCCTCTTTTTTACACATTGTCAGCTGCACTGCTTAAGGTTTAAATGGTGTTTGCTGCTCATGTTCTTACGGGTTCATCTGAGGTTTCGATGTTGCCCTCTCCCATATTTCAGACGGGGACCTCCAGGTCCCAGGCTCTGGTCGCCTAGTTGGAGCCGGAATTTTCTGGAACCCTTGTGGCAATTTAGCGACAATTATTTATTATGAGGAGTAGCTTCCATTCCCTCTGCCACTTTAGGCTTTGAGCAGCTCCGGAGTGACTTCTTAACCTTTCGCTGGCAGTCTTGCCTATTTGGAGGGACTTGCCCCCATTCTCTGAGCAGGCGTTGCAGTCCTTGGCTCGCCTGCTCTGGTTCGGACGGGCCCTAATATCATCCAGACTCAGTCCACTGCAATTTCTATTACAGCTCTCTTGGAATGGGGGCCCTATATCCGGCCGTAGGCAGCGGGGAAGCCAGGCCCTGGCCCGTTGAAGGACACGGTTTAAGATTTGGGCTTTGAGAACGCTAGGATAGGGCACACTTTAGTGCATGTAAATGCCCTTCCTTGCCCAGTGTCAGTTTGCCAGGGTCATGAGCAAGGCCATAGTGGCCTATGGCTCTTCGGCTGGTAATTACCCCCCTCACACTTCCCAATTGGCCCGCCAGGACGGTGGCGCTTTGGGGTTTGCCGGCAGATGGAATGTTGGGACTGGGAAGGTGGAAGCCCGCGGCTCATAAGGGGTTTGTGAGACTTCGGTCTTGATTCCTGAATTGATACTGCCTGTTTTCTGCTTTCAGGTCCCGAGCCCAGCTGCATTTGGATTGTCGGGCACAGCATCGTGCACTGGGCCAGCGCCAAGGCATGGGAATTGGGGCTTGGTGCTACTCTTGGACTTTTCCCAAATTTGAGAGTTCCTTGGTTGGGCAAACGGGGCATGCTGTGGGATGAGCTTGTCCCTCTGGTTAAAAAACCGGGTTTTTGGGTGGGTCCCCCGGATATCTTGTGATTCAATTGGGGGAGAATGACTTGCCCCGAACTGGTTGTCGCGCTTTGCGCTTCTGGATTCGTAGAGAATTGAAAATTTTGGGGGGCCAGCCTGCCCAACACAATGCTTATCTGGTCACATTTGCTGCAGCGAGCTTCCTGGCGGGGAGCTCGATCCATGGCAGCGGTCAATAATGTGAGGAGACGAATTAATGGCGTTGCAGTGAATACAGTACGAGCCTTGGGGGGTACTGATATTCCGCACCCCGGCATCACCTTCCTTGCCACCTCCCTGTTTCGAAGGGATGGAGTTCACTTGTCCCCTGATGGGAATGACTTATGGCTGGGGGCGATAGCTCGTGGTATTAGGGTTTGGCTTGCAGGGTGAGTGGTTTTGGCGGGAGCCAGTTGGCTCTGGTGGCGGTTAGGCATTGGTTCCTGTGTGGATTGCTGGATTGGGCGCTGCCCATCCAGAATCATGTTGATGCTGGGAATTCCGTTAAAGGAATCCGGCGACTCTTATGCTTTGTCCGATGCCCCCGGTAGGGGTTAGGGCCATAAGCCGAGTCCCCGGGACCATTGAGGAAGAGGGACGCGTTGCTGCCCCCCCGTCCTTAACTCTCCTCAGTCGCATTCTCCCAATCGCTGGTTTTAGGCCAGCCTCTGTCCCGGTGTGACAGTAGTCTGAACCAATGCCTACGCAACCACTCACCGAATTTGTATTTAAATAAAGTTGTGGCCCTAAATTATTTGCCAAAAACCCAAACCAAAAATCTGTCTCCTGTGTCAAGTCAATGGGGGGTGGATTGAGGTCCTCGATACGCAAATCGGGTTCTACCATGAGTAAGAGCACGTGTTGCGATCGGGACCTGGCAAGACACATTCCCTTCCTGTGGGGGTGGGGCCGGTAGCCGGCCTTAGTAGCTAATGGTCAGTTAGGAGTTGCTGGGCAAAAGTTAATGTTGCAACTTGTGATGGACAGCTTAGCGTCCTATTTAAGCCTCCGCACGTAGGGTGTTCCTTTCTCTTGGCTTCGGCTGCTGATCACCCGTCCCGCCCCCCCTTTTTTCTTAGGCCTCTGCTTTGACTTTGCTCTGCCTGTCATGGGGTCGTCTGCGTTGTAGCAGGGGCCCAGTAGGAATTTGTCCATCTGGCCGATTGGCTGTGCCTTTTGGTTTTGCCTACTGCAGTAGCAACTTGTCACAACTTGTAAGGTTGGCGGTTAGGCATTGGTTCCTGTGTGGATTGCTGGATTGGGCGCTGCCCATCCAGAATCATGTTGATGCTGGGAATTCCGTTAAAGGAATCCGGCGACTCTTATGCTTTGTCCGATGCCCCCGGTAGGGGTTAGGGCCATAAGCCGAGTCCCCGGGACCATTGAGGAAGAGGGACGCGTTGCTGCCCCCCCGTCCTTAACTCTCCTCAGTCGCATTCTCCCAATCGCTGGTTTTAGGCCAGCCTCTGTCCCGGTGTGACAGTAGTCTGAACCAATGCCTACGCAACCACTCACCGAATTTGTATTTAAATAAAGTTGTGGCCCTAAATTATTTGCCAAAAACCCAAACCAAAAATCTGTCTCCTGTGTCAAGTCAATGGGGGGTGGATTGAGGTCCTCGATACGCAATACACCAGCTTATTCCTGGTACGTTTGCTGATAGCCTTAAATGCAAACTTCCCAATATTCCTTTGAGCATGGTTGGCGTCAGCATTTGACACCCTTGGGCACCTGCCAGTGCTTTGGTTCCCTGCCTTTGGCGCCCCACCACTGATACCTCACTTTGTGGCAGGGGACTTATTTTTCTGACCTGGTCACTATTTTAATGTTCACTTCTTTTCATTGAAAAATCAACAACCCATAACAACTACAGGCCATAAAATACAACTACAGAACTCGACAGCAACTCACTAAAACTTTTCAACAGGGGTGGGAAACTTATCCCCTCAGAAGAGGGTTGCATTCCTTTCTTGCCACCTTCCAAGATCCAAACATCAGACATAGGTGGAGCCTGAGGCAAAATTGGGTGCAGCAATGAATGGGGAGGGGAAGCCTTTGTACACTAGGCTAGTTTCTACACACACTCATGTTTGGAAGCTGTGGCTGGATGGTTACGTGGGAGCCGGTTGAAGTTAAATCCTTCGAAGACAGAGGTCCTTCGGCTGGGTCAGGACGATATGGGATTGGGGGGCCAACTCCTGTCTCTTGCGGGGGCGCAATTAGTGCCAGCGCTGTCCGTTAAGAGACTAGGGCCCTGTGGGACTTGACATCTTTCCGCAGGGCCTGCAAGATGGAGCTGTTCCACCAGGCCTTTGGCCAAGGCATAGACTGACACCCTCTCTCCTTCTGTAATCCTCATAGAACTCTGGCCCAATGGTTGCCATTAATTTGATTCTAAATTGATTTTAAAATGTACTTTAATTAATTGACTGTGTGATTTTATGTGCACTATGCTATTTGTACTTGTTGTTAGGTGCTCTGAGCCCGGCTTTAGCCGGGGAGGGCAGAATATAAACAAAAATGTATCATTATTATTATTATTATTACCTTCTCTATCCTCCATCGATGCAGCCAAGAGGCATTGTTGGATTTCAAGGACACATCCCAGCCAAGCAAAACACTCAAGAAGGGTGTGAAGCAGAGGTAGTAGGGGTTGTGGTTGAGGGTAGTGGCCCAGGGAGAGTCCTGAGGACCAGGCAGAGTGGTTTGGAGGGCTGCTTTTGGATTAGAGGCCTATGGTTCCCAACCCTTGCCCTATAGTACAATACTGCAGGAAATATGAAGCTAGGGAAATCCACCTTGCTCTTGAGCTCTTTTAAGACATCTTAAACAGAATGTCGGAAGAACTCTACAAAACGGTTAATTCCCCCCTTTGAACCCATGGGTGGGCTTTTCCTTGTGTTTGTGCGTTTGGTGACAGTGCAACCTTCCCCCCCCGCTCCGTCTTATTGTGAGGTGCATTCTTCAACATGATTCCCCTCCTTGCCATTACCCTCTTCTGCAGCTTAATGCTAACATTTTCAGTTCTCTAAAGAACCAAAGAGGAAGCAAACATCAATCCAGTATAGTTGTGCCCCTGGAGATCAGAGACCTCCCAGGTCCTCCTTATATACCTGAAAATGTTAACATCCCTTCTGCTTGGTCAATGACTCATTGAGAGCCTGTTATAATGTGTCAGAACACGTCACACATGTCCTTACATTCCTACCTCGATGCATGGTGTCCGTGCTGGGGCTATGGAGGTGGACCCATTGACTACAATTGTACTGACCAGCTCTTTGGAATGATGTGGGCAGCCAATTCCAGCAGTTAACTCTGTATGTACTGAGGCTTGTCTCATGAGAGTTCTAAGGGTTTATCACATTTCTCATGGAAGCAACCACAGGTTTGCAATGCACGTACACTTACCAAGGAGTTGCCTGCGCCTGTTTGTGCTGAACAACATGTTTGCCGCATTTGCCCTTTACTTTGCGGTGCCTTAGAAGTTTTAAACATTTGATGCAGCCGTTAGTTTTCCAGAAGCAACTGTTACGCCAGTTCCCTGTCTAAAATTTTCTGACATGTGTTAAATGTCTGCTGTGAGATCACACTTGCTAGGTTCTCATGTGAGAAGGTATTTTCCCCATTAGGTACAATCTTCCAGTTAAATGCTTTTAGCAGTGCTTTTTTCCAGGGGTAGAGCAGGGGTACCTGCATCTTTCTTCTTCTTCAAATGCTAAAGTGTGTCACTGTAACAACTTCATGGTGAGTACTGGCACCTTTCTTTCCTTAAAAAATGCACTGCTTTTAAGGCATTGTTGTTCCTGAGTTGCTGAATAGCTTGCATTAATGTTAATGAATGGAATCTGTGCTAATGATTTCAGAAATAAGTGTTAGTATGGTTTCCCCTTACTTAATTGCTTTAGTAGAGTTCATCACTCTCCGACAAATACACTATACAGGTGTGTGGTCTGGATTTTTTGCACAGGGCAGAGTCTCGACCCATTTCTAACACCAAAAGATACACACACACCCTCTTGTTTTGTTCTAGAAGTGAAACTCATGACTACTCATTGAAACACTGTAGTGTGTACATACTTTAATCTTGTAGATCAGCCTTCCCCCAACTGGTGCCCTGCAGATGTTTGAAATATAGTTCCCACCATACCTGGCTGCCAAGGCTGATGAGAATGGAAGTCCAACAACATCTAGAGGGCACCCAAATAGAAAAGATTGTTGTACAATGTAGGTAGTAGAATCAACATATGCTGAAGTTCCACGTTTTCTATATATTACCCCATTCACATGATTATCAAAGTGTGTAGCAGTGGAAGGCAAAATATTTAAGTTGGTTCTAAGTTTTGCACAGGATTCATCTTCTAAAAAGCCAGCATGAATAATCAGCAAGCAGTTGCATCGGTTGCTTCGAAAGCAGCACATGATGGTAGATGAACACAATCCGCTCATTGTGGGCTGGTAGCCAACAATCCCAGGCTTTCCCAGTGTCCCCAATCCCACCCCCTGTGGCTATTCTATGCTTGGTGGGGCACATTAATATGCACTGAATAAGAGAATGAAGGAAGAAATTAATGGTGGAAGGGTAAATCTGTTTGGTAAATTTAAGCATGAGTACATTCAGTGTAGTTATGTACACATCATGATGTTGATACTGCTATTATTGGAGGCAGTCTACTCAGATTTGCATTGTTGAATTCCCCAAAATCATTTTTAGGCCCAGCCACACTGACGTAATTATAGTACCTCCATCCTAGTGAAAATTGAGTGTAATCTATAAGAAGTGAGAGTTACATTCTCTGCATCTTGATAAAATATTTGATTCTTTAAATGGAATCCATTATAGTTAAACTGGTTATAATTTTTGTAGTCTAGATACAGCCATTTTTGCCACCTTTGTTTAGCACACCCCTCCTCCCATGTTAGCTTTTTGAATTACTGATTAACTTTGATTCCATGCAAGGAAATTTGACTTTCTCTCTCCATTCTTGAAGAAAAGGAAAAAGAGTATATCTGAGTACCAAAACTAGCATTACCCTCTTGTGTTATTACCGACCCTAACTACATCACCTTCCTTAAACTTCACTGTGATGTGAACAATGGTTAACTCACGGCCATGTGTGATTGGACGCTTCTGCTGAAGGAAAACTAGTGACCATTTGCTTACTTGACATTGGGTAAACAACAGGGTTGATCTACAAACTTTCACCCTGCTGCCTTACAGAAAGCCATAACAATTGCAGGGGTCCTATCTCCTTGAACAGAAGATCCAATCCAGCTCCATGCACACTCAGCAGTCGGGGCTGTGATACATGGACCAGTTGGATGCAATCAGTTATTTGTCTTGATGTGGTGGCCAAACCCAGTCATCTGCTTCCCGTTCCAAATTGCCGGTCAGTAGTATTGCAAGTATTTGCCAGGCTGTGCATATATAGTTTTGGTTGCCACATCTTGCTGGGAACCTTATTTGTGCACACGATTTTGTCCAAGTTTAAGAAATGCATGCTAATCCTTCTTCCATTTACAGATGATTCTCCAAGCCCATTCTCTCCCCACACCCTCCAAGGAAATAGAAAGCATGTTACATTACATAAAATCTATTGAGCTCTGCCACCCTGCCCTACTATGGAGAGCAGGTTACTTCTCACTGATTGTCTATTGCCGTTGCTCTCTAAAAAGAAATAAAAAACGAAGGGCCTTGATTATTATTTTTTCTACCACAGACTCTTTCCAAATATATTCTATGGCACAAATGAGAACATAGACTATATACTGCCAGGAGTCAGTAAATGTCAATAATGGCTAAGTGTTTCCTTTATATCACAGCGATTTAGCATAAGCTTCTTGGAAACAAATGTCTTCCATAACTGTGCAATATTTAAGTACATAGTCAACAGTGCTATGAAGATTAAATAAATGTCAGTGCTACTTGGGTGCTCAGTAACAAGCTAGATTGACTGAACTTGCATAATGACCAGTTTGGCTGAAGCAGCTCTCTTTTCGGAGGGGAGGGGGAGGAATGGGAAAAAACAAGGGAAAGCAGTTCATTTCATGCAATCCTCTCCAGGTTAATTTGTATGGATTATCACCATCATGTTTGGATCTATACATTAGGAGTTAACTCTAGAACAGCCTTTCCCAACCTGGTGCCTATTATTATTATTTATTTATTTATTTATTTATTTATTTATTTATTTTCTTACAACTCCCACCATCCCTATCCATGGAGGATGCTGGCTGGGGCTGATGGGAGTTGTAGTCCAACAGCATCTGCAGCACACAGGGTTGGGGATGTCTGCTCTAGAACAGCAATTGTGAAGTGGTAGTATTTAAGCTGTCAGATGTTCATTTAGAAGAGTGGGTTGCTGCTATTAGTAGATGATGGTACTTGAGCAAGATAAGCACGCATTCATTTGTAGTTTAACTACTTGGACTGACAGGACAATAGTAGGTCATGTGGGTGGGACCGCCTCAGATTCCTGAAAAATTTGGGAAGGAAGTTAGTAAATCATGCTGTGGGTGGGGGAAAATATTTTAATTGGTGTTGTAGTGTTTGATGATTCATTTTTAGGATAGCATGAAAAGTGTGGGGTGAGAAGTTGAATGCTACTGCCATTAAACAGTGGATACCAAGGACTCGAAATAATTGGTACACTTTGACATGAAAACTCTAAGACACTAGTAGCTGAGGAAGAATACCAAAACAAGGCCTTGTCCTGGCATTTTCATCTCATTTGTATTACAAACCTCAAGGAATTAAACCTACAAGAGACTTGTATAATTTATATTTATATCTATCAAATCATTATTTTGGCCTGAGTCCTTGGTGTCCTTTTCACCTCTTTTCCTGCATTATTCTACATAGAACTCCAATTTCCTCTATTAAACAGTGGATGGCTTAGCATATGTTGAGCTGTTTTGAAATGCACACAACATAAAGGAATTGTACTGCTGGGTGGAATGTGGAATGTTCTGTATGAGCATAGAAAATACTTGGATCCCAGGTGAAAGGGATGATAGAGAAGATTGCTAAGTCATTCATGATTGTTTTTGGACAGAAGCCAACAGGCCTTAATGTTCTTGCATGAGTGCACAGGTGGTGTGTTTCAGAAGATGCCTATTTGCATCAAAACCTCATCAAGCTGAGCTGGAGGTGTATTTGATATCCTCTTCTATAGCAATGTCAGCATCTGGCCTATGTCTATATTTACAGCTCAGTCTGGGTGGGAGGGAAGAGGACTCAGCGCATGTCTATGGGAAGCCACTGGGCCATGAAAACAAGTGTCCTAATTCTGCAGTAGTTGATAAAACAATCTTTCTAGCACAGTTAATTCAGACACATTGTTGGGAGGGGTGTTGGTTGCTGGTGAATTTCCTTTCACAAATGCCCTGGGAAGCAGCTGTTCAGATGTGAATAATAGATTTGAGATGTGTGAAAGTGTCCATGTTTTTGCCTTGCCAAAAAGTGGCATTGCATGTTCCAGACATTTATCTGCAAAAGTAGTTTTTCAATTTTCTGCAATTGTAGGATTTTCCAAATGGCTAGCTAACATCCTAGCAGAAGTGGGTATAATTCCCTATCCAAGTGCTGTCAGTCCGGCTATTGCATTTGGGTGCTCAGTTACAACTTTTCACCCTGTGCATTCTGTGCGGTTAATTGTGCAACAAAACATGGTTTCTTGCCCCTATCATTTCTTCAGAAAGTACACAGTAAAGTGTTATCTTTGCTAGAAGCATTTACTTGTAGTGGCAAATACGCAATCTCTACATCAGGAATGAAAAATTCTGAGACCTCTGTGTATAGGGTGGTATATAAATTCAATTATTATTATTATTATTATTATTATTATTATTATTATTATTATTTCTATTCAAAAGGCTCCTACCAAAAAACCAGCTACCCACTCACCCGCATATAAACATCCCCTCACCCTGTTTCTTTTCAATTCTGGGTCATGATGTGACAATGGTAGAGAGCAGGTGGACTGGAAGAGGAGTCTGTATTGCAATAACTTCAGACGAGTCATATATGGTAAATAGGGGAGTGTACCCTTTGCAAGGGAGGGCCAAAAGGGAATGAGTTCCATTTCCATTTTTACCTAGAAGGCGGGAGGAGAATTTTTCTCAAATGGAGCAATCAATCATCCCAAGGAACCATTTCTGAGCACAGAAATGTGGGCTTCTACCATACATTCTGTCTCCCTCTCATTGTGACAATCTCTGAAGTCTTCTGTACCGTTTTTCACTAAGCCCTTGACAGACAGAGATCCTTGTGCTTTAAAGGATAAATGCTGATAGCTCTATGTCATTATTGAAGCTTTAGTAACTAGTGCTCTTTGAGTGAACATCATAAAAGTCTTGTGACTTTGCCAAACTGTGTTATGTTTAGCCATGTGTAGTAGGCTTGGTTTTTATGAAAGGCTTCCTTATGTGAAGCGCACAGAAAACGTTGGTCAGAATGAGTGTTTGAGCCTCTTACTGCTCAGTGGATAGAGAATTATCTGTAGTGCTTCTGGTTTTTTGTTTTGTTTTTTCATAATGTGACTTGGAAACTGTGTCCCCAAGTCAGGTGCTATATTGCCAGATGTTCGCTGCTTTTGATTCATCTGTTTCATGGTGCACAAGGCATATGCAGAAACCAAATGTGTTTGTGGGAAACTGCTGGAGGCCTCTGCTTAGTGGGCACTGAATGTCTGCTTTCTTCCAACAGTATTGGCAGATGATCCAATGGCTTCCAGTTTCACAGCAACTTCTTGGTTCAGAGATGGGGCGCTGTGAAGGGCCTCTGGGTAAAAGGCGTGTTGCATGAATTCCCTAGGCAGAGATTCCACATTCCACATTATGAAGTCTGTGCAATTCCCACTGTAGATTGCAGGTGTCATGAGTTGCACTGGCTGCACATTGGATCTAGTTTTCAATCGCAGGGCAAATGTGTTGCAGATGAAGTGTTGGATTTGAGCTGGGGAGACTTGGGTTCAGATCCTGCATCACCCCTGAAGTTCAGCGATTAGCTCAAGGTCTCAGCCTAACCTAACTCACATGTCTGTTGTTAATGATAAAGACCTCATGTGTTGCTGTCCAAAGTTCCATGTAAGAAGGGCAGGGTGATTTACATTGGGTGGAGAATGTGCAGCCCTCTGAATGTTGTTGAACTACAACTCCCATCAGCCACAGACAGCATGACTAATGGCCAGAGATTATGGGAATTGTACTACAACATTATCCATAGAGGCATAGATTAGCTAGCCCTGAGACAAAAAAAGATGTGGGAAAACGGCCCCTGGTTTGGCAGTATTAATGTTAGGCCATTAAGCCAAGATGCTATTTAACAGACAAAGCCCCTAGCTTCCAGTCTCCTGCATAAGAGCTTGTAAGAATTTCATAGCTGCCCATCACTTTGCATCTCCGTCAGCTGCCCTGTGGTATCATTGGTTGCTATGTCTCGGCTGGAGCTTGTCATTCATGAGCTGAGAAAAATAATGCAAGGGTTGGGGGTGGGGGAGAAAGACACACACACATAGAGAGAGGGAGGGAGGGAGGGAGAGAATGAAACCTATCAAAATGATCTTACGTTTCATTCTTGTAGATACAGAACTGCTTCTGTTCCAGCTGATTGCAGTCTTGACATCTGCTCAGCTGGGCCAGAATAGCTGCTGCCAGCGCTGTAGAGATTAGAAGTGGAAAGACCATTTTGGGCTTCCTAATAAATCGTTCCTGGCTCCCAGTTGCATTAAGCCTGTTTCCTTCCAGCATGTCCTTTACTGCTGTGCTCTGTCTGCTGCAGCCCTTAGTGACTCAAAGAATGTTTCCTGATTGGGGTCTGATTGGTCACTGCCCACCATTAAGGGATTTGCAGGCGACTCAAATAGCCATTCCCCAAAACTGAACTCGGAATGATCGGCAGCTTTTCCCCCCAGCTGTGTACTTGCTGGCGCTAGAAAGGAGCCCAGATACAAATGTGGGGTGCCTTAATAATGCAGGCATATTGAAAGGAGGGAGATTGCTCTCTCTCCCCACCATCCCCTAAATAAAACACATGCATTTGGAATATTAATTCAGCTTGCAAAGTGGTAGCCCTGCTCTTTTAATGTTGGCCTTGTGGTGGCAGCAGCAGCGCTTCTATGGGATTGAACAAGTTGCTCTGTGTGGAGAAGGCAGGCAATCACAGGAGGCTTGTTTTCTGGCTCCTGCAAAAAGGAGGCAGTGATTTGGGCTCTTGGCAGGAAGGAGCATTGCCTCAAACCTGTGACCAAAGTTCTGGAAAGCAATCATGAGAGAGATTAATGTGGAGTGCTCCAGTATGTTTTAGTGGGTGGGTTCACTGTTTATTGGGAACCACTGAATGTTGGAGGTTGGGATTCCTTCTTGTTGCTTGACTCTGGCTGACAGCCTTATCTCAACAATGCAGTAATTGTTGGTGTTGAGTAGGGACAGGGGATAAATTGGATTCAGTTCACATTTGCAGGTGAACCTACCTAATTCACCCTTCATGACACAATGTGTGAACTGAAACGTAGCCATCCATGAAAATTAGCAGTTCTCTGCATTTTGCAATGCAGTTCGCCAGCCGAGTGATGTGTACAAAAACGTTTCTACCAGGGTAATGTGAGCATAAGAATGTATGCATCAGTGAAAAATAACATCCAGAAATGCACTATATTAGGGGAAATTGCTTTGGGAAAATGTGCATAATTAGACCACATTGCATACAAAAATGTGCATGATAGGACAAATTACCTTTAAAATGCTAGTGAATTTCCATGAGGACTTTAAGAAAAGAAACTGCAATGTGATGCAGAAATGTGAAGAACTGAACTTAAGATGGGGAAAGTGAGAAATAAAAAGCGACAGATTCACCATCCAAAGTGCTGAGGCAAAAAGGAGAATAAGACTATCAGGCTTGCAGTTTACATACAAACTGTTTCTTTTTGACAATTCCATTTTCAGCTACTGCTCTGACCCTCCTGTCTTTCCTTAGGGCTGTGCCTGATTCATTTAATTTATTTATTACATGCATAACCCACCTTTCCTCCAAGAAGATGGCATACATCATGGTTCTCCCCCTCTGTTTTACTCTCATGACAATCCTGTGAGGTAGGTTAGGCTGAAAGACTAGGCTGAAGGTCACCAGTGAGCTTCATGGCTGAGAAGGGATTTTAACCTTGGTCTCCCAAGTCCTAGTCCAATACTCTGAACTTTGAAGAAACCTTATCCATAATTGGTTCATCAAGCGGGCCAAATCTCTCTTCAGATTTTCCACACATCTGCCAAGATCAAATCAGGGGAGGACTTTGGTCTTTCAGATTTCAGTGGCACACTGCGCAAGGCCAAAAATTTGGCATCCCCCCTGCCTCTCATCTTCCATTCTGCATGTGCACCACATCATAGTTGTGACATCCTATGCAGGGGCGGAGGAAGGGGGTGCGGTGGGTGTGGGCCACCCTGGATGTCACCACTGAGGGGGAGGGGGTGAAAAAATGCTGGGTGGCACTCACCCGAGCCACACATCTCTCCTGGGAGTGACACTGTGGTTTGGGCGCCCGCAGGCTCTGCGCTGCCCCAAACAGTCCGCCCACCGCCTCCCCCTCAACTGTAGGGCGGCTGAGTGGGGAAGGCAGGCAGACTCCTTGGTTGCCCTGCAGAGCGTCCTGTCCCGGCTTGCCCCGCCCCAGGCACCCAATCAAGGCTTGAGCTAGGTGGCCAGCTTTGCCATATCTGCTGTTTAAATTGTTACTCCATAGTTCATGCAGTAAAATGCTGGATATTGTATAACCTTTTCTTTTTTTTAACTAGTCCAGACTGGTGCTCAAAGTTAAAGCTTCCTACTGCTTGTGAAAGGGCTGAAGTGTTGTTGGCAGCTCAGTGTCAGAAGTGCAACTCGTTTACATTTAGAAGAGGAGTCAGATGAGGCTTTCCAGGAGATCAGAAATGCTTTTGCTCTCGGGCCCCATGATAGCTGAAATGTCATCCAATGCTGCTTTAATAGCTGTAGCACTGTTCAGTTGGGTAAGTGTCTGCATGCTGTATAACACACTCTCTCTTCCTCTCCATGTCTTCAATATTTTTTGCATGTAGGCAGCATCCATCTCCTGTGCTAGGAACAATTTCTGAAAATGCTCCCTCTCCCCCCCCTCTCTCTTCATGCTCCAAATATTGGTTTAAGATGTTACATTTAAGATAAAACTAGGTAATGTGGAGTTCTTTCAAGTCTTCAAAGCCCTGTTTGATCAAATCAGTTGTCTTAAAGGAAAATTGCTGGTCACTTGGATTTCTGCATTTGCGGTACAAAAGACCCTTCTAAATTGTCTTCATTTCTAACATCCCCTTCATCCTTTTTCCTCTCTCCTCCCTCTGACAAAGCCTCACACTCTATCAGTGCTGTATCACTTTCTATATATGGGTTCTGTATTTCCACTCTGCCTCCATTGTACCTTTTTGATCTCTAAAATGCTTATCTTTTTAATACAGTGGGATCATACCACAGGGGAAAAGGCCACCCAAACAAAATGAAAAGTGTTATGTGTGTGTGTGTGTGTGTGTGTGTGTGGTGCGGGGAAGCAGCAGCAAATGTACACCATGCGTGGGGAGAATAAAAGGCTGTGTGATTCTGCAAACTGGCTCAATGCCCTTTTGTTGCCTTTTGCAATGGTGCCTACAGCCTCCTTTCATCCTGAGACAGAACGCTGCAGCCTTTATATATATTTTGTCACTTTACTCTTCTGCCGGGTATTCTGGAAACATCTTAAAATGGAAAGTCAAATCATAATATGAAGTGACCTTGACCTGGATTCTTCTTACAGTGGTTGTACCTTGGTTACAGGTAGGTAGCCGTGTTGGTCTGCCATAGTCAAAACAAAATAAAAAATAAAAAATCCTTCCAGTAGCACCTTGTTGTTGTTGTTGTTCAGTCGTTCAGTCGTGTCCGACTCTTCGTGACCCCATGGACCAGAGTACGCCAGGCACGCCTATCCTTCACTGCCTCTCGCAGTTTGGCCAAACTCATGTTAGTAGCTTCAAGAACACTGTCCAACCATCTCATCCTCTGTCGTCCCCTTCTCCTTGTGCCCTCCATCTTTCCCAACATCAGGGTCTTTTCTAGGGATTCTTCTCTTCTCATGAGGTGGCCAAAGTACTGGAGCCTCAACTTCAGGATCTGTCCTTCTAGTGAGTACTCAGGGCTGATTTCTTTGAGAATGGATAGGTTTGATCTTCTTGCAATCCATGGGACTCTCAAGAGTCTCCTCCAGCACCATAATTCAAAAGCATCAATTCTACGGCGATCAGCCTTCTTTATGGTCCAGCTCTCACTTCCGTACATTACTACTGGGAAAACCATAGCTTTAACTATACGGACCTTTGTCGGCAAGGTGATGTCTTTGCTTTTTAAGATGCTGTCTAGGTTTGTCATTGCTTTTCTTCCAAGAAGCAGGCGTCTTCTGATTTCGTGACTGCTGTCACCATCTGCAGTGATCATGGAACCCAAGAAAGTGAAATCTCTCACTGCCTCCATTTCTTCCCCTTCTATTTGCCAGGAGGTGATGGGACCAGTGGCCATGATCTTAGTTTTTTTGATGTTGAGCTTCAGACCATATTTTGCGCTCTCTTCTTTCACCCTCATTAAAAGGTTCTTCAATTCTTCCTCACTTTCTGCCATCAAGGTAGTATCATCAGCATATCTGAGGTTGTTGATATTTTTTCCGGCAATCTTAATTCCGGTTTGGGATTCATCCAGTCCAGCCTTTCGCATGATGAATTCTGCATATAAGTTAAATAAGCAGGGAGACAATATACAGCCTTGTCGTACTCCTTTCCCAATTTTGAACCAATCAGTTGTTCCATATCCAGTTCTAACTGTAGCTTCTTGTCCCACATAGAGATTTCTCAGGAGGCAAATGAGGTGATCCGGCACTCCCATTTCTTTAAGAACTTGCCATAGTTTGCTGTGGTCGACACAGTCAAATGCTTTTGCATAATCAATGAAGCAGAAGTAGATGTTTTTCTGGAACTCTCTGGCTTTCTCCATAATCCAGCGCATGTTTGCAATTTGGTCTCTGGTTCCTCTGCCCCTTCGAAATCCAGCTTGCACTTCTGGGAGTTCTCGGTCCACATACTGCTTAAGCCTGCCTTGTAGAATTTTAAGCATAACCTTGCTAGCGTGTGAAATGAGTGCAATTGTGCGGTAGTTGGAGCATTCTTTGGCACTGCCCTTCTTTGGGATTGGGATGTAGCACCTTAGAGACCAACTAAGTTTGTTGTTGGTATGAGCTTTCGTGTGCATGCACACTTCTTCAGATACACTGAAACAGAAGTCACCAGACCCTTCTATATAGTGAGAGAGTGAGGAGGGGTATTACTCAGAAGGGTGGTGGGAATGGGTGATTGGCTGATGGGTGTGGTAAACCTGTTGATGACTGTTAACGACTGCAATTAGTCTTAAAGGAAAAAGCAAGGGGTGAGAAGGTTAAAAATAGCTATGTCATGTATAATGAGATAAGAATCCAATGTATTTGTTCAGACCAGGTTTCTCCAAGGTTTTAAGCGGGGTAATGAGTTGCAATTCAACAACTTCTCTTTCCAGTCTATTTCTGAAATTCCTTGGTTTACAGATGCTTCAGGTTACAGACGCTTCGGGTTACAGACTCCGCTAACCCAGAAATAGTACCTCAGGTTAAGAACTTTGCTTCTGGATGAGAACAGAAATCGTGTGGCGGTGGCACGGTGGCAGAGGGAGGCCCCATTAGCTAAAGTGGTACCTCAGGTTAAGAACAGTTTCAGGTTAAGAATGGACCTCCAGAACAAATTAAGTTCTTAACTCGAGGGTACCACTGTACTTTGCTTTCCCCTGCCCCATTTGTACTGCCCACAGATTTACACTTGCCATCCCAAACATCCTGCCTATAGAAAACCAAGGATTTGTGTGTGGGTGCTATTCTTGGATGCTTAGTTTGGCATAGAGGTGGAAATGATGAGCTGCTGGTTATGGATATCATCGTTTTCCCACTGCAGCCCTGGTTATATATCTATTGTGCAACCTACCCTGCTGAATTACTAAGCAAATCCTTCCAGTGATCTACATGAAGCAGTCTTTCAACACCCTTTATTTTAGCAGCTGTAAGCATATTGTAGATTGGCAAAGGTGTCCACTTGCACATGTTTAAATATGTGCATTTAGACAGTAGCCTAAGCATAGCACAGGGATCATACTTTGAGGGGGGGGGGACACACGAAAGTGGCAGAAGGGAAGTACTGTCAATTACCTCCCCTGCTGCTGCATGCTACTCCAGCGGGACATCTTCCCTCTTCGAATAATAGTGAACTCAGTTGGCGAGGGTCAACGTAATTGGAGCCACTGAGACCCAAAAGGGAAGGCATCAACACACTCAGGAGAATAATTTAAATCCTATAGGAACAAATTCCTATTACCGTCACCTCCAAAATTTAAAAATACCACTGAAGATTGAGCATGCTCAGTAGCCATTGAACATCAATTGGAAAACCGGGTGGAGGCAGAATCCTGGAGAAGAATATGGCTGGGTGGAATCCTAGTTGGAGCTCTCCTTTTAGGTGAAGATATACTGCAGGCAGGGGACGCAGATGGCACTGTGGGTTACACCACAGAGCCTAGGGCTTGCTGATCAGAAGGCTGGCGGTTCGAATCCCTGCGATGGGGTGAGCTCCCGTTGCTCGGTCCCTGCTCCTGCCAACCTAGCAGTTCAAAAGCACGTCAAAGTGCAAGTAGATAAATATGTACCATTCCAGAGGGAAGGTAAACGGCGTTTCCATGCACTGCTCTGGTTCGCCAGAAGCAGCTTAGCCATGCTGGCCACATGACCCGGAAGCTGTACGCCGGCTCCCATGGCCAATAAAGTGAGATGAGCGCCACAACCCCAGAGTCCTCTGTGACTGGACCTAATGGTCAGGAGTCCCTTTACCCTTTACATTTACCTTACACTGCAGGCAGTGCTATTTTTCTAGAAAAAGAGGTACCAGAACTCACCATGAACACTTCCCTCATTCTCTTAGAATGTCAATGGCGTCCACTTAAGCAGTGTCAGAAACCCACCTGAGAGGTGCCAGAACTGAGTTCCAGCTGGAAGAAAACCCTGACTACAGGATTGTGGTTTGTTAAATCCTACATGTCTGCTTTCGGCGGTTCGAATCCCCATGACGGGGTGAGCTCCCGTTGCTCGGTCCCAGCTCCTTACCTTTACATGTCTGCTCCAGTTCAACGTTGCATGCTTTTCTCTTCTCTCAGTTCCACAACGTTGCCTATAAGAAAATTAAGCCATTTCAACCAGCACAGTGGACTTCATGTCTCTGGAACTATATTGTGAACAAGCTGGCAATAATGTCAGACCAGCACAAACTGCAGGATGAGTTGATGGAAGTATTTATCACTAGGCTCTATGGCACTCAAACTTTAAATTCATAATAGATGGGTGGTAGATTGCAGTCAGCCGAATCCAATATACAATTTTAAATAAATATTTTGTCTAGCATTCTGTCAATTTTTTTGCTGCCTTTGGATTTTTGTGTGTTTAAAAGCATATTTATTCCACCATTAGCCAAGCTGTATTCTGTATGGTGGAGTTGGTGCAGAGATTATATTTAAAATGAAGGTGGGGCGGGTGTTGCTTTAAAGGTGGTGAGGTTTAATGTGGATGTATGCATGGGTGGATGAAGACAGAGTCCAAATTGTAAATGGGGATATTGACCTAGACTGTGGCTCAGTGCTAAGAGTACTTGCTTTTCATGCAGAAGGTCCCAGATTCAATCCCTGGCACCGTCCAAGTTGGGTTGGGAGATGTACCCATCTGAAAACCTAGAGAGCTGCTGCTACTCAAGTGTAGTGAAAGCAATACTGAGATAGGTGGACCCAATGCTCTGACTCACAACTTCCTATGTTCCTGCAAGAGAAGTATATTAAAATAAGGCCCGTTTCTAAAATGGAGAGGAAACTTGTAGGTTTAATTGCATTCCTTTAATAAAATGGTTTGATAATCTCCCCCCACCCACCTGAGCTATCTTGGAGATCCTTCTCAAACAGAAGGAGGGGTAGAAATTAAGTATTCCTACCCTTGGCTTAGGGATGTTTGTGTTTTGCCACCTGCTTTTGTTTCCTTCCATTCTGCTTTGATAGATTCATTTCTGTCAGACAATGCAAAAGGGAGGTGTGACTTGCATTTATCTCTCTTTGGAATGAACCCTTAATCTGCTCATAATTACATTAGAAATTCCCAATGATTAAAAAGGTGCTGCTGACATTCATTTGGCCCCCGTGCATTGAGGAAGCAAGCAGAGGTCCTGAGAGGCAATAGACCTGATTGATGGGCAGGAGCGTACAGAATAGCAATTTTTTTTTTTGGTCTTGTGTGTTTAATAAAGTGGTGATTGATGACAAAATATGGGCCAGGGCCCCCCTGGCTAAGAGGCCAGGAGAGGCAGTTAAGCACCGAAGCTGCTTAACTTAATGAGGCCCTGCAATAAAAATGAGGCATAATGAGTGAAGTATAATAGTGCTGTTATGTTTATAACTCCGCTTCATTGGCAGAGAGCTGACTCTGTGGATATAGAGGAAGGATTTCTGTTGGGTGCAACCTCTGTGGATGGCCAAATCCTATAAATCTTGATTTGATTGCAGTGGCAAAGAGGGTATAACAACCAATTACTGTGCTCTGCCAGTGAGGGCTTTCCTACAGATATCATCTCATCAGGAGGTCCATTTCCTATGATGTAGGAATTAGGCCTTTAGCATGGTGGCACCTAGCCTTTCACAGCTCCTTCCGAGTATGTATTAAGACACCACCTCTGTTGACTTTTCGGCTCCCATTGTAAAATCCTCCTTTTTCAGCAAACCTTTTAAGTTGGGATCTTTTCCCATTCTCTCTCTCTATGTGTGTGTGAAGTTTATTTTAGTTGTGATGTCTTTGTTTTTTTATTGTTCAGATTGTTTATATAAATGAAATGGTACAATCATTTCTTGCTGTGAATCAGTTCGATCTATTTTATGGGAAACAATTCATAAATGGAATTCAATAAATAAAGGTGGGGGGTTGATGGGGGAAAGTATTGGTCACAACTAGGGATAGGCAATTGTGCCAGTTTTTCTTTTTTTGTTTTCCCACCCTTAGGTTGTGTGTATAAAGTGCATTTGCTGCCTTCTTCAAGTGCGTTTTTGGATCAGTGTACTGGATATTGTTACCGGTAACTTCATGTTGCTGGTATAATGTTCTTTTGGAGTTTTGAAAGCACATAGAGCAGTTATAAGCCTCCTTACATTTTGCAGTGCATCCTGAAGCACCCCTTGCCTTGGTATGGAAACTGAGAGCACATTCTCTGTGAACCTTCTGTTAGGGAAGGTCTTATGATGTTGCTGGGCTGCAGGTTCCACTAATAGTTTGCTGTTTAAAAGGGCATGCGGAAACTGCCACCATTAACTCTCTTCTGTACTTGAAAACGATGGGAAAGGGGCTGGCTTCTGTCATAGCATTTATTATTTTTTAAGTACTTATTCCAGTTCATCCAAATCCCAAATAGTTTATCGCTTTCCCCTCCTTTCAGAAGAGAGCTAAGCCACATAACTACTTCACAGTTCACAGGCTACCACTTCCAATGTGACATTTGGTGGTGGCAGCACAGGTGAATGGGTGCTGAAGTGGGAAACTTAACTTTGGATGCCCTGCATCATGTGTACTCCAGCTTATCCATGTAGGGCTGGGAGAGAAACCCTTTTGAAATCCTGGAGAGCCAGTGCCTGTCAGTGTGGATAGTACCAATGGCCTAATTTGCTAGTGCATTGGTGGAAAGCTCTGCATTGCTGGAGCAGTCAAGGGGTTGAAAGGGCAAAAAGGGGGTGCATAGCTGTGCCGTTGCTTCTCTAGAGCAGGTGGGGGGGGAAACCTATGGTCCTCCAGGTGTTACTATACTACAACCCCCACAATTCTAGGCCATTGAACATGTTTGCTAGGACTGATGGGAATTGTATGTCAGCAAGCTCTGGAAGGCCAAAGGTTCCTTGTCGCAGCTTTAAAGGCTGATGCACTTGAGGAAAAGAGGGCTGAGCAGATAAGAAAGCAAAAGATGAAACCATGATCTTAGTTCTGAGCTATGGCTAATCCAAACTATAGTTTGACATGAGTTTGAACTGAGCATTAGGGGCCATTGCCAGTTAGCCTCTATGGAATGTGAGGAATTGCCTTTAATATTTCTAGACTAAGACATTGTACAAAGTGCTGGTTTTCTTACTGATATAGGGGAACTAGTTAGTTGCATTAGAAAAGACCTAGATTGCACCTACAGTATGTCCCAAGACTGAGTGCCTGAGAGGTGTTGATTCCCTCATAAAACCAGTGTTCAGATAGTATCATGACAATTGCCCAGGAAACAATCCCTTGCCATATTTCTTTCCCTTGGTGATAGGTAAGAGAATTTCAGATGCATGGAGAAGGGTGTGTGTGTGTGTGTGTGTGTGTAGTGGATTAGCACAGTCATCCTAAAGCAGAGTCTTTTAAAATGCTGTTAGTTAAACTTCAATGACTCCTACTCTAATAATGAGGGGAAGAGAAACTAGCACTCTAAATGATGCATGTCGCTCTTGAAATGTGTGCTAATTGAAAATAGATATTTACTTCAAATGAAAATGTAATACAATAAAAGGATGGGTTTGGGAACTCCACGCATGAAGCAGCAAGCATTTCTGAAACCTCTTCAATCTGATCTGTAAATGTTTTCTGTTCATGTGTGGAGGATCAGGCACCTGCGTGTCTACCTACATCAAAGTTCTTATGGGGGGAGGATAGGAACTCTGTTGTGGAGAACATGGTTTGCATGCTAAATCTCAAGTTCAGTCCCTCAAGTTGAAGACCTGTGGTAGCACGACTGCCTGAAACCTCATGCTTGTTTTTATCTGTAAGCCGCTTTGAGTCCCATCAGGGGGAAAGGCAGGGTATAAATAAATATATAAAACAACAACAACAGTGCTTTGAACAAAAGGTGGCAGGGGAGCTACAGTCAAGTTTCTTAAGGGCACAGAGAGAGGAGAGAGAGTGAAAGGAAATGCAACAGGTCTTGACAAGGAGCCTAACACCTGTTGCATTAATTGTGTGGTTTGAAGCTTCATCAGGGGATTTAAAAACAAGACAAAAACCCATAGCATAGGGGGAAGGAGGGAGATTTCTATTTGGACTACAGCATATGGGAAGGGGAGGTTAACCCTTCCCAGGTTTGATCCAAGCACACACACCCCTCTCTGCTGATAAGCATCCTTCCTCCTGACCAGGACTATTTTCCTAGTTTATATTTTGCCACTATTGTGTGTGTGTGTGTGTGTGCACGCGTGCGTGCATGCATGTGTGTGCGCGAGTGAGTGAGTGTGAGAGAAAGAGAGAGAGGTACATATGTGTATCCTCATTTGCACTATCAGTGCACATGGAACAGCTTTCTCACTCAAGCCTCTGTCCTCCCCACCTGTCAATCAGACTCCTAGAGGCGATAGCAGCAGCCTTTTCAAGCCAGACTGCATCCAAAGCTGTCTGATTTGTGACCAGCTTCCAATAAAGGTTAAGCTGTCAATGCTCCGAAGCAAAAGGTCCCACCCTACAGAGTGTCTTCCATTGCACCCACCCTGGATTGAAACTGAGCTGATTCTAATCCCATTATGCATAACTCCCTTGTTTGTTTTCTTCTTAGGGATGCATTAGTATACATTTGCATTGATTCTGTCTGATCATATGCATAGAATTCAAATTGAAATAGGATTGAATAGATTTGAATATTAACAAAGCATTTCTTTTTCTTCTTCTTTCTCCATTTCCATTTGGAGTTTGAAATAGCAGGCAGCATTATGCCAGAAAGAAGTAGAGTTTCTGCCAGCAATAGTGTCCCTCTGCCCTGCTGGAGATACTGCAGGTTCCTGCCCTGGGATATGATTAGAAAACAACCCACACAGAGCAGGTGTCAATATTAAGTAGTAGTTCTCCATGGAGTAGATTAAGGGATGGCAATCTATTTGGGCCCTATGTTTGCAAATCAGAGAAATTGGCTACTATAAAATACTTCTTTCCAGCCTTATTTCAGCTCTGTGGGTGCCCATAGGGGCCACATCAACACTCCCTGGGACAGATGAATGAACAAGCAAAGAAATTCTATTCAAGATAGATAATAGTGGAAGGAAACCTGTAGCAGTAACACATTGCTCAATAAAGAGCCTGACTACCAAGAAGCTGTTGGGATAATTTCTTCTCCTCTGGATAATTTTTGCAAATAAAAGATCCTCATAAGTTTTCTGCTCGCAAACAAGGTGAAAAGCTTTGAGGCAATTTTGTGTGCCAGCTATAGTCAAGCGAAGGTTGGTCTCTCAATCTACTGCTGGTTTGTGCATGTGTTATGCTAACACTAGTATTGTGCCTCCTACTATGTCTGCTTTGAGTTCATCATAACAACTTCTTATGCTGGCACTCTTCCTAATGAAACACATTGGTAGATGTGTTCAGCTGTTTGGAGACTTGGTCCCAATGGCTCCTGCCTTCTGGGAGTCTTCTCTGCAATTACTCTCTCTCTCTCTCTCTCTCTCTCTCTCTCACACACACACACACACACACACACACACACACACAGAGAGAGAGATAATGAGGAATCAATTCCCAGTTGTATAGTACATCTGGGGAGCTGCATCAGTAGGAGAAGCAATATTGAGCTGCCTGTGTCCTTCCTAAGCCTGTCCAGTGCAGACATGCTCAAAGCATGTTGAAGGGTTTGTCTACCATATTCTGCTGGCCTTCAGCCTCTCTCAGCTGTAGGACTGCAGCTGAACTCATTATTAGGCAGTTTTCCACCACTTGTTCTTAAGCTGTTTCAAAGATCCATTGGGACTAAGATGAAGTGTCCTTGTCTTGGGAGCTCTCCTGTCAGTAAGCACTGAAGAATGCACCTATTTGTGCCATAAGGAACTTGCAGAAAGCCCCTTGGTATGATAGGTGACACATTTGTGTGGGTAAGAGAGAGTTTATAGATAGCAGTGACCTCTTCCTCCAGAGGTCACTGCTATCTCACTGTTCTCTCTTCCCGTCCTCCCCTGTCCTCCCCTCTCCCAAGGGCAGTCCTCTTACATTCTATGTAGGAATAAATGGCAATCATTCACTTGTATAAGAAAGTGGGGAAATGTATTTGGATGCCATTGGGATTAGGATACCTCTGGTGACCCGGGTGTTGCTAATAACAATCAAGGGAGCAGATGGCACTGTTTCTAAACCACTGAGCCTCTTGGATCGGAAGGTTGGCAGATTGAATCTGCATGACGGGATGAGCTCCTGTTGCTCTGTCCCAGCTCCTGCCAACCTAGCACAGTGTTTTTCAACCACTGTTCCGCGGCACACTAGTGATGTTGCCTGGTGTGCCGTGGGAAAAATTGTGTTTATTTGATTCCTATTCAAGAGAACTACTTTATATATAGTCAATATAGGCACAGAGTTAAATTTTTTAACATTTTCTAATGGTGGTGTGCCTCGTGATTTTTTTCATAAAACAAGTGTGCCCTTGCCCAAAAAAGGTTGAAAAACACTGACCTAGCAGTTCGAAAGCATACCAGCATGAGTAGATAAATAGGTGGCGGGAAGGTAAATGGCATTTCCGTGCACTCTGGCTTCCGTCACAGTGTCCTGTTGCGCCAGAAGCAGTTTAGTTATGCTGGCCACATGCCCCGAAAAGCTGTATGCAGACAAATGTCGGCTCCCTCAGCCTGAAGCAAAATGAGTGCTGCACCCCATAGTTGCCATTGACTGGACTTAACCATCCAGGGGTCATTTACCTTTACCTTACCTAATAACAATCACATGAATTAAGCAAGGAGCTTAATTCTTATTTGGCTCTTCCTGAGAACTGGTTTTTTTTTTTTTTTGAGAACAACTATTTACCTGGATGTTGTAAGCTGATACACCATTATGTAGTGCTTATTGCTAATGCAAAAATTGCATGCATTGCTTTCTTTTTGAAATGGTAAAAGCTGCCTTTACTTTTTTTAGTATGCAATTTAAAAACTAACTTCTTGGCTTTTATCTATGGATCAATAAATCACTCTTAGCCTTGCTTGATCTCTTATCTCTCTCTCTCTCTCTCCCATTTCTTTTCTGCCCAGAGATGCACATGATCTGAACTTGGGTACAAACACCTAAAAGTCAAGGGAAATGTTGCATACTGGAAAATTTTTTGGGTTAAATTCTTCATTTTATTCTAGAGAAAGTTATTTGCAGGCTTTGTTAAGAACACCTATAGGAGTTGGGGTCTTTGTTCAAGACTCTCTAGCTTGTCTGCCAGCTTTAGGTTTTATCCCACTTTCTGGGTTGATTTTTCTTCTCATTGTTCATCACATTTCCCCCTAATGTAGCTGCAGAAACCATCAGCGGCTGCATTTATAGTCTGCTCTGCAACATTCTTGCTGCTTCTTCTCCCTTTTGCACAGAATACGCATACCAAGGACAAAGTGCATTTTGCAACTTGATGCTGACAAAGTACCATGGATCTTACTTCTGCCAACTTTTGAGGCAAGGATAAAAAGCCATGCTGAACAAGAAAACCGAGCGTCTCACTCTTGGAAGCCATGAGCCAAAGTGTCTTTTTCTCATCAGTGAGAAAAGAAATTGCATGGAATTCAAAAGGGAAGAAGTAATGGTGAAATTCTAGTGCATGGGTGAAATTCCCATTTTTGAGAATTTTTGTTGCATTCATAAAAACATAAGACAAGCCTGGTGGATCAGGCCAATGGTCCATCTTGTCCATCTTGTCCATCTTGTCCAACATCCTGTTCTCACAGTGGCCAACCAGATGCTTGTGTGAAGCTTGCAAGCTGGACATGAACACAACAGCACTTTGCCCACCTGTGATTCCCAGCTACTGATATATTGGCTGGACTGTCCTAAGTTCAGGAAGCACAGAAGCTGCCTAATGTTCACCTAAGACCTGTTAATTGTTTTTAAGCAATGTACAGTGGTACCTCTAGTTGCGGAATTGATCCGTTCCGGGGTGCCGTTTGCACCCTGAAAAGTCCACAACCAGAGTGCCACTTCTGCGCACGTGCGTGGACCAGTAGAGTGCTTCTGTGCATGTGCAAAGCGCACAGATCACTTGTCTGTAACCCGAAAATACGCAACATGAAGCGGACACAACACAAGGTATGACTGTATTCTTACCTTTAAAGAAAACAGTGCATAAAAAATAATGCAAAATCACTGATGTTTTACATAGCCTCTAAGGGCAGACCCTGTGCACAATGAATTTTAGTAAGGAAGTCTGGATGTTATCAAGGCATCAATGGCTGTGGTGTGGTTATCTCTGCATAAAATAGGCTACAGGTGACACATCAACCTAAGATGGAGAAAGGATTCAACCTTAATCTGTTAGCCGCCATCCATCCTCCAACTGCCTCCAGGCACTCACACAGAACATTCACCGCCTTCACTGGTTCTGATTTAAAAGAGAGGTAGAGCTGGGTGTCATCTGCATATTGATGAACACCCAGCCCAAACCCCCTGATGATCTCTCCCAGCGGTTTCATATAGATATTAAAAAAAAACATGGGGGAGAGGACAGAACCCTGAGGGATCCCACAAGTGAGAGCCCAGGGGTCTGAACACTCATCCCCCAACACCACTTTCTGGACACGGCCCCAGAGAAAGGAGTAGCCATCCAGATGCCCATGGGAAGCCTGCAAGCTGTACATGAGCATAACATATGCCACTTATTATTGCAGGACTCTTCCACATGGAAGATTTTAGCAGCCTATTGACCAGGTGAAGGAATGAAGCATGGTGATAGGTATGGCAATGACATATCTGCATCCACCCTTCTTTCCCCTTTTGCTGAACTACCATTAAGACCCCCTTTCCTTCTGTGAATTAATCCAAATCTAGAAATGCCACTGACCTCAATCACAATCCAAACAAATGACAGCCCTCCTCTGAGATTGAAGGGCCATTAAAAAAAAAAAAGTCGCAGGTCTTGGCGTTTCAAGAGAGAATGCTGCACAGCAATCCAGATAAGCTCATTTGTTTTACATTTTGCAACTTAATGAGACAGAAATCGCAAGACAGTTGTCATATGTAACAGGAGAGATTGCTGGCTTGTGTCTACATAAAGTATGAGCACTCCTGCAGCAGTTGACACCATTCACAATAACAAGAGAAGGGAATGTGACATCTATTGCCAGGTCTTTAAAATGCTGTGATTGGGTAATACTGCATGGACAAGTGCTCCCTATTACTGCTGATTAGCATAGGTGGGCCACAGCACCCAGTCAACATGCTGTGCTATCATGGAAGAGTAAATGTTGCTGTGTTCCATTACTTTCCCTGGGTACATATTGAACATTAGAAATGGTAATCTTCAGAAATGACATGGGGAGCCTCTCAGTCTTCTTGAACTGTGGCTGGACTTAAACTCACCATAGTTTAAAGTCAGAGGGGAACTTGAGCATGAAGTCGCCCAAGTCAATAATACATTAGCAAATCAATATTGTAATGCAGTAACTAATGTTGTGTTGGTGGATTGGCTCAGCTGCCCTAAAACCATAAAAATGTCTGTATGGGTACAAATGTGCTTAGAAATGCAAATTCTCAACCTCTGTTATCTCATTCAGATACAGATGAATATTGCTGAACCTATGAACCCTTTCTTAGGCAGAGCTGGGTCATTGGTACCTCTAGTCCAGTATTTGGCCATGTGGCTGGCCACTGTGATAACAGAATGCTGGACTAGATGGGCCTTTGGCCTGATCCATCAGGGCTCTTCTTAGGTTCTGAGTGACTTAGGAGTAGACATCTGGTCCTTAGTGTTTTCCCATCTGGCCATAACATCACACCTGAACCTTCTTTTGGATGTTGTTCTAGTCCTGGATGGAGCATCATGTACTGTATGCCTGTTTTTACATACATCTCTATGCTGCTAAACCAAGAAAATGATGTTTTCTGAGTGTTGCACATAAAACCAACATGAAATCAAAAGTAAAAACATAAAAAGGCAAAGCTCCAAAGAACATAGAAGCTGGTCTCATGGCAGGATAACTTGTGTAAATAAAAGCATTTTAAACTGGAATCTAAAACTAAACACAGCAAAGATGCTTGCCTAAATACAGAGGGGGCGTGTTTCCCAAATATAGGTGCTGTGATGCTAAATGATCCACTACTTTTGGCTGCCAAACAGATGCCACAAGTGTGAGACATTCCCAATGTTCCCCCATTTTGAAATCTGGGCAAAAATGGAGGCAATAATCATTTCCTAAAAGGCACTTTAATTATTGTCATTTTACAGTCAGTTTCCTGCAATTTGTTTCCTTCTCTTCTTTTTTTGCACTTATTTTTAAATGTATTTTTATTAAAGATTTTCTTGATTTACAAAAGTGTGTGCAATGTCTCTCTCTTGTATTTCTCCCCCCCCCCAATGTAACATTTTTACAAATCAGTTTCATTTGTTGAGACATTAGGAAGAAAAGGGGGAAAGAGGTGGAGGGGGGAAGATGGGTGGGGGTGGGGTCGGGTGACGATGTTTCTATTTTACTTAATACATGTAGCATTTGATGTCAGTGTTGCTTGTGCAAGGTTCTCTGCTCTTCGCTTGTGTTCCTTTGGTGGTGAGAGAGGTTGGGGTTGGCCTAAGGTGTTGTTCATTTGTGGTTGGCTGTGGTGGTCTTTGTTTTCATGTGTGAGTGGGGTGGGTGGGTGTTTTGGATCAGGTTAGCCCTATTGATTTGTATGCTGTTGGTGGATTTTTGTCATTGTCTTGTTGGACTGTGTGTGTGATAAAGGGGAGCCATACTGGGGTGAAGGCGTCTTCTATTTGTCCCTGTGTCAGTTTCAGCTTATTGGTTAATTTTTCTAGTAGGTCTGTTTCCCATACTATTTGGTATCTTTGGTCCATGCTTACTCCTGACAGGACTCTCCAGTGTCTGGTTATGATGTTTCTGGCTGCTAAAAGTAGGTGGGTATGAGTTCTTTTTGGTGTAAGTGGGCATTATTGTCTTGGAAGATGTTTAGTAAGCCCAATTCTGGGGTGATTTCTAATACTTGCTTGGTTATTTTACATATTTCTCATATGGTTGTTGTCCAGAATAGTTGGATTTTGGGGCACTCCCATGACATGTGGAGGTATGTGCCTGTGGAGGTCCAGCATTTTGGTGAGGTTCCTGGGCGTATTCGCGCTAATTTTCTTGGCATTAGGTACACCTTAGGTGAGTTTCAGAGTGAGTTCTTTTCTTTTTGTTGATATGGATTTAAAGGGGGGTTTAGACCACATTCTGGCCCATTGAGTGGGGTTAATCTCATAGCCAATGTCATCCTCCCATTGTTTTTTGATTGCTTCTACTGAGTTCGTGGGATTTTGGAGTAGTATTTTGTATATTGCAGATACCATCCCTCTGCCGTGTCCCTTTGTTGTTAGGATGAGGTTTTTGAAGGTTGTCAGGGGCCAAGTTGCTGCTGATTTTACTACTGTATTGTTTAAGAGGGCATGCAATTGGTGATGTGTTAACCAGGGCATTTGGGTATCTTCTCGTTTGTCTTGTATTTCTTGTGTTGACAAAAGTTTGTTATTTTTATAGAAGTCTATTAGGCAATTTAAGCCTTTGTTTTGCCAGGTTTTAATCTGGAGGTTTAGTGCTGTGTGGTGGAATAATGGGTGGTACACCAGGGGAATTAGTGGGGATGGGGTTGGGGATAGTTTGTATATTACTGTTTTCCATGCTTTGAACACGGTCTGTGTGTACCTGGGTTTCCTTCTCTTCTGCTTCAGTGCCATTTTCCCCTCTGGTTAGGATTTTCAAGTCCCTACAGGTTAGTCCATCCCAAAATGCTCCCAGCCAATCAAGGAGCATGAAGGCTCCAAATGGCTATGTAAGCCATCAGGTTTAGCAACATTTAGTTGCTGAGGGAAACCTAAACTAATTTGGAGTGAGTGCAGGGCTTCTTTAACTGGTCATATGTGTTTGTAGGAGGGGGTGTCCATCCAGTACAGAAGCTGCCTTATTCAAAGTCAGACCATTGATTCATCTAGCTCAGTATTGTCTACACACTGACTTACCAGCAAGTTCTCCAGGTTTTTAGGTAGAATTCTTTCCCAGCCATAGATGGAGATACCCAGAATTGAGTCTGGGGCCTTCTGTATGGAAATAACTAGCCTATAGTCATTTCCCTCTCTCTGCATGTGTCAGGTTCTGCCTGCAGTCTTTCCATGACCCTACAAACTGAAATTTAAGAATGGGAAGCCAGTCTTTTAGCTCTCATTAGTATGTTTGCTATTCAAAGCTTTCCTAAAGAACTCTCTATAGGGTTGTTCAGTTTAACTTTATACTACGTATACTGTAATGTCCCAGTATCTGGAACATAATCATTTTTATTTCCATCAGTTCATTTGCCAACAATATTCAAAATGAATATAGGGGGGGGACATGTAACAAGGCTATTTGTTACCACCATTCCCTTAACAGCTTTCCTTTTGTCTTCACTGGGTATTTAACAATTCTTTAGCTTTGCTAGTCCAGGAAAGACAGCTGTATTGTTCCATGATGTGATATTTATGGAGCCATTCTCTGTTTGTTTTTTCCCTTTTAAAATTCCCATCTTCACTTTGGCCATATGCAAGGATGTAATACAAATTGCTGCTTTAGTTGAACAATATCCTGTTGCATTCCCTTGCTGAAAGCTAGTGCTTTTTGGTGGCTTGTTTTCAGCTTTTGCTAGCAATTGGATATTCTTACAGAAGTGGGCATAAAGGGCTTGAGTTTGTCTTTTGGCAGTCTTCCTGCTCCCTTGGGTTCACTCCAAAGGCAGGTACTTAAAGAGAACACATTGCAATAAGGAATGGGCAGCGTACTGTGTCAAAAAACAACAACAAACAATTAAGATGAAGTGGGCAATATTATGATGCAATAAGGAGAACCACGCAATAAGTTTCAGTGTGAATTTCACTTACCGGTAGCTTAGTTTCTGCAACTGTATAATATTTCTGCTTCTGGATTTCAGCAAGGTTTAAAATGATGGTACCATGTGTTGAGTACACCCTTCTAATTTATCTATTTGTTTAATTTCTAGATTCACCCTTCAGCAATTCTTGATCCCAAGGGTGGGTTACAACATAAATGTACAATACCAATTTCATTAAAGCAATCAGAATGAAGCAGTATTACAATTAAAACATAAGAATAAAATGTACAATCTTAACTAAGCAACAAACAGGCACCCATCATTCTGAGTCAACTCCCAGCAAAGGCCTAGCTGAACAAGTGTGTCATCAACCAGTGTTCACGCATAAACTGTGATGGGGCCAGCTGCACCTCCAAGGAAAGGAGGCTTCATCAATTGGGTGTCACCACAGGGGACACCATGTCACCTCACAATGAAGGACTTCCTCTGCAGATCCTAATACATTAGCAGCCTATTACAGTGGGAGGTACTTCAAGTAATTTGAAGTATTTTTAAACCTCCCCCATGTACTGGGAATCTTTCTCACATTGTCTTGTGTGCTGAGGGAACCCTGCATGTCTGTGCACACCCCATGTGTGTTGCATATTTTGTGACAACAGTTTTTGGTGCACTTTTGAACCTGTGAACCTGCAATATACATGGAATTATCCCAGCATTTTCAAGGGGAAACTTTTGTGGAGGACAAGCTGTCTAATTTTTTCAGTGAAGCTTAGCCACCATTTATGATCTTTTCATTGAGGAGTCTCAATCCACAACTTGAAAACCACAGATGTTTAAATCCTATGTATCTAACAACACTCAATGCAGATTGCGTGTGCATGGTCTGAGGGAGGCTTGTATCAATGTTTGGGTGAACATGCTTGGAAGCCTTCATGCAGGGCCGTCTTAAGCATATCCGGTGCCATGCTGCAAAGCTCCCTCCGGTGCCCCTGCCCCCCGTTTCTTAGAGTAGTCGATCTTTTTTTAGGGAGGACGGCACTCCGGGGCTGGAGGAGGCGGGCAGTGGCTGGAGGGCGGCTCCTCTGGTGGGGAAGAGGCGGAGGCCAGATGCGGCACCTCCCGCCTCAGCTGGCCGCTTCATGCCACAGTGGCCATGGCAGATGAGAGGCTCCTGGCGTGGTGTGGCATGGAGGAGGCAGGCAAGGGCGGTGAGCTGATGCCAGGAGGTGCCACGTCCAGCCTCCGCCTCTTCCCTGGTGCTCTCCAGAACTTGGCACCCTGGCGCCCCGTACCACTAGCCTCTATGGGTAAGACACCCCTGCCTTCATGCATTTAGGAGCCCTGATAACAGAGGGCACCAAATCATGTGGGGATTTCTAAGTGTGTTTGACTGAGTGCACTCTCCCACCCTTCAGACTTTCCCAGTTAGTGCATGAAAGTTTGTTGGAGTTCACAGTGGGGAATACAGGGGGTTGAATTGTGTACAACTTCCTGCATCCCCTGCCCTCACTTGCCTGAATAGACCTTGAAACTAATGGGATTTGCTCAGTTAACAGGATTCTCATATTAAGTTTTAAGTGTTTGTGCCAACATTGAAATCCCTTGGTGAGCTGATTCCTTGATTTCTATTGTCCTATTAGCCAGTATTATTTTACCTGTATGACTGTTTATCATCATATGACTATGTAATTGGATATTCCTTTAGCTCCGGAACTTCCATTTGTTCCAAAGCTTGCACAATGAGAAACAACTCTGGCCTGGAAATAGGGAGAAATTCATCTGGTTGAAATCATGATCTGTTGTTGGTTTAATTGATTAGCAGAGGTGGCTAACCATTAGTAGTACAGCAACATTTTGAGGACCAAGCCTTGTCCTCAAAATGTTGCTGTACTACTAATGGTTAAGCCACCTCTGCTAATCAATTAAACCATATTGATTGGACAGACTGACTGCAGCTGATGGGAGTTTGAATCCAGCTACATATAGCAGGCTAAAGATTAACTGCCCCTGTTGTACAGTAAAAGGAGAAGTTCAAAGCAGACCATCTGAATAATGTTGTAGGAGCCAGCTCATACATCTGCAGTGTTTTCTATACTAAGCAGCATGGTAATGTAGTTAATTCTGCACAGATGGAATGATGTAAGAAAAGGTGATTTTTGCAAGTAGTTTTTCTAATAAAAAATAGACTTTCAAAGTGAAGTGCCTATGCCCCTACTTAAGGCGCATCTTAGAGTGAAATCTGATATCCTCAGTTCCTGCTTAGAGATAATGGATCCCCCTCATCCAGGTTCAGAAATAGTTCAGACTACTAAATTATTTGCACAGCTGAACCAAATGCAAATTGGCACTGTGAATATGTGAAAAAATATTTTAGACATCAGAAATAACAAATATGAAAGTGGACAGCTTTACAAGGGGAGCAGACAAACTTATGGATTCTAATACAGCCTAATGCTCCATGGCTGCCATGATTACTCTATTACCTCCTCTGTCAGAAGTACATGATAACTCTGGTTGGTGAAAAGTGCTGTTGTTCTCATGCCTTCCTTGCAGGCTTCCTACAAGCATCTGACATACTCATCCATTCCTAATTCCTGAAACAACATATAAATAAAAAGGCAACTATCCTTTGACATTTGCACTTATCTGAATTTGGCGATTTGGTTCTCCAGCCAAACAATGTGAACAAAATTGTATAGGATAAGGAAAATGTGCGCAAATGCTGAAGAATGTTTATTACTTAAAAAAGAAGGAGCAAACCATTAGCTCACTAGTTTTAACTACCCATTAACAAACCATTAGACCATTAGCTGTAACCACCCATTAGCTTTAACTACAAAGTTGTCAGCCTGGCTGAAACATTGTATAATCGGCCCATTATTTCAGCAGCGACCTGCATGTTAATCAGTCTTTGTCATTTGTCATTGATTGCATGTTATTGGGCATGTTGATTGACTACCAGTTGTTACTGGTATGTGGGTTTTGGCCTGTGGGTTTTGTAACTCTTCCTGTATATGTGCATCTCCTCAATGCATGTAGAAGATTGCATGTGGATACACCTTTAAGTACAAGCTGAGTGGATTCCTGAGTTTCTTCAAAGTTCCCCACCCCCTCCAAATCCTTAACATGAATTTGTTCCTACTGGGTGCCTAAATAATAATAATAATAATAATAATAATAATAATAATAATGCATTTTGTGCTATCCCCACTGTAGAATACAGCAGGGACTCTACACTTAACTCACTGTGCTTTATATCTATTTGAGAGCTCATACTATGTGAATTATAGCTATCCTGCTCATCAGTTCTATTGGGGGACTATGAGTGCTCATATTTTACCTGTAAGATGAAAATTAGAAGGAGGCAATATGCTGAGGTTGGGAGAACCTGACAGTGTTGCACACAAATCAATATTTCCAATCTGACAATCCCCCCCCCCCCACGTAGTAACCCTGGCTTATTAAGATCTCTGAGAGCTGTGGATGCTGTGTGTGGCACCACAGAGCAGCTGACAGGGTGTCAAGCTGGTATCTACTTACTAGTTTTTCGACAAACTTTTTTTTTTGTTGCAAATTTTACTTTGCACAATTTAGATATTTGAACTTTCAAAAACTATTCCTCCCCCTCCCCCACATGGCATTGCCAATCAAACTAATGTCTTGTGCTGACATATGTGTGCGGCAAGTAGATTTGTATCAGGGTTTTCAACTGCATATGAATCAGGGCTGTGCTTTCCTCTTAGTGCATGGATTGATTGATTCAACTAAAATCCTGCTTATACAGAAATCCCTGAATTTTGTATAGTAAAAATTAAAAACATAAAAACCCTTCAGCTTAACCACTACTTAGGAACTTTTAAAGCTACCTTATGCTGAATCAGACCTACGGCCCATCTAGCTCAGAAAATGGGATGGGGTAAAATGGAATGAAAACAAACAAATCTTTGTATTCCTTCTTCCAAACTCTAATAAAATTTATGCTTAAAAAAGGGGGGAGGGAGAGAGAAAGGGATGGGATAGGGGTACCTAGTTCTTTTCTAAAGCAGCCTAAACATTTCAGTGGAAAAATGCTCACCCCACCACTATTGATCATCTGGTGCCTCACAATCATTTTTAAGATGGCAAAAGCAAGAGATGGCTAAAAGTCAATCTGCATGCTCATGATAAGAAGTCACCATCCCTTAAGATTAAACAGGGAATCTGCTTTTGTGCCTGTGACAAACATATTCTTTCGTACATGGAGAAAAAGCAAAGGTGGGCAGAAGTATAATGCTTTCCATATGTTTATAGATCAGGTATGTGGGTTCAACAGGCCTGTTACTATGTGTGGCAATTAACAAAATACCCATAAGCCTTATTACGGCATTGCCGTTTTCAACCCATACTGTGTGACTGGGACACTAGTTTTTCCCTAGTGTGCTGTTTCCACCAACCTTTCTGCATTTGAATGGTAGAGTCTGAAGGGGATTTGTAAGCATGTTTACTTAAAAACACCTTTCAGATCCTCCTAATCAATGTAAGAAGGCTAGACTAGAGCGTGCGGAGCTCATATGTGTAGCTCCTACTCATATTTGGATTCCATGTTCAGGATTAATGTCTCAATGGAGTGTGGGGTTTGCTGATGTCCCATAATAGAGTTTAGGTTTTCTTAGAATGGAAAGCCAAATGTCAGGCCAGCCACACCATAGTTGCCATGGCCAGTAAAATTGAGCTCATCACAGAATCAACTAGCAGGTTCAAGGAAGAGGCAGCATTCTACAGGAAGGATCTGATTACCAAGGTATGGTAACCATGATTCAATTTGACTGCTAGCATGTTAGGGATGTTGTTGTTTAGTCATTTAGTCATTTCCAACTCTTCATGACTCATGGACCACAGCATGCCAGGCACTCCTGTCTTCCACTGCCTCCTGCAGTTTGGTCAAACTCATGTTAGTAGCTTCGAGAACACTGTCCAACCATCTCGTCTTCTGTCACCCCCTTCTCCTTGTGCCATCAATCTTTCCCAACATCAGGGTCTTTTCCAGGGAGTCTTCTCTTCTCATGAGGTGGCCAAAGTATTGGAGCCTCAGCTTCAGGATCTGTCCTTCCAGTGAGCACTCAAGGCTGATTTCCTTAAGAATGGATAGTTTTGATCTTCTTGTAGTCCATGGGACTCTCAAGAGTCTCCTCCAGCACCATAATTCAAAAGCATAAATTCTTCGGTGATCAGCCTTCTTTATGGTCCAGCTCTCACTTCCATACATCACTACTGGGAAAACCATAGCTTTAACTATGTGGACCCTTGTTGGCAAGGTGATGTCTCTGCTTTTTAAGATGCTGTCTAGGTTTGTCATTGCTTTTCTCCCAGGAAGCAGGCGTCTTTTAATTTCGTGACTGCTGTCACCATCTGCAGTGATCATGGAGCCCAAGAAAGTAAAATCTCTCACTGCCTCCATTTCTTCCCCTTCTATTTGCCAGGAGGTGATGGGACCAGTGGCCATGAACTTAGTTTTTTTTTATGTTGAGCTTCAGACCATATTTTGCGCGCTCCTCTTTCACCCTCTTTAAAAGGTTCTTTAATTCCTCCCCACTTTCTGCCATCAAGGTTGTCTCATCTGCATATCTGTTAGGGATAGCATACCATTATTGTTTAAAGCATTGGCCAGATATGTAATATCAAATCTAGATTGACTCTTTCTGTTCACCATTAAGATTTATTATCCCTTAGGATGATATTGAGCAAGCCTTCACGTCACTCAATATTCCTTGCTCTGGACAATAAATCATAATGTTGTCCTTGGCAAAAATCAATAGCTCCTTAGAACCCCAGAGTCTCAAACTGTGACAGATCCCTTATGGGTCCATCACTGTTTCGGCTATAAATCTTTGCCTGCTAGAATTTAAACCCATGGCTCCAGAACTTTCCTAGGGAATAAGCTTATATGCCTGACTTTCCTTTCCTTTCCTTTCCTTTCCTTTCCTTTCCTTTCCTTTCCTTTCCTTTCCTTTCCTTTTAGCAAACTGTTTTATTTCAAGAAAATGTGCAAAAGCCAAGCATAAATATAGCTATACATACAAACACCAGCAATATTTTTTTCCAAATAAAGTAAGCAATTCCCTTTTGGGATGCAGCCAACATAGGGACAGTTCTATATTTGTCACACTTATACACTGTGCTATTCCAAAGGTTCTTCCACCAACCTTTCTACAGCTCCAGGACATTAGGCAGGTAAGAGATTTGACATCAATGCCATCACAAGGGCAAATATTCCTGCATTGTAGGGGGTTGGACTCATGACCCTCGTGGTCCCTTCAAACTCTACAATTCTATGATTCTATGAAATCTAGCTATATAACATTCTGATGTCTCATTATCCTGGACCCTGATTGACTTGGATCACCCCTGTGACTAATGCAAAATGAAGAAATTGGGAGCAGTAGGAAGTACCGAAGCAGAAAAAGGCAGGAGAAGTGATAATGCCAAGAAATGAAATACTTACTCTTTGAGCATTTGCGGGAAATATTTCTGTACACACCCACCCCTGGAAATAGGACTGAAAATAACAAATACATAATGGGAGAAAGATCAGTGCAGCCTTAGTTCCCATCCCCAAGTGAGCTGCATAGCTTGTGATAACAGTTGCCATGTTCAGTGGGCTGCATTGTATATAATGTAAGTAACCAACTGAAATCTATGACTCAAGTTAGTTATGACTGATTTCAGTGGGTTCACTCTGCATATGACTCAAATATGTTTCCTTTTATATAGTGCCACCAGGCTTACACAGATAATTACGGAAGTGTTTTCTCTAACGTATCTCTGGTGATTTATGATTTTCATTTTACGGCTTGCAACCAATGCTATGCTCAGAGTAGATCCACTGAAATTAACAAACACTGCTAAATTAGGTCATTTCTGTGAGTGTACTTTGAGTGCATGTTAGTTGGATGCCAACTTATGCATTTCTGTGTGTGTGTGTGTGTGTGTGTGTGTGTATCTGCAGTAAACTGCTTTGATATATTTTTGTGAAATTGTGGTATAGAAGAATTTATAAAATAAATAAATACTAAATACATAATTTGGATGCAGCCCAATCAAATTATTCTCTGTGAGATGGATGTAACATTTTAAAAGCTGTTGCTGTTTCAAATAAACTGTTCTGGGGCAGATAAGGTCAATTTCAACCTATATGCTCAAACTTTTATACGTATATGCTTGCTTGTGGCAAAATAGTGGCTTAGGACAGTGTTTTTCAACCACTGTTCCGTGGCACACTAGTGTGCCGCGAGATGTTGCCTGGTGTGCCGTGGGAAAAATTGTGTTTATTTGATTCCTATTCAAGAGAATTATTTTATATATAGTCAATATAGGCACAGAGTTAAATTTTTTAACATTTTCTAATGGTGGTGTGCCTCGTGATTTTTTTCATGAAACAAGTGTGCCTTTGCCCAAAAAAGGTTGAAAAACACTGGCTTAGGAAACATTACCCTAGTTTTAGTAGAAATACCCCAACACTGCTTAACCTTAGTACAGTGGCGGAGCTTCATGCTCTGGCACCGAGGGTGGAGAGCAGGCGGGGGGATGGCGTGGGTCCCTGGGGGCGTAGTGCGCTGCCTGCAGGGGCGTGGCATGCCACCTGTGGGGGCGTGGCACCCAGCACAGGGGGGCAGCCATGATGGCACCCCACCGCAATCATGGTGCCAGGGGTGATGCACTCCCCCACCCCCTCTTCCTCTGCCAGTGCATTAGGATTGCCATCTTGCTTCTCCACCATGATTTGATTGTCATTGTAGAGGTTTGGAGCTTTTAGAGTTAACAAGCTCAACCGGTTGTCCCACCCACAGGAGGAAGAGCGTCACCGGATGCTCTGTGTACTGTTGTACTTTGTAATGTGATACTTTCTGTTTCTGTTTTCCGGAGAACGGAGAGAAGGGAGAAGCCACCAACATGGCTTGCGACTCTCCCGGAATGTAATGATTTATGCCTTGTAAAATAAAACTTCTAGATTAGAAAGAAGCCGGACTCTGTTGTCTGTAATATGCTGGCATGCACACCACCCGTTGCGTGAGAGAAGATAAGAAAAGAAAACTCTGCTGAATAGCACAGGAGACGGCAGCAAGGAAAAACGTTTCAGGCAGGTACTCGCAGGGGAAGCGTGCCGGGCTCCAGTTGTGCTAAGGTTGGTTTGAAGTGTTTCCAACAATCAAAAAAACTCTTCAGGTTATGGAAGTCCCATATTTGCGCTTGTGTACGATTCTGGACTGGTTCAGGAGCGGTTCTGAAGAGTTCCAGACTGTGTGTGCTTTGCCTCCCTGGTTTGGACTGTGATGGAGCATCCAGGGAAGTTTGCTTTGCCAGCAGGAGCATTCAGCAGTCTGCTGAATGGCTCAGGAGCCTAAAACCTGCTGCCAGAGGTTGGAAGGCAGCAGGGAAGCCCAGATTGAGGTGTGCCCAAGCAGTGTACCCTCTCTGGTGAAACCCCCATCTGTGTAGCCGGGTACGAAGCTACAGATTCGTAAGTACGCTACCCCTGGGCAAGATGGAGGGAGCCATAGCATTCCCAGCAAGGAGGAGGGAAGCTTTTGTTTGCAAGCACCTCCAGCCTCACAGCTTCAATGCAGAGGGCTGTTCCCTGAGAGCATTGATGTTTTGGCCAACGCCTGTGAAGAGGAAGGTCTGGCCAGTGCTTGTGAAGCCTGGAAGAAGACCCTAGCCCAGTTTCATGGGGCTGAGGGACTGGCTGCAGTGGCTTTGGAAAGCTCGCCCCCAGCTCGGCTTATGGCTGTTGAGAAGCAACAGTGCCATGGAAAGCAGGAGGGGGGCCAGATCGCCGTGGGCTTTGCTCCCGGAAAGAGGGGGGGCTGTTTCCAAGTCTGAAGCCAGTGTAAAAGCCTTGACTGTGGAGCTGTATTTTGGCACGTAGCCTGCACCTGGTCTTTTGTTGACGTGCATGGCTGAAGATAAGGCCAAGGACATGACGTGTGGTACTGGCCATGAGAATCGCAACAGCTCTACCACAGCCCAGGCGGAAGAGGATGCCTACTGTTGTCGTGCAGTTGCCGTGGCAACGAAGGCCAACCCTGGTGGGCTGCGTGTGATGGTTGCCGTCGTCATCGTCATCGTTCCTCCTGGTGGACTTGGGAGGAACTGCAGCTCTTTTTCTACAGAGCAGTTTGAAGAACTGACTGTTGGATGCAAGAGACAGTTTGTCGTCTTTGAGACAGTCTCTGCAAGTCTTAAAGGGACAGAACTGGCGTTTTCTTTGGTTGCTGACGTGACTCTGTATTTGTTTATATCAAACCTTCTGTCCAATGTTTTTGCTGTCTGCTTTGTGATTATCACCTGTTCTGATTGCAGGGGCCAGAAGATGCTTCTACGCATGGAATGCAGCCAGGACGGGCTGTTTGCTGTCGAGGGGCCTCAAGCAAGAACAGGGGGAGGTGGCGCTGATGGAATGCTTGCTCAGTGCACCAGTGTGCCCGTGCACCACTTATGTTTGTGTCAGTGGTACCAAAGGCTGGCAAGTCGCCACTGGGACAGTGTGCTGAAGCAGCCTGAGTTATCTGAAGGGTGCAAGTTAAGGGCATGTAACAGCTTTCTTGATTGCAGGGTTTGCAAGGTCGAGGAGTCGACATCCTGCTACCCCGCGTCTGAAAGGGAAACCACGCGTCCCTTTTCCCTGGTTCATGTGGCTGTTTCTGAAGGGATGCCAGAAGCTAACCTGGGGGGAGCGTGTTGTTCTGAGTGTTTGGCTGATGCTTTCTCTCACCACATCTGGTCTGCGTTGCTCAAGGAGGCAACTGAGGCAGCACCACTGGTTGCAGTGGAACAGCAGGTTTCTACTGGAGTAGGCTGTTCCCAGGTCCTCAGTGAGAGGGGGAGTAAGCACAGTGTGACTAACCTGCTTTCTTCACAGGTATGTGGTCTTGCAGAGAGGCGGCAAAGGATGCTGCATGCTGCCACTGAAGACATGCTCTTGGATGCAGAGCTTCCTCAAGGGTTCTGGGTGGAACTGGGTGGTACCAAGGTTCCGAAAGTGTTTTTCTGTGGGTACGAACCCAGCTTGCGTAGCTGGAGGTTAGTTAGCCCAGATAGTGACCAGACCCAGGTTCTAGTCAGCAGGAGTGCTGAATTCTTTGAGCAGAATGGATTGGAACACATCCCTAGAAGCCCTGATGTTCTGGATGGTCCTGTCAGTGATGGACAGGCAGATACGCCACCTGCTGGTGGCGGTGGTGGTCCAGGTGGATCAGCCCCAAGAGGGGGTATTGCTGTGGCTTTGGCACCTGCTGGTGGCTCGGGCCGAGTTCCCGGCCATCACCAGGGTGCAGCGCAGCTAGGGGCAACTCCAAGGCAGCAGCCTGGGAGTGCACCCGCAACTCCTATGTCACGGACTAGGAGGCAGGCCACGCTTGGCGACTCTTTGTGTGGCAACTCTTCTCCAGGAGAGCCTGGTGCAGGTCTCGTCCTGGTGCAAGAGGGGGGTTCTTTGGGAGTGAAGCAGGAGCCCAAAGGCGCGCCAACGTCATCCTTAGGTGGTTCAGTTAGGATGCACAGGCGCAGCAAGTCTGTAGGTGAGATGCCTGACGTCAAGGACGTGCAGGTGGAATCCAGTGCAACTGGAGCAGAGGGAGAATCTGAAGTGGTATCACAGCAGTCTGCACGATCCACTGAATGGATTCTGCCCGAAAGGTTCACGGCCACTAGCGTGAGTGCTTGTTTGGTTCAGTGTGAACCGGAAAGCCTTGTGAAGGTTCAATGGGTATCTCAAGGTGAGGCCCAGAAATGGCAGGATGCCATGGTAGAGCAGGTAAGCTCAATGAGGTCTTTGGGTGTGTGCACAACCACGACGCTGTCAGAAGGTCGTTGGGTGTGCAGACTCAAGACGGCAGCAACTGGCGAGTTGCAGTGCGAGGCTAGGTCAGTAGCCAGAGGTTTCACTCAGGAGGAGGGGGTCCATTGTTCCGAGGTACTGGACGCGCCCTCTCTCAGAAGCGAAACCACGCGCATGCTGTTAGCGGTCGCAACTCAAAGCAGCTTTGAGGCAAGCCACTTTGGTTTGGGTGCCTGTTTGGATTCCGACCTGGATGAGGAGAGGTACGAGGTACCTCCGCCAGGGTTCGAGGACAACGGGCCAAATCAGGTGTGGAGTTTGCACGAGGCAATCACTGGCTTGAAGGAGTCAGCCAGAGATTGGTCCTCAGGCGTGCAAGAAGCTTTGAGAAAGCTAGGTGTCAGCCAGAGTTGTGCTGATAGCTGCCTGTTTCTGGCAGGAGTAAGCCCAGAACAGGGTCTAGTTCTGCAGTCCGGTGCGGACATGCTTTACCTGGTGGAGACCAGGGGACAGGTGCAACGGTTCGCAGAGGAGCTTGGTCAGTCTTTCCAGCTCAGGAACCTAAGCCCTGTTGGTGTTTACCTAGGTGTGCAGGTAGACAGAGCCGAAGACAGTAGTGTCTTGCTCAATCAGACTGGCAAGGTAGTGCAGTTGTTGAAGAAGTGCAGAGTGTCTGAATGTGCTAGTGTCAGAACACCCATGGAGACGTGTCTAGGTGAGGACAGTCAGACCGGGGAACGCTCTGAGTTCGAGAGCCCCGAGGTGTTTAGGTCAGCTCCTGGGAGGCTGTTGATTCCTTCACAGTTGAGCAAACCTGACATAGCAGTTGCTGTGGATCTGTTCAGCAAGGTGGCTGCAAATCCCAGCATGCATGCCTGGAATGGCATGGTGAGAGTGCTCCAGAGTTTGCAGGAGACTAAGGAGTTTTGCCCGGAGTTGTCAGCTACCGGTGAGCCCCAGCTCACGCGCTGGTGCGACAGTGGTTGGGCAAATTCTGAGGACAGGAAATCTGTGTCTGAAATGGTTGTACAGTGTGGAGGAGCTCTAGGCGGGCTGAAGTCCCGGTGCCAGAGCCTCATTGCTCGTTCTCGTGCAGAAGCCAGATACAGTGCGTTGTCAGTGCTTTGCAGGGAACTGGAGTTCTATAGGTGTTTGGTCCAAGAGATCTGCATTCAGAGTTGCCTACCCGTGATGGTTTGGGAGGACAACCAACTCTGTTTGTTGGTGGCAGAGTCTGGACAAGTCAAGGCCAGACCCAAACACCTAGACGTTCTCTTTCGAGACGTGTGTGTTCAGACCGGCTTGGAGAAGCTGAAGTACTGTCCTGGTCAGGTGAACCAGAAGGTTGGGTTCACGAAGCCCCGGAGCTTCCAACGTCATGGGGAGTTCTGTGAGGGTTTGTGTGAGGTAAGCTGCAAGCTTACAACGCCCCTGTGTGCGGGACAAGAGGGGGTGTAGAGGTTTGGAGCTTTTAGAGTTAACAAGCTCAACCGGTTGTCCCACCCACAGGAGGAAGAGCGTCACCGGATGCTCTGTGTACTGTTGTACTTTGTAATGTGATACTTTCTGTTTCTGTTTTCCGGAGAACGGAGAGAAGGGAGAAGCCACCAACATGGCTTGCGACTCTCCCGGAATGTAATGATTTATGCCTTGTAAAATAAAACTTCTAGATTAGAAAGAAGCCGGACTCTGTTGTCTGTAATATGCTGGCATGCACACCACCCGTTGCGTGAGAGAAGATAAGAAAAGAAAACTCTGCTGAATAGCACAGGAGACGGCAGCAAGGAAAAACGTTTCAGGCAGGTACTCGCAGGGGAAGCGTGCCGGGCTCCAGTTGTGCTAAGGTTGGTTTGAAGTGTTTCCAACAATCAAAAAAACTCTTCAGTCATCTTGCTGCAACTTGAGAAATCTGCATAGCATAAAATAAGGCACTCCCTTTGGCATTTTCACTGAAGTGATTTATCAGCTGAACTAGTAGGGAGTTTGAGGAAGGAAGCCTGAGTTGGTGTCTGTTCAGTGCACCAGGGAGGAATTTGCAGTCTGTTGGATGAGAGAGAGAGAATTCTGTGACCACCTGTGGCTCTTCAAGAGTCTTATGTGTTGGAACAGAGAATTCCATCTGTTCTTTCAAGCATATGTTTGTATTTTTCTTCTCCACCTTCCTTTGGAAAGCATCCATTGACAGTAACTCCAGGGTGCTCCCAGCTGTCATTCATATTATAGGTATATGTCCATAGCCCTGAAAATCTTTAAGAAATCAGGGGAGCCTTTTGCAATTTTTGATAATTGCATGAGATAAATTGTTGTTTGGATTTGAAAATATTCCTTACTTTATCTTTGATGAGCAAGGGAATGACACTGGGAAACTTGGGATTAGTAACAGTTAGGATGGTTTATATACAACAGCTTATGAGACAATCACTCAACAGTGTTGAATTAATATATTTCTTTATCCGATGATTACATTCTACAATGAAACAGGGCTTCACTGGCCTTTTTGTTTCCTTTTTGCCTTATTTCTCTTCTATTTCACCAGAGGTTCTTGCTTCTAACATCAAGTTTTCATCATTGTCTGTTCTCTCCCCATCCCACATTTTTCAACCGAACAAAGGTTTGAATGGGAAGACATTTTGATTAAGCATTATGAGTCATTCCCTTCTGATCAAAAACAAACAACAAAGGGCTCATTCACTTACCTCCTATGGGCGAATATCAAAAGAGAGTTTGGCAGAATCTTCCCAGTATTAAGCATTACCTCTGCTTGCTTCAATTTTGCATGTGCCTTTAATATATGCATTTTTGTGCATACTGCTTGGCTGGAAGACAGCATTTCAACAATAGAAGTGGGGGCAGATAGTCATTGGGCCATGTTTGCTTTTCCTGACAAAGTGTTTTTTTTGTGGTTCTTAAAACAAAATAAAAAACCCCTCTGGCCAACTCACATAGAAAGACAGGAATAGGCACAGGTCCCTGGCATAATGGTGCAATTTTTGTTTTGTAGAACATGGAATAAGTAGCATGCTTATAGGAGGAAGAACATAAGAGCCTGCTGGAGCAGCCAGTGGCCCATCTAACCAATAATCCTGTTCTCATAGTGGCCAACCAGATGCAACCAGAATTTAAGCACTTTCTCCTCCTGTGGTTTCAAGCAACTGGTATTCAGAAACATTACTTCTTCCAGCTATGGAGGCAGAGCCTAGCTATCATGACCAGTAGCCATCAATAGCCCCCTCCCCCATGAATTTGTCTAATTCTCTTTTAAAGCCATCTAGGTCACTACCTCCTGTGAATATGAGTTCCATAGTTTAACTATGAGCTGCATGCCGTGCGTCCCAAATGCTGCACTGGGTCTGGAGGCAAGCTTTCCCTCCGTAGAAACTCGATCCTGGCTAAGAATCTTTAACTACTGGCTCCGTATAAACCTAAACCCTTCCGGCCTTCTACCCTTAGCGTTACAAGACTCTCACAAACGTACGTGGTCCAAATCGGTGCATCAAAAATTCTCCTGTGGTCTCCACCCACATCAGCTCCTAACAATGGGCCACACTAGGGCAAAGAGCCTAATTGGTCAGCGTCTAAAGGACCTTGAGAAACAAAATAATCTGGCGATTATAAAGAAACGCTGTCCTTGGTACGCCTTCTTTTCCCCTTCCCAGTTTGATTCCTTGCCATCTTATTTGCACAAATTAACCATTCCAAAATTTAGAGGCGCCTTCACCCTAGCTAGACTGGATGTGCTGCCCTCAGCGGTACTCGAGGGCAGATTTCAAAAGATACCAATCGAAAAAAGACTCTGCCCCTGCGGAAACGGCAACTTGGAAGCAGTGGATCATGTCCTCCTGTCATCTGAGGTCCGAATTTATTATTCCTCTCTTACTCACTATCCCATGCCGTCCATCTGCGAATACGTTGTTCTTTCTCTTATCTGATCAAAATGAGCTGACAACAACAAACGCTGCTAGATTTATTGAGGGCGCAATGAGATTAAGGGCCACTATTTGAACGACAATCATAACCATTTGATTGATCTTTTTATCCACTATTGTTTTTAACTGTACATTGTGTATCATTTGTTGCAATGGCTGCTGGCTATGCGAATAAAGTTTAATAATAATAATAATAATAATAATAATAATAATAAATGAGCTGCATGAAGAAGTACTTTCTTTTATCAGCCCCGAATCTTCCAGCATTCAGCTTTACTGGATATCGAAGAGTTCTAGTGTTATGAGAGCAAGAGAAGGACATTTTCTCTAACTACTTTCTTCATGCCATGCATAATTTTATAAACTTCTGTCCTGTCACCAGTTACTTTTCTCTTAATTTAAAAGTCCCAAAAACTGCAACCTTTCTTCAAAGGCAAGTTGCTCAATCCCCTTGATTATTTTAGTTACTGTTTTCTGAAACTTGGAAAAAGTTTCTATATCCTTTTTGAAGTGAGGCAACTCTAAGATTGGGAGACTAGGAATGTGGGAAGGACCCCTAGAAGGGATGGAACACCTGGTGCTCTCCAGATGTTTCTGGACTATAACTCCCTGATCTACTCCTTGTAAATCTAAAAAAAGCTAAGATCAAAACAAGAAAAGAGTTTGGTTGGAGTTGCTTAGGAATTCGGTTATTTTGTAATGCCACAATGTATTCTTGAAGTTCTGGATAGAATATAAGGATAGATGAATCTGTCAATTTCACTTTATCTCAGTTTCTCATCTTTCCAATCTTGAATTCAGTTTTCAACATTTTTGCATCAGTTTCTGCATTTTTTAAAGGCCTTGTGAAAATGCACAATTTTTATGCCCCCTTTACCCAGTGGCGGAGCTTCATGCTCCGGCACTGGGGGCGGGAAGCAGGCGGGGGCGGGGCTGGCACGCATTCTGGTGGTGGGGCACACCACCCGCAGGAGCATGGCACACATTCTGGAGGTGGGACACGTGTTCTGGGGGCAGGGCACATGTTCTGGGGGTGGGGCGCACCGAGATGGAACCCTATCGGGATCCTGCTGCCCGGGGTGCCCCGCCCCCTATGCCCCACCCTTCCTACGCCAGTGCCTTTACCCTAATATATGCATTTTATATGCATTATTCAGTGGGAGAATTGAACTGCATCACAAATTTCAGAGAAGTGTAAATTTTAAAGGATAGCTGTATTTCAGTTTGTATAGTTTTTTTTTAGAAAGTGTGACTTAGGTAGGTTTGCACTAAAATCCAAACTGAGAGCTGAATTCCTACCAATTCTTAATGGAGTATATCTCAGTTGAGATGCCAGATAAGACTGGGCAGAGAAGGCTTATGATTTGTCATAATGAGGCAGAAACTACTCTGCTTCAGTATTGGATTCCACTCCTATGGAGATTCACAAGCTAAACCAAAATTCTGTAGCCATTAAGCTATCTCTCCCTTTTTGCTGCTTTGCTGGAAGACAGCCAACTTAATGTAAGTATTTTTATTCTTTTGTAGTTGACAGTTCAGATGCTTCTTACAAAAGAGGGGGAGAAAGAGAAACCCTCTGGCATTGCCTTGTATCTTTCTTATCATTCGTCCCTCTTCTCCTGATTTCTGCCTTCCAGAAATAAGCACTTTCTGGCTGGCTGGATAAACATCCATCTGCCATCCCTCCCGCCATGGCCAATAAATCAGCAGTAAAAAACAAAACTATATCAGTCGTCCTGTTTTCACCTGTATTCTGCTTTCAACAAAGTACGCCAATATTCCACATTCTGCCAGTGGTTTATTTTATTTATAGACTAGAAGGATTCCAATTAAATACTCATGAGCAACAGTTTCTCCCTCTTTAGACTTTGAGTTAGGGTAGCCTTTTCATATAATACATGTCCACTGTGCAGGCCTATACATGCATCACTGGACCAGTTCCTCACCTGTCTGCATCGTGAAACAGTATAAGTAAGTGTCAGTATGGTGTAGTGGTTAGAGAGTTGGACTGGTGCCTGGGAGACCAAGGTTCAAATCCCCTCTCAGCAGTGAAACTCACTGAGTGACCTTGGGCTAGTCACAGCCTCTCAACCTAACCTACCTCTCAGGGTTGTTGTGAGGATAAAATGGAGAGGAAGAGGAAAGACAGGATATAAATGCATTACATCAATAAAACAGAAAGGATGCTGGGAGTGGGCAGTAGCTTTTGTGTAATCTATCAATCTAAGGTAAAGGTAAAGGAATCCCTGACCATTAGGTCCAGCTGCGGACGACTCTGGGGTTGTGGCACTCATCTCGCTTTATTGACCGAAGGAGCCGGCGTACAGCTTCCGGGTCATGTGGCCAGCATGACTAAGCCGCTTCTGGCGAACCAGAGCAGCACACAGAAATGCCGTTTACCTTCCTGCCGGAGTGGTACCTATTTATCTACTTGCACTTTGACGTGCTTTCGAACTGCTAGGTTGGCAGGAGCAGGGACCGGGCAACGGGAGCTCACCCCGTTGCGGGGATTCGAACCGACGACCTTATGATCGGCAAGCCCTGGGCTCTGTGGTTTAACCCACAGCACCACCCGCATCCCTCGTATCCATCAATCTATTGCTTTCTAATTGGAGGCTTCCCATATTGTATTATATGTACACCTTTTATAATCTGTAATGCATCTATTTATGCACTGACATTCTTGTCTCATCAATGTAGCATGCAGGTCAAGAGCATGAGTTCCGAGTTGGGTAATTGCATCCCCTCCCATGCAGTTTTATTTTAACGACGAACTTGCTGAGTGTCATGTTCTCTTACGCAAGTAGAGATCTATGATCTGAATTCATCTCTTTTAAAATAAACATAAAAATGTTAAATTAGGTGTAGGGGTCTCCATTTTTTTCATCAGAACCATGGTTTTGGGAGAAGAGGTGCTTACACATTTCCCACTATGACTACTCAAGACTGCTACTAATGCCAGTGTGGGAATTGGGGTTAGTACAGTACAGGATGCATTATGTTGAAAATATAAGGCTGAACCTCCTCGCCCCTACCTGAACTATTTATCTAGTAGAGGAATGGATAACCTGTGGCTCTTGGGTATTTGTTTGACTCCAACCCCTGTCAGCCCCATTCTGTGTATGCCTTATATCTCATCTTCTCCAAATGATATCTGAATACTTGAGTATTTTCTGAGTATCTGATACTCGACTTTGACATTTGATGGCATTTGATTTTGGTATTTGATATCTGGCATACAATATTACTTAGAATTTCACTGTGCTTGAACAATAGCTTGGGACTTCAAAGGGATGGCTGCCATGATCAAAGCCATATGATATGCCAACCTGTCTAAAAACCCACATTCTGAAAGAATATGTAACTTAGATATGACTTAGAAATTTTGCGTTCAATACTTGAATTGTGAAATTTGGCCAAATTTCTAATAACATTGAACATTTGTTTTAGACTCCACATGGTGGAACTTTCATAGTTGATATACATACAAAGGATTAATATTGAACTGCCTTTGTAAAAGTAAACTGTCTGGTTTGCTTTGGACATCTCTGGAGCTCAGGTTTTGATTCATAACAGAATTAAACATTTAATTGTCAAGCTACAGCTTGAGAGAGACATGCATGTATTGCTACGGGCTCTAATTCGCGCCAGTAAAATAACATCCTACAAATGAAATGTAATAATCAATTACAATGTTTCCTGTGATGAAACTCTCTCTGCCTTGATAGCTGATGGGTTGATTTCTCCACCCTTCCCACCCCATGCACTCTCTTAGCAACAACCAGGAGGAGGAGAGCAAAGGTGGGGGAGAGAAACAAGAAGAACATTTTGCTTTTGTTTTTTAAATAGTTTCTCATTTTTTTAAGGATTCATGAAGTAGCTGGATATATGATCAAAGATATCTGCAAATCAGAACAAATTGCAAATAGGCAATTGAGCTGGCACACTGGAAAGAGCTGAAAAATAAACAAATTAGTGATTTGATGCATTGAAGGAAGAAAGTGAAAGAAGCCCATAGCCACTGTACTCTTAAAAACAAACATTGATTTCTGTCATCACTTGTAAGCATTACTACTACAATGGTGCTCCAGGAAGGTGTCCAAAATTTGTCCTTACAATAGCTCAGTGGGTGCTATTTTATTTCTTTTGTTGTTCCCAAATTGAATGAAGAATCTCCATTACAGTAAACACACACACACTCACACTCCATGTTCTCATCCGCATTCTCTCTCTCTCTGTCTGTCTTACACTCCCCCATCCTGAAAACCATATGTCATTAAAATGCTTAGATGAGTGGAAAAGGGACTGATGGAAATCTGGGGAGACAAGGGAGATGCCAGCAAGCTGAGACTTTGTCAGATGGAATGATTTTGACATTCTAAACACTAACACAAAGAGAAAGATACAGAGATAAGGAAGGGGATGAATGGGTAGGTAGACATAAAGCGACAGAAGAGTTGAGAGGAGCAACACAAGGTGGAGGGACCACAGCATAGAGATGGAAATTGTTCTTAATGGCCTAATAAGGCAAAAGATTGCAAAGATCTTCAAGTCATTGAGTGCAACAGGGGTTTGAGAGAAAGGATGCACAAATCTGTCCATTTCAGTTTTTCTCATCTTATATTCAGCTCACTACATTTCTGCATACGTTTGTGATTTTTTTTTAAAAAAAATCAAATGTCCAAAGGAAACTTTATATTCTCTCTCTCTCTCTCTCTCTCTCTCTCTCTCTCTCCATATATATATATATATATATATATATATATATATATATATGGATGCAATTTTGCATAGGATATTCGTTTTTGCAAGTAATTCCCCATTAAGTTATGAATTTTCGTACACATTATTTGGTTGGAGAACTGCACCATCAAATTCAGAGAACTGTGAATTATAAAGGAGAGATCTAGGTTTTTGTTCCCATATTGGTTTGGGAAGTTCATATCTGGCAAGATCACATTAAAAAGAACTGAACAAATGTCTCCCACATCATTATTTGAGAGTTGTACTTAAATTGAAGCTAACTCTCTTGTGTAGTTTCCCATAAATCATCTGTACTTTTCACTTGATTACTCTCCCTCTTTTTCTCTTTAAGCCCATTTTCTCCCATTTGTTATTGCTTAGGGGTATTGTTTTAAACCAGTGTACCTCAGACTTCTCATCTATGAGATACAGGCACCTTTTTTTGATTAAAATCGGAAGCCTGCTTCATCATTACACCAAGAGAAACCATATTCTCTATTAGCCTCTGTGTGTGTGTGTGTGTGTGTGTGTGAGAGAGAGAGAGAGAGAGAGAGAAATTTCATTACTTCCAAAACTGTTTTAAGAAGATGGCAGTTTGTACAAATGAAAGTCGAGAATCTAGAACACGTTTTTCATATTCTCTCTCTCTCTCTCTCTCTCTCTCTCTCTCTCTCACACACACACACACACACACTCACACACTCACACACACACACACCAACAAAATGACAGTTTAAAAACAAAACAAAAATCCCCAGTTTGCTTCAAAATACCAACAAAACATAGCTTTTATTGAAACAACAGTAGGCAAATCCCAACTGCAGTTATGTCAGGGAAGGGAAGATCTGACACTGGATAACATGCAGGGAAAGATAGGAAACAGAAAATAAAAGCAGCCTTTGATACACAGCAAAATGTTCTGTTTTCTTATCAATTGTTTCAGAGTCTTTTGGGGGAAGAGAAGATTAATGCCAAACTAGAAGTTAAAGTAAGCAACACAAAACCCATGAGTGTATTGTTCCTGATTGTGTCTGGATTTCTCTTTTTCTCCTTAAAAACAACAATTTGGGGAGGTGTTGAGTTGGAATGGGAGAATTTGTTGAAGGAGAAGGTTTTCTTAAACTACTTGATACTGCCTATTCTTCTAGTCAGAATACAAATTTATGCCTCCTCAGCTGCTCTTTCAACGTTGGAGAGATGGGACTCACCGAAAGTGTTTTTGGGGAGTGATTGGATGAGAAATTGATTTGATTGGAGTTGGGTGAGCTGGCATGTCTAATGTGGTTGCCTTGCTCTGCCTTCTAGTAGGCTCAGCTTTTGAGTAGAAGCTCCTGTGTTCTGTGTAATACAGTATCTCTTAGTTTTTGGAAACTGGGGTGCATTCATAATCTTACAAGCATTGGGAGCTTTTAAAACTAGATTGCAGTATGTTGGGAAAGCAAGACATCACAAGGCAGTATAAACTGATATCGGGGGGGGGGGGAGTTAAGGAAAGGCTGAACCATTCATTTATTAGGGGATTACTTCAAGCAGTAGTGAACATAAGGGCCATTATCAAGAAGTGGAGTGTTGCTGTTGTTTTGTTTAAAAATGCTAACATCAATCTGGTAAAAGTTCATATGCAATGACAAAAATATGAATTGACTACATTCTCCTGTACTCCAGGTACAGATACAAATCCAGATACGTTATTGATATTTCTTGCCTCTTTTTGTTTTTTAAAAAATTGCCTTCATTTTTGTTTTTTTGTTTTTTTTGAAAAATTGCCTTCATTTTTGCTCTGGTAAACCAGCCTGTCATCTTAAAAAGCCAATGCATTTCTAAGCCTAAGAAAACACACTGTAGATCAAAATAGGTTTGTCGATGTGCAAAAAAATGGGGCGGGGGAATGAAAATGGAATGGCCTGACAAAGCGAAAGACAGGAAGGCTGGAGGGAGGAGGGAGGAGAGATAGTATGGAAAATGAGACTGAGAAGCTGTGAAGGTGTCAGAGTCGGTTTGTCACATCCTGGATCAACTCAAAGTGAAAGAGTAATGGAGAACCAGAGGCAGACAGTGTCTGTCAGGGTGATTTAATTTGTCTTGGAACTGAACCTCAGTTACAAGAGGCTGCTTTGGATGGAGCAGATAGTGAGGAGGGTGGGGGAGCAGGGGGAAGGTTGAACACACTGGCATTTTGGAATGATCCAACTTGGTTTGGCTTTTGGGGGGGGGGAACAACGGAGAAGACTTGATGCATCCATCATGCTCACTTTCAATAAATTGGAGAGAGTGGAGGGAAAAAGAGCACCCAGAATATTATAACAGCTCCACAACAGTGTCCAGTACCTTGCATGGATTCATCCTACAGTTCTTGCATTGCAAACTGCACAGTAGTGTGCTCTCTGTGTGTGGCTGTTTAGTAATAGCCATGAAGGGCAGCAGCTTGGTGATAGAGCAACTGTTCTGTGTGCAGGAAGGTCCCAGGTTCATTCCCTGGTGTCTTCAGATAGGACTGGGAGAACCTCTTTCTTAAACTCCAGAAGAGCAGCTGCCTGTTAGTATTGAGCTAGATGAGCCAGTGATCTGACTCAGTCTAAGGCAGCTTCCTATGTTCCTGTGTAAAATGCCCTACCCCAACTTTTCTCCCCTGAAGAGGGTGCATAATTTTGTGCACAACCATGGATAAAACACATTGCTGCTGAATAAAGTACTGTAATAGTGTTCGCCTCCTCTCTTAGCCCACTGTTTACTTCGTCCACCATGATCAACTAGAGTTGTTTGTATTAACTGACCTGAAATTCCTCAGAAGTCAATTCTCTGTTGGGAGAGTTCTGTCACCTCAGTGGCTGCTCCAGTTTCACTACCCACAAATACTGTGGACAGTTTTGGGAAGCCATTTTTGTTTGTCTCAAATAAATACCCATCAAAGACTTAGAATTGACTGTAGCTGCCTGTTGAGTGTGTACCGCTGCTGTACATATTTTTTAAAAGGCCCCCAAAATTATTGCATAGCATACTTGTTCAACTTTCATGTGGGTGCACCATTCAAACCTAAATAAATAAAAAACCTTGATATTCTAATTCCTCATGACTAATTTAACACCAAGATGCTTTCTCCCCCAATCAGTACACTTGCTTCTGTCTGGATAAAAAAACCACAAGGGTTCCCCCCCTCCCTTTCTCTCTCCAGCCGGGTTTCAAATAAAAAGATTTATAATTAAGCGAGTAGATTTTCTTTTGCCACACTGTCCTAGATTATGAGAGAGTATATTTATATGCAATTATGAAATGAACAGTATTTCTTACCCAAGTGAAGCTTTAAAAGTCATTATGAATCCATTAACTCAGCAGACCTTACAAAAGGCTTTTTTTCTTCATCTATTGAATTTATTTTAATTTGAATCAGATAAGAAACTTTCACCCATCTTATACTTTAATGCTCCCATGCTGTGTTAGGAAGGGGCCACGTAGATCATTCCGCAGATGGTTTAATGTGCCACGTTTGCTGCTGATGTCAATGGCCACACAAGAAGGTTGGGGCACTGCACTGTGGTAAAACATTTTCCATTATAAATATCAGTTATGAACATTCATTATATAAATTTCTCAGTAGTCTTCTACAGTTTGACTTTTGCTTTTATGTCTTCCTATAACCTCCCTGTGAAGACATCTTAATGCCCGCCTTTCATTTTGGGAAAAGAGGGGCTTGTTTTGTTGAATACATTGGTAGCATTCAGATTAATACCAGCTGAAGACTTAAGGAAGTTAGTTCTTGGTGGGAATCCCCACCCCCACCCCAAAATGTTAACAGCATATGTCCCATTTAAGAAACCCAATGTGTTTTTTAAAACACAAATGTGATAGGGGGGGAATTTGTTGTTAGCATCCTTCTGTCTTGAAAGACAAGAGAGTGCTCCTCTGGGGGTGAAGTGAAAATTGCCGCATTAGCAGCACCAAAGTGGCCATCCCGTGGCACATGCCTGGGCAGTGTGTAAGCAGCTCCAGAGATGACAAGACTGCCCACTCGGCCTCATTGATGTGGACCAGAGAAAGGCAGAGCAATATGTTTGCCATGAGCTTGGCTTCAGAGGTTGCTGGAAAGTGCCAAACAAGGCGCCATCCAACTGCCTTAGTGACTCTGCTCCGGATTTGTGTAGGGCTTACTCCTTAGCCTTTTCTTCTCCCAAAGATATATCGCAAGGTAGCAGAGGTTTAGAGTCAGAGTTTTCCTTCTCCTAGATGAGCTCCCTTCCCAGGTTGGTGAGCCCCATCTGCCCCTTACCTTCCTCTACAGCAGGTACGTCCAACAGGTAGATCGTGATCTACCGGTAGATCACTGGATGCCTGTGGTAGATCACTGGTAGATCACTGGCTCCCCCCAGAGAAGCTCAACAACTTTGGCTCCCCTTAAAATAGCTCTCTCTTTTTGCCCTGCACCCCCTGAAAATGGGGCTTTCCTTCTCTCTAAAAAAGCCCAACAACAACTTTGATCTGAATGCCTAAAAAACAGGCCTTCCTCCTCCTCAATAAAGCTCAACAACTTTGACCTGAACCCCCCAAAAGTGGGTAGATCACTGCCAGTTTTTAACTCTGTAAGTAGATCGCAGTCTCTTGGGAGTTGGCCACCCCTGCTCTACAGCATGTGCAGGAATCACCTTCTTGACCATTGTACCCACTATTTGTCTTGTCCGCTCAATCCACCAGAACATACAGGGGAAATAGGTGAAGTTATTATTGGAAGCTTAAAGTCCGCTCTATTTTAGTAGCCCACCCCCTTTTACAACTGCATTAAAAAAATACAATCTCAATGAGTACAAAGGAAAATAAGACAATGGCATTGCCATCAGCATTATCCATTGAACAGATGGTGCATTTGTCCTGAGTACTTGCTTTGAAGTGAGTATATAGAAGGTAGCTACTGGGTTTTCTCCACTTCTATGCTTTCTCATAGAGGCTGTTCTACATTCCTGGCAGGAGTAGACTGGGACTCACTGACTTGTTATATTTATGTAGGTTTTCTTCTTTTTTTAATGCTTGTGTGCCTTCCTTTGTTCTTATTATTTGGAACGCCTTGCCTATTGATACATTAGGCAGACACTTTCATTCTGATGTTTTTGACACTTGTTAAAAATGTCTTTGTTTAGGCAAGCCTACCGAGACATGTAATTTTATTAGGTAGAATTGGCTTTTAAAATCTGTTGATTTTTATCTGGTTTTTCACCTGCTATTTTTAAAGACTGTTTTGATTGCTACATTTAATGACTGTCTTAAACAATTTTGGGTAAACTGCTTGGAGTTTTTGTTGATTAAGTGGTATGTGAAATATTGCTTAATAAAAAACGAACAAAATTTGTAGTTCAATTGGGTTCTATTTCACTTACTAGCATAATGGGGAAGCATATACATGTCATAAATAAACTATTTTTCTGATGTCATGAAGTGTGGAAAGCAATGGCATTCAGAGAAAGGCCAGTTCAAAATCCCTTTCCTCAGTTTCCCAAAGATACTTATTTCCTGTGAAAAAGAGTGGGCAGTTTTCTGGGCAGATTGAAAAGTATGAAAGAGGAAAATCCTCTGACATTTTTGAGGAGGAGTTGTTTGGTTACCTTACTGGGTCTCATCAATAAGTGTTGCCTGTGGGAAGTTATGGGGAGAGCCTTGTGCTGCATCACTTCAGCCACACTTCCCAGAATGCCTTGGGAGTGTTGTGATGTGTTGTGACCAATGGTTCTATAAAATGGTAGTTGTAGCCCTACAACATCTGGTTTTCCCCTTCCCTGTGCTTGGTAAAGTGCTTTGTGTAGCACACACATTGACTTGATATAACAAGTCAATCAGCAATGCTACATGATGCATCTACCGTACCCTGCACGATAAAGCTGCAAACTTCAGGGGAGAATTTAATTTTGAATTCCTCCACACATTAAAAGAGAGAGGGGGCATTCTTTTCATGTACATAACCTGCATGTTGGAGGAGCAGAGTGTAGAACCTTTTCTCTAATAGTGTGTGAGTGCGTGCTTTTCTCCCCATTAAACACTCCCCGCTTTTTTGCACGAAGGAAGCATTCACATTTTCAGACCTCTGTAGCTTCTGTGATAGAGTGCAACAACTTCTGGAGGGTCACCAGTTCCCTGTTCCTGATTTTACTGATATTTAAAATATGCCAGCATATGTTGAACTTCATATTTGAGAATTAGAGAACTCAGGTTCAGCAAAAGCAGTTCTGGTTTGGATGGGTATCTGCCTACAAAGATTAACTTTGTTCATGGTGGGGAAGTGTATTGAGGCAGAAGCAGAGAACACAGGCTAACAGTGGCTATAGAAACACACTGTAGCATTTCATGGCCTCGCTGCATATCTACAGTACAAATTTATAGTGCAGGTGTAGGGACTTGTGTATTGTGCCGAAATTTTGTTCTAGGTGTGCTTTTGATTACTCTCCATCAATTAATGAGAAAAGACATTTGCATTTGAAAATTATCAAAGGGGAGTGAAATATTTGTAAAATCCTTGTGACTTGGGTGCATTTTTTTTAAAAAAAAATACTTACCTTGCTTTGGAGGTGGCTGTGGAATGTTTGTGGGTGTCCTTTCTTTCGTTCTACAAAGCATCTTGCAACCTCCCTGGGTGATTGCACTTCAGAGTCTAAGTCCAGAATAAGACATCCTTCGGTAGCTCCTCCCATGGGATTCCCCCCCCCCACAAAATGATGGGGAGGAAGCATGAGCATGGGCATGGGGTGAAAACAGGTGCAATGCAAGGTGTAGAATATAAGAGAGAGGTTGCTGCAAAAATGAGATTGGGAGGATGAAGACAATTTGGTAGTTGCTTGGGGTGAGAAGGGGAAGCTCTAGGGCAGTCTTGGTCCCCCAGGTGTTATTGAACTACAACTCCCATCATCCCTGACCACTGGCCATGCTGGCTAGGAATGGTGGGAGTTGCATTCCAACAACATCTGGGAACCCAAAGTTGAGAAAGGCTGCTGAAGGGGGTTAATATGGGGGGAATGGCAGCAGGGTTGTTGAGAGGCAAGGAGCCCTTAGTACTTTCATAATATTTTGGAATGCCTGTGTTCCAGCCCCTTAAACCAACCCTACTGAAACTCATACAAGTTGGAGGAACTCAGCATATATATTTTTTTAAAGGATCAGGCCTGTCATCCTGCAGACTCTTTTCTTCCATCTAGAAGCATAGTGAAATGTGACAGTGGGTTTGAGAAACAGAAAAATCTAATTTCCTTGCTCATCACTCTTTGCACAGATAGATGCTTAGGAACACATACTACATTGGTAGGCCACTGGCACGCACCTCAGCTATCAGTTTTGCTTAGCAGTCAATTAATAAGAAATTAATAGGGGACTATGATTTATTACTTGGGTTCTTAATTATTACGAAACGCCAGTTTCGCAAGAGAGGAAGCTTTGAAAGGATAACTGCTGGCATCTGTCTCTGAACCTCTTTCCGCTCCAAAACTTTTGAATAGCATTGGGGGCTGAGAGTAATAATTTCATTAAAAATGGATTAGAAGCATTGAGCTCCCCCCACTTTTTAAAAACAGAGAACTAGAGGTTGATGTTGTTTGTGCAGCATGAATCTAGCCTAAGTAGTATAGCACCTTTGTCTGTTTTTGCTCTGGTCCATGGGGTGACAAAGAGTCAGAAACGACTAAACAACAACAACAACAACAACAACAACAACAACAACAACTGCTTTTGCTATGCTGTGTGTTGGTTGCAATTTCATTTTAACAGTTTAGGACTTCAAGTACAGAGTTAGAAGGGACCATGAATGTCATCTAGTCCAATCCCTGCTCAATACATAATTTACAACGTGGCAGAACACCTCCAGCATCGTTGTCAGATGGCTGTCCACCCTCTGCTTAACTCCCTCCAGTGACTTCTTCCTGAGACAGTCAACAGTGCTTACTGTGAGGAGGTTTCTCCAGGTGGTTAGTCAAAACCTGCCCTTTAACTTCCACCTCTCACTTAGGACTCAACAACATTGTTAAATGAAAAAAAAAATGCTTTATATGCGTGTTAACACTGTGACACCAGATGATGCCGTGGTGTCCTGTCTTTCACTAACGGGATTTCCATTAATGACTTTTACAACACGTTTAACTGAATCACTTTTTTGATGTGTGTAGATCCAGCCCTAGTGGTGGAGCATCTGCTCTGCCTGCAGGTGGTCCCAGGCTGAGCCTCCAGCATCTTCAGATAGGGATTGCAATCCTGCAGAGCTACTGCCGGTCACTGTAGGCAGTACTGAGCTAGATGGACCCAATGGTCTGATTTGGTGTAAGGCAGCTTCCTTTTTTTGCTGACATGTGCTGGCTTTGCACTTATATCACACTGGTATTTCGGGCAAATAATACTCAGCAGTAAAGGCTCTTAGGATCAGGACACTGGTGTGTGAAACTCCTGCCATGCATGCCCTTCCCAGATCTGATCAGGTTTAGCTTTAAATGTTAAGCAACATCTGTTCCTTCTATCCTTGCAATGTTTCTGGTGTGTTTTTGGCACTCAGAAGGCTGTGCGGGGGGAGGGTGGGGGTGGGGGTAAGGAGATAACTCAATAGATAATTTGCCTTGTGCGTGTTTTTTTAAAGCTCCCATTTTAATTGATTCAGTCTCCCAAGGTTTTAACCACCCTTAATCTAGACTAAATTCTCTGCCTTTGGCTGCAGCCCTTATCATGAAGATGCAAATGTTGAGAGGGGAGTAAAAGATGGAGATTCAAGAGCAGCCTATGATGACGAGACAGCTGGCTACTCTCTGCATATTTGCTTCATTTTCTCAGATGAACACTTATTTAAATATTTATGCAGAATTAAACCTGCACCTCTTGAAATGCCTTTTGGCTCAGACCCTTTCCCCTCCTCACCCCCCCCCTCACCCAACACTGTCTCCCTCACTATTCAAAAGCCTCTAAAGTACCAGCCTGTTTCTTAGCAGGAGAGATGTGCCTAGCATCCAAACAATGCAATGTCAGCATTGGAGAAAAATTCCCACTGAGGGCTGTTACAGGTTGAAGTAAAGCTAATCTACGAGGCCTTCCATTCCACTATCAGGAATATGAGTTGTGCAGATTGTATATACCGGTAATATTTCCCTATTGTATAAGAAGCTTATGCCACCTTCCCCCTCATGCATTGTGTATTTAGAGCAAAACTGCTACCGGGTGGATTGCAAGCTCATTGCATTTTTACATTCTGGACCCTAAAATCATAGATAGGAGGCCTATGTGTATGGTTTCTGCAGAGCCACTAGAAAAGCAGACAATAAGCAGGTGAGCTTGAAATTCATTGTCCTGTGGATGTTTACTTCCTTGTTTTTAAAGCAAGCATCTCTTATGACTGAGAATATACTGTTATATGATTAGTGACCAACCATTGCTTTGTTAAGCAGTTCACTGTCCAATACATAGCTCAGGATGTGCAGCTGATATTTCATGAATGGAAGTTAATGGTTAAGAGAAGATCTCATGACAACTGGAAAGATACCTGTTTTTGAACAAGATACCCCACCCTCAATCAAAGCTTGGAAAAGCTACCCCCATCCAGCTTAAGGGGAAAGTCATGTAGGGAAAAGACTTGGGAGCACAGAGACGTCCTACAAAGCAAAAGCCACCCCCTGGGAGAAATTGGGACGTCCTCCAAAGATGTATCCCAATTGCGGAAAAGTCCAGCTAAAAAATCTCAACTCCCATTCTTTGCATGTATGTTTATAAGCAAGCTGAATGGAGCATGGAGGTATGTTTGTGCATAGAAATCTCCATTTTTGTCTCTGACATGTGGCCCCTGGAAGTTTGACCACAAGAGAATGTGGCCCTCACTCTGAACACTTTTCACTTCCCCTCTTTACAACATGGAAAAATATTTCTGGATCTATGGAATGCGGCTCGGTGTACCAACCCACAAAAATAGTCTAGGAAGGGTGTTCTGCAGTTTTAAATCATCGGGTTCCATGCATTGCACCCAAGAGAAACTTATATGTGAGGTTAAAAGTGAAGGGTAAAGGATGGGCTGTGTGGGAATGATGAAGAGTGTCTGCGACATGCAAGGCGCATGAAAGAAATGGGGGAAGGCAGCCAGATAGACACCTTTAATCTTTCACATTAACTGTGTTTTCTGGCTGTGGATTTGGGATGTGGCTGGTGCCAGCGTAGTTCAGACTGCAAATGAAAAGGGGGGGAGGACTGGGGGGAGATCATCAGTGTTCTGAGTGGATAATGCTTGTGTTGGGTGTGGGGAGGGAAGCAAGGAAATCACCGACATCTGCTCTCCAATTCAATCTTCGCACTGATCTCTGCTTGAACCTGACAATCCTTTCTCGCTCATCCCTAAATCCCACCAATCTGCCATAGTCGGCCACCCTTAAACTACATATCCACATAATCTGCCTATCTACTGAAGTCACCACACAAGCACACACACACACACACACACACAATACCTCCCAATAACAGGCAGGCTTGTTGGCTTACTCCAGGCAGCTCAGAGGCTTTGACATCTGCTTTTGTGTGTCATTGCTCCAATGGGATGTGGTGTAGCAGACAATATTGATGGCATTCAGGTTGGATCATGCATGCACGTGCTAATCAGAATGATCAAGGGCCAGTGGGAGGGGGAGACATTCAATTACGCCGTTTGAATTATGATGAGTGATTGTGTTGCTGGGAGGTAAATAATACATTTGTGAGCTGACCTTCTGTGCAGACCGCTCTGACTGCTAGAACAGAATGTTCTCAGCAGGCAGAGTAAAACAGGAGTGGAAGATGCAGATTACATGTATTGCTGTCTCCTCTTTTGCCAAGCTTGCTTGACCTTCTGATAAAAGTACTGAGCTGATATATGCAACCAAGATTTTGTGGCATGTCTTGGTCTAAGAAGCATTTGTATTCAACTACTGCCCTATCATGACAGTCAAATCTGGATAAGTTTATGGACTTCTGCTGTCAGAATTCCAGGGATTTGAAGTAAGGATAAATCAGTCCAACCTTTTACAGCCCAATGCTCACATTCCCTTCTGGTCAATATTCAAAGGACCACCCACCGCATAGTGGGTGGAGCAAGAGACAAAAGTGAGCATTTCGCCTTTGTACAGTAGGTGAGTTTTTTCACACTCAAACATCCTTCTACATCCTCCCTCCAGGCAAGCAAGAAGCATTATCTGACTTCACAGACACATTTTTTCTTCCAACAAAACCACCCAGGCATATGATTTTAGTAGGTATAAGGGTTTTTAAATTACAGTTTTAAAATTCATTTTATAGGGTTTTTTATGCAACTTGTTTTCAGTGTTTATTTTTTATTGGCATTTTAAATGATTATTTTAGACTGTCTTGAAAACTGCTCAGAGGTCTTTTGTTCCAGTAAGTAGCACATCAGTTTTGTTAAATAAATAAAAATAGAATAAATAACATTGAAAGCCAAGGTAGCTCATATGGTGTTTTCACACAATTTTCTTCAAGGCAACTTAGCCAAAGTACACTTTCCACACAGCCAAGATCAGCCTAGATTGACTCAACATTGGGACTACTGCTCTATTTGTATTCAGCAATTGTTGCTCAGCACTTCAGGCCCAAGTGGACTAGGTTCCACTCATTCACCTCTGGGCTTCACCCCAGAGCATACTGCCTTTCCTGGAAGACATAGTTTTGTATTTTGAGAATTATGAACCTAAGGCTAACATGTACATTAGGGTTGTTCAACTTTGGGTCCTTAGTTATTGTTGGACTACAACCCCAATCATCCCTAGCCAGCTTAGGCAGTGGTCATGAATTATGGGAATTTTAGTGCAGCAACATCTGGGGACCCAGGGTTGAACAATACCAATGCAAAATACTCTCTGGAGCACTGGAGGAGCCTCCTTGCCCAAGGCACCTGAAAACTGGAGAAACGTGATATGAACTCATCATAAGAGGTATTTGGGGTTGCCCACCCCCCACTTCTTGAATACTATGTGTAAAATCTTCTGCTGCACTTTTTAATCATGTTGGAGAAATGTAAGTCACAATGAAATAAATGTTGTCCCCTTGTTGGGCATAAGAACATAACAGGGTGGTTGTCTTGGCAATATCTTCAGTCTTATTAATTTGTTCCAGTCATCTTCCCTTCCACGCCGCTACATTCTTTGCAGCTGTAATCACTGCAAAATTGTTTAAACCTCCTTTTTGTAAAGGTAACCTTTGCAAATCTTATGTACAAGCCCAGCAAGTAAGAGAGTGTGGGGGGCGCGGGGGGGGGGGAGAGGGGACCACGACAGAAAGATTCATTACTTATTAACTCATAAAAGTAGTAATATTCAAAGCTACTTTAATACCAAAGTCATGTTCTCTTCAGTTATTCTGCATAATTAATTATAAAGTGATAATTTGTACACCATGATATTTTCATTCCAACATGAAAGTGAAAAACTCCAACTTGTAACAGCCTTGGGCAGGAGAGGAGATGAGAAGGAAGGGGGGTAGAGAGAGAGAGCGCTCCAGAGCTGTCTCACCATTGAATGAAAACCTGCTTTACAGGCTGGTCTGTTCGCCTTGGTCAACCTCCACCTGCCAACCTTCTAACAACCAGTTGTGTTACAACCAGGGAGGAGACATTGGCTGTAAGCCTCCTCTTCCCCTTACTTAGTCTCAGCATTATCCCCTTGTAAAACTGCAGGGAGATGGATGGGGACACAACTAGTATTAGTTGGCTCTGCCTGCAGTTGGCTCTGGCTCTACACCCCTGTCTTCTGCCCTGCCGGTCCCAGTCAGCACCAGCCACCACTGCAAACCTGGCTCCAGTGCCCAGGTATACAAGGGAGGAAGTGGGGGCTCAAATTCCCTGCTCAGATGCAATCCTATACTCACTTAACCTAGGAGTAAGCTCCATTGAACACAAGGGGGCTTGCTTCATGACAGACATAGGAAGGATAGGATGGCCCTGGAAGATATTCAGCCATGAAGTCCCTGATGCAAATGCCAACCTTGTGAATTGCTGGGTGGCCTGAAGGAAGCCTCAATCACTCAGCATCAGTGTATAATATATAGCTGATGTTGGGATTACAGTAGTGGGAATGCATGTGAAATGCTTTGAGAATGCAGAAAATTAGTATATAAATGGTTGGTGGTGATTAGGTTCATGATCCCATTGTGGCAGAGACTCCTTGTTAGAGAGAGCATAAAACCCCCCAGGGTTAGCACTCTGAGCCTAAAGGAGGAAATCCAAGGCCGCCTTCCTGTCACTTTTTTTCTAAAGTAGAGAACACAACAATTTGCAGTTAATGCTTTGCCAGCATTTTGATATAACTGGCAGTGCCCACTGATAACGATAAAATGCACTTCGCTAAGTAGGTGGTTCAGAGTGTCCCAATCATGAGTTCAGTGTGCTAAGATGGATCTTTGCTTCTTACCCGATTGATTGCCCTTTGCCTCCTTAGTCACTGGAGGACAATACCATGTCTGGTATTCCATTTGCAGTGCAGACTGTCTATAAGTTACTTCAGTGTGATCTTCTCAATACCCGAGATTTATATGTGCTCTCAAAATAAATTCAGGGGCTTTAATTGATTAGAGGGATCCTAGAAGTGTGTGTATAGATAATAAAAAGGGTTGTGTGGAAACTTGCAACCATCAGTGTGTATTTTCAGCTGAAAAAGCCTCCCTTGTTTGACTTTTTTTTTTGCACTCCTTGTAAACTTGTTCTCTTTGCTCTCACTTTTCTTAAGACACGTCAAAGATAACAAAATCTGATTGGATATATTAGTATTATGATGCCATCCTGCTTAATCCCTGAACGAGGTTGATCTGCTATGTGATGAATCCTAGAAGCAGCCAAGGGAAGAGTGTTGATGAACAGTATTTTAAAAAGAGCGCAAACACATGTGTTTAATTGTTTTTTAGAAGAAATTTCCATCCTGACATGACTTGTAGCTTTAACCCTAAATATCGAAAGTGGAGCCCTTTCAGTACAGCACTAATAAGTGTTCTCCAGCAGACTTTTAATCTTGAGTTGCTGACTGTTGCCCCAGATCTTGCTATCCCACATTTGAGGCTGGCCTGTTATCATGATAAAATAGGATTTGCAATTATGATAACGAATGGGCCTGTGGCAGCAAGCCCTTTTATCACTATGATCTGTTATCGCACCAAGTCCCAATGGACTCTACTTCAGAGCAGGGTGACAACAGGAGCTAAAAGAGAGAGTGTGATAATTAGGCTGCTGGTAAGGTTGGGGATGGGGGTGGGGGGAAGGGGAAATGCTTTACAAGGGTGCATGCTTTCTATCCAGCTTTCTATCCTGCTTTGTATATTTGTCTAGATAGCAAAGGATTAGGAGGAGAAGTCTTTGCATGTGCTACTTCAGACAGAATAGGGAATATGTTTTCTTAATTTTGGGGCTATGTCTCCACTCCAGATTTGTGTAGGGTTTTATTCTCCCAAAGATATATGGATAAATAAACCTTCTATCATAAAGACACCACAATCTCTGCTGTGCCTCATTCCAAGAGGAAACACAAACCCTGGGTAAGTGCCTGGACCCTGGGAGTGTCACATTGCTCAGAGACTGGGGTGGTAGGTACCAGTATGTTGCTGAACTTAACCAGTGCTAAATTGTTAGTCTCTTATTGAGCATGTAGCGTCTTTTCTGATGTGCAAAATATGTTCTGACTAAATATGGTATTGGTACTGATTGCTGCTGCTATAAGGTGACACATTTCCCTTTGCCACCAGGTGAAAGTTGATGCTGTGTGCAAACAGGTAAATCTAAAAACAACAACATCCATGCTAAGGAAACATTGCCTGGAGACAGAAAATAATATTTAGAGAGATTTGAGAGAAGCATCATTCCCCACTATTTTTATCCTCTGGTTAAACAGGTTCTGGAAAAAGAATGAAACCCTGTGAGAAATCTGTTTGCCAGAGGTAAAAGTGGAACAGAATATGCACATTACATGAAACACTCCTCCTCTTACATATAATCTTCAGCTTCATTTATTGTTTATTTTCTTTATTTAGTTCACAACATTTATATACCACTTGATTTGTACAGTAGTTTGCAAAAATAATCTACATCAGGAACAAGTGGGAGTGGGGACAGAAAGATCATCGTCAGGATTTGCTGCCTGGTGGACCCTGCTGTCTGAGGTACCTTGCCAACCCTGTTTCTTTGGCACCCTCCTCCCAGGCAACAAAACTTGTGCTAAACTTTCCAAAAGTCCAGCAAAGGCCTAAGGTGGCAGGAGAGGGGGGAACTGTCTGCAGCCACTGGTGGTGAGAGTTCATTAAAACATCTAATTGGTGTAATCTGGGTGCTTGCCTTGTTCCTTTCCTGGAACAGCACACATATAGCCTGCTGGCTCATACAAACTTCTGATGGCCAAAGCATTGGCTGTGGCAGTTTCTCTCTCTGTGTGTGCACTCACATATATGGTATGAGTGTGTGTGCATGTGTGTACACACACACATGCACATACACAAACACGGTATTAGATTTCCTTTTAATTAGACTATATAATTGTTTCCTTCATTCACTGAAGTTGTTTTTCCTGGTGTTGATCACTGTCCCATTTTAATGTGGAATCTGCCTGGGGCAGCTGTGAAAGCATGTTAGATATTTAATGAACCTCTTTAGAATGTGTTTCTTTTCTTTCTCTTTTTGAAGGTAAGGGAGTTCATGCTTCCATCAAAAGCAATTGCTGCTTGCTTTGTTCAGGGATGGTAGTAGTGGAGACAAACCCTCATGAAAATGATTTCCTATGAACCACAGTGATTAATTGCGTGACTTCTAATTGTCCTGGCATTTTTCAGGAATTTCAGGGGTGGAGGGTGATAGCAATCCCCATTGATGGCTGCCTTCTAGAATGTCTAGGGAAAACAGTGCATTTGGAGAAGGAGGTGGTGGTTCCTGGAATTACCAGTGACAAAAAAAGAGGGAGAAAGATTGTTTCCATAATTGTTAAACTTCCCCAATGGTGAGTTTCACCACCCTACTCTGGAATTTGATATGTGAATGTCACCTGTCTTACAACTGCAGGCCAAAAGTGCATTACTGATAACTTACAGCTCTTCATCTTAGCCTTACTGTACTTACAAAGTCCAATTCTGCCCATGGATTGGCTATTTTGCAATTGGCCTTTTGTGCAACATTCTCAAGGATAAGGTGCCATTTTAGGATGCCTCTTAGCTGTGCTACAAGGTGTCCTGCTTGATTCAGATATACAGCCCATGACACAATGAGGTGGCACTGCTTTAATTAAAACAATATGTTTCCTAGATCCTAACGGACTATTCATTTAAAAGGATCAGTGAGAGAGGAGGAAAGCTGGCAATTTGTTAGAGCCATGATGTCGCTTGGAGACTACAAAGCAGCACAGATTTAGTGCTCTTATGCCTAACCTCAAATATTCAAGGAGAGCTCACAGGAGCAACAGACTCTACAGCCACCTCATATGGTACTTTAATTGACATAAAGAACTGCCTTGAACTATGGCGAAGTTTTCTTAGAAACTCTGCTTCATCTGCAGAACTTAGCTCTTTAGTTCAGAGAGTCATCACTGTTTCCTGTCCATTTGTCTACTACATAATGAGCCTATGTATATATTCTATTGAGTTAAATGGATTTACCCCCAGGAAAATGTGTATATTGTTGCAACCTTGATGTTCAATCTATCACATCTCCAGGTAGGGCTGGGAAAGATCCCTGCCTGAAATCTTGAAGAGCTGCTGCCAATCAGTGTGTACACCAGTGTGGCCCCCTCCAGTCGATGATGGACTACAATGCCTGTAATCCTTTATAGCTGCCCATGCTGGCTGGAGCTGATGGGAGTTAGAGTCCAACAGCATCTGGAGGGCACCACATTGGCTACCCCTAACTCACTAAGCTATATGGAGCAATTTATTGTAAGGCAATTTCCTATACATACTACTGAAATATTTCTTTTCAGCCAAATAAAAATGGCCATAGAAATAATAGGAAAGGTTTCACACATCCATAGAAGCAAGGAAAGAGCAAATCGCCAAATTGCAAGTATGCTCCAAGCAAGTGCCAGGTTAGGTGAGGTAACCTGTGGTGTTGAGATGTCCCAATTCTCAAATCTGAGTTGAGCATTTCTCTCTTTATTCTTTCCTTTATACTCCTCCAACTGTCTTTTCTCTTTCTAATCAAAAAGCTGAGGCTTTGTGTATCTGTTAGGCCTATAAGCTAAGGTTAGAGGTTCTCTTCCCAAAGAGCTACTTGGTATTGCTTCAAGAGACCTTTCTGTTGTCAAGGGGAAATGTCAGCCACCTCACAGACAAGTCTGAGTGGGCAGTTGCTTTGAAAAGAAAAGGTGCTTGAGGAGCACAGTCAGCAGGAAATAGTTGTGTGGGAGGTTGCTAATTAAAGCTGTTTGGGGAGTGGAGTCCAAAAGGCTGAAATGAGAGAGAAGGGAAATAACTGCCCATCAACATGCATTTCTAAGCTTCCTTTTGTTCTTCTCCCATGGAGGTGCCATGCAGTTGGATTTTTAAACAATATGTTTAAATGTAGGATGTTTACAGGGAGTGGGGCTAGGGTGATAGAATGCCAGGAACCATGTTAATGCTATTTTTCTTTATCTTAAGCTTGCCACAACAAGAAGGTGACTGCCTAGACTTGAGTTTTCTATGTCTGCATTTGTGCTGCAATGCATGGGGAAAATCTGAAAAAAATCTGTGGGGCATTTACGAAGCATCAAGCAAACAATGTGATTCCCAACGTGCCCTGTATTCTGTCTCCAGTAAAGGATTATGCTGCTCTCTGCTAGAGGCACAGGACTCTTGAGCCAACAAGTACACAGCTGGGATTAACTGAGATGGGGAAGAAGAGAAAACATGGAGCATCAACCTCATTCACTTACATGATGTGATCAGAACTCTTTGGCTTGTCCAGCAGTTGCATAGGAAGCTGTCTTATACTGAATCAGGCCATTGATTCATCTAGGTCATTGTTGTCTACACTGACTGGCAGTAGCTCTCATAGCTTTCAGACTGGCTTCTTCCCCTACCTGGAGAGGCTGTTGGTGCTACATTTATTTCTCAGTAGAGGTAGCTGCTGGATTGCCATAGTCAGTAATTGGCATAGCCTATTATTACAAGCACTATTCAAGTATGAAGGCAAAACACATGAAAGCAAGAACTGTGTAGAGCATTCAGGGCTACCTCTGTTGCCCCTGCCCCCAACATCCCATAATGAACCAGCGTCTTCAACTCCAGCCCTTCCCATGTCACACAGCAAGGTTTAGAGGGCTTTTCAAGAACAGAACGTATGGTTGAATGTTTTTAGAAGCTTCTTGACAATTAGGAATCCATATAATGCAGGGTTCCCAATAGTGGGAAGACTGAGTACATTCAGTTGAAAGCATCCCTTACACCAAGTATGGGGAGCCTATGGTCCTTAAGAGGTTATTGGACTCCAGTTCCCATCAACCTGTAGCCTGCTATGTACTGCTGTATAGAACGACCCCACCACCCATACACCCACACACTATTTGACTTGGGAGGGAAGCTCCTGAATAGTGGGGTGTGGGATTTTCATTCAGGACCACAGCACACCAGAAAAGGCTTTAACCCCCCTCCCTGCATACCTCAATTGTGATTACCCCCTCTGTGCATGTGTACATGCACTCGCACCTACCTGCTATTTCAGAGTCATGTGTAGTTTGGTACAAAATGCATGGAATTCACCATGTTGCTCTAATCCAGCACAACAGTCCCTACATTCTTGTTCCTCTGTGTCTTTCTACCGTGTGTGTGAAATTAAGTGCACAGCAAAGATGCTTTTACAATAGCAAGCTGCTCAACTCCTTCTGGTTTTATCCTGGTGATTAAACTACAGTCCTAGCATGGCTTTTGAACTGGTGACCCTGAAGCTTAGCAGCAAGTCCATGTCCATTGATCCATCCTGACATCTGATCATTACAATAAATGACCATTAACGTGACGTTGGGAAGCTGCTTTCTCTGTGTCTAGTGGTGACAGATTGTCTGTGATTTTTGTTTTGTGTTTTTTTCCCTTTGGAAGGACAAGGCTATGATACACTGACAGTAATTATCAGGTGCCCACAGGGGCATGAAACAATGTGAGCCTTTAGAGATGTCAGACCTTGAAGGCTGAAAACAAAATGAAGGTTAGCGTTTTGTGAGCAGCTTTAAAAATCGACCAACTCCTATTTCAGTGGTGCATTGGATACAACCCTGAAACCAGGAAGTAAATTCAGTGGGGCTTTCTCCTGAGTAGATCCTGGTTAAGATGCAATTGTCACTTTTTTGTTTAATAGGGAGAGATGTTAAACCTGCTGCTATTTGATGCCAACTTCCAAATCGAGGAAGAGTCCCACTGCAAGTTTCTTTACTCAGCCATTTTTGTGTGAAAATGCTACATTCCTTCTCAAACTTTGGGCACGATCCTGCTAACCCTCCATAGGTGCTGGCTCCCTTGGGCTCTGGGTGCCTGAGCACCCACAAAATTCTTCATGAAGGGGCTGGGCACCCACAAATTTTGGTGCCAGGGCTATGCAGGCTGCATGGCACCCACGGCCCTGGGCACCTACGGTCATGGGGCCAACCTGGCACTCCTGTAATCCCTCTCTGTGTAATTTCAGTAACATGGAGAGAAACAACTGAAGGACTGTATGATGGCTACATCCCAACCACTCTGGATCTGAGGCCACTCGGGGAAGGGAGCCCTGGCCACAACAAATAGTACTTTTTCTCATATACCCCACCTTTCTCCATTTGAAGTACTCCTTGCCATCAGATAGGATATTGATTATTTACCAGGCTGCTCCTTATAAGCAGCCCCCAAAAGTTCCATCAGGTTTCTCTGAAGCCTCCTGAGGTAACATAACATTGCAGCAACAGGCATGAAAGTGTTTAGAGTAAGCTGAGGCGACACAGGTTTTATGAAACAAGAAATAAGTTTATGAAGATAAAAAAGAGACACGTAAAAGTTTAAGAGAAAGAAACAGAATACCCCCCATTCCCCTTTGCAGCAAAAAGCAAATTAAAATTAGTTAAAAACATCCACTTGCCTAGCCTAGAGCATCACTAAATTTTAAGGCTTTTAACAGGATTTCTTGCTCACAAGAAGGCCTTTGTTCCTTGAAACTTTTCTCCTAGGCTTTCCACATACTTTGTACATCAAGTGAGATCTCCTCAATCTGCCCGTGTCCTGTCTGTTTTTATAGACCTCCCCTGTCAATCATGGGATACCTGCTTAAGGAACTTTAGTGCTTTTAAATTCTCCACCCTTGGAGAGAGGTGTTTGGTTAGCTTATGCCTTGATGCTATATTAGGCTCTGGGCACCTGATAGAACTTCAAGTTGCTCCTATGCTTCCTAAATAAGTTCCAACAAGGTGGTTGTTGGCATCCATCTGTCGTGAGAGAGAATGGAGTGCGCCTCCAGGGGTGAATTTAAACTGCTGTGTTAGCAGCACCAACGTGACCTCCCCAGGGCTCAAGCCTGACCAGTGTGTATGGAGGTCCAGGGCTGCCCATACAACAAGACACCCCCCAACCTTGCTGATGTGGTCCAAAGGAAAGCAGAGCAATATGTTTAGCACCAGCTTGGCTGCAGGAGTTTTCGGAAGGAGGTGTGCAAGGTGCCATCCAACCGTTTTAGGGACTCCACTCTGGATTTGTGTAGTCTTTTCTTCTTCCAAGGATGTCCCACAAGGCAGCAGAGGTTTAGGGCCAGAGTTTTTCTTCTAGATGGGCTGCCTTCCCAGGGATACCTTCTGGCAAGGTATAAATTCCCATAATATGCGCAAGCCATCCATGGCAGTAAAGTCCATTTCTATCACAGGGAGCGTTAGTATGCAGCGGATCCACCACAAAGTGGATTTTAATTAAATCTACTTCTGAATTCAGATCACATTTTCTACCTTTGACAGAACCCAAAAAGTTGTCCCAAATCCTGTTTTAGACTGTAACATCCTTACTTCAAGAACCATCTGGGGCTTTAACTGTTTTCGACCAAATGTGTTCATTAGAAGCATAGCTCCAGCAGCATAGCAATAGATTTCTTTAAATCTTGAAGCATGTGTGCTCTCACAGCTGTTATGTCTTGCTTTGCTAATTTCAATTCCTGTAGCAATTGTTCAAGGGAGTGGCACTCATGGAATCAAAGGATGCCTTCCAGGTACAATCTACTGTTGCACTGCCTCTGTAGCAGGGATAGCTACATAAAACTCTTAGATGGGTTTGGGGTCTTTTGCTGATCTCTTTTCATGTGTCCAGCTATGAAATCTTTCTTTAGTTGTCTCTTTTTAATGATACGATCTTCTTGGTCTATGTTAGGTTATATTTTGCTGGAAAATCCAAATTCTTTCTGGTATGCTTTGACTAGAAAGGATGGTTAAGGAATTCAATAAGTGTGGGTTCCAGTTAAAACTGGCCTGATCCATGGTGGGGATTTTTTTTGGGGGGGGGGTGTTCAATTACATATTAGTGCAAACTTATCAATTTTTCGCTTTCCAAACCAATATGTGTACAGAGACACAGTTGTCCTTAAAAAGTTGCACTTCTTCAAGTTTTGCAGTGCAGATTCTCAACCAAAGCATGTATACCAAAAGGAATACAGTGGTACCTCAGTTTTCGAACATGATCTGTTCTGGAAGACCATTCGAGTTCTGAAACATTCAAAAATTGAAAACTCAATAGCCGACAGCTAGGCCTCAGGATCTTGTACTCAGTGGAAGCAACATTGCATTTTCGACTTCCAAGGCATGTTCGAAAACTGAAGCATTTGCTTCTGGGATTATGGCGTTCGAAAACCAAAATGGTAGTCAACGGAGACGTTCGAAAACCGAGGTACCAGTGTATTTGTATTATTGAAAACTGGATAGAAACACTAGTGGAAATAGCATATAAAAGCACATTCTCTTCAGGGGAAATGACTTGCAAAATTGCATATATGTGGCAAATTTAAGTATTTTAAGATAAACGAGCATGGAAATGTATACTGGTTTTGTGAGGATTTTAAATGAACAAGCAAATCTCAAATGTATGCAGAAATTGAAAAAAACCAGAAACCGAGAGAAACTGAAATTGATGGTTTTGTCCATCCCTAATCCACATCTGCTGGACTAATGTACAGATCCAAACATAGTTATCCAACAGCTTTCTCAGCTCTCAGAATGATCCAACTTTTAAACATTTTTTTCTCAAAATATACATTTCTAAACATTTCCCCTCCTAATATACATTGTTTAAATGTGTGAGGCACAAAATAAGTATTAAATTGTTGTGGCTTAAAAAAAGAATTGCAGATTAATTCAGAAATGGGATGAGGAACAGAAGTGAAAGAGACAAAGACAGGAAATCAGTCATCTTTGCTTTTTCATATTTGCAATTCAAGTCTGAAACAGTTATGTAATAGAGCTATGTGTTGCTAGGGGCAGACAGAGTATTCCATTTTTTACTTTGGAGGAAAGTGGATTTCTGACCTAAAAAAACAAGCTAATGAGGGATGAACTTCACTGGGCGGGGGAATAGTTTACAGAAGCTCACACCTTGTAACAGAAGCACACAAACACCGAATGACAACCTGCAAGCACAGACTATCAAAATATATCAGGCACGTATGGTAAAGTAATGCAAACAATAACACTGAGTAAAATGATACCAACATTCTAATAGGTGTCACAACTTGGGGAAATGCAAAATGTCACAGAAGATCACGGAAACCTAGTATAAGGACAGTCCCATGAACTCAAATACAATGAAGCCAAGGCCAAAAAGTGGGTTGGGGGCTTACCCGGAACAAATTTGTAACATGCCCCTCCGCTTGCCTATCTTGCAAACTTGACAAGAAAGATTCTGCATGTTTTGAAACTGAAGGATCGATTGGCAGCAGGGTATGAAAATGCATGTAGATATTGTCCGTTATGTCATAGGTCGTCAAGGCTGTAGAACTTTTTGATTTTTCTTTTTAAAAATATATATATATATTGTTGTTCTTAATATTAGTAGTAAATAGCAGCTTTATTGAAAATGCATCACACCAACAAAGAGGCACATTGGGTAGCCATTGTGCTGCACCCTAGATATTTTACAACACCTCCTATCATCCCTATTGGTCATATTGTGTGGGAATGACGTGAGTTGTAGTCCACACCCTCTAGAGGGCACCTTGTTGACTGTCCCTGTTACAGAGGCTTGCTCAGTTCTCAGTGACTCATTTTACCATACAAAGTCAATGGGCTGCAAATCTTAGATACATTCATAGGAGGCAAAAGCAGCACTCACCCAAGTTACTGGATTCACCAGCAGAACTTTTGACCCACTCAACCAAAATCGTCCCGTAGCCATATAATAACCCACTTATATTTATCCAGACCCAGACAGAAAAATTGGGAAGAGGTAATGAGCTCTTTGGGTCCTTGCTGCCTGTGGCTCTTCAGATGTTCCTGAACTCCTATCTTCCAACAGCCCCCGCCACCAACATACTGGTAGTATATGGTTGAGGTTGGTGGGAGCTGTAGTCCAACATTATCCAGAGGGCCCAAGGCTACAATGTTTTGCTACTACAAAGTTGATCAAAACCTTTTCTCTTTTTTTCAAGTGACTTGTTTCAACTTGGAAGTGGAGGGATGGAAAGCTTTATGTTAACCTCCAGGGGGAAATGGGACATAATGAAGAGAAAACTCTCAGAAAAATGTTAATAAAACTTCTGCAGGGCAGACATAAAAAAGTAAAAGGATCTTCTTCTTTTTTGGTCTCTCCTTTCACAGCTACATGCTAATAACTAAGAAGCAAGTGTCGAGGGATGTTCACTGCATTATTGGGCACCTTAAAATACATCTGCCTTGAAGTCTGCCAGGCGTTTTGTTCTACAAAGCATATGGTTTAGCAGATAAAATGATTTTTGACCTGGAGACCTGAACTGACAACTTTGAAGGCACACAAAAACAGGATGGCTCTGTCTGTCAGTCCCATTTCATCTCTGTGCTGCTTACTGACATTTACGTGTTTGCATCGGGGGAAATTCTGCATCAGTGCCCCAGCCCCTCTCTTGGCTCACTGAGGTTGCATGTGCTGTGTACGGCAGCTTGGCAAGAAACCTGTTCTGATCTCTTGATTTCTGGCTAGCTGCTGTCCACTGGATGTAGAGAAGCCACCTCCTGTATTTCTTGCATCTCTTGTGTGGGGGCCTCGTGAAATGGCTGCATGCTGCTTTAATGGATGCAAAGGAGATGCCTGCTGCTGTATACATAAGGGGCCACAGCTCAGTAGTAGAGCATCTGTTTTTCATGCAGAAGGTCCCCAGTTCAATTCCTGGCATCTCCAGGTAGGAAACTGCCAGTCAGTGTTAGACATTACTGTACTGAGCTAAATGGACCAATGATCTGGCTCTGCATAAAGTGGATTCTTATGTCCTTGTGCTCCTTTTTGGCCACAACCACCCCATATATTAAAAGCACTCTTATGCCCCTTTAATAGTCATTGGTCATCTGCCCCCTGTCCCAATAATCCTGGGATTATGCCAATTAGCTACTGAGCTAAATTGAAGGTGCTGGTTTTGGTGTATAAAGCTCTATGTACCTTGGGGCCAGGATATCTGAAATATCATCTCACTCCTTATATATCCAATCAGTCACTGTGCAGGTGAGGCCCTCATCAGACAGGTGTGATCTATGTTGTCATTTTAGTGCCTTCTGAAGACCTTTCTCTTCCAGAAAGCCTTTCAAGATGAGATCCTTCGGAGTCTGCATCTGTGTTGGAATTGTTTTAAAGATTTTTATTTAAAAAATGTTTTGATACTTGTGGTTTGCCACCCTGGAAGGGTGGGGTATAACCATAATAAATAGATAAATAATATTTCGTTAATGGTACTGAGCACTGTTAGGAAATCCGCTCACAGAGCTGCAGTTCCCAGCGTCCTTAACAAAGTACAGTTCCCAGGATTCTTTTGGGGAGGCAAGTGCATTCAGTGTATGGTGTGGATGTGACCTTTTGCTGAGATGACAGGTTCTGCCTGAACTCTTGTGGTGAGGCAGGACTATACCAGCATTCTTGGGCACATCTGCTGCCCACCTACCTACAAGTGTATGCAGTGCTCCATGTAAGGGGTAGCATTGTGTTGTTGTTGTTTTGTTTGTGGGATGGATGGCATGCAGTTATACTGGACCCAAATCAGAAATAATAAAATAAAGCAATCCACTTTATAGTGTTCCCTTTGTCGTGCAAAAATATGTACATGCCTGCACAAGCAAAAGCCCTAAAAACTGAATAGCAGCTATAGCAGCCAAGCAATAACAATAAATCTCCATTACTTGCCTGAGAGTTCCTGCTTCTCTCTGGTTTTTTGGCATTGTCTTATTGCTGGTGTGCCCCCACAAGGCTTAAACCATTATTACAGCACTACAGTTCTCTTCCTCCTCAGTAGCTGCTTCCAGGGAGGAGGTAGGGCCACCCCCACCTCCAGGATTATATAAAACTGTGATTCAAAACCAGACACCTCCTTAACAAGCTGTTCTCTGATAAATAAAAGGGCTAATTCTACTATGCCACAGTTACTAGTGTTGAATGATGCCTTTGTGCATATGGACATATGTGTCCAGGCACATTGCAGATGTACCTGTGAACATTTGTATAGCTGGAACGTGTATACAGCTGGAGATAAATAGTTGTATTATTTAGCATTTCATAAAATATTTACACTTTTTATGGGGGGAAGCTAGTAATGCACAGGCAAGGTGTGGCATGAGAGATATGAGAAGTGCTTAGCTGAGGAAGTGAGTACAGAGATGGAGGAAAGGGTTGTTTCCTCATGTTCCTTCCTGTCCACAAATGGGAAATAGCCAGGCAGAAGTTATGGAGGAGTGGGGAGAAAATGTAGGCTGCAAGTGAATTAGGAGGTGGACATTTGGACTCAAGGACATTTCAGAAGGACAGTCAAAGTTCTCAGTAGGGCAAAGCAAGATTCACAGCAAGGATCAAAGGTCTGCCCTTGGATGCGTTAAAAACTAAATTGCAAAAACTAGCCTGTGTTGGATTTTTCTTAATGCCCCAAATAATTCAAGTAATGCATATTTCCAGCACAAGCACCTATTTTTTATAAAAGTGGAAGATTTGTCCTTTTGACTCTGAACAGTGGATCTGATTTTAATGGCTTAGAACTATCACTCTGTGTGTAGAACAAATCAGCTGAACAATAGATGCTGTGGATGAATTGTTGCATATAGTCTAGAACACCATGGATGGTTGGGAAGGGGAGCTGACTCTTTTAACTGGTACATCTGGCTCTCAAGCCTTTCAAAAATTTGCACCATGTGAACCATGGCATAGTGGCCCACATTGTGAGCCACCCAGAGGACACCGTTGATTGGGCAGCATATAAATACCTAAAAATATGTGCAAGGTGAAGAGGGGTGATTACTCCTAGCGCCATCATTGGTGTAACCACAGATTATGCCCTGTGCTGCCACATTCCCATTTGGGGGTGCATATATGCAACTGAAAACTCCTATTGTGCAGAACTGCTGATTATGCATAGAGGAGTCTACACATGTAGATAAGTGTGTTTATAGGCTCCCTCTTCAAACCTTCCTTTGAATGCATGGAAGCCAAGAGGTGGAATGAAAAGGGATGTTCATGTTGGGAGTAGGGCCAGCAGACTCTATATTTTCCTTCAATATGTGGCACAGGGATGGGCCATGGGCCTCCTAGATGCTGTTGGACTCCATCTCTCATCAGTCATAGCCAACATGGCCAGGTGGGCTGGGAGTGTGGAAGTTGTAGACTGAACAGTATATGGAAGGCCACACATCTGCTGTCCATGATGTAGTGTGTGAGTGGCTAACTTGAAGCTTTCCAGATGTTGTTGGACATCTGGAACTCCCATGAGCTGTAGTCACCATGACCAGTAGTCAAGCAACAACTGGAGGGCCACTGATTAGCCACCCTGATGCAAAGCGTTTTTCTGAAGAGGGCATCAATCTAGTCTCAAACCATATACAGATTCAGTGGGTGCCATTTCAGAATTTTAGGCTGGAGTAAGATAGAAAAAAATCAAAACACATTCTCTTGCATGCATTCAATCTGCATCCATTTTGTATGGTGTGTGGGTGTGGCGTGCATTAAACCCTCAAAACTACACAGTGTTGTCAACATATGTCAAACAGGCATCCAGTCTGGAGCAAAGGGAAATGTTAGTTCACAGTCATCTTTTAGCTGTTTACAACATGAGTCATTCAATGGGTATAATGAGTGTGTTGGCAAAGAGATACAAATGCTGCTGCAGAATAATCATTTTTGGTCTGAAATGTAGAGTTTGGGGTGGGCCTCTGCTTTGGCTAAATGGGTGACTTTGGCAAAATCACTGGCTTCTGACAGCCATAATGCAAAAGGCATTTTCCTACACTGCGTTCTAAAGCTGGCAAGAAATGTCTGGTGTGTGGCTTTTGAAATTATATTACAAACATCAATACACATGAGGTAATACATATGCATACCTTACCGTAATGCAGAAAACAAATAATAATGGTTAAAGATTTCACATGGGAAACAAATACAGTAAGCCCGCAACTTACATGCAGTTAACAGGTTTACGCACATGACATTAAAAATAAAATAAAAATGAAATGGGTGTGGGGTTCCAGGAAAAATGAATTTGGCAATCCCGCCCACCATTGAACCCAATGGGTTTTGACTATAAGCATTTTGGCTTCAGGTGCGATCCCTGAAACATAACTCCTGTGGAAGTTGTGGCTGTAGTGTATTGCAATCTGACATAAACACCCTTTTCTTTATCGCAACTGCCAAATCAGGAAGCAGAAGAGCATGAGAAGCTTCCTGTGACTCCCAAGGACAATCTGTAGTTCAGTGCTAGGGCATGTGCTTTGCATATGGAATTCCCCGTCTGAAGGAGATCTGGGGAAACTGTGCCCCACCCCCCAGTGTTGTTCGATTACATCTGCCATCACCTCTGAGTCCAACATCAACTGTAATGTCACTGATTTCCCCAGTCCTGATGCAAACAAATTAATTAGCAGGTCTGATATAAGCCTCCCTCTCTCAGTTGTAAACTCTGTAGAGCTCCTGCCAGTCAGAGTAGACAGTACTGAGCTCAATAGACAAATAGTATGATTTAGTGCATACAGAGAGAGGTGGGTGGAAATAAGCATGCTTCCCCCCCCCTTTTTATTATCTACACCAGGGGTAGTCAACCTTTTTATACCTACTGCCCACTAATGCATCTTTCTTGATGGTAATATTTCCTTACCACCCACCAGTGCTCGATAGAAGGAGGATTCAGCTTGTGCCATAGAACCCTCTACCGCCCACCTAGAATCCTGAAATGCCCACTAGTGGGCGGGAGGGACCAGGTTGATAACCCCTGATCTACACCTTTCAGCTTTCTATATTCATCCTGCATTGCCCTTGTTCGTAGAACCTTGTACTATATCACTATAGAGTTTACACATAATTAACATCTGACATATTGGATGCTTTTAATATTTGTTTGGAGTCAGACAAAAATATATTTAATAGGCTGCTAGTAATTTATTTATTTATTTATTTATAAATCAGCATAGCCACTGTACTATCTAAACACTACACATGTTTCCCTGTCTCTTTTCCTAGCTAGTGTTGTATCCATCTGCCATTGGAACATCATTTTTCAGGACATGTTACCAAAGCTGTGTCTAGCTGATTTATAGCTTACTGCTTGTCAAAGAATAAGCCTATATTTTGCCCAGTGGGATGCACATTAAGGACAGACATTGACAATGGTTTGAAGCTCTGGGTGATAAGCCCACCCCACCCCCAATCCCAGAATAAATTCCCTTCACCCAGATGTCCAGCCTTCATTATCCCTCTGATATGCACCAATCTCTGTATGGGAGTGTTTGATAAGTTCAGTCATTGAGCAGATGATAGCTTAAAGGGGGGCGGGGGTGGTGGTGGTGGTGATGAGGAATTACTCACACATCCCTCCCACCCCCCCTTATGACAGGCATACTGTATTTATTTAAATCTACACCCATAAAGCCAGTGGTATCAGAGAACAGAAGCTTTGCTAAGAACTTTTAAGCAAATGTTATTAGATATGACCTCTTATTTATGAAAGGCTTTGCATCTAAAAATCTGCTAGACTGCAATTGCTGTAGCAAAAGACCTGCATTTCCCGGCTGCAAATATCTCAGCTAGCCATTTGTCTGATTAGACCTTAGGGTGACAGCGGTAAGTATCCAAAAGCTCGTTTTAACCAAATAGCACAAAATCAAATAATAAGTTTCAGGCTGGGGGTGTGAGAGGAACAAGATGGAATGGCCATAAAAAGGCAGAGCTTTTTTTTACTTTCAATATTGTCTTAAGCCATTGCAGTTTCTGCAAACTGAGCTTTGAAATTCATCATCCAGTGTGCAATGTCCGCCAGATATTACTTGATATAAACATCCTGGGGTATTTTACTGTTTGTAATATATATATGCCTCAGGAAAGGGGGGGGTGGAGCAAGTTTTCTTTTTTATAAAAAAAATCAAAAACAGATTCTGCTATCTGCTCCTTCCCCCTATCCAACACAGACTTTGCCAACCTGGTGCCCTTCAGATGATTTCAGGCTACAACTTGCATCAGCACCAGCCAGTGTGGTCAGTGGTGAGGGGTGATGAAATTTAGACTTTAACAGCATCTGGAGGGCTGCAGGTTTATTGGTTTGGATGAATCATTGGTGGCATGTTCTTAACAGAGATTGTCAGTATCTGCTCCTCAGATTTGGAGTACTCAACACATGTACTCCCCCACAGATTACTCCCTGCACACACATACCCCAGTCATGGGATATTTTGTCAACTCCAACCAACCAAATGAACTGGTTGCAGGGAGAAATAAATCAGATTCAGCAACACAAATGGAAGGCAGGGGGAGATCAAAATATTGCAGGATGGGTGAAAGCATTCATCTTCTTTGCTGAGCTTTCTAATTCATTAGCAGTTTTGGTTACTCAATGCTTAGGCCTTAATCTTTAATTAAACACACAACCAACATTCTATGTGGGCTGGGCTGAAAAGAAGTGGTCTTTCCTTAATAAATACATAACTATGTTCTGCGCATTGTTAACAGAAAATACGCGAGACTTCAAAAGTTTGTAGCAAGTGTTAATTGCAAAAGAGACTTTGTGTTGGGTTTTTTCCCCCTTCCTCTTATAAATACACAGTAGAAGGCTGTAAGGCTTTTCTTTTTTTAGGATAATAATGTCTTAAACCAGAAGCATATTTATAGTGTTCAAACGACACTTATTCTATGTTTGATAATTAGTCTACATTGGGGACAGAGTATTAGAAAGTTTACTCTACTGAATGAAAAGCTCTGTGCGGGGTTTTAGACTTTATATAGCACCTCAACTTTTTGTGGAGCAGTGTTAACATATTTCACAGGGTTAGCTAATAGCAATTTTGGGGAAGGGCCATAGTTCAGTGGTAGAGCATCTGCTCTCCATGCAGAATGTCCCAGGTTCAATTTCCGGCATCTCCAGGTAGGGCTGGAGAGACCCCTGCCTGGAATTCTGGAGAGCTGCTGTTAGAATAGACAGTACTGAGCAAGATGGACAAATGATCAGTGCAAGACAGCTTCCTATATGCATAATTATATAATCCTTTTTGGAGATCTTTTACTGTGGGACAAGGAGCCAGTGTCTGCCAAAACGTGCTGAGCTGTCCTCTGAAAAGGTACAGAAAAAAATGGTTATGAAGATTCTCTAACATTCAGGACTGATAAAAGAAAGTACTTCTTCATGCAGCACTTAGTTTAACTACAGAACTGACTCCCACAGGAAGCAGTCATGGCGACCAATTTGAATGGTGTTTTTTAAAAATAAAATAAAATAAATGGGCAAATTCAGGGAGGATACGATGGCCATGCTATTTCCTGCTTTCACAGGGCTGGCTCAAGACATTTTGATGCTGAGGCAAACTACAAAATGATGCTGCCCTCCCCTGCCAGGGGGGAAAGGGTGAGAGAAGGGGAAAATCAAACCAAACTTACCCAGGAGACCCCAGGAGATCCCAGATGGTAGCCTGTGCAGTGCCCCATATTCACCAAGCGGCTGCTGTAGAGGGAGCATGGGGAAGGGCTGACAAGGAGGCGACAGATCTGACCTCCAAGGAATGCACTGCAGGCATTGCTGCTGCCTCGGTGGTGGCAGCAGCAGCAGCAGCAGGGAATGCACATCTTGGAGGCTGGAGCTATTGCCCCTGTGGACCTGGCACCCCTGATGGTCTCCTCACCTTGCCTCATGGATGGATTGGCCTGGCTTCTGAGAACCAGTTGCTGGAAACCAAAGAGGGGTGTGTGGAGAGTGCTCTTGTGTTCAGGTCCTGCTTGCAGGTTTGCTACAGGCAGGTGATAGCTGAGGAAGAGGAGGCCTGATGGAACTGAACTTTCAGTGGAGCAACTGATGGGACTTGCTATTATTATTTGTTAGATTTGTTACCTGCCCTTCATTGTATAGCCCCAGGGAGGGTTACAACAATATTAAAATCAGTCAAAACAATTTACAATTCGAATAATAAGGTGAATCTGTCTACCTACCCACCTTTCTATCTATATAACAGAAGTCAAAGACCATGGTAAAGAGGTTTGTGTTTAGCATATTACAAAAGCTATGCAATGAAGGTACCAGGTGCATTTCTGTGAGGAGGGGATTCCACAGTTTAGGGGCTGATACAGAGAATACCCTATCCTGAACCACCACCTCCCAAGTTTTTGAGGACAGCAGAACTAGGAGGGCACCCTCTGCTCATCTTAGGGAAGGAGATGGCCTTTAATATATTTGAGGGCTGCTTGCAGTATCTTCACTTAGCAAATTTTACTTTTCTCTGCCACCACCCAAATTCCTTGGAATGGTGTTTTAGGAATGGGGAGGCAACTCCACTGATTACACCCCCCCCCACACACACACCACAATGCCAAGAATAATTAATATTATAATTCATGGGTAGGCAAACTAAAGCCCGGATCCTGCCCAATCACCTTCTCAATCCGACCTGCGGACGGTCCGGGAATCAGCATGTTTTTACATGAGTAGAATATGTCCTTTTATTTAAAATGCATCTCTGGGTTATTTGTGGGGCCTGCCTGGTGTTTTTACATGAGTAGAATGTGTGCTCTTATTTAAAATGCATCTCTGGGTTATTTGTGGGGCATAGGAATTCATTCATTCCCCCCAAAAAATATAATCCGGCCCCCCACAAGGTCTGAGGGACGGTGGACCGGCCCCCTGCTGAAAAAGTTTGCTGACCCCTGTTATAAATGAATGAATGAATGATAGGCACATTTATCATGCAAGCAATGACTAGAGGACCTCTCTCCCTCTCCCTCCCTCTCTCTCCCCCCCCTCTCTCTCTGTGTGTGTGTCTGTATGTGTCTTTTTTTTAAAAAAAGGGAAGCGAGTTTTCAACATTCTCAAAAGCTACCTCGCTGTGCCTTTAGAAGTCGCAAAAAGCCTTTTTCTTTTAAAGATGGTTTTTTCCTTTGTCAGCTTTTCTCTTGCAGAAAGAGAAAAGTGAGTTTGAAAGGAATATTAAATGGAATGCAGGAAGCATGGGCTGAGTGTGTGGAGTGGGGGCAGCTCTCCCCATCACCCGTTAGGGCTCTGTGTCCCATATTTCTCTCCTTAAGGCACATCCATTCCCCACCCTGAGTTGATTTACTTCCTCCCTGCTTCTTCCCCCCCTTTCTTTAAACTGTCAGACTTCCAGAATAATTAGTTCTTTGCCCCCCTTTTTCCCCTTTAAAGTTTCTTTATAAAGCCTGTTGTACGCATTTCTTCCACCAAAAGTACTCTGATGGGGCTCAGTATCCCTAAAGGTATGTAATCAATACAAAGCCTGAACCCATTGATACATATTTCTGTCACTTAAATATCATTACAGGAAAGATTTCAACAAGATCACTGCATATTATGCTTTAAAGTTTGACTTTAGAAGAATGCCTGGTCTTTGCTGAAAGGCACCAGTAATGGGTTTCACTATCTTCTTGAGCTTAATTTATTCTAAAGAATTTGGGGGCATTATCTTAAATCTCTTCTCATGCCCCCAACTCCAAACCGGGGGGGGGGGATGACAAAATAACAGCCTTCTGAAGTCCAGAGCTTCTGAAGAACATGCCGTTTAATTACTATTATTTTTAAAGAAAGAAAGGTTACTGGAAGTTTTAAAAGTTTAAGTTCTGTATTTAAACTGTATCCTGTACTGATGCTTTATCCTCCTCCTCCCCCCCCCCCCCGCGACCCATTTCCCCTTTTTTGCTCTTCCCTGAATAAGTCTATAACCAAAGCTTCATATGATTACTATTTTCGGGCTGGTTTCCTCAAGCAAACTTGCGTTATCTGGCAAACCTGTTTCCAGGGCTGAATTTAGGTTTGATGAGGCCCTAAGCTACTGAAGGTAATGGGGCCCTTTATATGTCCAGCTGTCCTTTTTCAACAACAAATTGTCGCTGTTTTTTGTTTTGAATATATGCTATAAGGTCATTTATGAACCTAATAGGTATCTAAAGCCATTTGCACATAACGAATAGGAGCCTACACAACACAAAACACTTGTAGGTTTTATTTTATTTGTTTTTTATCTTATATTTTGGAAATGTACATCCAGGGGTTTTTTCCCCTTAATTTTTTTTGGGGGCCCCCAAGAGGGTGGGGCCCTGAGCTATAGCTTGTTTAGCTTATACATAAATCCGGCACTGCTTGTTTCTGAACTGCTCCTCTTCAAACCGCTTCAATTTTGTTGCATGTTTGCTCCCCACAACATTTTCCCCCAGCACCTAGAAAGCTAGCACGTCTTTGCTAAAAGTCTTATTCCTGGCATGTAGTTTATACTTGAAGGAGTGTTGCATGTGGTATCCTCCAATCACAAAACACCTGCTGTCTGAAGTGATCAGTTGTGTCACAAGATCTGCCTGTTATATTAATGCTATGTCCTTTAAAAACAAGTTCCCTGAAAAAGAGGCTTCCATTGTCCTTCATTCTATGGGCACTGAAAGCTTACCTTTGATTTTTTGAGCTTACCACATCATTGTGATGTGACCAAGGTTGTTGTGTGAGTGTGTATGTTCCCAGTTAATATTTTTCCGGCACTCTGCAGCCTTCCTAGCTTCCTGCACTTCCTGATTTGACAAAGTCCAATGGGGCATTGTGATGCTTTCTCCTGGGCTTTGATTGAAATTGAGGCACACAGGAAGGCTGAGACCACTGGTGAGATACCGTATTTTTCGCTCCATAGGGCGCACCGGACCATAGGGCAAACCTCGTTTTTAGAGGAGGAAACAAACAAACAAACAAAAAATTCTGGTTTTCCCTCCTGTAAAAGCCCTGTTTTTTTGAGGATCAGCTAAAAGTTTTGCAGCTTTTTTTGCAAAGGGAAAAGCCCTGGTTTTTTTAGGATCAGCTAAAAGTTTTGCAGCTTTTTTGCAAAGGGAAAAGCCCTGGGTTTTTTGAGGATCAGCTAAAAGTTTTGCAGCTTTTTTTGCAAAGGGAAAAGCCCTGGTTTTTTTAGGATCAGCTAAAAGTTTTGCAGCTTTTTTTGCAAAGGGAAAACCCCTGTTTTTTGAGGATCAGCTAAAAGTTTTGCAGCTTTTTTTGCAAAGGGGGAAAAGCAAAGAGAAAAAGGCCCATTTTTATGGGGAAACAAACAACCTCCCTCTGCAGCACATTCAACAATGGAGGCCTGGGCAAGAGGGCTGGGCTGAAAGGGAGCCAGGGACTCTTATCTCTCTCCCGATCTCTTGCTGATCAGCTGCTGAACAGGGTCCTTTCAACACCCCCTTTTCTCTTTGCAAAATAAAAAAGCATGATCCTCTTTTGGCCCCGGGGCAATTCAGCTCCAGGGACCACCATTCGCTCCATAAGACGCACAGATATTTCCCCTTACTTTTTAGAAGGAAAAAGGTGCATCTTATGGAGCGAAAAATACGGTAATTTGTGGAATGGCAGGAAAATACACACATAGAAAGCAACCCTTAGCAACCTGGAAAGTAAAGTACAGGTAAGCACGGCAAAATCCCTGCAACTCACCCATGAGAATTTCACTGAAGTATTATTTCCTCTTTGATAATTTTTGAATGCAATTTATTTTCTCATTAATTGACAGAGAATGGTCAGTGGGGGAAATGCAGAAAAAAATATTTTGGTACAACACTAATTTGTATAGACTAGCCATCTGCGTGTCAGGAATAGGGAATGTGTTTTTTTTCCCTTTTTTGCTATTTAGTCTAATTTGACTTAGGGTAGACTGTTTTGAGATGCCTTCACTGTGTGCCTCACTCATACCTCAGCCCATATTAGAAATTAATTTGAACCAGAGTTCCCACCACACACACACACACACACACAGCCTCAATGCAGAATCTCAGATCTGGAATATATGAAATAATTGTAACAAAAATTGCCTCTGAACATTTGCAGAGTGTGTTTCCTGTGCCCCTGAAGAATTCCTGCAGCATCAATGACATGGAAGCAGAGTGTGTATGTGTGCACCCAATGGCAGGAACTTTGTGATAACTTCTATTTGTGGAACAGCCATCACCAGCGTTCTCCTGCTGCCTCAGATACAGTGCAACTGAAACTGCCTTCACTGTAAAGTAAATAGTGGGGTGACACAGATGCATGTGTGAATCAGAGTTTTATTAACTGGTTCAGGAGCAGACAGCTTGGAGGGCTGCAATTGTACCTAATCTGCACTCAGCTGCTTTTTGATTCCACTGAAGTAGCAGGTGCTATTTATACAGTGTGAAATGCAGGATATATTCTTGGAGTTCTGGGTTATACATTTGAAATTCAAAGTATAAGGGTGGTCAAGATGTGTAAAAGAGACTTAAGAATTACGGTATTTTTCCATGTATAACACCCCCGTGTATAAGATGCCCCCTGTTTTGGTGGACTCCAGATTTAAAAAATGGGGGGAGATTGTCAAGAATTGTAGAGTTGTTAAGCTTTTTTGGGGGGGGGATTGCCCAGAGTTGTTGAGCCTTTTGGGGGGGATGGGATTGCCAAAAATCAATCACCCAACTGGCCAATGCTTAAAATCACAGGCACCACAAAAGCCGCCAATCGCCTGCCCAGTTGCCACAGGGGCAGCCTATCTACAACAGCCCTTGCCGCAGCCGCCAATCAACTGCCCAATAGCCGCTGACAATCTCCCGCTCGTGGCTGCAAAAAATCGCCCATCCCCCCTCTGCACTATCCATGTATAAGACGACCCCCAATTTTAAACATAATTTTAAAAGGAAAAAAAACCTCATATTATACACGGAAAAATACAGTATGTCTGGCCCAAGATGATGGAACCAACAGAAGGGCTAATGAGATGTTTATAGCTTCAGCCAGGTTAAAGGCTTTAAGCAGTAAGTTTAGTTAGAGTCAGACACAGACCTGAAGTTCCAAATTGGAGGCTCCATTTGAATGTAAGGTTCATGATGCAGATAGTGGGGTTTGCTCTACCTCCACATCTCAATGGTGCAAGTTCTGCGGAAGTACCAGTGACTTATTTGACTTTGGTCACCACCTAAATGGCCCTACATATTTGCAAGCGTTGTTACCCAAACTGCATTTGGGCTGCGAGCTCCTTGGGTTTAGGTTTGCATGTGTGTGGTGTGTGTGTTTGATAGTTTGCTCAAAGGGCCATAGTTCAATGCTGGAACACTTGCTTTGCATGCAGGATTTCCCAGGTTCAGTCCATGGCACCTCTGGGTCAGGGGTGCCAACTTGAATAAAAAAAATTTTTGGGTGGGGGCAAGCTAAACCCCATTTGGGATTATAGGAGTTCAACACATCGAGAGGCAGGGGCGGAGGAAGCCTCTTGGCCGCCCGAGGCGGCAAACGCCACGCGGAGGCACCCCCTGGGGGCAGGGCGTCCTGACATGTGCGTCCTGACGTTATGACGCACGTTGGACAGTCTGTGCATGCGGGGAAATGCGCATGCGCAGTCCATCCGGGGCGGGGCTGCTGCTCCCGCGGTGACCGAGCGAGCCTCTGAACAAGCGGCGGCTTGTGGGGCTGCCCCGGCCGTCCGTAAAGCAGCACGGACGGGGTGCCGGGTGGCGGGGCTCGGCTTGGGGAGTGGCGGGAGGGGTCGCCGAGTGTCACCCCCCTCCCCTGGAACCCGGGGTGCCCCTCCCCATCGCCCCTCCCTTGCTACGCCACTGTCCAGAGGGCACCACATTGGCAGCCTTTAGATGGACTGGTGGTGTGACTTGATAAAAGGCTGTTTCCAACTAAGGGTTGGAAGGTTATATCTGCCAAAGGTTATATATCCATTCCCTCTTGGTTTCTTTGAAATTCTTTAGAAAATGCAATTGACAATCCATTCTCACCTAGTAATAATTAAATAAAAGTGGTGAAGATTTTGCTAGGGCTGAAGAATGATTCCTCCCATTTTTATTTTTATTTTGTGCTTGGGTTTTAAAGTTGAGCAATTCAAGGCTGCTGTTTTGTCAAAAGGATCTCGCTTCCTCTCCTCTGTTCTGGGTAGATTATAGCCGTAAAATGTACAGTGAAGAATGGGAAAATACCCCCAACCAAACTTGCTTTCATTGTCCCAGTCACATTTTTGATATTTGCTGTAAGCCATGTGCTCTTCTGGGAGAGGGAGGGGAGAAAAAGCATTTGCAAGATAAGTAAAGGGAAAATGTAATCCCTGGGTGGAATGAAGGGTGCTTTGAAATGAATGGGGGATAATCCTTTTTGTTGTCGGTTACAAATGCACTTTATTTCTACATTATCTGAGCGGTAGAATACACTGTTCACCGAATCTGTCGCAGCGTTTTCTCTGTGGTATTTTACAAAACTGAAGTAACATAACAGTGTTATGGACCTGTGAACTCCTCATTGGTGTGACACCAAGAGGGTCCTTTCATTTCTTTTTAAAAATAAACAAACTAGTGAAATGGATTGCAGCCATAACCAGGAAAACCAGCAGGTTGGAGGACATTCTCTCACTGATGGGACAGATCCTTATTTTCCCACCCCTGGAGGGCCAAATTTGACAGCATTGTGCTCCACTCAACCAGCTAGCGAGCAGAGAGTGCAATCCTCCTGACTGCAAAGGGTCTGCTTTGCCAGCATGTTCCCAGGGGAAATGTACTGGGAAAACAGACACCAGCACTCAGCTGATGGACAGGTAGGCATGGTTTGGGGGAAATGGTCTTGCAGGCCCCCTTGTAGGCCAAGACTGACACATGGGCTGGAAGTTCCTCACCCCTAAACCAAAGACAGCCCATGCCGCTGATAGTGCTGTATCATATGCCTTATATGCCAACTTCAGTTGCCCTTCGTACTCTTCCCCGGAAGAGCTGAAAAGCTGGCCCCTGCCCAACCCCATCAGGAGAAGCCACAGAATGCAATTGCTGTTTTGATAGGTGATGTGAGCAAGGACAACAAAAATAAAACAGGAGGGTGGGGCACAGAAAGCTGAAATAGTTCCAAAGGAGAAATTAGTTCTCAAAAGTTCCAGCCAGCTGTTAACATTTATTATAGCTCAGTGTGTTTCAAAATGATGTAAAGATAATTAAAAATGGGTGGAAACCTTTGACTATCTAAGTGAAATACTACATAAACTGGTTGAAATATTTGAGACAAAAGTAATGACTAGTCTTCCCTCAATCTAGTGTCCTGCAGATGTTTTGGATATTTCACCAGAAAATTGTTTTGGGGCAGAAAGTGATAGGTAGAGGAGAAAGGGAGGGAGGGAGGCAGGAAGGAGATTAACAGGGTCAAAAAATTTTTTTGCTTCAATTCCCAGAAGATATATCATCTTCACCACTGTTGTGGGAGCATTTGATTTGATGTTTGAAAAGCTGTTTGATAGCTTTTCACAAGTTGAGCATCGTTAAGCAGCCTTGATTGTCAAAAAATAAAAAAGGGTGACAGAAGGAAGCAGCTTCATGGTGTGAACCCTAGGAACAACTTCAGAGAGGCTGCAGGCGCTAAAAAGGAAGTTCCATTTTTCAAACTTCAACCATCTCAAGAGGATCCGATTTTGCATGACACCAACTCACATGTCTTAAAAGTAAGGGCCATGCTATAGTAATTTTTTTTCAGATCCTCTCTCCAAAGCAGGTGTTAGATAATTCAGTAATTAGTATGCACATCTAACTCTATCACAGCCTCTGTTGATCTCTCAATTATAGTTAGCTGGGTCCTCTGCCGTTTGCGGTAGTTAATTAGAGCATTATTGAGCAGCCAGGCTTTGCAGCCAAGCTTTGCAATCAACTGACAGCTCAGTCCTGTGTACTTAGAAACAGTTTAGTCCTTGACCTGTGCATATCAGGTTTGAATTGCAGATCCTAGAGGGAACGACTTGCATCTCTGCCTGAAAAATAAACCCAAAATGTAATGCTTCCATGAAAGAAGAGCAAGAGTATATTTTTTGAAAGCAATTTTCAGGGCAATCCCATTGGATACTTTCATCCTTGACTTTGCAGGATGTATCACATGCTAAGAAGACAAGGCAGCATGAATGTTAAAAAGCAATGCAAAAATGGCAGCTTAGCTTGGTCTCTTTGGGCCTGGAAAAATTATTCACTTGGCATGATCTGCAGCACACATTGAAGGTGATTTCCAACACCGGATATGCCCACAGACAGCCTACTGAAGTCAGTAGACTTAAGTGTAATGATTTCAGTGGACCCACTCTGTGTAGGACTATGGATTGCACCCAGTTCTAATTCTACCAGAGGAAATGCATTGAAATTAATGGACTTGACCAACTTAGGTTCATTAATCTTCATGGGTCTGCTCTGAGTAGAACTCAGTTAGATGCAACCCTAATATTGCCTGTCACTCTATATATGTGTGGGAGGGGTGCTCCTGGATGTCATGGACTGGTTGGATGCAGAAGAATGGTGGGAGGCACCAGCTGGGGAACCCCCATGAGAAGAAGGCTCAGAGCCAGGGGATTGGTGTTGGGACAATGAGTGGTCAGAGGGAGAAGATAGAGAAGACTGGAATGAGGAGGTGTTATAAGCTGGAGGGGCAATGGGTTAGTGAGCAGGAAGAGTCTGTGTCAGAGTGGGGTGCAGACTCTGAGGCTGAAGCAGAAGCTGGAGAGAAAGGGGTCAAGAGGCTGCTGCAGAATCCAAGGAATTTCCCCCACCTGCTGCTCCCCTCCCCCTGGTCTCCAAGAATGCACAAAGAAATGAAAAAAGCAGAACAGAGATTAGCTGTTCTGAACAAAGACATTTGGTTCTTATCTCATTATACATGACAAAGCTATTTTTAGCCATCTCACCCCTTGCTTTTTCCTGTAAGACCAATTGCAGTCGTTAACAGTCGTCAACAGGTTTTTTCCACACCTATCAGCCAATCACCCATTCCCACCACCCTTCTGAGTAATACCCCTCCCCACTCTCTCACTATATAGAAGGGTCTGGTGACTTCTGCTTCAGTGTATCTGAAGAAGTGTGCATGCACACGAAAGCTCATACCAAGAACAAACTTAGTTGGTCTCTAAGGTGCTACTGGAAGGATTTTTTTTTATTTTTTTATTTTTTTTTTACTATGGCAGACCAACACGACTACCTACCTGTAACAGAGATTAGCTGTGTGCAGGCTCTGTTTGAGACTGTGTGGGGAAAACTCTGGAGAGAAGGAGGCTTAGAAGGGGTGGGAAGGCAGGGACTTTCAGTCCTCAGAACTGTTTCATTGGGGCAAGGCCTACCAGGATGGGTTGCTGAGACCACTAGGCCTGAGTTTATTTTTGTTTCCTTGAATAAAGAGCTAATTTCATTGGCACTGGTGACTGATTGCTTTCATGCTGACCCGTACCTGACTCCAACCCTAACATTATGCTTCAAATCACAACTGATTATCACTCAGATATGCTTGAGATTGGTTTTGCTCAACTAACCAGCTCTCTCTCTCTCTATGTATAGAGATATTTTTTTTTCTAACATTGATGCTGCTGGAAGTATGGGTTTAAGGCAGGAGTGGGGAAACTGAGGCCCAGGAGCCAATGTGGCCCTCCAGCCCTCTCCGTCTGGCCCATGGGACTCTCCACAGGCAACACAAATTCTCCAGCAACACTCTCTTGAGGAAATGTAGACCTGGGGTAGTCCTGAGGGCCAGATCAAGAAGTCTGGAGGGTATTGCATCCCTGATTGCCCGTTGCCTATTCTAGTGAGAAAGATTCTCACCCATATTGCCACATTTTAAGAAGACTGTGAAGCTTTGAGGAAATATAAGTAAAAGAAGATAAAGAAAAATAAAACTGGTGAAGATTAATATAGTACGGTTGAAGTATCTAGTCTAGGCATAAGCTGCAGGAAGGTGGTGGTTGATTTCTACATCATCCCACATTGCCTCTAGCTGAGAATGCATTCAAATCAAGTTACTCTTCTACCCTGCCGAGGCCCTCGAAAGAGCACTAAAGAGTGACAGAGGAGGCATGCAGAGAATTAGGGCTTTGACGTCTTGCATCAAAAGGGCGTCAATTTCAAGTAGTTTTATCACTGACCCACACATGGAAGTAGCTGCTATTACACACTGGAAGCAGAGCTCGGGGAAAGAAATAAACAAAGAGCGAAGATTTAAGAAATTAAGAAAGCAATTTAGAAGAGGATAATTAGATCTCCCTTTTGCACCACATTGGGAAAATTAAATTACATTTTTATGAAGGTGTATGTATCCTCTCAGAGAAGTATTGTGGAGAGATTATATTTTTTAATATTCGCCTTCCCTCTACTATCCCATCTTTCTCTTTTCCTTTGGCTTCCAAGGAAGTGGCACTTTTTAGCCTTCAGCTGTTGCAGGCGTTCATCTTCAATAATTGCATTTGCTGCATAAATTGCGAACAAATGCGGAGAATAAAATTAGTTTCAAAAAATGAGCCCAAACGGCAAGCCTCTAACAAATATCAGATGGAAGGAACCATTTGCTTTCATTTCAGAAACAGATAAAAAAGGCAGGGAACAAGCCAATTTTATATTTTGAATTACTGGATGTAGTTGGAGGTACCCTGGAAAGGCAGGGCCATTTTGGGCAGAAGGGATGCACCAAATCTACACTCAGTCATAACCCAAAGTGCAACATGATGAGCCATATTCCATACTGTCATCTTCAGAAGTGGCATCCAATGTTCCTGAGTCATTGTTACACAATGCAATTCTATGCACATGAACTCAGAAATCATACCTACTGTCTTTGATGGGACTTAGCTCCAGGTAGATGTAAATAGGGTTGTAACCTTTGTCTCCCAGAACCTGCTTATGGCTCACTCATTCCATAGAGTAAACCTAGGCAGACAGCAGACATAAAATACTTGGATAGGCCAAACTCCACATTTTTGCTTCCCCTGGAGCTACTTTAATAAAACCAACCCTTTGAATGCTGTCACCATCAGACTCTCATCCCAAAACACAACAATAGCAACTCTTACTTGTGAATAAAGATGGTATTTTTTATTCAGACTAAGGGTGATTCAGGCACAGCAGCAACCACAAGGTCCAGAAGGCAAGGTCCCAAGATACATGAGCAAAGGTAAAGGTAATGATAAACGACCCCTGGATGGTTAAGTCCAGTCAAATGTGACTATGGGGTACCCAGCAGGCCAGGGGAGCTGGTGTTTGTCCACAGACAGCTTTCTGGGTCATGTGGCCAGCATGACTAAACTGCTTCTGGCACAACAGAACACCATGATGGAATCCAGAGCGCTCGGAAACGCCGTTTACCTTCCCGTCGCAGTGGTACCTATTTATCTACTTGAACTGGTGTGCTTTCGAACTGCTAGGTTGGGAGAAGCAGGGACAGAGCAATGGGAGCTCAGCCCATTGCACGGATTCGAACCGCACAGGTTCAAAACAAATGGAAGCTATGAAGATATCCCAAAAGTTGACAAACCCCTGCTGCCAAGCTTTTAATGATGAGGCAGGGCAGGCTCACTTGTGGGACTCTCTTGCCCTATGTGCCTACTGCACACACCATCAGACTGCACACACCTACTCCATCAGGGTAGTTGCATCTGATTCCATCTACAAAGGTGGTGCCTGGTTCTCAGGCACAAGACTGACTCTTGCCCTTCTGCCTTCAACTCTGATGCCATTTCCTCCTGTTCAGTTCCTCCCTCTGGCTGGTCAAATACGTCCTCGTTCTCTGATGAGGCTGTGTGCTCCACAGGAGGGGCAGGGGAGAGAGCCAGTAGATACGCTACCTCCTCTCTGACATCTGCCTTCCCTCCCCTTTCCCTGAAAGCCCACCTTTCAGTCCCCCCTCTGCTCCTTCCCATCTTGTTCCTAGGCCTGCCAAATCATGCCAGGTCCTGCCAAAGCCAAAAGGCCCACAACAGTAACCATCTCTGCCTCTTCCTGTGATCAGCCTTGCTTAGAGATGTGGATGGTTGGTAATATCTCCATCCACAACTATGAATGGAAGAGAAATATGCAAACAGAAACGCAGTTATCCTTTGAACATCACTGTTCTCCAAATTTTGTGATGGAGTCCTCTGACTAAGCAATATATACACCAGTGCATATACTGCTTGCAAAACTGCATATGTTAGCAAAAAAATGCATATGAAAACATGTTAGGAAAACTTTGAACTAAAACGCTGATGAATTCGCTGCAGAAATGTAGAGAACTGAATTTAAGACTGGAAAAAATAAGAAACTTAGAGAACCGAAACAAGCAGATTCTTCCATTCTAGTCAACTGTGATGGCTTAATTGAATGTCTACAGATGGAGGAAACGTCTTGTTGAATGCCAGATACAGGATAAAACAGGGAATTTTCATGAACTTCATGCCCCATTTGTTGGCATCCAGCCAGATTGCTGCCTACTGTTGGATAGAGGATGTTAGATTTGACAGACCCTTTGTCTGGTCCAGAAAATCAGGGCTTTTGCTGATTTGCAGTTGTGAGTGGGACACCATTTCCCAACCATTCTTACTGGCCTCTGTGATCTCTGTGGTACAGTAGGTTAGGAGGCCTGGCTATTAAACAGAAGACTGATGGTTCAAACCTCCCCAGGGACAGCTTTGGGCAAGATTCCTGCATTGCAGTGGGTTGGACTAGATGTCCCTTGGAGGCCCTTCCAACTCTATAATTCTATGATTCCATGATTGTATGAAACACTAGGAAAAGTAGCAATCAGGTCCCACTTCCTATACCCCTCTCTCTCTTGCCTCCAACTCCTCCTTTATTGGATTTCCAAGCTGATTTTGCTGACTTTTATTTAATGAGGTTTATTGTTTGCTCTGCATAATTTTCAAAGGCTTGTCACCCACTTCGAGATCGCCTTCAGATCTTTGGCTTGCGGAAGGGAGGAGGAATCTTTGAAGCTACCTTCATTAATTCAGTATCTAGTTTCCGTATTTAACACCGCACGTGTTTTGAAGCCACCGTGAAAACATCTAAGAAGATTCCCCTCGATACCACACATTACAAAGAGCACTTATAAACTAGCTTGGCTTGCCATCGTTGGTTGCATTGTGTGTGTGTGTGTGTGTGTGTGTGTGTTATTTGAATATCAAAAATATTGCTGTGCCACTCTGATTGTGGCTTCCCACAGCTTGAAATGGCACAGAACAAAGATTCAATTTTAATTATCAGCAGCTCAATTTCCCCCCGCTATTGAAAGTGACAGATGGAAAGAGGAAGGACATACACAAAATAAAGAGCAAAGGCATTTATAAAGTCGTCTCTTCTGGTATTTGTAACTTGAGCATTTGTTGCTTCTGATGGAGCACTATGGTCTTGGATTGTGCTAATACTTGTGTGTACTTGTTTGCAGTTCTCTTTCACTCTTCCTTTCATTCCCTTCATTTCATACACAAGCTTCTTTCAATATCCATTTTAATAGGGATGAGTGAATATGTCAATTTCAGTTTCCCCCAGTTTCTCCATGGCTATGTTCAGTTTGCTGCATTTCTACTTCAGTTGTGGGTTTTTTATTTTAAAAAGTCCTCATCAGCATTTTAGTGCATATTTCTCCTAATACACATCCAATTTTTGAATGCAGTTTTGCCTACAGTGGCTCCCTGTTGTCTGCCAGTCCCAATTCAGTGTACTGTTGCTTACTGTTGAAGTCCTAAAGCACTCAGGGCCCCAATACGTCTCTTCCCATATTCACTTGCCTGGACCCTAAGATTGTCAGAAGATGCTCTTCTCTGTGTGCCATCTTTAGGAGAATTACATTGTGTATATACAAAAGAATGGGCCTTCTTTGTAGTGGTATCCCAGTGGTACCACCTGGTGCTGAAACTATAGTCTTTTTGGCTTCAGGTTAAAACCTTTTTATTTGGCCAGGCAAATAATTGGATTTAGTTTATTCTATGTTTAGCTGGGTGAATAGATTTATCCCTCTTAATTTTCTTGTACAGTGGTGCCTCGCAAGACGAAATTAATTCGTTCTGCGAGTGCCGTCGTCTAGCGAAATTTTCGTCTTGCGAAGCACCAACAGGGGAAGAGCGGTTTGATGAAAAAAAAATCGCGAAAATTTTTCGTCTTGCAAGGCAAGCCCATAAGAACATTCGTCTTGCGAGTCAGCCTTTCATTAGCAAATGCCTTTCATCTAGCGAGTTTTTCGTCTAGTGAGGCATTTGTCTAGCGAGGTACCACTGTATTGTTGGTTTGTGCCACAGTGTTCCTATAGTTTTACATTTCTTTGTATATTGCCCTGAAATCCATATTTGGGTGAAGGGTGGTCTGTCAGTCTGTCTATTGATCTTTCAATCTTTAAAAACATAGATAGCTAGAGAAGGAATCACAATAATGGATTTTAGGTCTAGCAGCACACATAATTTCCAAGACTCCAGACCATCACCCTTCAATCCCTAGCAGCAGGTTCGTAAGTCTTCATTTGCTGAATCATGACCTAAACATGATTAGAGTTCATAGAATCATAGAATTGTAGAGTTGGAAGGGACCACGAGGGTCATCTAGTCCAATCCCCTGCAATGCAACAATCTTTCCCCCAAAGTGGGGCATGAACCCACAGCCTTGAGATTAAGAGACTCATAGCTCTACCGATTGAGCTGTCCCAGCACAACAGTTGGACTACATGACCCTTGGATTCCCTTCCAACTCAATAATTCTACATGGGTTGTACCCTGATCTAAAAGGTGGATCAATATCATTGTCTTGTTCTTCCATCACTCCCTCTCTTTTTTAAAAAAAGGAAGAATGAAAATAATGTAGGGAAAAGATGGAAGGAAGCAGAAAAGGTAAGAGGAAGAGAGTGAGGAAGTCAAAGAATAAAATAAGTCACCAGAGTAGGACAAATGTGGACATAGATGTTTGTTTGTTTTTTAAATAGAAGCCCTCTCCCCTGCTCTATGGCAATCTGCAAGAATGTGGAAGGATGATTTACTTTTAATAGTTGCTCTGTAACTATTTTTTAAACCTTGCTGCCATTCCATATTGCCAGTAATCCTTCCATTTGGTGAGTGAGTGTAACATACTCCATATCATTTTCTGTGGGGTTATTCTCAGTCATCAGCTACTGTATAAGGGTCCCCCACTCCATTTAAGTTTTTTTAAAAAAAGCTTATGTAAAATATATTCCACTGCCCTGTCACATCTCTTCCTTGCTAATTCCTGCAGCATGTTCTTGGAGCTAACTTGCTCTTGGGGGGCACTTTTAGCATTAAGAACAGATGTTTGTAAAAAGTGTGTGTCCCAAGGCACTCTGCTTATGACATTGAAATAAGCCCCTGGTATTCAGGTGCTGCAACACAACTTGTAGTCAATGAAATGGAATGGAATGGTTCATAGCCTCAGCTTTGTTGGAGCCTACTTGTAGCTGAGTTAGGCTAAATGGTTTTAGCCTAGGAGTTTCCCATGTTCTATGCCAGCTGTTTCCAATTGGATTTGAACACACTGATAATTTTTGCTGGTGTTCATGGAGGACTCTGGGGAAGCTAACTGACAAAGGTTGCAGAAGACAATGGTGTTCAACATTCTGATACATGCTGATACATTTTTAAGAGCCCACAACAGTACGTAAATTACGTCTACTGCCTGCCACCACTCTGGTAAATTTCACTTCCTACTGGTTCTGGGTATTAATCATGCATTATTTTATATACAGTACCTCAGCATTGTGTAGCAATTAGCAGACGTGCTGCTAATTAGTTTTACATTGTAATGCAAGTCCCTCTAAACTTTTAAGTCATAACATTTCAAGCAACTGATGATTGCAAGGTCAGTTTTTTATTCGGCACAATAGCCTTAATACTAATGAATGCATTTGATATGCAGCAGAGTATCGCATGTTTTCCCTTGGTGGTCATTAGCATTTATCATTGGACACTTTGTTTAAATTGTTAGTGAATTCTGTGTGGCCAGGAAGGAACACATAAATACTCCCAATTAATTTTAACTGAAAGCCTGTCCTAGTGGTAACAGTGATTGTCTGTGGCTGATGCTGGTGTTCTTTACAAAGACTAACCTTAATGGTGATGTTCAAGTTAGTTTTACTCCAAGTAGACTTAATTAATGACCCTAACTTAGTCATCTTAATTTATTTCAATGTGCCTATTTTGAATAACTTAGTTGAATATCGCTCTAAGACCAAAACTTCATTTATAGGGAAGGGCCATAGCTCAATGGAACTACAGAAGGTCCCAGGTTCAATCCCCAACATCTCCAGGTAGGGCTGGGAGAGAACCCTATTTGAAACCCTGGGGAAACACTGCCAGTAAATGTAGACAATGTAGACATGGACCAATGGCCTGATTCTGTATAAAGCAGCTAACCTAGAAGATCAACAACTGTAAATGGACCTAGTGTGCTATTCCTAACAGAAAAATTAGTATTGCACCATCTCCTTCTCTCCATCATCTCTTACAACAAGTTGGAATATATATATATATGAATGAAAATTGTCTAGTAGCAATTTTAATATATCATAATCCTCATAATTATGGTGACGAATTGGAAGATATTCCAAAGATGCAGCTGGGAAATAAATATTGTGAAAGAGACAGTCCGTCTGTTAATCTCTTGCACATCTCATGACCTTTTAAGTTGTTGTCCCACATTGAACCATTCAACAGAACAACTGCCCTGTGAAATAGTCATCATGGCCTAACCAGCATGCAAACGCTGCCACTTATGTGGTGATATTTTCCTTATATATCCTCATTTTGTTTTGCTTTTCTCAAGTATTCCCTTGAGGAATGAAAAGCATTAAAAGCTGCCCCAGAGGTTTCCCTTGAGTTGGAACCTATTCAAATGGCCCACTGAGCTTGCTGAAAATTTTATGGTTTTTTCCTGCTAATAAGGGGGGGGGGGGTGTAGATTAGATGGGAAAGAGAAGGAATGAAGGTGGAGGAAATCTGTACAAATATCAAGGGTGATGGAAAGAATTGAATTTGTTGACAATGGGAACTACACAATGAGCACAAAACAACCCTATTTAGCAGGGGATAAAAAGGATTAAGCTCTCCTGCACCCTTGGATGTTTTGCTAGGGCAGTGGTGACTGGTCCATTAGGATGAATGGGACACTGCCCCACCAAGCTCAGTCAATCCTCTGCCAGCTCCTACTTGCCTACCTCCTTATTTACAACCAGTCCAGGGTATGGCATCAGCTGTCAGCTCCTTCCTTCTTCATGCCAGTATTACCCTTGTAAAACTCGGCAGAGAGAAGGATGGGGGCAAACCTTGAATGAGATGGCTCTGCGTGTCACTGGCTCTGGCGCCACCTTATGCCCCCTCTCCCAGTCCTAATAGGCACCAGCCACCTCTGTGCTAGGAAGCTATTTGGAGGCCTCACCATTAGACAGAATGAAACAGCCTCCTCAGACAGTTCATTTTGGTTGTAGTAAAAGGGCAACTTTCCCCGATGTTGGGAAAGATTGAGGGCACAAGGAGAAGGGGACGACAGAGGACGAGATGGTTGAACAGTGTTCTCGAAGCTACTAACATGGGTTTGACCAAACTATGGGAGGCAGTGGAAGACAGGAGTGCCTGGTGTGCTCTGGTCCATGCGGTCATGAAGAGTCGGACACAACTAAACAACACAACAACTACCAACTTAGAGGGAACAGGCAGAGATGTTGCATAGCAACTAGGGAAGGTGGCATGAACTTTACCAAGGTGCTCACATAGATTGCCCAGCTGAGAGCCAGTGTGGTGTAGTGGTTAAGAGTGGTATACTCGTAATCTGGGGAACCGGGTTCGTGTCTCTGCTCCTCCACATGCAGCTGCTGGGTGACCTTGGGTTAGTCACACTTCTTTGAAGTCTCTCAGCCCCACTCACCTCACAGAGTGTTTGTTGTGGGGGAGGAAGGGAAAGGAGAATGTTAGCTGCTTTGAGACTCTTTCGGGTAGTGAAAAGCGGGATATCAAATCCAAACTCCTCCTCTTCTTCTTCTTCTTCTTCATGATAAGCTGAATCTAAGCCTGTAAAAATGGCAAAAATCCTCTGGTTCTTTGTGCTCAAGTTGTATACTGGATTTTTCCCAGTTTGTTCAGTAAATGTTTACCAGGATTTTCTTTCTGGACTTTGCTGCTTTATTCCAGTACCTGAGGGAATGTATTTTCTGCTACCATTGTACCATTGCTATTGTCCCTGCTATTTCATTGTGCCATCCACAGTAGAAGCTAGAATGATGATGGTGCCATGGAAGAGGGAATTCCTGGTGGTGGCACCCTTTCTATGGAATTCTCTCCCTGGTGACATTTAGTCTATCCTCGCAGCTGACATCTATAACTAATAGTTCAGGATGTTCCTCTTTCTCCAAGCATTTGGAACATGAAATGTATTGTTTTTAGGGTTTTGTATGGTACAGTTATTTTAGACTTCTGTTAAGTTGCTCTGCACTCCAATATGGAGGAAGGATGGGGTATTCAAATATGAAATAAATGAGATTTGTTTCGAACACATGGTTGTGCTTGAAGAGGAAGGAAGTGCACAGGCCTCAGACTTGCTGTGACTTTGTTGTAATGCTTAAACCATGGTTTAGTGTTATACATGAATGCAGCCAGCGTCTTCAAGCAAAATCAGCACACATGCATGCAGTGTTGTCAATAAACTGGTCCTGCAAAGGGGTACGAGCCACTTCAATGACTCATGAGATTGATAGAGTTACAAAACTGAGAAGCACTTTCTGTGTGTATCTAAATGTGGAAATAAAGACTGCCCACCTTGACTCTTGTTACAGAAAAATAGGATTCATCTGCTGCCCTCATCCCCTTTTCCTTCACTCTGTTGCTGCATTTATCTTTAACTCTGAGGAAGTTGTTTAGATGTAAGCATTGGTTGCCTGGCCTCTTGCTGAAGAAGTCCACTTCCCTTTTGAGTGCCTGTTTGTTTCACCCTCTCATTTTTTAATTGTAGGGTGCCACTCGCCTTGTTTGACAACTGCTTTGAGTTGTTGGATGAAGGGTGCTGCATAAGCATAAAGTGTTACATGCTAGTTCCTTAGATGTTTGTAAAGCTTCTGGGGGCATCTGATTAAACATACCTCTGTGTTTGCTCTTCCCTTTCTTCAAGGCTTCCCGAAATCCACAAATCTTTTATTTGCAGCCCATGCTGTGCCTGCTTTTTGTCTCCAGTGTTTTGTGTGTGTGTGTTTGATCCTCTTCTTCTCCCTCTTCTCTTTACCACCCCCTCCCCTCCAAAACCTCAATTCCTCCTTCTCTATGGACTTGAACTTTTTTGATTAGTCTCTTTCATGAAACATTCCCATTTCCAAACATGAAAGGCCTGATCACAGCTGCTCTTTGCCTCTTCTTTTAGTAGAGAGCCTTGAAGCTTCGCTCCTATCACACAACCTCCTTTCCCTGTGTAGTTTGCTTTTTGATACTGTACAAGTTCTGTGAAACCAAACAGTTTAACCAGAACTGCAAAGTTTGTGATGCAAAGTCAGGTCTGACCTTATGCCCCAACTGGAAGAGACCGAGTTGCCACTGATATGTCTCCTGCATTAGGGATCACAAATATGGTGCCCTCAGGCACCAGTCTCCTTCCCAGTACAGTGGTACCTTGGGTTACAGATGCTTCAGGTTACAGACTCCATTAACCCAGAAATAATGCTTCAGGTTAAGAACTTTGCTTCAGCATAAGAACAGAAATCGTGCTCTGGCGGCACAGCGGCAGCGGCAGGCCCCATTAGCTAAAGTGGTGCTTCAGGTTAAGAATGGATCTCCGGAATGAATTAAGTACATAACCAGAGGTACCACTGTAACTTCTATGTTGCCTGTGAAGGGTCTCACTAAATATCCCCTTAAAAAAATGAATGATATACAACAGACTGTTTGCACTTTCTGCTCAGATCCTATTTGCACTGGTTTGACATCTCTTACTTTGAACAAGCCCACATTTCATTGGATCCCAGGACTTGACACCCACTGTCTCTTCTCTTCTGAACAAAGGAGAGGTGCAAAAAGCCTCTCTTTAGTAGTAGTTATGTTGATGACTGATAGAGTTACAAACTTGGTAGATCATGGGTATGCTGTGGATATAGCGTATCTTGATTTCAGTAAGGCTTTTGACAAAGTACTCCATGATATTCTTGTGGAGAAGCAGGTAAAATGTGGGCTGGATAAAGTAACTATTAGGTGGATTTGTAGCTGGTTGACTGACTGAACCCAAAGTGTGCTTACCAATGTTTCCTTGTCATCCTGGGGGTGTGTGTGTGACAAATGGGATGCCACAGGGTTCTGTCCTGGGCCTGATGTTGTTCAACATCTTTCTAAATGACTTGGATGAAGGAATTGAATGGATGCACATCAAATTTGCAGATGACACCAAACTGGCAGGGGTAGCTAATGCTGCAGAAGACAGAGTCAGAATTCAAGATGACCTTAACAGATTGGAGAACTGAGCCAAAACTAACAAAATGAATTTACACAGGTTCTGCACTTAGGCAGGAATAACCAGCTGTAAGATGGAGGATACCAGGATTACCAGTAGTACATGTGAAAAGAATCTAGGGATCATAGTAGACCACAAGCTTAACATGAGTCAACATGCTAATGCCATTGTAGGCTGCATCAACAGAAGTATAGTGTCCAGATCTAGGGAAGTAATGGTACTGCTCTATTCTGCCTTAGTCAGACTACACCAGGAGTATTGTGTCCACTTCTAGGTGCCACTATTTAAGAAGGATATTGACAAACTGGAATGTGTGCAGAGGAGGGCAACCAATGTGGTAAAGGATCTGGAAACCAAGCCTTATGATGAATGGTTGAAGGAGCTGGGTATTGTTAGCCTGGGTAAGAGGAGACTGAGAGAGGATATGGTAGCCATCTTCCAATACAGCCAGCAACCATTTTAGACACGTCCAAATGATGCATGATCACCAACATGTGGGTCCTTATTGAACCCGGAAGAGGGAAGAATGGGGGCATAACAGAGGGGGGGAGAGAATTCCCATGCAAAATGGTTGTCACCTGTATCTAAAGATGGAGTAAGCTTGTTTCCTCCTGCTGCAGAGGGTAAGACCCGAACCAATGGCTTTAAGTTACAAGAAACTCATGGATGCTTTAGTTTAGATTTAGTTGCATTGCAGCGGTGGACTAGATGACCCTCAAGATCCCTTCCAATTCTACAGTTCTATGATTCTATGAAAATCCCAAATGTGCCCACTGTCTCAAATGCAATTGGTTGCCCCTACCCATCTACTAAGTGGTAACATCGCTCCAAGCTTCTGTAACATCTGCCAAGTGTTAGTGAGAATGCTATCATGCCCCTTCCTCTCTGGATTTCTAATTGTCAGTATATATGTCCAGTGTGTGTGTGTGTGTGTGTGTGTTATTAGATCAAATTACCCGACAGAACATGGACACTTTCTTTTTCTCTATATGGATATGAACAGCAGAACAAGGAGCATCTCCTATACAGAGCTAGCAGTACCTTATTTTCCTCTATCAACACACTACCACAGCTGTCCTGTTGTATTCCAGTTGTGCCAAGGAAGTAGTGGAGGTCCTTATTAACTCACCTAAGAACATCCAGCAGTCTGCTCTTTCTGTGTGTGGCTGTATCCTGACTTCTTGGAGAAATGTTGTATGCACCAGGGGAAGAATGAGATACTGTAGGTTTGGCTGGGAGAGGTTCTGCTTGACATAAACTTCCTGATTGCATCTGGCCACATCTGCAAAACATAGGGCATGGATCAGGACTAAATCTTGCCACCTGTAACTAGACAGTAGTAGTATAAATGAAAAAACCTGCCCTGGCTAAAGGCTATAGGTTTAGCAAAATGGGCTTCTGTGATTTAGCTCCCACAAGAGAGACTACACTGTTATTTCTTCTTTTTCTTCATGGATAGAACTTTTCCATTAACTCTGTGTCAGCTTTGAATCCTCAAAACATCAATTAATGATGAGCCACACTCTGTACAACACGGGCCTTTTGGATGTGCTGTTCTGTGCAGTGTTCTATGTTCTCTTGCTAGTAGAGGCCACATCTGTCTAAAGCAGAAAGCAATGCTATGCCATACCTCTTCTTCTGGCATATGCTGCAAAGTTGTGACTCTAATGAAGCAAAACCCTGGCAGTAGGCTATAAATGCAATCTGTTTGGAACTTCATGGTGAATTTTTCACTCTTCCATGCAAATGTGACTCAATCAATCTTCATTCTTCTGAATGATTGTACCTATGCCTGCAGGCTCCTTACATCAACTCCCTTGAATCCAAGGGCAGTCACCAACAATCTATGTGATCCAACACTTCAGTTCATTAATAGCAGTAGCCCTCTGTGGTTCCTGTGTGGTTCAAGTGCTTTGATTCATTAATCAGAGTACCCCTCTTCAGGCACTGAGCCTTACATGCAAGGGCAAAGAATGGGTAGGGGAGTGTGGATATGTGTACCTATTCTGCCCACAATGTCTCCACCAAGAATACCTGCTCCAACCCTGACCTTTCCACACTGAGTGGTCAAGAATGGCAATGTGGGGCAGCATCAGCATCAAGGGGTATCATGGTTGAGCATCTGCCTTGGCCCACTTCATAGGAGGAGACCCATGGACAAGAGCCCTCTCGACCTGCTGGAGTGAGGAGGTGGAATCTCTGATAGAGGAGGCACCTCTGGAGGATTGTTGAAGGGCCCTCCAAATCCCAACATGCACAGGGACATTGGGGACCAATGCGCATGCCACTTGGCCTCCTGAATACGTTCCACCCCTCCATGTTTGGGCTGAATGCTTGAGAAGGCTTCACTCACACAGCCCACACAGAGTGTAATGTTGCAGCTGAAAATAAGAACAGTAAAGCCCATTAGAATGCTCCCAGTTCTAATTCCTGCATACCATAAATGCTGCTGGCTCCTTTTCCATACATAGGCAGGTCCACTCCATTTGTATTAATAAGATCTCTGCTTCTCCTCCTATTAGATGCATTGCATAAGGAAGGTGCTGGGGTAGAGGGAAATAGCAAGTGTGTCAGTTAGCTGAGCACTTGCTGTCAATGGGCCCATCAATCCCTTTTTGCTCAATTGTGATTTTTTTTCTTCTTCATATGTGTGAGTGGCAGCTAGAAGGCTTTGACATTTTTTTGGCACAAACATCCAGCCTGTTATTATGCTTCCATTAACATTTTGATAAACACATGATGCAGAACCAAGAAGGGGAAAGGGGGGAAGTAATTACATGCCATCACATTGCTGCCTCATCTAAGAAAAGTTTACTGTGTAATTGTGCCGTGATTTATCCAGGTATAATGTGCATGCCACTCTGCAAAGGCTCTCTCTACCTCACTCCCCTCTCTTTCCAAGTTTACTTATAAAGATGCAAAATACTCTCTCTCCCCCCCCCATGGGACTACATTGGACTAAAATAAACCTGGCAATGTAATTTAGCTTTCCATAAATATTCGTAGACATTACGGTGGAGCACTTCTTTGCATAATAGTTATTTAATGCTTAGAGTAAATATGCTGTGTGTTATATTGGCTAAGCTATCAAGCACAACTTTCTTTTGACAACGGGGACAAATAGCATTATTGTTGTTACTTAGCTTTCTACATTAGCAGAAGAGGCCCTCTCTGCTCTTATATTTATTTCAGTGCTTTTCACAATGACATTTTACAATAAAGCGAGTCTTGCTGAAGCACCTCGCCAATATATTGGCTCTTCCTCTCCCCTGCTCTTTCTAAAGGACTCTACTCCTGTGGCGATGGGAGAGGTATTGTCTAGAAGAATAGAAGTAATTCCAAATGGGATTTTATTTTCCTTTCTACAAGAGCCAAGCATGAAGGAGTAAAAAACAACAACCATCTCATTCATGTTCATTCAATAGGCCTTCCTATAGCAATGAAATATTGTGAGATGGGAATGAGAGGGAACACACTTGTGTAGTCAAAGAAAATCACAGAAGGAGACTATTTGTTTGGACAAGGGATCTTTGTTAAGTATGTCACCAAGTTTCACTGCAGACTGCTACCAGGACCAAACCCTTTCCAGAAAAGAGACAGAGCTGCTTCTGGAGACAGCCAGAGGTCTGCTTTGATTCCACAGCCCAAATATTGTGCAGGGTTGTGGAGGTTGATTTGTAGGGTGGTGGGGGAAGAGAGACTCCTGCTTCAATGCAGGAGGTTTGGAGAACTAGATAAGCCTTCCTGCAAATGTTGTTGAACTCTGACTTCCATCAGCCCTGGGCAGCATGACCAATTGTCAGGGATGATGAGAGCTGCAGTTCAGCAAAATTTGTAGGGCGTCACATTGGCTACCCCTGCATTAATGCTCTATCAATCAGTTACTCATTGTATTGTGCTAACTAGAGATGTTTATCCAGCCTGTTTAGATTCACGATGAACCATAGTTTAGTGAAAGCAATGGGGAAATTTATGGCAGAAGAGTATGAAATTAATAACATGCTACAAATTAAAAGAAAATTTCCTAAAAGTCCAACACAGGTGGTACTTAACACCAAACAGAATAGCAAAAATGAACAAGAGCTGCAGTAATATATGCTGGAGATGCAACTCAACAATAGGCACTCTATTCCACATTTGGTGGAGCTGCCCGGCTATTAAACCATTCTGGGAGATAGTTTATAACGAAATGAAGAAAATGTTGAGATACCCCAGAGGGCTTTCTACTGGGCATTACTCCAGGGAATCTAAAAGAAGTGAATAAAGTGCTTTATCTACATGCAACAGTGACCGCAAGGATACTTGTTGCAAAGAATTGGAAAAGCTGTGTGATTCCAACAAAAATAGATTGGCTTACCAAATTAACAGAATATTATAATTTGACAAGAACAGCAGGGAGGATTGGAGGGGTCTCAAAAGATAAAATTGAAAAAGAATGGATGACCTTTAGGGAATATATAGGAAGATATATCGAAAAGCCCGAACTCCTATCAGAGTAAGACAAGTCTCGTGATAGAGCTAAAAAGAATGGAAAAATAAAAGGAATTTTAAGATATTAGATTATAAATACCAGAATAAAAAATATGCAAAAAGAAAACAGTGGAAAAAATAGAAGAAATTACAGCAGAGAAGATTGGGAGTTTTGCACTGGGTGGGGTGGAGGGGTAGCTTCTGTAAAAATAAGTGAGATATTTACTTTTCCTAGTTCTAAGGAATTACAAGCAAGCCGGGAGAGAATTGCTAGCAATAAAGCAGCTAATATAGCAACTTCAGCTGCTTCCTTGAAATGATGGATGCAACCAAATCACATCTGGTGTATAACCACATTCTTCAGTTTATCCTAGGTGCTAACTCTTGTTTTCATGCAACATCTCTTGACTGGGCTCCCTGTCCAGAAGAGAGTGAGCCTGACAATGCCCTCTGCACAGACGTTGACAGTAGTAGTGGAGATTAGAGCTGACTGCGATTTAACTGCATGCATGGAAGTGTTAGTGGAACGGGAGGGGCACAATAAGTAACTCTGACCTTGTTCAGCCAGTGCCTTTGGTAAGATGTATTAAAGATGAACCGAGTGGTGTGCATTTTCAAGTGTGTTTAATGGTTTAGTAATGCAATGTTAGTATATTATTAATCTTCTAAGAAGATTGGCATTAACTCAGCTTTAACAACTAGCCTCAACAAATATGTTAACAGGATGTGCCCAGGCTTGGGCACAAGAACATCTGTGTTCGACATCTGTATGTTTGTTATGATTATAGGCTTGTGCCCTATATACAGCTCCATTGAAATTAGATCTGGTATTTATACCTTTGCACATCTGCAACAGAGTAAATCCCTAAGTCCTGTGGCCAATGATAAAAAGGAGAGAGCTAGAGATAGGGTGAAATCATGTGTAGTGCTTGAACACTTTCTGGCAATTCTCATCCTATTTTTGAAAGTCGGGGAGCTATTGAGCACACACAATAGATTTTGTCCTTCTTTGTTTCTGGTTCGAGTGAATCCTTGCCCAGCAGCTTCAGTGGGTCATACTTATAGTGAATAATAATAATAATAATAATAATAATAATAATAATAATAATAATAATAATAATAATAATAATAATAAATATCCCACCTTTCTGCCAAGGTGCTCATGGAGCTCAAGGTGGTGTACATAGTTCTCCCACCCCCTCCATTTTACCCTCGCAACAACCCTGTACAATAGCTTAGGCTGAGTGACTGTGACTAGTCCAAAGCCACCCACTGAGCTTCATGGTCAAGTGGGGACTAGAACCCTCATCTCCCATGTCTTAGTCCAACACTAACCATTTACACCACACCAGATCCAAAGACAATGGGATGTTTTCAATGGGATGTTAACTCGATATAGGGGAGATGTGGTGTCCTTCCCAGGCTCCTAGTTTTCCTGTTGCTATTCTTTTTCTTGCATTGATATCCCCTTGAAGATATCTCTTTTACAGTTAATTAATTCATTAGCGAGTTTGACTGCAATTCCTCATAGTTTGAACAAGGATTACAGGCCTCTCTTTCCTTACGAGAGAGGTAATTGTTTCTCATTTGATCAGCCTGCTATAATGCTACAGCAAATATGAAGCCCTCACCCCACCCCACCCCTTTATTGTGCAAGTTCTAATCTGGTGAACATATTACAGACTGCTTAAGCAGAGATGGAAAGAGGGAGAGAAGATCTAGGGTGAGGTACTTCTGTCCGAACACCCAGACAGGAGGACAGGGAGGTACTGTTAGGCCATAGCACTCCCCAAATGGTGGTCTAGGAGGGGTCACATTGATGTGAAGTACACCATTGGGTGATCCTTAACCTTGGTTAGCCCTGTCAAACAATCAATCAGCTGTTTGATACACTATGCACACTCAATACCTGCACCAAAACCTGCCGACATCTGTAATTAATAAAGTTGTGGCCTGCTTAATCCCCAAATGGACCAGAATCCCTGACCACTGACCAAACTGACTAGGGCTGATAAAAGTTGCAGTACAACAACCTCTGGAGGGCCACAGGTGTCCTGTCCCTGGTTTAAAGAATGAGAAGGAATGCCAAGCCTACAGTGAGTCCTGCATGCAGGATGATACCCCTACAAAGACTTGGAAGGCTGAGAAAGGCTGCTTTGCAAGCACAGAAGGGAACAAGGTGTTCAGTATTGGCCACCATCATTGGAAGTCTCTGGGTTGGGTAGAGCTGACATGGAACACCAGGAGCTTGGCCTTCTGTCTGTGGCTGACCATCAAAACTGTACCTTCAAGTCTGAGGTCCCAGAGCACAGAGACTCTGAACTTGGAAGGTCTAGAAGGTCTAGATTTGTCTGCTGGGCTGATGCCTTTTCTGCCTTTCCAAAATTTTGAAGGAGCAGACTGATCCTGTTTGAGGAACTGGTCACAGAACCAACTATCTATCTATCTATCTATCTATCTATCTATCTATCTATCTATCTATCTATCTATCTATCTATCTATCCCACCTTTCATCCAATGAGCTAAAAATGTGGCATATATGGTTCTCCCTTCTCCTATTTTAATCTTCTTGACAGCCCTGTGAGGCACTTTAGGCTGAGATACTGTGGTTGGTCCCAAGGCACTCATCAAGCTTCATGGCTCAGGAGGAATTTGAACCTTCGACTCCCAGGTCCTAGTCTAACACTCTGACCACTGCACCATCTCTCAGTGTTGCATTATTGTTGAATACCTATCCTTTTCTAAATCACATTTTTCAGCCTTTGTGCTGTTCCCATCATAAAGGGACACCTGCTATTAATAACTTCTGGTCCCAGGTAGTTATTCCAAGCCGGATTTATATCCTGCCTCCTTCCACTGTCTCCACAGATCTAGCAGTGTGGTATAAATGTGCCTCCTGACATCACTAAGCTCAACATTTAGAAGTTTGTTATACCCATCTCCCCAGTGACACCCAATCTCCCCAGCAAGCCATTACCAAATTGCTGCAGATAGGATTTATATTTTTCCTTTTGTTACAAAAAAGTCTCCTTACCTAAAGTCTTTTTTTCTGGCAGCAAATTTGCATTTAAATGTGTGTTACTTTGAAAGTATTACTGAATTGCAGTGTGGTATCTTAAAAATGCATTTTTTTCATATACTTTCATCTTGCTATTGGTTTGTTTTTCTCCTATTCCCTCACTAAAGAGACTTTTTAAAATACTCCCCCCCCCTAAGGGAAATGGAGTCATTTTTTAGGGCTGGGAAACACTCCTGCTGGAGATATATGCTGTTCTAATATGGTCTTTAATGGTGGTTTTAATGTGTTTGTTGCCTATTTTTGTATCTTTTGTTCATTACTTGGAGAGAGAGGTCTATACATTCTTAAATCAGTAGCATCCTTCTACAGCCAAAGCATGTGCTGTCCTCCTGAGTTCTGGCAATTCCCAAGCTATATGGCTGGTAGGGAAATGGCTCAGTTCCTCAGTTCCTCTGCTCCAACTGTCCACTTCCCCAAGAAGCTTTCTAAGGGAAAGGGGGGGGGGGTTTCTGTTGGGCTATCACATGAAATGAGGTATTTGGTCCTAGGGAAGTCAGCTGTGAACCAGAAAGTTCTTGGTTCAAATATAACCTGAATCATGAATTTGCTTCCGTTGCCTTCTGTCTGACTCTCTCTCTCTCTATCTATCTATCTATCTGTCAGTCTCACCCCATCATTATATGATGGCATTGATAATGCTGCCCTGCCTTACAGGTTTGTTGTAAATGTTTTCTGAGAGATAACACACATGAAGAGTTTTGAATGCTCTTAAACAGGTATATAAATTCTAAATAGAATGATTATCTTTACTGGGAGTTATGCTAACTGCAAATATCTTCATTAGGGCTGAACCAAAATGATGAATGCCACCTAGATTTTTTTTAAAGGCTTATTGAACTTCTGCCCTTCTCTCATAGTTGCTCTTCCCCCCTCCCCCCCCTTACAATGACAAGTTTGCAAGTAAAGTTGGGATGAAAGCACATGTAAGAGCTGGCCCCCTTCATTAGTATAGCTTGGGTTGCTGTCCAAAATGTCTGTGGAGGGCACTTTGGGTTGCAAAGGCTGGCCTAGAGTAAGTCCTTGCAGCTTTTTACAAGATTAATGTACACTGAATGCAAACTATAATGAAACCACTGCTTTATTGTGTTGTTATATGATGGTGATGGATTGTTCGTTGTTTATGTGCTGGTTCGGTTTTTTTTTTTTTTTTTAACAAAGTAATAGTTTAAATAGTTTTTTTCTGTATTGTTTGTAGGTTTGTGTACTCTCTGTTAGCTGCTATGTTGAAGACACATTTCTAAAAAGGAGGATGCAAGTATATTAAAAATAAATGAATTAATTAATTCTTTTGTTGGGGTGTTGGAAATTGTTACAATTAATTTATTAAAGTGTGATTTACAAATAAGATACTGTAACTGAAAACACAAAAACAACAAATAATTTTAAACAAGACTAAAAACCTAAAATTAAAATAAAAATTACATTCATAGTAAAGACCCATCTAACAAGCAGGGAAAACTTGTAGGAACAAAATTGTATTCACCTTTTTTCAGAAAGTGCAGGCAGTGAGTGCCGATCAAATATTGACAGGGATTATATTCCACAGATTGGTTAGGGATATACATTTTGTTCATAGGCACCAACTCTAGGGAGCCAGGGGCCATTGCCCCCCCCCAATAATTCTCTTATGAGGGTCCAGCACCCTCAATATTTCTCACCACCCACCCACCTTCTTGCCTCCCTCTCTCCCTCGATTGATCTGCTGCTTCCCCGCCCCCAGCTGGTTGCTACCCTCTGATTCCAACTTGCCTCCAGGAGGAGCAAGGTGGAGGACAGTGACCACAGGCCTGGAAATGTGTGCAGTATGTACCTGACTACCCATCCCCCCCCACACACATGGCTGCCAGTTTTTCCTTCCTCTGCTTGCTCCCTTGCTCCCTCTGGGCGGCTTGGCATGGAGCAGCCCAGCAGGAGTGCACAGGCAGGTGGGCAAGCTAGCAGAGGCAGCGCTGTCCTGTGGCAGGGACAGCAGCCCCTTCAGGGACCACCAGCCAAACTACCACAGTGGCAGCCTGAGCACCAATGAGTGTGTCTGACCAGCGGGTCTAAGAGAAGCTGGTGATATTCTGGGGGGAGGCAGCTGACCAAGGGAGGGAGGGAGAGAGAGGCAGGCAAAGTGGCCACCAACCATCTGTGCTCACTGTGCCTGCCTGAGCACATGCTGGCCCAACCCCCAGCTCAGAAGGAGCAGGGTGCAGCAAGGGAGCAGAAGTGGAGAGTGGGACAGGGCAAAGCGGCCCCCTCCAATGTTCCGTTCACACTGGCACCACTGATTTTGGAGGCACTGATTTTCCACATCTCCATGATCCTTAAACATAACCCGAACTGAGGTCTATTTCTCTCCCTCCACCCCATGTTTTCTCCCAAGCTTGACTCATAATCTGAACTTCATTAAAAGATTACTACAAGTTATTTATTACAGCAGAGGCAAAAGACAGCTTTTAATATGGCCCTCAATGCACCTATCACATGATAGCTAGTTGCTGATGGGGTGGGGAGTTAGGGCTGTACCTAATTCTCTAATTTTGGTATTTGTCTTAAAAGTAACAGAGCCTCCAAAATAAGGCACTGCATGCTCCATTCCCCCTTTGAAATAATGATACTGCCACCTCCCACTCTCCCAATTAACAATGGTGGTCCATGATTATGCCTTCTCTTTGTGTTGTCCTATAGATCATGTTTATTATGTTGATACAAACCCTTTGATATTGTAATTGTGATGTACACATTATGAAGACAAATGTGTTGAGCTTAATGAGAATGGATTGCCAATAAAAGCTGAAAACAAGGAAAACGTGTTTGTTTGTTTGTTTTAAAGCTGTAGCCATCTCATAGGGGAGGGGGGGTTGTTGTTTTTAGAAGAAAATGGTTTGGGATAGAGATTTTGTAAGAAAAGTGCCCTGAATGCAAATAGTATATTACTAGGCTGGTGATGCTAAATTATTGACATCAGTAGCTTCTTAATTACGAGAGAGAGAGAGAGAGAGAGAGAGAGAGAGGTCACCTTGAGTAGCTTTGCTCTGGTCTCAAGAAAGATGAGAGGAAAGAGCAGTCACTTCACGATAGAGCACAAATTTGGCATGCAAATGGTCCCAGCATCAAACCTTGGCATCTCCAAGTAGGGATGGGAAAGACTTGCACCAGTTAGCTTGGATTGGATTTCCCCAACCTGATGCCCACCAGATGTTGCTAAACTTCAGCTACCAACATCCTTGACCACTGGCTATACTGGCTGGGGCTTATAGAAGTTGAATTCCAAAACATCTGGAGGGCACCAGGTTGGGAAAAGTTGGTTCAGACAGTTTTGACCTGGATGGGCCAGTGTTCTGACTTGGGAATATAAGAAGCCGAGAAGTAGTCCTGCAGTCTATGTGTTTTTGTTCCTGGGGGATCTGACATTGCATAGGCCACACCCTACACCAGTATTTTTTGCAAAGTCCATCTGTCAAAGGCCACTTTGTTTATCTGCTCCGAGCTTTGTTTGTCGGTGAACAGAGGACGTTTCATATGCTAGAGCAGGACTAGTAAGGTTTACGGTTGTTGCGTATCCATATGGCACTGTATTTGGGAAGCAACATTATTTTCACCCCACTGCTCTTCCCGGTGGACTGCAAACATCTTTGTTTCCTGTTGACTAAAGAGTGCCTCGTTTTTGTTTGGTAACACCTGTTGTGGGGATGCAGACGTCCCCTGCCTGTCTCCTCAAACTTGGCAAAAACTGAGGAAATGGGAAACCCTCACATGCTGTGTTAAATAAAACGTTGAGAAGAAAGGAACATGATTTTGCATGCAAACCTTAAATGCCCATTAGAGAGAGATAAATGGATGAATCTGTGTATTTCTGGTCACTTTCTCTTGTGTACATGCCTAAGCTCATTTCAACCTGTTTCTGTGTGAAACAGCATTTAAATTTGTATTTAAATATATATATTAAAATGTATTTTTTCAAAAAAATATGCATTTCTGAGTGCCTCTTTTAATGTACTCATTTCTAAATGCATTTTTGAACCAATAACCATATCCCAGAATTTAGAGGAGATTGAATTCCAAAGGCTGGCTATATTCTGATCCACCCATTAGCGTGAGAAGTGTGGATTGGGTCTGTTTGTACTGGAATGTGCAAATAACTAATTCCTCAAGCAGCTGTAATGCTAAGGTCTGTTTGGGCGCCATATGGGAGATTCATGGGGCTTCTGAATGTATCTGAGCGGAAATGGTGACTATTGTTGTTTTGGAGACCCTTCAGTTTGCCAAGAGTTGCCTATTCAAGCCGGCTACAGTGCTGGTGCTGGTGGTCACTAATGTGAGCTAGGAAGTTCCCTAGTTCAACTTCACTCTACCATTAATTTAGGATGTGGTCTTATCCGGGGCCAGGTGTGGGGAACCTTTAGTCTTCTAGCTGTTGCTGAACTACAACTCACATCATTCCTGGCCATTGGTCACATTTGCAGGGGCTGATGAGAGTTGCAGTCCAGAAACATGTGGAGGGCCAAAGGTTACCCACACTTGACCCAGGCAGTTCTTATTATTTTTCTTTGCCTCCAGTAACCTCATCTGAAATACAGTATGGAGATAATTATACTGGCCTACATTACATCTGTTACCTGTTTGTCAGCTCTGGGGAACTTGGACTCTGTTTTGTGTTTGTTTTGAAACACGTTTCTAGACCTCAGGATTAAAAACAACAAAGTTGAAGGAAAAGAATGGGGAAGGAATAAAAACAAGGCAACTGAGGCCAACCATTGGAGTGCTAGCGGTAAAAGCACTTAACAACCATTATCTCAATTCAGTAGGAGAGATCCATGTAATCATACAGGGTTAGTGTTATTTATAGGCATTATTTGTAGGTATAAGCCTATAATCTTAGAACAATTATCCTTGGTATAGAACTTCTAAGTGTGTGAGAAATGTAGGTGCTCCTGTTCATGGAAGAGGGGATAAAATGCCATCTCACCTCGTTCTTCCAAACCATTATCTTAAGAACCAAACTAAATGTTATGTTAGCTAGGTATCATTTCCTGCAATTGTAGGAGATTTTTTTTATTTTTTTAGAAAATTGCTAATTTAGCTGGCCCAGTTGTGATTGATACCCTAGCAAGTGGGGTATGGAGTCCTCACATGCTAAGTTCCCAGTTCAAATAACCCAATTCCAATGCTCCAATTGAAGTGAATGTGATTTTTTCCCCTCAGTGAAAATTGCAAGTGTAAGGCCCCCGATTAGGATCAGAACCACAGTAGGGGGATAAAAAGTTAAAAAAAAAACACCTAACAAACATGCTAGGGTCCTGATTTGGACACACAAACACCAATTCTGGTAGTTTAATTTAAAAATAAAAATAAAAAAGCCTTGTATGATATGCTTTCTTTTTTGAATTGTAATATATTACTGGAAATCAAGAAATAGTTAATAAAATATTAATGCCTGCAATTTAAAGCCCAGCTACATAATCAGCACAATGTGCAATTTGGCCCCAAGTCTTCAAGGAATGGTGTACCCAGCTGGTTGGACACAGTTTCCTTGCCCCTGTTTCAGAAATAAAAGTTGCATCTGGTTATCAGGATCAGGATGAGGCCCATTCAGCATACAAAATGCAAGCTGCACCATGATTCAAGGAGTCTTCGCAAACCCTCTTCTTTTTTGCATTCTGTGCTTCCCTTTGCTTCCATCCATCTGCCCACCCAGAACCACTCTTTTTTTAGTACCTTGTAAAAAAAATGCACTGGTAATTACCTAAAAAATTGCTCTCATTTAAGTTTCGTATCAGGAGCTTTTTGAGTGTGCGAGAAAGAATAGAGGCAGTTACGTTAATTTGCAATAAAAAGTATATGGTTGTTACCTTTTCTGCAGCAGTCCAGAAAGAAACACATTTGGAATCTGTGCGTTCAATAAACAATCCCGGCTTGCCTGGAAATCTGTTTGTTTGATCTAGTAGGCAGCTCACCTGGAAAGTTTAATGTCTTGTTTGGCCTGTACTTGACTCTTTATTCTTTTTACTCACTTTGCCAGTCCCAACCTTGCCCCCCTCCTCACTCTAAAACGGTTGTGTTATGTGAATATCCTTGTCTTAATTTGCATTGCATTAAAGTAAAACATTTTAAATTTCTTCGCAGCAGAAGTAAATCTGACAGACTTTATGGAGCTATTATACCTGCAGGTATTTTATACTTTTTAAAATACATTCTTGTCAAGCTATCTTAATTATATTATTATATGTACTTTTGAACTCCTTACCCACTCCTGGATGATATATGTTGTGCTTTTGACAGCCAGTCCTAAAAAGCTACAATTTATATCAAAGTTCTGCGGCTGAACAAAGATGTATCTATTATGGATTCAGAGGGAATTTATTAATTTTACTGTTTTTTGGAATGCACTTACTCATTGACGCAACTTTTGAGCCTTAATTTTCTAAGTGCATAATTATAAGGAGGGTTGGGGAAATAATTACACGTATTCAAAGCTTTTGGGGAGGCTGCTTTGTGCTCAGGAGTTGAGAATGCATTGCAATGGATGGGTGACTAACTCCAAATTCAGCCTAATAGAAAGGCTGACACCCTTCTGCAAATATTGATGAGCTGTACTGTCAGTGCTATAGTGCAACTGATACACGGAATTGCCTGCCTCCAGCAGGTCATCTGAAGACAAATGCTGAGCTTGCAGGAAGGATTTGTTTGCATGGTGTTTTGGGTGAAGAAGAGAAGAGTTGCTGTATGACTTGTGTGGTCTTTTTGTTGAATTTTGGAATCCTGAGCTCAGTGTTTTGCAACAAGTTTCTAGGCCTCGTGATTAACTATAATGGTAGAAACTAAAAAGGGAGATGTCTCATCAGGCTAAGGAAACTCAACAACTATACTGTAGTCTTAATTCAGCAAGAGAAATCCATGTGCATTGCCAATCCTTTTCAGATCCCATGTTAAGACCTTGGTGGCTGCTCCCAGATCCTGGAGTTCCCTCACTGGAAAAGCTAGACTGGCTCCCTCCTTGTTATCCTTCTGACAGACATTTGAAGACCAAAAACAGGCTTTTGGAAAGTGACTGCTGTTAATGAAAGAAATGGTGCCCTGCTGTTGCAAGCCGTCAGGAGTCCCATCAGGGAAACAGGCATGGAATGAACACACACACACACACACACACACACACACAGTGGGGGAGGGAGTAGTTGATCCCCTGCTAAATTTGCCCGTTTTGCCTCTGACGAAGAAATGGCCAGTCCATAATTTTAATGGTAGGTTTATTGTAGCTGTGAGAGACAGAATAACAACAGGAAAACTCCCAGAAGACAAAACTCAGAGACTGATGTGCATTATAATGAGTGAAATAAGTATTTGATCCCTTTGCAAAAGATGACTTAGTACTTGGTGGCAAAACCTTTGTTGGCAATTACAGAGGTCAGACGTTTCTGGAAGATGGCCACCAGGTTTGCACACATCTCAGGAGGTATTTTGTCCCACTCCTCTTTGCAGATCCTCTCTAAGTCAGTAAGATTTCGAGGCTGATGTGCAGCTACTTGAACCTTCAGCTCCCTCCACAGATTTTTGATGGGATTAAGGTCTGGATACTCACTAGGCCACTCCAGGACCTTAATGTGCTTCTTCTTGAGCCACTCCTTTGTTGCCTTGGCTGTGTGTTTTGGGTCATTGTCATGCTGGAATACCCATCCTCGACCCATTTTCAATGCCCTGGCTGAGGGAAGGAGGTGCTCACCCAAGATTTGACGATACATGGTCCCATCCATCGTCCCTTTGATGCAGTGAAGGTGTCCTGTTGCCTTAGCAGAAAAACACCCCAAAGCATAATATATCCCCCTCCATGTTTGACAGTGGGGATGGTGTTCTTGGGGTTGTAGGCAGCATTCCTTCTCCTCCAAACATGGCGAGTTGAGTTGATGCCAAAGAGCTTGATTTTGGTCTCATCTGACCACAACACTTTCACCCACTTCTCCTCTGTGTCATTCAAATGTGCATTGGCAAACTGAACACGGGCCTGTACATGTGCTGTCTTGAGCAAGGGGACCTTGTGGGCTCTGCAAGATCTCAGTCCTTCATGGCGTAGTGTGTTACCAACTGTTTTCATGGTAAATATGGTCCCAGCTGCCTGAGATCATTGACAAGTCCCCACCCCCCCCCCCCGTGTAGTTCTGGGCTGCTCCATCACCGTTCTCATGATCATTGCAACTCCACAAGATGAGATCTTGCATGGAGCCCCAGACCTAGGGAGGTTGACAGCTATTTTGTGTTTCTTCCATTTGCGAATTATTGCACCAGCTGTTGTCACCTTCTCACCAAGCTGCTTGGCAATAGTCTTGTGCAGGTCTGCAATCTTGTCCCTGACATCCTTGGACAGCTCTTTGGTCTTGGTCATGGTGGCTACTTTGGAATCTGCTGGAATGATTTCTTCTGTCGACAGGTGTCTTTTGTAAAGGTATTGTAATGAGCTGGGATTACAGGTAAGGCCTCTCCCTTACAGCAGGTGCTTCTAATCTCAGCTCATTACATACAGTGAAGATACCAGGTAGCCTGACATCTGGTTGGTTGATAGGGGATCAAATACTTATTTCACTCATTATAATGCACATCTATCTCTGACTTTTGTCTTCTGGGTTTCTGGGGATTTTCCTGTTCTTATTCTGTCTCTCATAGCTACAATAAACTTACCATTAAAATTATGGACTGGTCATTTCTTCGTCAGAGGGCAAATTGGCAAATTTAGCAGGGAATCAAATACTCCCCCCCCCTACACACACACACAGTATATATAATTTATAAAAATTGTATAACACCCTTTATCCATAAATCTCAGGGCAGTTCACAACATAAAATTACAGAATTAAAAACACAAAATACATAATAAAAATAATAACAAAAACAAACAAACAGCAGCAACAACAATAAATACCCTGCAGGGCTGCTCCTCTGAGTGTGCATTGCCAGAATGATGTTGGTTCAAAGAGTCTGTTGAACTCATTGGATATATGTTTTAATGTCAGTGGAGAAGCAACAGCATCCAGAGGTATAGGCTTTTGCATATTAATAGTGGCTCATGCCTGTTGTCTTTGTCCACGAATTTAAAAGACACCTGCTTCTTGGGAGAAAAGCAATGACAAACCTATCGGTAGAAAGCATCTTAAAAAGCAGAGATTTCACATTGCCAACAAAGGTCCACATTGTTAAAGCTATGGTTTTCCCAGTAGCGATGTATAGAAGTGAGAGCTGGACTATAAAGAAGGCTGATCGCCGAAGAATTGATGCTTTTGAATTATGGTGCTGGAGGAGACTCTTGAGAGTCCCATGGACTACAAGAAGATCAAAACTATCCATTCTTAAGGAAATCAGCCCTGAGTGCTCACTGGAAGGACAGATCCTGAAGCTGAGGCTCCAATACTTTGGCCACCTCATGAGAAGAGAAGACTCCCTGGAAAAGCCCCTAATGTTGAGGAAGATTGAGGGGACAAGGAGAAGGGGACAACAGAGAACGGACAGTGTTCTCGAAGCTACCAACATGAGTCTGACCAAACTGCAGCAAGCAGTGGAAGACAGGAGTGCCTGGAGTGCTCTGGTCCATGGGGTCATGAAGAGTCGGACATAACTAAATGACTAAACAACAACAACAAAAAGTGGCCCATGACCTGAAGCTAGGCCAGCTTCAGGGTCCCTAATAATGGTTGTTTTTTCTAGTCATTTCCCTGGTTATTTCCCAAGTGCTAACTGGGGAAACATACAATTAGTGAATTTTCGGGACACTTATTCACATGGCAAATATGCACTGGTTGATTGAATGATTTGGCAGTGGAGAGTCACAGACATTTGCAGCACCTTTTATCTGGCATTATTGAGCTGGATTTCTTAAAACCCCAGATCGGAGCCAGCATGCTTCATGTACTCTGTATCACTAAACAGCTTTCAGCTAGCAAATGCCTTCCATGCCCAATAGCGCTGGATCTGAATCAACAGCTTTGAAGTAAGAGGTTTTATCACTAAAGGTTTTGTTTTTGTTTTTAAAGTTCCCCAAGATTATGCTGGGCTGTAAAGTTAGAACTTTCCAGACGCCAAGAAGGTCTTGCCAGCCTGATAGCTGTGGCATCTCTTTGGTTTCCCCATTCCCATTTAGCAGCAGGTGATTGCATGGCTATGCAACCGCTCATAGACTCATTATATCTCCGTCAGCTTCCTGGCTGATCGGTTCCAGTAGATGGGAGGTTGTTAACTAAATTGGCAGCAAGGTGACGAAAACATCTGTCAGTTCAATTGTAAGCTTGCCAGCCTTGGCATGTGCCTCTCTTTGTTGGTTTCAGAAGAGTCTTGAGTGCAGAGAATTGTGGAGTGGCAATGAGGTGAAGCTGTCTATCCCCCTGCCCGCCTTCTTCTGTGAGTTTCCTGGCACAGCAAAATAAAAAGGGGGAAGCCAGTTACCTTCTCTGTATCAAAGCCAGCTTCCTTTCTTCCCTCAAGTTTTGAGGATCTATGGAGCTGAAGCTTTGCCTTTCCTTTCCTCCTGACCAATGATGTTTTAAAAGCAGGTTGAAAGAATCAGTTCTTCACTATTTTTATTGTCCATTACGGTCAGTTCACACAAAATAGTTTTTTTCAGTGTACTTTGAAAAAAATGCTGTGTAATGCAACAAATGGCATAGCAGAGAACCAGGATTAGCTCTTGGGCTGCATTCATGTGGCAGTTTAATTCATTTCCATTTGAGCTTTCACATGATGTAAAAGCCACTTTTGGATTTATAATGGAATGCAGTGCAAGTTTAGCTTTCATTTCCATATTATTTGCAAATGGATCTTTCCTGGAAACAAATAACATGTTGACTTAGGCTATGTACACACCATAGCTTTAAAGCTTATTCACAGCAGTTTTCCAACTCCAATAATTTTGGGAACTGTAGTTTACCCTCACAGAGCTGCAATTGCCCCTATGATCCAGAATTGACTCCTCTGGTGGTGGTTTCTCAAGACCTCAAGTACAAGTCTTTCCAGTGCCTTCTAAATGAGATCCTGTTAATTCATTAGAGCAGTGTTTTTCAACCACTGTTCCGCGGCACACTAGTGTGCCGCGAGATGTTGCCTGGTGTGCCGCGGGAAAAATTGAAAAATTACTTTATATATAGTCAATATAGGCACAGAGTTAATTTTTTTTTAACATTTTCTAATGGTGGTGTGCCTCGTGATTTTTTTCATGAAACAAGTGTGCCTTTGCCCAAAAAAGGTTGAAAAACACTGCATTAGAGGAGGAGAATGCCTTCTTGCTTTCTTAGGCCACATTTTCATCAGCATTTACAGTGAAAGTGTCCATTCCTACTGACAATGCCATCTTTCCCTGAACACATGATGCATCTGGAACAGCCAGTCTCTACTTGTTTGCCTTCTTTCTTACAATTAGTCCAGGTGGTGGGGCATGGCTATCACCTTCCTCCTTAGTCTCAGTTTTGCTCTTGTAGAACTCAGCAAAGAGGAGGATGGAGAGAAACCTGTAAGTAATTGACTCCACCTGTCATTGGTTCTAGCTCCACCTACTGTTGACCTCTTTGCTTTCCACACTACCTGTCTCAGTTGGTACCAGTCACCTGTGGATGCTAATGCTTGAACTTGAGGCCTTTAACTAGTCTTGCCAAAACTCTCTTAAGAACAACGCACCAAGGGCCCATGTTTCTCAAACCCTGCTTCTCACACTAGTCAATCACATGCCTCCATAAAGTCTACTAGCAGGTCATAGAATCATAGAATTGTAGAGCTGAAGACACCCTAGTTCAACCCCTTGTAATGCAGGAATCTCAACTGAAGCATCCATGACTGATGGCCATCCACCCTATGCATGAAGGCAATAGCCCACACTTGCTATTGCTCACCCTGGGCAACTACATTCAGTGGCCTGCTGCCTCTGTACATGGATGGTCCATTTAGCCATAATAGCCCATGAAATACCTATCCTGCAGGAATTTGTCTAAGCTTATTTTAAAGCCATCTCAGCAATGGCCATCAACAAAACCTGCCATGGTAAATTCCTCAAGTGTATTGTTACTTTTTGAAGAAGCACTACCCTTTGTTCTGAATCTCCAGCCAAACAGCTTCAGTGCCCCTCTGTTTGACTCCAGTGAAGAGTCTATAGGATTATTCCAACTCTTAGAATCAAATTCCAGTGGTTTGGTGGTACACTCACCTAAAGCACAAGTTTAAAAGACATATCAGGAAGAAAAATTGCATTGTCCCATACTTTTTCTAGAAGCTGGTCACAAAGACCCAGCTGAGCTAGTTTTCCATCTGGTTGGCTGGCAACCCAAGTTGCCTCGCAAATTTGGGTGGCAGGGTTTTGAAAGGGCACCTCCTTTTCATGCACATACATGCACTTAGTGGTTTGCTTTTATTTCCTGCACATAATGGAGAAAAACTAGGAAATCATGGCAGAAAGTTGTAAATGATATATAAAATGAACAACAAAAAAGCTTTTTCAGCACACATAGCACAAAAATATAGGCAAAGCAGGGGAACTAAATATGATCCCTGACCACTTTTGTTACAGTTATAATAGCCAAGGCAAAGCTTTGGGTCCAGGGGCCATAGCCAGGCAAAGGGGGGAAATCATTCTAATTTTATTTCCCCCAGGTTCCATTTAACTCACTCCTCTTCTCTCCCCAGCCAGAGCTGACATATTTGGGTCAGGGAGGCATTCCATAAATTACCAGTGGCTCCATTTCCCAAAGGAAAATCCTCCCAATTAAGTAAGCTTAGAAAAGAACTTGACAGCTCAAGTCATTCCTATTCCCCCAGTTGGCTGTAAGAGCCCCAAGCCAAGCCCATGGTTCAGGTTGTTCCCCAGACTAGCCAAACAAGCAAGTAGTTGTGACTGTACCTGTGTACAGGAAGTCTTTGTATGAAAGGTTACAGGAGGAGGTGGTTTGTTCATACCCAAGGGCTTGTCCTGAGCCAGAAATGAAGCAGTGTCTCCAATGAGCTACTAGGAAGCCACACACACAAATGCCCCTTTTGGATATTATAACCCCCTAAAATCCTGACATTGACTTAAGACACACATATGTGCATGCATAGACGCATGGCGTTTCATTATAATCAAATGGAACTTGTGATCGTAGAACTGTAGAGTTGGACGGGAGCCTGAGGATCATCAAGTCCAACCGGCTGCAATGCAGGAATATGCAGCTGCCCCATATGGGGACAGAACCTGCAACCTTGGCATTATCAGCTTCACACAGTCTAACCAATTGATGTAGTTTTTGAGGGCAAGTGACACATTGCAATAACTGTGATTTTGATTGGCTTCCTTTAAAATGTAGACTCAACAAAACAATCCATCCCTAGCATGTGCCAGCAAAATTCTGCATCTCGTGTGTGTGTGTGTGTGTGTGTGTGTGTGTTGGTGTATTCAAGCTACATTTGATGAGTAGCACTATGATGGTTCTTCCCAATGCTTGTGTTGTTCTTTTTAAAATAAAAACCAGAGAACCTCGAGTTTATTTACTCCTCAGAACTGGACAGAGAGGATTGGAATTACCAGGCACTTAAACAAATAATGGGACACTTAAACTAAAGGGACGCGGGTGGCGTTGTAGCAATCAGAAGGTCGGTGGTTCATATCCCCACAGTGAGGTGAGCTCCTGTTGCTCGGTTCCTGCTCCTGCCAACCTAGCAGTTCAAAAGCACGTCAAAGTGCAATTAGATAAATAGGTACCACTCTGGCGGAAAGGTAAATTGCATTTCTGTGCGCTGCTCTGGTTTGCCAGAAGCGGCTTAGTCATGCTGGTCACATGACCCGGAAGCTGTACACCAGCTCCCTCGGCCAGTAAAGAGAGATGACCGTCTGCGACTGGACCTAATGGTCAGGGGTCCCTTTAGCTTTACCTAAACAAATAACTACTGAACTATTCAAAACTTCTTCCATTGCTGCTTATTTGGGATATGCAACTTTTACTGCAAGTCCAGACTATTTTTTTTAATCCTTAAACAGAATAGAATATACATTTTGGGGGGTTATGCTTGGTTATCTCCTGGACCATTCCATTATTTTAAGTTCCATGGGTGAAGAAAGGATACGTAGCACAGTAGAAAGTATCATTTTTACAGTATATCTTATCTGCTTTCTGCATCAATAAAGCAATATAGTACCCAATGTTTAAAAATAATCATACAGATTTGGTGTGTAATGCTGTTGGATTAGCATTGAGTTTAAAAAGAACTGCTCATATGGCAGGAGTAATTCTTTCTCAATAAAAGTATGGTTGTGCATTAGGGTTCAAGTTAAAATCTTTTGGATGTAGGAACTCCGTGTGTGTGGTACACTGGGGACACGAGTGGCACTGTGGTCTAAACACTGAGCCTCTTGGACTTGCCAGTTGGAAGGCTGGCTGTTCGAATCCATGCAGTGGTGATGGGCTCCCGTTGCTCTGTCCCAGTTTCTGCCAACCAGCAGTTCCAAAGCACACCAGTGCAAGCAGATAAATAGGTACCACTGTGGCAGGAAGGTAAACATAACCTGGAAAGCTGTCTGTGGACAAACGCTGGCTCCCTCGGCCTGAAGAGAGATGAGTGCCGCACCCCATAGTCAAGTTTGACTGGACTTAACCATCCAGGGGTCCTTTACCTTTTTACCTACACCAGGGGATATTCAGTAGTCCAAGCATGATCTCAGCATTGAAGGAATGCCAACCTCAATCAAGGCAACAATCAAACCATAATAAAACAAATTCAATTAATGATGATGGTGGTGTATTTTGTGGCTTTTATCCCCTTTTTAATGTTGTGGACTGCCCTGAGTTCTATGGATGAAGGGCAGTACACAAATTTAATAAATAGATTTAATTAATAAATAATAAAATAATAAAAAGGGGTAATACTTGTTCCTCCTGTGACCAAAGTTTGGAGGCTGCAAAACTGCCAATGGAAGCAGAAACGGGACTTACCCTTAGCTGAGACACATCTTGCTAAAGCAGAATCTCTGGGATATAGGCTATCTGTCAATGTGTGAAGGCTGGCAAATGAGAAGTTGCCAATGGTATAAAATAAGCTGGGTTTTTAATTCCAGTTAAAGTTATCCCTCAAGATGGGGGGAAATGTTAATTAAATGTGCTGTTGCCATCCATTTAGCTATTGGCAATATCTAGACAGGTCTATCAACGTTCTAATGGCTGCTGCTGCTTAGGAAAAAAAAATGAAGATACAAGAATAGTGTTTGCCAAGTTTCACAGGAAAGAGCAATCATTATTTGTTGTAATTCTAGCCTGATTTGCACTTCACACCTTTTGTCAATTGTGATATAGTAATTAGTATATTGATATTGCAGTTTTTCAAAGTACTAATCTCAGTAACCTGTGCAACAATCCCGGGGTCAGGCCAGCATATTAACACCACATGTCTCCTCCCTGTGAGATTCACCTGGCACCTACATTTAGGTCCTTTCATTGTCAGGTGAGGACCTTTTCATTCTCCCAAGCCTTTAAAAACTATGCTGTTATTGTTTTTGCCCTTGAACCAGATTGCTTCTGCTTGTTTTTGAATGCTGTTATAGATACTTGTGCTGGTTTTTAGACAGTAAACTGATTTTTTAAAATGTTTTAATTAATGGGTAATGCTGCCATTGAACCCTGTCCAAACGCTGTGTGAATTGTGCAGAAGTGTTAGTTGGTTGGGTGGTCAACAAATGTTCTAAATACATAAAGAAATATTTCAGATGGGAGTGGGCACCAGCTGTGGGAAAAGAGACTGAAATCTAGTGGTTTACTGAAGGGCAGTGTCTGATGAGAAATAAGAGTACTGGGGTTGTGCTGAAAATTTTGCTAATTTTGGTGTTCATTTCAAAGAAGCATGTTCAGCAAAGCTAAACCAATCACCCCAAAAATTGATGATGCCACCCAACAATTGCATTGTTCTGATGGTGCCCTATGCACCTTCGTGCTGCCCTGTTCAATACTTATCAGTGTTGCTTTTCTTCATCTCCTTTGTTATTGGGTATATTTGTTTCCTGAGTGCTCACTAGAAGGACAGATCCTGAAGTTGAGGCTCCAGTACTTTGGCCACCTCATGAGAAGAGAAGACTCACTAGAAAAGACCCTGATGTTGGGAAAGATGGGGGGCACAAGGAGAAGGGGACGACAGAGGATGAGATGGTTGGACAGTGTTCTTGAAGCTACTAACATGAGTTTGGCCAAACTGCGAGAGGCAGTGAAGGATAGGTGTGCCTGGCGTGCTCTGGTCCATGGGGTCACGAAGAGTCGGACACGACTGAACGACTGAACAACAACAACAACAAAAATTTGTTTCATTGTCATTAGCCTGACTAGCTGTGGCAACCCAAATACTTTTGCTTGTGTATTTGTTTTAAACATTTCTAAGCTTTCTTTTGATTTTTTTTTAAATCACAGAGGATAGCAAAATGTAATACTAAAAATGGATGCAACAAAACAATAAACAAAAGGTTTATACAATCTGAAGAGAAAACAGAGTATTCTGGGTGGGATATTTTATTATTTATTTATACGATGTTAAAATTTCAATAACAAAGCAATTTTTTTAAAAGTACAAATGTTGAACAAAGTAGGTTTAAAGCAATCTTCAAATTAGATGTGCTGTTTTGACATTATTCACATAATCACAGTAGTCAACAGAGTCAGTTGAATTGAACAGAAATGAGGTTGGGAACAGTGAAGACATAGAAGGGAAATGTTGCCAAAAAAGTATCACCTGCCAGAGCGGAAAAATGGGAGTCTGGATACCATCAGGTCAATACAAATAACCCTAAATGAGAGGGGGTTTTTGACAGTTCATGAAAATAAGCAGAAAGCTTATGTAAGTAGTTTTAGGTCAGCCTTGTGTGCTTCCTTTTTCTTTTTAAAAGAGTGATCACCAATTATTTGGATATACTTGTCTGTTTTTATGTCTTGTCTGTTTTTATGTTTCTAATGGTGTGCAGGAACAATATCTGAAGACCGAGCTATAAAACTAGAGCTTGAAGTTGATTTAATATCCTGAAGCTGTTCACAATAGTTTTCCACTTGAAATGAAACAGAAAAGTGTTTATCAGGCAGGGTGGGGTAAACTGACCCCCCAGAACTACAATACCCATCAATCTGAGTGTGCATGGTCAATGGTCAAGGGTGATGGGAGTTGTAGTAATGGCTGGTAGGGGCACAGGTTAGCTAGCTGTGTTCTTGAATACCTCCTGCTTTGTTTGTTGTCTTCCACAAAGGGACAACATGCACCAGTAAAACTTAAGTTCATATCATCCAAACAAAGTCAGTGTGAGAACCTTTGCCTGCTTTATCTGCTGATCCAAATTACTCTGCAACTTTAGAGCTGTAGAAATCAATATGAAAATAATAGAATCATAGAACTGTAGAGTTGGAAGGAACTGTGAGGGTCATCCAGTTCAACTCCCTGCAGTGCAGGAATCTCTTGTCCAGTGTGGGGCTCAAACCCACATCCCTGAGATTAAGAGTCAGGTGGTCTAAAGTGTGTTCCAGGAAACCCTAGAGTGCTTTGAAAGCTGATCAGGTCAGCATTCCTCCATGAGAAGCCTGGTAGTAATGATTTAAGCTTCTAGGAAAGTCTGTTTACCCGCCACTACCAGTCTTCTCTACATTAGAGTGTTGGGTATGGGCTACATCCATGGTAGGACAGGTGCTGCCCTGTAGATATTGTTGTATGCCAACCCTCAGTGTTCCATTGGCCATGGTAGCTGGGGCTGTTGGAAATTGCCACCCAAAACCTATGGAGGGCACCTCTTGAACACCCCTGCACTAAGTGATACAACCGGAAGGTCCAAAAGACTGTGTGCCATAAAACATACCCCAGATTAGAATCCACGGCATAATAAGAGCCCTTTTGGACCACATGGAATGTCCATCTATTCCAGCATCTTCTTTTCACAGTGGCCAGACAGATGCCTATGGAAAGACTGCAAGCAGGACATGAACACAACAGCAATCTCCCTGCTTGTGAATCCCAACAGCTGGTATTTACAGCCATAGTGCCTCTGTCTCTGCTTTTGACATTCCAACAGTATGCAGGGTTTATGTGGAACATAAGGCAAAGTTTGAAACACTTTGCTTTAGACCTTTGAAAATGCTTTCCTAAGCCTCCCCCAACTCCGCTTGCCAGAAAGTGGGAAGATGGGAGGATCCAAGGAGTGAAATCATGTGAACTCAGGGGGTTATATATATATATTTACCAGTCATTAAAAATGAAAGGAATCCTTTCCCATTAATGTTGCAAATTACAAGCCATAGATAACTCATTTAGATGACAGTTCACAAAATCAATAAAAACCCGGGTTTGTTTTGAAAGCTGTATTGCCTAAATGCCAAAATACATATTTTTTTTATTCCTTTCTTTTTTTTGGCAAATTGCTTGATTTACATTTGAAAAGATCAAGCCTTATTCCTTCTGAAAGCTGAAAGGTAGGGTGTGGGTAGAAACACACAAAGCAATTTAAGCCTCCTTTTTGCAGTTCTGTATTGTGTATAATTTGATTGAAATTGATAGCAGGCAAAACTCTCTCTTGAAAAAGAAAAGAAACAACATTGCTGCCAGTATAGCAAATTTTTAAGCTTTTTGCTAACTTTGGAGTGCTATCTTAATTCTCCCTAAGGAGTACTATCCCCAGCCAGAGAGAACATTTTCATGTCTGATGAGGATTTGTAGAAGGCATGTGGTAATAGGCTTGTGCTATAGAAATCCTATCGAATACAGCCAACATAGTCTTCCTCTTCTTGGAAAGTTTGTGTCCCCCCCTGCCCCCCCCCCACAATATGAAAATTATTTTTTCCTCGTTAAACTCCATAAATCATAAAGATTAAGTAATAATCTGATAATATCTGTGATGTGTGGGTTTTGTTTTGTTTTGTTTTGTTTTTTTGCAAAAAAGAAAGTGAAATCCAGGAAGATATACTATGAGGTCAGCCATCAAGAGTCCTTAGAAAACATAGGAAGCTGCCTTATAGTGAGTCATACCATAGATAGCTCCTTCTGGCCAGGTGTTTATGACACTAACTGGCAGCAGCTCTCTGGTTTTCAGGCAGGAGGTTTACCTGGAGATGCTGGTGACTGAATCTGGAATCTTTTGCAAGCAAAGCTTGTTCTCTACCATTCAGCGAAAGCCCTTCCCCTATCACACCATGCAAACATGGGACTTTGCAGTGGTTGAAGCATACAGTGATGGGGGATTAGGCATCCTTTAAAAGTGGCTGTGAAAAACTTGTCATTAGGCCAAAGGGTTACCTAGTCTTGCTGTGTGCCAAAAGTTGGCATGGGTCAACTGCCTTCTGTTAGTTCATGCAAGTACCTGGAATATTGGTGTAACAGCTAATAGTCAGCAGTTGCCTACTCACTCATTAACGGGTGTAATTCTTATGTACAAAGCATTTTATTCATTGGTCTTTAATTTATGGGACTCCATGCCACAAGGTATGCTTAGCAATGCAGAAGGAAAAGCTTCCTTTTGTGTGTCCTGAACCTATTGCCAATAGGAAATATTGGACAACACCAGGTTCCAGTTTTGTTGAAGAATTGAAGTAAGAATTGCTGCTGCATCGTCCATGAATCAGTAAAGTTATTTCAGCTTTCCACACTCACTGTCTGTGTGTTCTCAGATGAATTCATTGGGGCTTATTCCTCATAAGTGGCTATTGCAATCATGTAATCCTTTGAAGGTGACCCGGAAACTGCAATTAATCCAGAATGTGGCAGCTAGACTGGTGACTGGGAGTGGCCACCGGGACCACATAACACCGGTCCTGAGAGATCTACATTGGCTCCCAGTACGTTTCCGAGCACAAATCAAATTGTTGGTGCTTACCTTTAAAGCCCTAAATGGCCTCAGTCCTGTATACCTGAAGGAGCATCTCCACCCCCATCATTCAGCCCGGACACTGAGATCCAACGCCGGGGGCCTTCTGGCAATTCCCTCACTGCGAGAAGCAAAACTACAGGGAACTAGGTAGAGGGCCTTCTCGGTAGTGGCACCCGTCTTGTGGAACGCCCTCCCACCAGAGGTCAAAGAGATAAGCAACTACTTGATATTCAGAAAATACCTGAAGGCAGCCCTGTTTAGGGAAGTTTTTAATCTGTGACATTTTAATGTATTTTAATATTTGTTGGAAGCCGCCCAGAGTGGCTTGGGGGACCTAGAAGAGTTTCAGCACGGTTTTAGAAGTCTGTCAGCAAATTTGCTTTCTGAGTAAATTCAGGAGTTCATGTCGGACACGAGTAGGTCTTTTGTGCTCTTAATCTGTGCGTGTAGATGCCCCTTGCCTGTGTGGTGCTGTGCATACAGTACCTACAGTTCCTTCATTCAAACTCACTGCCTGCTTGAAAAATGAAGACACGAGACTCCCTCCAGAGGGAAATAGATTGTTTTTGATTGCTATTCATCTATTATTTTAGAAAGTAAAATGAATAGAACTTATGCAGGTCACAGACATTAAAGGGCCTATTTTATATCAGTTTGGGAGCACTTGTCAGCTTTGATTTATTAAGTCAGGTTCCTGGTCTGGCCACCGGTTTCTGTGTTAGCAGTCCTTTTGATAATGGATAGGCCTCACAGCTGAGTGCTCTGTGATTAGACTCCTCAACTATATGTTCTTAAATAAAGGCATCACTTTTGGAGAGCGGGGGGGGGGGGGAGGACACACTGTTCATTTTCCTCTCTCAAACTGTTTCATTTGTCATCTCCTGCCGAGGCTTTCCCCACTTCTCTCAAGTTTGTTTTCGCTGGCAGTGTCAGGGAAGGTAAATGGAAGGCATCTTTAAGGGTTTTCGTTCAGAGCTTGCTACCAACCTACCTTGATTGATTAAATGTCACAAGGGACAAAAATAGATGAGAAGGAGTGATCTAAACAGCATTTCTGAGAGACCTGGTTTGCTGTGCTGCATCTTAGAGTACTACTCCCTTGCTCCTGTTGTGTCAGCATTTTTATCACCAGAATTCATTTCTTACTGAGTATATGTGCAGAGAACATGTTTGCACAGTCCACCAAAGAGAAGGAAGGTGGATCATGGTTTGGACTATCACCTAAATGCATGGCTAGAGATGGAGGGGGGGGATGCTATCCAGGTTGCATTTAGAAGTGAAACCAAACCAATTCACACTTTCTGAAACGATACACAAAGTCAAATGCACACATCCCTCGAAATTTGCTCTTCTCCAGCTGAATAATGTATGTACAGAAATGCACATGTAGGGTAAAGTGTGCATATATTAATGCAAACAACAAACAAAAATGTAGTAGGGAAAACTGGTTTGCAAAAAAAGGTGTCGATCTGGCAAAGTGTATATAGTGAAAAAGCTGTACTAAATTGATCAGGAATTTTTATAAAAACCTTTTTTTTTTAGAACAATGCAAGCTGATGTAGAAATGTTGAGAACTGAACTTAAGACTGAAAAAAATGAGAAACCGAGGGAAACAAGATTGACAGATCCATCACTATTAATAACCTTTGCAAATGCTTACCTTGATCTGCCTTACAATTGTAGCATAATGGCTAGGAGACAGAACTGTGAATCAGAAAATCCCCGCTCAGACCTTGTCTTTGTCACGGTCTCTTTAACTTTTACTAGGTTAGGCTATTTGTCTGTCTAGCCCAGCATTGTCTGCTCTGACTGGAAGTGGCTCTCCTGGATCTAAAATGAAGATCTTTCACATTACCTGCCATATGAAACTTTTAGACACAAGATTGTTAGAACTGAACTTTGGACCTCTGCAAGCAAAGCATGTGCTCCACTGCTGAGCTATTTCCATTTCCCCACAGGTAGCCTTAAGAAAGTTACTGGGCTGTATTCAACAAACCTTTTCTGTCAGCGCAAGGACTTCTGGCTGTGTAATGGAACTTCCCCTCCCTCTGATCCCCCCCATGCATGCCTTAAACCTGTTCTGAAGGTTCCCCACACTCTCCCAGAGCAGATTTGGAGAGGGAATGGTGTGTGTATGGGGAGATGAGAGGGGAGAGTTCAGTTGCACAAACAGAAATCCTTTCACTAATGGAATGAGAGCACTGGCCACTACCCACTGCCTTTCAGGCTTATCTGTAGTATGGGAAAAACAATGCAGCAGACTTTATAGGGCTCTTGCAAGGGAGATGCAACATGTTTTTCTAAGTGACTTCCAATACTGAATCACTTTGTATAGTACTAGTTGTAACAACAATATTGCCATTTGTAACTTTGTAACAAATTACCGTTTTTTCCTTGTATAAGACGAGGTTCTATTATTTTAAAGAAATGTTAGAAATGTGCTGTTGTCTTATACATGGATAGTGCAGAGGGGGTTCAGGCAATTGTTGGCAGCCACGAGCAGGAGATTTCCAGTGGTGATTGGTGTCTGCGACAAGGGCTGCTGGCGGTTGGCTGCTTCTGTGGCAATTTGGTGGTCGATTTGCGGCTGCTGGCGGCAAGTGGGCAGACGTTTGCTGGCTTTGGCGAGGCATGCGATTGGCATTGATGGTCAGGCGGGTGAGCAATTCTCGGCAATCCCCCCTCCAAAAAGCTCCGCAACTCTGGGCAATCTTCCCCCATTTCCTTAATTTGGAGTCCCCCAAAATAGGCGTCGTCTTATACACAGGGGCGTGTTATACACGGAAAAATACGGTATGCACTCCTTGGTATCTAATGCACATGAAAATTCAGGTATTTAGTCCCCATTTGTATGTAGGTAAGTATTTAATCGCAACATTATTACAAAATTCGGAGAGGTGTGACAAATGAAGGATTATTGCGTTCTGATCTGCATGTTAGTCTGAAAGGAGGTTACATTATACCAGAATTCACAGAAATAAAATTCCTCGAGTATTCCTAGCACATAGAAGGCAGGCTCATGAATGTTCTGATGCTACACAAGCTATTAGCCCTCCAAAAAATTTAATACATGGGCTGGGGTGCTAAGTATTGTTACCCTTAACTTTCAACAAACAGGGCTGAGGAACTTATGATGCTCCAAGTATTGTTGGACTCCAACTCCCATCAGCTATCCAGCATGGCCAAAGGTCAGGGATAATGGGAGTTGTAGTCCAACAACATCTGGTTTCCCATCCCCTTTCAGCAACAATGTTTTGCCATGAAATCTCATATCTCTCAAGGCCATATTCCCGCTGAGCATGAGGTGAGGGTAGCAAATAAATAATTACAACAGAGCACTGTCCCTCCTTACCCTTCTTTTTCCTAGGACAGATCTGCATCACTGCAGTTCCAGATGTGTCTTAATCGGGAACTATTGCAATGCCGAGAGGGTATTAAGAGAAATCCGGTTCCTTGCTGAAAGAAGATTATCAAGGGTTTATCTGCAGCTGATAATGACACTTTGTCCTTCTCTAGCACCCTTTGGTTAGATAAGGCATAAACACATTCAATTAAATATTGTAGGGCTTTCTATAGCTGCTTGTAATTGGTGTTCTGAAAGCAGGTAGTGAAGTGAGGGTACAATTGAATACTGTATTTTGGCGCAAGCCCTCATGACTGATTCACACATTGCCTTATTATTTATTTATTTATTTCACAGCATTTATATACCTCTTCATTGTACTAAAACCAGTGTGACTGTGTCACAAACCCACTGCATTCCTATAGGGTTGTTTGTATATCATGGGTAGCTTGAATAATTTGAGTGCTTCCTTTGTTAGCATCATAGGCCACTGTGACTGCAGAATGCTAGTGCGAGAAGGATACATGAGTTTGCAGCATCCATAACGTACTGATATAAAACAGGAAGCCAATCCCATAGGAGAAACTTTGCAGAGAAGTAACTCTTCCATAAAGTCATCATGTGAATGTTCTCTTCAACTTGTCCATGAATAATTTCTATAAGTGCTTTTCAGGGTCTTCCAACATGCAAATCCAACGTAACAGTGACTTGCTTTGTTATGGCAGAAAACAGGATTTGACTGTATCCTGATTGGCAATAGTCCTTATGGTTCAATGGGGAAGGGACATAGCTCAGTGGGGAAAGCACACTATTTGCATGCAATAGGCATCATGTTCAGTCCCTGGCATCTCTAGGTGAGGTTGAGAAAGAAACTGGAACTCTTGAGAGCTGCTGCCAATTAGCAGTATAGATATTGCCCAGCTAGATGATCCAGTGGTCTGCTACAATATAAGGTATGCTCCTGAAAACATGATAGGGCTGTACCTAACATTCTCTGTCTGCTAGCACTACAGCTCTTGCACTAGCAAAGGGGTGAGCTTTAACCCTGCACAACAGAGGAATTCAGTGCAATAATTGTGCAACAACTATCAGCAATCTGCTTCTGCATTCTCTTGTGTAACATTTTTCCAGTGGTGCAAAACATTTCACCAGTGGAACAAATATGCAGCTAAATTATGTTAACTTAATTCTGTGGTCTAAACCACTGAGCCTACGGCTTGCCAATCAGAAGGTCAGCGGTTCGAATTCCTGCGACAGGGTGAGCTCCTGTTGCTCGGTCCCTGCTCCTGCCAACCTAGCAGTTCGAAAGCACATCAAAGTGCAAGTAAATAAATGGGTACTGCTGCAGCGGGAAGGTAAACGGCGTTTCCGTGAGCTGCTCTTGTTTCACCAGAAGCGGCTTAGTCATGCTGGCCACATGACCCGGAAAAACTGTCTGTGGACAAACGTCGGCTCCCTCGGCCAGTAAAACGAGATGAGCACCGCAACCCCAGAGTCGTTCGCAACTGCATTTAATGGTCAGGGGTCCTTTACATTTACCTTTAATGCTATATTGGATACAACCAATAGTCTTGGATAAGCAGGATAGGTTCTTAATGAGACTGGCTGGTGCCCTTTGTTACACACACACACACACAGAGAGAGAGAGAGAGAGAGAGAGAGAGAGAGAGAGAGAGAAAGAGAGCGAGAGCGAGAGCGAGAGAGAGAGAGAGAGCACTCCTAGTATGTAATGGGATTGCAGCAAAATGGTTTTGCACCAGTGGAAAGCAATTTTACTTGTGCAAGGCATCTACTTTTTGCCATTTTCCCATCACCTAGTACATACTGCACCATAGGAAGAAAGGGGTGGCTAAAGACCATTATTAGGCAAGCAAGGATTTAAATCCATTGTCTAGTGCTTAAAAGCCAGGGAAGCATATAGGGTATTGGGAACTAGTTGGGGTGGGAGGCTTTTGCACCCCATTGGAGTCATCCCTGGCACAGGGAAGCTCTCTGTGCAATCGGGAACACTGCAAGAGTTATCTGTGGTTCTACTGAGAATCATAGAATTGTAGAGTTGGAAGGGACCCTGAAGGCCATCTAGCCCAACACCCTGCAATGCATTAATCTTAACACGCCGTCCCCTATCCAGTTTGAAACCATACTGGACCCTGCTTAGCTTTGCAGATGTGCTAGCAATTTTATTCCTGCACAAGTAGAATAATTGAAATCAAAGAATTTGACTTAGTGATATCCATTTACTGTAATGAGTGTATTCTGAGTAGGTCTAGCAACCCTATGTGCTTTCATTTTACCCCAAAGAAGTGTCTAAAAGGGATTATAGTGTCTGTAACATATGTTGAAGAATGCAAAAGCATATGTAAGTGATGATGATGATGATGATTACGGCTCAGTTTTCTCAGTGCCTAGCTTTCACCATAACAGATTTCTCAGTACTGTATGGTTTTCCCTAATGAGTAATTATACTTTAGGGCTGTGTATTCTTCCTACCTTCATTCCTTCCTTGCTCTTTTTACTCTCTCTTCTGTAATGAAAAAAGCTAACTAAGAAAAAAACCTCCCTAAAAACCAGGAAGCTAGAAAATCCTCTTTGAAGTAACAGTGTATGGAGAGGATTTATCCTTGTCCACTTAAATATTCATGACAGCTTGCATTTCTGTTCAAAAAGACACTTGTTTATTTAGATAAGATTTAATTTATTCATAATTTACCTAAATTTGCAGGAGCGTGCATGTACATTTTAGCTTATAAGCAGCATAATACATAAAACATTATTGAGGCATGCAAATTACACAAAAACACCATTTGAAACTGCCGGCTTGTTTTAGGCAGATAACTAATTTCTTAGCTCAAGTAGAGAGAGAAACACAATTGCAGGGGACTGTTGCCTGGGATGCACCAATTCAGAATTATGCTTCTTTTAATGGAAGAGGCACGGCTTTTTAATAGGGTCGCTCTGGAACCTAGATTCATGTAGCTTGAGCAATATTTATTCTCTAGTCCTTTTGTTAGCTGGAGGCACAGCCGGGACTTCTAGCCTTTTCTGAAGGGCTTGAGTTTGCGTCAGTAAAGCTGGTGCATCAGGGCTGGGTTTTCTAAGGACAAGGTACCCACAATGAACAACAATTTCCCCATAGGCAAGGCTGGACTTGAAGAGAACTCGGAAACTTTAGCTAGTCCAAAATGCAGCAACCAGATTACTGGCCAGGGTTCCATTTAGATATCATATAAACCCTATTTAAAATAGCTGCACTGGTTGCTAGTTTGTTTATGGGTCTAACTAAACGTATAGTGTTTACAGCCCCAAATGACTTGGGTCCAAAATACCTGAAAGACCACATCCTTCCCTATAGACCCATTTGGGTGCTTAGATCAGCAGAGGGCCCCTGCCTTGGTAGTTCCACCCAGTGGTGTAGCATGGGGGGGGGGGGTTTCAGAGGGACATTGACCTCAGATGCAAAATTCTGAAAGGGGTGCAACCAGGCGCCCCCACAACAGGCTCCCTCAGTGTGGCTGAGCTCCTATCACCTTCCAGAATCACAGAGAGGCAAGTCGCACCCGGGAGTGGCCTTTGGGCCTGGGGCAGCAACTCCTTCTCTGCTTGGCTGGCAAACGGATGCCCGTGTGCACCCCATCCCTGGCCTAGCCAGCGAGGTTGGGCCAGGTCGTTCTTCCCTCTGTGTGGGCTCTGATCTCCCCCTGTGGCTCCACCCTAGCTGCCCAGTCTACCAGGGGGCGCAACGCTTGCCCCTCCCCAGGTATTGGCAACCCACGCTGTACCACTTGCTACACCATCCTCAGAAATTCATGTTGCTTTTCAAAGAAGTTGGTTCGCACAGACAGCTGTGGGTCATCCAAGGCAGGGAAATCAAGTGCATTTGTCAACCAGTCTAAAATTCCTCTTCGGCATAAGTACCAGATTCACAATGGAAAGTTTGCAAACTCCCCCCCCCCCACTTTTTCTCTAAACCATCAGAGATTCAACACTGCACTGCTCTTTACATTTCAGTTATTAATTATCACTGTTGCGATTTCCATCTGTTTGCTTACGTATGGACAAATTGACATCTACTGTCACTTGTTGTTACAAATCTAATTCCAAACCTGCATGATTGTAATAGGAAATTAACTTCTCTGCAGAGAGGTTCCATTTTGTTTGACAAATTGTGCGTGGAGAGGAAAATGATGCATCTATATGTTTATTAATTGAGAAATTTATAAATGTACATTTGATGATTTTCAGAGTATTGGAGTTTTTCTAATGATGGGCTTAAATTATAAAAGTCCTTAAGGGATTTGGCTAGAATATAGAGATTCTGTTGTGTGGTATATAAAGTGGTAAGTGTATATGGGCAAAGATACCTTATTCGTATATGGTCATGATTAAATTTATTCCAATAGAGATGTTGGGGAAACATAGACTATTGATTAGGGATGGGTTTTGGGTTTTTCTATCTACAAAAATGCAGCCTCTTCTGTGAATAGCTTAGGAAGAAAATATTGAACTTACTCATTCGGCTCTCGGGGTTCGTCCCATTTATTTTCAATTTGTCAAATGTGGCATTGTTGCTGCGATTGTGTTTGGTGATTTATTAGGAATTTTCTAAATGGGGCACTCTGTCATTGGAGTTAGTTTAGCATTGTGTCTTAGCAGTATGATTGGTTTTTTTCTCCTTTTTTTACAAGCTCATGATAGGAACAAAAGATTTTATTTTATTTTATTTTATTTTTTGGAAAAAAAGAAAAGAAAGAAAGAATGGCCCAGACTGGGTGAACAGGGAGTGGGGAATGAAAAAATCAATGTGCTTTAAATGTGATGACAGGATGAGCTGTTTAAATTGCCTTTGCGAATTGATTTAAAACATGTTGGTAGAAACGTCTATTTCATTAACCATCTTTTCCTTCATTTCAGCAGCTGGAGTCACTGTCCCCTCCTGTCTCTCCCAGACATAATAAAAATACCCATGTAGACATCTTATTACAAGCCAGCGACAAAAATGTAGCAGCCACATGACTTTAGGGGGGAAAAGTGGACAGGAAGACATAGAAAGACCACCATCACTCAGTAGCTTGACTACAACTCCCATCATCTATCACTATTAGCCATGCTGACTGATGGGAGTTGGCTGGACCCTGCCCTTTTTGTGCCTCCCACGAAATATCCCCCTTTCATTTATCAAACAAGGCATGTACCTATTTATTTTGTCATTGCATTTGAGTTTGTCTTTACTAGGACAGATTCAAAGTGAGGACTCTGGGGTGACTCATACCAAGAGGGAATACCCCTTTCTCTTGGGTCTGGTGGGACTTTCCAAGATGCATTTCCACCTAATAGAAGTAGCACCTCCAATGTGTGTGCTCACCCAAGCAAACTGCACAAACATGGTTCCCTGAGGCAAGTATATACTTGGTTTGGAGAGGGGGAGCATGCCCCTTGCTGTTCCTGGTTTGTGGCAATGTCTTAATGTTTGTTTGTTGGTTGGTTGGTTGGTTTTTTAAAAATGGTAAGGGTATTTGTTGTGTGACACATTTGTTGATTGTTCTGAAAACCTATGAGCAGAGAATCACAGTGGCTTTTATAAGTGCTCTTGAGTGATCCTGTTATCCTAAGATAACAGCAGCAGGAGGAGAGAGAGAGGGAGAGAGGGAGGGAGGGAGGGAGAGAGAGAACATCCACTAGCATCCAAAGAGCATTCAGTTGATTTAGGAGATAGGAGAGTGGCTTTATATTTCAAAATTCCTGACTGAGTTCAGTTTTAATGTAAGGCCCTTAATACTAGTTGTACTTTCATAGAAACATCTTGACATCAGATCGGACCAAGGCACACAAGCAGAGAGAGAAAACGTTATAACCCACAGTAATAAATAACTGCATGGAAAGAAGAAATGCCACTTCTCTATAGAGAAGGAGTGGGAAAATCTGTGGCCCTCCAAATGTTGTTGGACTACAGCTCCCATCATCCCCTGCCAGCATGGAGGGCCACAGGCTCACTACCCCTGTGCTAGGGAAATAAGAAGTTGTCATGGCAGGGACCAGACTAGTGGCTCATGCATTAGGTTAGTATTTTCTGCAGTAAGTCACAGCAGCTCTCCAGGGTTTCAAACAAAACTCTTTGCAAGTCCTACCTGGAAATGCCAGGGAATTGGATGTGGGACCTTTCACATTCACACTTCAAGCATATGTGGTACCAAGGAGCAGCCACCTTTCCTTCCTTGATAATCTGAAAGTTGTTGTTTGCTTGCTTGCATAGCCTACCCTTCTTCCTGGAAGGAGGGGGGGCAAGATAGCTAACAATCAATATTAAAATGCAAATAAGCATAAAATAATAATTAAAACCAGTATCAATACAATACATTGCAGCAGTGTGTGTTACTTGGACTATTAACTTCCACTCCTGCTGTAAGGCAAAGCCCTGATCAAGCAAATATGTTTTAAGGTGTTGCCTAAATGACAATAGTGTGAGGGGCAACTAGATCACCACTGGGAGACAGTTAATCTTTTCAGTATGTTAGAGGCAAATATATTTATTATTAATATCTGTAATGTTTGGATTCCCCCCTTTTTTTGTCTTGGTGTGAGTTAGTGTCAAGTTGTTTCTAGACCTACTTCGGCATTACATGTATTTATTTATTACATTCATAATCCTCCTTTCTTTCTCAAGGTGGCATACATTGTTCTCTTCCTCTCCATTTTATCTGTGCAACCACCCTGTGAAGTAGGTTAGGTTAAGAGACAGTGACTGGCCACTCAAGGTCACCCAGTGAACTTCATGGTTGAGTGGGGATTGGAACCCTGGTCTCCCGGGTCCTAAGTCTAACACTCTAACCAGTGCACCACACCGGCTCTCATGTAGGGCTTTGCCATGTTAATTAATGAAGGAGTCCTGCCAGTCCTGCCACTGACATCATTATTTGTTTTAGCAGCAACCACATGATGTATCTGGTTGTCTATAGTAAAAATCCAAATTGTAAGCACGTACCTATGAGTAGAAGCTTGATGCAATCAGGGCATGCTGTTGTGCAGGCATCCCAATATCTTGTTTTCCATCATGGAACCCAAGGCAACGGAATATTGTTCACTGGCAGTCTCCCATCTAGGCATTGACCAGGCTCTGAACTGCTTGGCATCCGTATGGTGGTGGCTTCATGTGATTTTAAATCATACCCTGCATCCTACACTTTAAAAAAAATCAGCATGTGTAGTCTGGGTGCATAAGGATGATAGAGCAGATATTATCTGTGCATAGACCACACAAGCTGAGACTAAGCAAATTTAATTTTACATGCATAGGCCCTATTCAGACCGGATGCCCTTGCATGGACATCTATCAATTTCAGCGGGACAGTGGGAGGTGCATTCTTCGCTCCCCACCATGTGGGTGAACAAATGTTTCATAAATGAAAACCAATACTCAATTCAGATAAACTTCCATGTGGGAGAGGCTATATGAGTTGGAGGAGTGAAATTGTGTGTACAGTGGTACCTCAACTTACGAGCGACTCGACTTCCGTATTTTTCGACTTCTGAATGACCTCTGGAAGCGAAAAAATGGCCGCTGCTTCCGAAATTTTTGACTACCGAAGGGAAAGCGGCGGCACGATACCTCGACTTACGAAAAATTGAATGCGCTTTTTTCGACTTCTGAATTTTTTTCCCGTTCTGAGATGGCGCCTTCGACTTACGAGCATGCCTTCGGAATGGATTAATTTCGTAAGTCGAGGTACCACTGTATCATCTTCCCCACTGGACATACCTGCCTGACTCCAGCTACAAAAGCTGAAGCTGCTGAACAGACACTTGAGCTGAGGTATTGTTTAGAGGGTTTTGTTTGGGGGGGGGGTTGTTGCTGTTATTGATATTATTATTTTTGTATCTTTATTTTACTTTAATGTTTCGTTTTTTATTGTATTTATTTTTCTATATTTATTTTAGACGTTACAATTTATGTGGAAATTATTTTAATTTGGTGGTGTACTTTCTGATGTTTTATCTATTGTTTATGACTACTTTTGTTATGTTTGTAATTACAGTGGTAACTTGGAAGTCGAACAGAATCCATTCCGGAAGTCTGCTCGACTTCCAAAACATTCAGAAACCAAGGCGCGGCTTCCGATTGGCTGCAGGAAGCTCCTGCAGCCAATTGGAAGCCGTGGAAGCTGCATTGGACGTTCGGGTTCCAAAGAACGTTCACAAACTGGAACACTCACTTCCAGGTTTGTGCCATTCAGGAGCCAAAATGTTAGACTCACAAGGTGTTCGGGATCCAAGGTACGACTGTATGCACTTTTTCATGTTGTAAGCACCTTGAGCAAGAGTTTAACTATGAAAAGGCAGCATACAAATATAAAAAAGAAAAATCCATATGCAGGTGTAAAAATAAAATAATATATATTTCCAATGTTTGCAGGCCTGAATTGTTCAGTAATTAAATAAAATCCAGAAGTGCCAGTGTCATTTAGACCTACACTTGCTTGAACTGGTTAGTGTATTTCACCTGCCTCTATTGCTATTGGAGCCATGTAAATAATGTAGCAACTATATTTACCATGTAAATTACCTTATTAACCTTGCTGCTTACACAGTGTTTTGCTAAGCAAAGCTGTTAAAAGTCCCCATTAGTATGTCTATTTTTTAAAAAAAAATAACTTTATAGTTGGTTGGGTTTCCTTGATGATGGATATGCAAGCTTGGACTGCCAGCAGGGAGGAGGGAATCTTTTGGTCAAATTCATGCTGTTGTTGACAGTGGAGCTGGCAAGAGCATACATTATCCAATGTCAGCTCCTAGTTTTGCAAAGTGCTTGAGCCCTTTTTGGGTTCCCCTCCCTGAGAAGCTCTTCCTTCCTCAATGATGTCCTCCCCATTCTCCTTCATTTCCCTTAGCCTTCTGGTCCCAATCCTCAAATGTACCCAGAGAGTGAGTGCAAAAGATGTGAAGGGTGCTGCAGTGCTGCTGCTGCTGCTTCTCCTCCTCACTCTATGTCATCACTTGCATCTTCAAAACAAAGCAGGTAGATAGGTAGAAATAGCAAGGGCCCTCTGGGAGTTGTCAGTGAGCTCTTTACATGGATGTAGTAGGCCTTGGCAGGAGCCCCAAAATGCCTACCTCTGATGTTGCCCCAGACCATCTCTACTCTGCCCCCTTTGTTATTGAGACATTGTTGGATCTTATGTTCCTTACTCATTGTAGGTTAATGCCCAGTGTAGCAGTCACACTCAACCATGGTTAACCCTAACCTTGGTTGTTGTTCTTTTCCACTTAACCCTGGTGAAATGGGTTGGGTTCAGAAATAATGCAAATCATAGCTTCGCACTGCATGTATGAGGCTCCTCTCCTTCTTTTTCTTCTCCTTCCCTTGTGCAGGCTCAAGTAGGAGACTGGAAGCATCCTTCTCCATCTTCAGTTTGTCATTTTGGGAACTGCAATCAGTTTTAATTATGGTTCATCTGGGTTTGTAAACATTGGTTTGGATTTGGTTTGTTCAGATAAAGCAGAGTTAAGAAACGTAATCGCAGTTTTCCCTGGTCTAGGCAAAAGAACAAACAGTAGCAAGATGAAAATAGAAGTGGACTCTTCAGATCTCCTCCCAGAGAGAGTGGGGAAGGGGAGGGGGGCAGGTGCATGAGCCTGAGGCTGGTTTGTATGCATAGCACTTAACTATGGTTCAGTGCTGTGTACAAATAGAGCCAATGATTTAGCTTGCTGAACTAAACCCGTCTGGGTGGAGGGTGTTTAACGGAGACATTCATGAATCACTTGTCTCAGTGTAAGTAAACAACAGTTTGCTCAGTGCAGACATGGGTTGTATCCAATGCTACTTCCACTCAGAGAAGACTACTAACTTAGGTTCATTAATTTCAATGGGCATTCTCTGAGAAGAATGCAGTTGGATACACTCCATAGCAATTACTCTTCACAAACCTGCTTTAAAGCACAGTTTGATATCCTGGTTTGTGGCCAGTACTACACCATGGTTTAAATATTTGTTTAAATATCTGCACATTGTTTAAATAGTTAGACATACTGCTCAATGTAATGCACAAAACACAGTTAAGTATTATGGCCACATAGGACCTAAAATTGTTGCTTCCCGCATCTTCATTGCACAGTGCATCTGTCTTGCTATCCAGTTTTCATGTCCCATCCCTTAGAAACGTTGATGTTATCTGCTATAGTGTGCAAGAGATAATGGATTTTCTCAACATCTGTTTTCATTTAAAATGCCTGAGCTGCCACCCCCTTCGCACACAGATCTCACTCCCTACTTATGATGCCAGAGGATGGGAAGTGGCAGGCTGGAGCCAAAACCAAACCCTTACTAATGAACATTTGCAGCTGCTGGTGGGACTTGGCAATTGTCTGCCAGCTCTGGTGACAGAATTCATCTTGTAAAACGTACCTGTGATAAATATCAACTTGCAGTGATTAAGCGAGAGGTTGTTAATTCATGAATGGGCTTTGCACGTGAGCCAGAGGGTAATTTGATTTCCAGCGGCTACGGACTACATTATTTTCTCCCCACCCCACCGAAGAAGCCGGATGCCAATGCTCGTAAAGCAGCAACTGTTGCAAACACTCTCTTCTTTTTTTATGAGCCTCAGCTGGCTCAGGCACAGGGAAGGAAAAGTCTTGGCAAAAGACTTGAGTACTGCAGCCCAAGCAATGAAGGGCACAGTGAAGGCTGATGTGTCCCTCTTGGACACTTAGGGGGGGAAATGAGGAGATCCAATGGTCTGGCAAGATGGCAGTTATTTTGTGTCACGTTAATAAGTAAGTAGGAAAAGGGTTACTGTGCCACAAAGCAAAAAGAATGTGAAAGGAGAGATCTGTATTATGATAAAGCTTCTTTCTGTGACCTTGATAAGCACCTTGTTTCTATGCAATGCCAGGCATCTATTTTCTTTTTTTAAAAGATAAACAATCATACCTTGGAAGCCGAACGCCTTGGCCCCCAAACAAATTGGCTCCCGAATGATTGAAACCCGGAAGCGAGTGTTCCGGTTTTGAACGATTTTTGGAATTATATAGACATACGGGCCAGGTTTATCCTGCCTTTCCTACATAAATTCCCAGGACGTACAGAACAACTCAACATATCCCTATTACTCCAGGATGAAAACCCAGATGCCATATAATCAGTTGCTAAATTTTGCGCTGCCATGATGGATATTCGCCAAAGGATGGTTTGTATAACAAACCAGTCCTAAATTGAAGGCGCATATTGCAAGACCTGTATTCCCTTAAGTTTTACCTCTTATAGTTGTTTTAACTGTGTGCCTTTTAGTTCTTATCTGTTTTAATTACAGTATCAGTTTTTATACACCCATTATCTATGTTTAATCTCGTATTCTAGTTACATGTTTTACCCTATGCTTCTTGCTTTGTTCTTATTTGCTCTAACAATTATCTGTTTAAATCCTAAGTGCTATTTTATTCATATGTTTTTCTTATGCTGCTCTGCGACTGTAATAAAGTTCATTCATTCATTCATACAAGAGCAGTTTTCTGAAGCCTGATGCGTTTTGTATGTTGTTTTCACTAACGTGTGCATTTTCATGCACACTTTCTTCTAATATATACACATTTTTGTGCAGAGTATTTTGGTTGCAGAACTGCATCGGAGAATGTGGAGATGCAAGAGTTAACCAAGGATAGCTGTGTTTTTGTTCATGTGTTCTTTTATGAGGTGCAAATTACTTATGTGGTTTTGCATTAAGATGGAAACCAAACCAAACCATTCTTTCCCTTGAGAAGAAACCACCATAATTGTCTCAAATGTCACTTTAGATCTTGTCCCAGGTCTTATAAACTTCACCTCACTTTGTCTAATGATAGGGTGGGCCCTGTTTGCTTGGGGATGGGCCACGGGGGAGCAGCACATCACTTTGAAGTTTAATTCAGGTGTTCTGTATCTCAGGATACTGAGTGTGTGTATGTAGATCAAAGGTGATGGATGCTGAGTGCCCAGAATGGTCATCTGTTGTATTCAACCAAGAAGCATTATGTGAATTTTCAGGGGTAGATCCAGCAAATAAAAAATGAGGTGGGGCGGGGGGAGGTTTTCTTCTCTATAGAGATTCATCAACCCTATTGTTTTTAGACATGTAATGAAAACTCATTTCTTCTGCCAAGCTTTTTATGACCCTTGAGTTTACTGTATTTTCACTCTGAATTGCAGCCAGTAGTTTTAGGTTGTTGGTTTGTTTGTTTTTTTTAAAAAAAAGTTAATTAGGGTAGCATTTTCTAAGGTAAGGACCCGTTCTCCATTCCAATGAATTGGGATTTTGACTTACAGAATGTTGTTGGTAGTCCAGCAAAAAAATGAGTTTAAGGCTGAAGCAAACATTAAAGCTGTCTGAAGTTCGGGTCAAATTTTGAAAAATGGGGGGGATGAAACCAAGTGAAACTGCCCCCTCTTTTGCATTTCCAGGAGATCTAAAATAGCCCCCACTAGCACTTGCCTTTTTATCACAAAGCCATTTGGTGGGTGGCAGCCTCTAGTAAATCAGAGCTATGAGAGAGTTCAGGTGAGTTCTTCCTGTAAAATTCCAAAATCTGCCGCCACCAGGCAATTTCAGAGCCTGCAAATGAGACTCCAAGGTTGCTGTTTTTTTGGTGTGAGAGGTACATTTTTGTATCCAGGTGTACCTTACTCTTGGATGTCTGACTTCCACACTATTTATGTATATATTTAAAAGATTTTAGGCCACCTTTAAAAGTCAACCCCTTTGAAAGTTGCTTCCGAAGTACAAAAAGCACAAGCTATACAATCAAAACCGAATGTGACCATAAGTCTCCACATAACAGTGATGGGATTAACAATAACATTCCAATAAATCAGCAGTATTACAAGCAGCAGCAACCTTCAGCTCAGCATCACCAGCACTTAACAGTCCAAACAATGTTGTGCCAAACTGTAGAAAGATAAATCCTTTGAAGAGAAAACAGTTGCAAAACAAGTGTGCCTTTCAAGGCCCTTAAAAGGCTTGAAACAATGAGGAAGGGCTGTAATTTAATGTTAGAGCACATGCTTTTCATGCAGGAGGTCCCAGGTTCAATCCTTGGCAATTCCAGGTAGGGAATATTTCCTGCCTGAAAATCTAAAAAACTTCTGTCAGGGAGTGTAGACAATATTGAGCTACATGGTCCCAGTATCTTTCTTGGCTTCTTGGTTACACTAGATTATGGCACAATGTTGCAAACTGGCATTTATGGTTCCATAAAATAGCCACCTCTTATTGAAATCTGTTGTGTTCCCATTTACTCAGTTAACAGGTTGTCCTTGGCAGAAGGAGACTTACTGCAATGTTCAAAACCTTGCTCTGAATCTAGCCTGGCAATAGACACATTCTCATGATTAACTCCCCCCAACCTTGCCTGCCACCCACCCACCCTGCTCCCATTTAAAGTGTAACGCCAAAGCTTGGCCCTGTAGTGGGCGGAAATGTCTCTTTCTGTTTTCCATCTCCAAAAGTTGTGTCTTAATGCCGTGAAGAGAGAAGAGGCAGATTTGATGCTTACTGAGTGGGTTTTGACAGCTTTGCACCCAGGGGAAACCTGTGCTTCCATTTCCAGCCCTGTCCCCTCTGGGCACACAGAGCTGAGCAGAGGAGTTCACAAGGATCAGCGTGCAAAAGGAAAACAATTTGATCATGGGCCCCTGGAGTTAGAAGCATAGAGAGCTGGTCTGGTGGGGCTTTTCAGATTAAATCAGCATCAAAGTTTGGTACTGTGGTGTGATAAGTGTGTGTTTGTGCACACACAATTTTCAAAACACTGTACAGCACTTCAGACAAGTTTGTTCTTGATCTTGGAAGGATGCAGTTAACCACTAAAACCATGCATTTATTACACAGACTAATATAACAGATATTAAAGTCTTAACACATGTCAGCTAATGCCATCTTCAGCTGCACCAATGTGAATTGTTGATGTGGATCAAAGGGCACGACGGCCAAGGTTGCAGTTATGTTTGCACTGTAAAATCCAAAATGCCTATAGGGATCTCCAAATGAGATTACTTCTGGCTAGTCACATGGCCTCTATTTGTTCTGGCTAATGTTTTTTGCAGAGACACACCACATGATGATTGGATGGGATGTGATTAGATGCAACGAGATGATATATTTTTTAGATATTACCCTTCCTTTCTCACGTTTGTGAGTTCAGCAGAGTGCAACTGAAAGGGAAGCTTTTATAGGCTAGCTTTAGCTATTTAGTTTAAGTAATCCAATATGTTTTAAGGCAGACTGGATTCTCCTAGTATTGCCCCCCTTTGTCCCCTGTAAAACAACTATCACTAGTAATGCTCTTCCTATGTTGCATCCTCTACATGGGGAAGAAGAAGTAGGAAAGGTTCTCCTCACCCAGTTGCAGAAATATTACATCACTATCTCAGCTTTATTGCATATTCTGTTTTTGAATAGTGCTGTGTTCTTGGCTTGGCGTCCCTTTCGGCAAAGCAGAGAGTCATCTTGAAGATGCTCAGCTGGGGTCTGCCATTAAAAGATTGTCAGGGCAAGAAATAGAACCAGGCCTGTCATGTTCTAAAATGGCTTGTGAGTGCCAAGAATTCCCTTTCTCCATTAAATCTTGGCCACCTTGGTTCCCACTCTCCAAACCCCAATTTGTTTCCCATTAATACTGGGCACATATATTTTAATAAGATCTTCAGCCAACAGCAAAAGTTGGAAATGATTGCTTCATTGCATGCCAGAATGTTTATTTGTTTCCCCCCTCCCTAATATTGTTTTGTGGTTCTGCAATAAAAAGGGGGGTTATATTGAGGGGGAAATTACCATTCTTCAGACTTCATGCTTATTTGGCATAGAGCAATGGTAAACCAATCCACCGTTTCCCAGCAACATATTATATTTATTTCAAAGGCTACTTCAGGAAAGTCTTGTTCATTATGTTGGTAAATATCATGGAAGCTCCCACCAGTGTTGATTAGGACCACCCATGAATTCCTGGATGCAATCCCAGAACACATAGGACAGGGCTTTGGTTCTGCAAAAAATTGACTGGATGGAAGAACAAGAATTGGGAAAATGATGGAATTAAGAATGTAATTGGAGTTTGGCCTCAAAGAAGGCAACATGGCTGAAAGTACTATTTCCCCCAACATGGCACTGTGTGGCACAAAATAAAGCAGTAGCTGGGCTAATCCAAGACATTTTACTGCTTGGGGCAAAGGGGAAGATGGTGCCTCCTCATTCTATTTACAAAAGTCGAACACTCTGACATTAGCGGTGATTCAATCTCCATTCAATCCTGGTGATGCAACAAAGTCCTCCATTGCACTCAAGGGCAGTAGACTTAACTTGGGCTGCATAGGGCAGGCCAAGAGGTACTCACTGCACTGTTTGCTCTCCACCCCTCATCCTTTGCTGTCTTAAGGTGGCTCCCTGACCCTGCCTAATGATAGGGCCAGCCCTGAGTGGTAGAATGCTGCTATTGTGCCATCTCCACTCCAAACCAGATCTTCCTGGTTTGAGAGGAAAGTTCTGAGATTCTAAGCATAATCACTAGGGAGTGCTTAGAATGCCCCTTCAGCCTTTCCTTCTCAACACAGAAAGGTTTGAAGTGGAGCTGACGCATGCAGGACCACTGGGAGTAGGAAATGCAAGCAACTTGCCTCCTGTCTTTAAGCCTACATGCATTCACCTCTAAAAGCTTGAAATAAGGATGGGGAAGAAATTCTGTTGGCGTTGTGGATCTAATTCACACTTCCCAAAACAATATGCAGACCAAAATGCAGCTATCCTTCAAATTCTACATTTCCAAATGTTGTCATGCAGTACTCCAAGCAAACACATGTACAAAATGCATATGATATGGTAAAGTGTGCATCAAAGCATGTATACCATATTGCTGAAAATAACATACAAAAGGATTATGGGGAACTGCTTTGAGAAAATGTGTTTAGACAAAATTGCAAACAGAAATGTATCCATCCTAGCCCTACTCAAAGCAGACCCTTTGAAATTGGTAGACATTGGTAATTTCGGTCCATTAATTTTGGTGGGGCTACCCTGAGTAGAAGTTAGTTGACTATGCCCCTTTGTGTACTAAAATGTTGGTGAGGACTACTTAAAAAAAAAAAAAGCAAACCAATGCAGGAATGTTTCAAACTGAACTTGAGATTGGGAAAAAATGAGAAGCTAAGGGGAACCAAAACTGACCAATTTGTGTCCATCTCTAGCCCAGAGAGGGCTTGTCTCCAGATTTGTGTTGTGTCTTATGTAGGTGCAGGAGTGCATATGCTCACCAGGAAAGAAACACCACACCAAATGAATCTTGAGGAAATCATAAACAATTCAATCAGGTTTTTTTACAGTTTTAATAATAGATGTGTGAATCAGTAATATAAAGTGGGGTGGTTACTAAAGCCCCTGTGTGTCTCCCCACAAACAGTTGAGTGCAAAAGGTGCTCCTTTCCTTAGCTAGGTACAATGAAGGAATTGTGGAGGGTGGTTTGGCTTACTTTTAATTGCATGCTCCCTAATTGGAAGAGAGCCTGGAGGTGCCATCTATTAATTCAACCAATGAAAAATTATGGGAAATGGCATCTTCCCCACTGATTGGCAGGCACCCAACCCCCTTCTCTGCATAGCCTATTATGATATTAAATTTCTGAATATGGATATTTGTACATGAATGAAAGCTAAATGATACCAAGATTCTGCAGTGTCCTTTTTGATTTGAAGTTATCTTTGCCTTTTGGAATAACAATGGGACAAGTTCCCAAGGGGAGTGGCACTTACTATCTCTTACACAGAGTCAATGCTGAGACATAAGCTGAGAATCCATAGCAATGAGGTAAAACGCATTTGCACGATATTCCTCTGTGCAGCTTCACCTTTAGGAAACAGAACCTCAGATTTTTGCATTCAGGAATACTCCCCACAGCCCCAGTTAATCCATCATTTCTCATATTGGGTCATCCTACACACAATGAAATTCCCATTTGTACTGCAGATAGAAGGGAAGCAGAACAATGTGGTGGATCTTCTTCTGTTAACTTCCTTTTATGCCACCTAGATAACTTTCTTTATTGGGCAGCATATAAATATTGTAAGCAAGTATACAAGCAAATAGGGCAAAGTTATCTAATTTGCACTTTCCAAAACAATATACAAACAGAAATACAGTTCACCCTTCAAAATTCGCACATGCAATGCAGTTCTGCAGCCAGTTAATATGTCCTCATAATTTCCCAAGGCAGCTTCAAAAGTGTTGCTAGTGTTGGTGCCTGCTCCATATTCTCTGCTGGCTCAACTTTTCCTCTTGTCATTCTTGTGTAGACTAACAGCACCAGCTCCACCTCTCTCTCTCTCTCTCTCTCTCTCTCTCTCTCTCTCTCTCTCGTTTAAATGTTGGGACAAGGACACCAACTTGCCCCCCCATTGCAGGGGCGCATCACATGACATGTCACATTACACATAATGTGACATGTCCTGCCCCCACCTAGCACATGAGTGCTCATGCACTGGGCTGGGACATGCGGGTGTCCTACCACCACAATGCCGGATGGGGAATGGGGAGCACGGAGCTGGCCTCTGTGCTTGGCTTCCTCCTTTCTGCGCAACATCAGGCAGGAAGGTGGAGTTGGAGTGGGGCCACAGGAGTTTTGGGGAGCCCAGCCCCCTGCTTGAAAAATTGGGAGGCCTAAAGACCCCTCAGCCCTCCCTTGGCACGCCTGTGTTGGGAAGCACCCCCACTGTACCCTACCTCTTTGGCTACTGCCCCTGCTTTAATTATGCAGCAGAGTCAGGGCCGGTGCGTCCATTTAGGTGAACTAGGCAATCGCCTAGGGTGCCAAAATGGAGGGGGCGCTGGCCAGGCTTGGGTGGGGTGCGGGACGGGCCAGCAGCAGCTTCTCTGCTGTAGCGGAGAGGTGCTGCTTGCCCCCTACACCACCCCCAGCTCCCGCTAAAGCAGGCTTTGGCGGGGGGGCGGGGGGCGGGGCGGGCGATCAGCGGCTTCTCTGCTACAGCAGAGAAACCGCTGCTTGCCTCTTCACCCCTCCACCTCCCGCTAATGCAGGCTTTGGCGGGGGGCGGGCGGCGGGATGGGCGAGCAGCGGCTTCTCTGCTACAGCAGAGAACCCGCTACTTGCCTCTCCACCCCCACCTCCCTCTAAAGCAGGCTTTGGCATGGGGCCGGGGGGGGTGCCAGAAGATTGGACTCGCCTAGGGCACCAGAAACCCTAGCACCGGTCCTGAGCAGAGTATTTACCTTCACACCAATTCAACCAAAGCAGCCAGTCCTCTCATTAAATAAATGTGCTTTCCTTTTCTGCATCTGATTATGCATGGGGAGAAACCAAACCCAAGCATGTCTTGCCACAATACCTGTAGGAGTGACTGAGGTCACAATAATATCCCCTGTGTCCATGGATCATATGGCTTGTTTCTGTGTTTCAAAAAATTATAGTCCCTTTTATTTTTAAATTGAAAGTGGTATAGCTGTTGTGCTGTTATTGGTGAATATATAACATTTCAAGACTTACTACAAAAGAGAAGTCAATGGGTGTCAAGAGTATGGGCTGTTTACAGTGTTCTTTGTCCACAGGTCCAAAAGCTTTTGTGTTAGTGAATGGTGGATCTTAATATTGCAAAGTGGAGGAATCCAACACAACAGTCACACTAGAGGAAATTATTGTGCAGCAGAATGTTCAATCTGTTGTGTTGCAAATTAACCAGCAACTTGCTTATGCATTCTCTTGTGCAACCACATTCCCCTTGTGGAGAACTAGTATCCTGCTAAGTGGCCTTAACAACCCAATAGTCCACATTGCCCTAGGACTACTGAACCAAAAGAACATATACTAAGGCTCCTGGCACTGGCCAGAAGAACAAGAGAACCACTGGGAGGTTGTGCCCAGTCATCATATCAAAGGGAAGACCAACCTGGTCCCATCCATTGGTTAGTGAAGGAGCAGCTGCTGCACAACTTTCTTTCTTCTTCCCCCTGCAATCCTTTCCCCTTTGGCATTATCACTATTAGACTGTGAACTTGTGAGTAGGATAGGATTTATCTTTTAATACGTGTACAGTACTTAGAACTGTTATGTGCTTTGTAAGTGATTATTATTTTATTTATTTAGCTATAAATAAGTGAAATAACAACAACATATACTGCCTCTACTGTTGGAGGAGACACAACTCTGAATAACAGTTGCTGGGAATCACAAGTATGGAGAATGCTGTTGTACTCATGTACTGCTTGTAGGCTTCCCATAGGCATCTGGTTGGTCATTTTGAGTAGAGCTTGTTGGACTGTATGAGCCTTTGACGTGATCTAGTGGGGCTCTTCTTAAGTTCTTATGATGATGTTGATGATGATGATGATAAAGATGGCATGGCAAATGTGCATTGAATACATTTATAAGACCACCAGTTCTCTTCCTTGAGAGTAGAGATGCCTCAGTTGCCAGAGCTCCTGGGTGAACTACATTACCCATGCTCCTATGTGCCTCAGCATGCTGTTGGTCAGCCTGATGGAGTGAGATGGGAAACACTCCCTCCTCTATTCTGCCTCCACTGCTGCACCCACCATTGATGCAAGAACAAAAGAGGGGGTGCAACACAAATGGTGGGGTGGCAGATGTGGGTTTTGGAGGTGGCGAGAGCAGCAGAGATGCACAGGTAAACTGATGCAAGTTTCACATAGCTTGCTGATTTTTAGTTGTGTTTTCTCCAGATCTGATCCATCATATTGATTCAAGTTCTTTGCATGCACGTCCCAGCTTTAAGGCTTTTTATCTGATCTGTGCTAAACCTCGAGAATGTTGGCAGCCTCCGTTTTGCACTGATTTACCTATAAATGCTGCACAGTGTCAATTATTATTCCATAATCCCTTGGAAGCGAACCTTTGGGCTGCTACAAGAAACTGCGCTGTAAACTTCATGAGTTCTCTCTCTCTCTCTCTCTCTCTCTCTCTCTCTCTCTCTCTCTCTTTTGTAGAGTGCAAACATTTGTAATTTTGAGATCAATGTGATGATGTGCTTTGTGAATTTTAATGAATAAACCGCATTGGTGTTTGTTTGTGTTCCCCCACTTTCTGATACTTTAACAAGTAGCTGTAGTGATAATTACCAAATCTCTTCTGTATTTATAGGGAAAAGAGGGAGGGAGGGAGAAAAACTCTGCATCTTTCATAAATATCCAACTGGGCAATTATCTCCATACTGTATATGTTGTTGTTTTTGTTGGGTTCCCCCCTCCTCTCTATAAATGTTGAGATTCAGTAATTATCACAAGAACAGGATGTGGCATTTCTGCAGTAGATGCATAGCAAATAGGGATGCCACAAAGTCATTAAAATTCAGATATCTTTCCGTCTTTCCTTTGCTTGATTCCTTCTCTTTTGTTTTATACAGAATGTTGCTGTTCCCAATTAAAATAGCTTCATTTTCTTTTCTTACTCTTCCTAAGGGTTTCATTGTCCTCCAAAGGATCTAGAATGATTGCAATAGGGCGTAGTGGGTTGTTTCCAATACTAGTCCCACTCAAGAGTAGACCCATTGAAGTTAATGGACATAGCTATCTTAGGTCCATTAATTCCAAACAGCTGCAGCTAAACTCAGCAGCTGTTTCTGAACCTTGATCTCATCTTCTCCACCATCTTCCTTTGGGTTTCCAGAGAATGTTACACAAGCAGTGGTGGTAGGTGGCCATTAGAAAGGGTAGAACAGAAGGCAGAGAAGCCAATAGTACGCAAGCCAGAGCCAATGACAGGCAGAGCCAACTGATTTGAATTTTAGATTCAGGTAGGTAGCCGTGCTGGTCTGACACAGTCGAGATATATTAAAAAATATAAAATAATTGTTTAGTAGCACCTTAGACACCAACTAAGTTTGTTCTTGGTATAAGCTTTCATGAGCATGCACACTTCTTCAGATACAGAAATGTGTCTGAAGAGGTGTGCATGCACACGAAAGCTTATACCAATAACAAACTTAGTTTCTAAGGTGCTACTGGACATTTTTTTAATTTTTTTAATATGATTTGAACTTTGTCCCCATCCTCCTCCCTATTGGTTCTATAAGAGCAACATTGATAGTAAGGAGGAAGAGGAAGCTGACAGTCTGTGCTGCCCACTGCTCTGAACCCTTGCGCAAATTAATTGAAACAAACAATGTACCGTAGTTTATTGTACAAAACTCATATATACATGTACAAAACTCACATATATGTACATTAGTAATGGATATGACCTCCGCTATTTTTAAGCAGCATTTGAACACGGTTTAGCATGGAGTCTACTGTTGATTTTTGGATCCCTGTACCACACTTGAATCAGCGCCTGGATGAACTTCTCCATAGTCGTACAGTCTACAGCACAGAGGCGACTTTTGCATATACTGTAGCCCACAAATTCTCAATGGGATTTACGTCCAGGGTATTCTCTGGCCAATCAAGTACCTGTATTTGCTGCTCTGTCATGAATTTCTTCACCACTTTCGATGTGTGACGGGGGGGGGGGGGTAGGTTCTGCTGCAATATCCCAGTTCTGTCAGGATCCCTCTTTTCCCAGCTCTGGAATTCCGCTCTTTCGTAGAACCTCAATATATTGTGGCGAGCGCATCATTCCTTCTATTGGCTGCAGGCTTCCGACACCATAATGATCAACTGACTTTTTGTATTTGAGTATAGGATTACGAGTAAGATAGGGGGGGGGAATGTTTTTTTCAATTAATTTGCACAAGGGTGTAGATGTAAAAAAGAATGTATGCAGCTGGGGGCTGACGGAAAACAAACTGGGGTTTAGTAAGGGGCCCCTGACCATTAGGTCCAGTCGTGTCTGACTCTGGGGTTGCAGCGCTCTTCTTGCATTACTGGCCGAGGGAGCCGGCGTACAGCTTCCGGGTCATGTGGCCAGCATGACAAAGCCGCTTCTGATGAACCAGAGCAGCGCACAGAAACACTGTTTACCTTCCAGCCGGAGCGGTACCTATTTATCTACTTGCACTTTTGACGTGCTTTCGAACTGCTAGGGTCCCATTTGTTCTGGTGGACCAGCCTCCAGTGTATACAAGCATAGCTTGTGAAATGCCCACGCTCACATCCACCTTCAAATCTCACCCTTTAGTTTAGGAACTTTCCCCCTAATCTTTGATGTGTATTCATGGATACAGATTGCATTGCTCATAGCCAAAGCCACCATAATCCCTTAGATTTGTGGTGCAGGGGTTGGTTTTAGATGGTAGGAGGATCAATCCTGTGATCAGTCAATCATGTGCAGCTGTAAGCGGTGCTGGAGTTACTGAGAGCTGCTTTTTGCACACCGTCTGCTAAGAAGATGCATACAATGCGGTGCTGAATGAGGAAGGGTTGGGAGATGCCACTGGGAAACTAGTCCTATGCAAGAATGATGAAAGGAGGCCTTCAGCTATGTGCTCATGTCAAGGAATCCTCACCTGTGTTAGCAATGGGGATGTGCGCAGTAAAGAAAAGGGTTGAACTCTAGACAAAAGGTTCATGCTTAAAAACTGAGACTGCTTAAAGCAAATTGCAATAAATACATGTTTGCTGCCGCTGATACACTACAAAGATGTTTTCATATGTGCTGTTGAAAGGAAGGTTACACAATTGGCAATGAAGCGTGTCCAGAAGGCAAGGTCTCACACTGCGTTTTTCTGCCACTTCATTTCATTTATGTCACAATTTATTTCATAAAATTTCTATACCACTTGATTGCGGCAAAAACCTCAAAGCGGTTTACAAATTCCATATGGTTTTTATATTTATATGGCTTGATTGTACTTTGACATTTTTATTGTAACCTGCCCAGGGAACTCCAGTTATGGATCAGTTATGGAATATGCATTCTGTTAATACCCTGTGGTGATGAGAAGCTGATACGTACACACTCAAAGATCTCTCTCATTCACACTCACTTCCTCATTGTTTTTCTTTACATGGTTCACAACTGAACTTTGGCAGCAGAAATCTAAACTTTCCAGGTTGTTCTACACTCCTCTCTTATATCCAGCGCTTTTTTAAAAGCAGCAGCAGCAGCAACAACAACAACAACAACAACAACTCACCATGAAGTTGTTACAGCAAGTGCCACACTTTTAACATTTAGGGAGAGGGGGAGCTGTTGGTACTGCATACCCTTGAGTACAACCAGAAAAAAGCACTGCCTATATTCCCATTGTGATCTGTAAGAGCAAGGGAGTCAAGATGTTCTCCTGTCAATGCTAGCTACAAATTTGTGCAAGTGTTACACTCACCACAAGAATGCCAGCAAAAAACAAATGTCCTTCCTATTGCAGTTGATCCCCATGCTGGGTGGAGCACTTAAGAAGTTATTGCTGTGGGTGTTGCTGCCATAATATTCACAGTCTACCACACTAGCACTGGATAGTCAGTGGAAGCAAGGAGACTCTTAACCGGTTATATGGAATGAGCTTTGAAAGGTCCACAGCAACTCTAGAGAGGATTGTAACATAGTTTATATTGGCCTGGTTTTAGTGGTTCAGGGTACACTCATATGTGTGTGTGTGGGGGGGGGGTTAGTTTAGTCACAATTAGTCTCTGTGGGGGGGGGGGGCTACTAGAGTTATTTCCATGCTTTGAGTATATAGTGGCATAACCTATGCAGATATTGTTTTATTTCGGCCCAAACTTTTTCTACAACACTGGGCTTGTCCACACTTCTGCTTGTGTTATGCTTTCTAAGTGTGAGTGTGAGTTCTTTTTTGTTTGTCTCACTGCTTTCCCTGGGAAACCTACTGTTTACAGCTACATCGGAACAAAGACCAATCTGCAGAAAAAAACGATTGACTTCGTTCCGCAGTAAAACATGGGGTTTCGGGGGGGGGGGGGTTAAGCAGCAGGACAAGTGGAAGTATGAATGAACCCAACAGCTCAGTGGTAAAGCATCTGGTATGCCTACAGAAAGTCCCACCTTTAATCCACAGCAACTCCAAGCAAGGCTGGGAAGGGTTCATTGTCTGAAATTTTGGAGAGCTTCTGCCTGTCTGTGTGGTGAAGTCAGTACTCTCCTCATGCTCTCTCTAGGGAGGCTCACCTGGCACCTTCATTATATATCTTTAGGCAACAGGCAAAAACATTTCCCTTCTCCTAGAGCAGGGGTGGCCAACTCCCAAGAGACTGTGATCTACTCACAGAGTTAAAAACTGGCAGTGATCTACCCCATTTTTTTGGGGGGGGGGTTCGAATAAAAGCTGTTGAGTTTTTTTCAGGGAGGAGGTAAAATGTTGAGCTTTTTTTAAGGGAGCCACAGTTTTTCAGCTTCTTTGGGTGGAACCGATGATCTACCAGTGATCTACCACAGACGTCCAGTGATCTACCAGTAGATCACGATCTACCTGTTGGACATGCCTGTCCTAGAGCTTTGGCTAATTAAACATCCCGTGGTGTTTTAAACTGTGGAGGTATTGTTTTGTTTGTTACTATTATGTATTTTTGTGTTTTATGTTTGAAACTGCTCTGTGATCCTCCAATGAAGGGTGGTATAGAAATTTAAATATCAATAACAACAATAAAATACTGAGCTAGATGGACCAATGATCTGACTCAGTATAAAGCAGCTTCCTATGAGTGGTCAGCTTGGGGCAAAACTGATTGCTTAGCATCAGGAAGGAAAACTTGCCACTAAACAACTTTGACATTAAATCACCAGTCCTATAGCAACAGTCACAGTGTTGCCCTTCTCTCTCCAGCCAATAGAAAGGTTGCATCTTTTTATCCGTACACAAACACTTTGAATATCTCCAAATAAGTTGTTTTTTTTAGCCATGCAGGCATTAAGGTTTATGCCCCAGCATGGCACGTTTGTGTTAAGGTGAAAAGGAATTAGATGTACGAATACTTCAAGGGGACGATGAAGCCCTTGTGTTGACTGCATTATCATTTATACTAACAAAAAGAGCTTAAAACGTTAGCATATTCTTTTGAAAACAGAGCTTTGCATTTTATTAAGAGAAAGGAAATAGAACCCACAGTGCATTATGTTTCCAAGTGCCTGTCAAGAAATGACGCCTGCTTAAAGAGCATCCGACTGTAGGGAAATATTCACAATTGCCTGATCCTTGTGCTGATCCCTTGACTAAGAAGTGGGAAAGTCACTTCAATTAAAATCCCAGCCAACCTGAAACTTTTCTTCGGCAACTTGCAAGTTCTGAAGCTGGAAACTTCTTCATGACCACCCCCCCCCCGTCTTTCACACACACATACATGCACGCTCCTGCTTCAGTTTTTTCCCGATTCATTTTTCCTGGTGTTTTTGGCTGGGCATAGAATCGACAAATGCTGGAATTAAGTGCACCGGCAAAACTTTGGGCAGGTTCATGTTTGCAATCTGTGGGCATGTCAGATGTCAGGAACTGGCAGGGATCCGATGAGTGGGTTGGGTGAGGTAGTGGGGCCAGGGGCTGATCCAGAGGAAGGGGGCAGCGAGGTTTGTGCCTCGAGCGAGGCAGGGCTCAGGAGTCAGAGCTGGAGGATTGGGAAGGGTCTGAGTAGTCAGAGATGGGGAATGAGGTGCAGGATGTGGGGGAGAAGTTGGAGGTGAAGGGAGGACAGGAGGTGTCAGGAGCAGAGGGAGAGATGGTACCTGAAGGGAGGTGAGCAGCAGCATCTTTGCCGCCCCCACTCCTGCTGGAGGGGTTTGAAGAGGCAAGCACAGTGGCAATCTCCATGTAGGAGGAGTTGCAGATTGCTTGCGCTCGTGCCATCAGACGAGGGAACTTAAATTTGGGTGTGGGCGTGGGATATTTTGCTCTCAATAATATATGTATTTTTATACACACTTTACACTAGCATATGCACATTGTATGCATATATTTGGCTGCAGAACCACATCACAAAATTCAGAGATGCAACAATTACAAAGGATAACCCTGTTTCAGATCACATATTATTTTGGTTGTTGTGCATTAACATCTGAACAGAGACAAATTTGTCCCCCATCTCTATTGCCCACCTGTAAAGTAAGCATGGCTTCCAGCTTTTGTTGATGGTTTGCTTATATTACTTATGGCTTGTTGATTTGGGCTGATTCTGTTTTCTAATGTGATGGCTGGTTTAATTTTCAAGTTTGAAGTATTTTATTTTTCTTAAAACACTGAATGTTGTTTTCAGCAGAGGTTGTAATTAATGTTCTTTCAATAAATATCTAACTCTCTTTAATCTGCCTGACTCCAGCAATCTAACAGTTTGCCTCCCTAGAAGTTGTTTAAGCAAAGGTTTATAGAAAGGGGATTTTTCTTCCCCTCACAATTTTGTTCCTACCCTGTGGGAAGCCTGGGAAAGTAAACCACCTGCATCAGCTGTATAAGGGAGTGTCAAACAGGTAAAATGTTTATCTGCTTCAGACCCATTAACTTAATTGAAATCTTATATTGATTTTGGGTTTTTTTTTAAGTTGATGAGCATCTTCATCTAATTATTAGCAGGAAAACTGCATTGCAAATCCACATTGATCATGTGTATCAGCCCTTGGGAGACTTTTACACTATTAAAACAAATTAGCTTTTTGTCTGTAATTACCAAGTCAAAATGTCAGTGAAGATAACAGATCGTAGAGGCTTGGATCTGATTTTGCTGGGAGTCAGGATCCTAAACGATAGCAGGATCAGAGCCCAGGGTCAGGATGGAGCAGGCCATGATTTTCCTCATAAGTTCCCAGTAAAAGAGGATTTTAATACAAATATAATAGAATGGTGGGGGTTTTTTAGTGCTCTAAATAATCTCTCTTTTGGTTTATTCATTTATTCATTTTTCATACTTTGCAAAAATGAATTTGTATTGACATCATCCTTTAGCCAAATCTGAATGGCTCCATAGCACTCACACCACCCTGTTTTCACTATGTGATGTTCCTTATTGTAACTGATCCAGGAAGGCAGAAGCAGCAACTGCAATCATGTGTGTGTGTGTGTGTGTGTGTGTGTGTGTGTGTATGCAGTGGTGTCATGGCAGCAACCGTCAGCAGCATTGAATAAGACTGATGTCAAGGAAAATGTGAATATATTTCGAAGTGTGTCTGGCAAAAATTGATAGATTTTACACATTAATCAGAAATAGGGATTGAGAAGAAAGTTGTTCCCTCTGCATTTTAAAGTGAACCAACATAATCTGCTGGTTCCAATCTTATATATTTCTACAAATTTTGCTGTACTGTACAGTTTTGTTTTTTCAAAAAAATGTGTATTTTAGGGGAGAATGCATTGGGGGAAAATATATAAATTGGAAATTGGAAAAGAATGTGTATAAAATTTGTAGAAAGTGTCTGCAATTTAATGGGATATTTAAAACAGGATGGAACGATGCTGTGTTTAAGTGCATGAAAAACTGACACAGAACAGAAATAAGCTGCTCCATCTATCCATAATCAAAACAGAGAATATTCTTTTAGCTCCAAAGGCAGATACTGGTTTTATTTTTTGCTTCATAAGTTTTGTCTTTCCATGTTCGTCCATGTGTGTTCAGCCTCTCTGCTTCTACTATACACACTAAACTTGGAATCATACATTAAAAAAAAAGAGTATGATGTCTGGTTTCTTTTTTTCTTTCTTTTTTAATGGTTGCAAAACTGTACAGCCAGGATATTCCTAATACATGGAAGGGCTTCTGCCTTTGCTTACTCTGATTAATTTGTTCTTTCAAATCCAGCAAGCTGCAAATTTGTCATCTTCTGGTTGTCTCAATACATTCTTGAACCCTTATTTTCCTTAACAGCCGTCTTTTGGGATAAACCTAATATCCCTTTGGGTGGCTGGACTGCTTTAATATTCTGCACACAATCCTGCGCTAAGACCCTGAGTACACCGAGGCAGGAAAGTGCTGTTCTCTGACAATCCTGAATCCCATTTTACAAGGCTTTGATGGCTGCTTAACTTCAATCCACCAGCCAAAGAAACGTCCGAAAATACTGCAAGCCGTAGACACTTCAAAACCAGAGTTATCTGCGAAGGCTGCTTGGGCTTTGAGCTTACAGGGTGGGGAGGGGGAAAATAAAGTATTTTCTGCTTCAAAAGGAGGGGCAACAATGAAGTCCACTAGTGTGACTTTCAGCATGTGCAATAAGATAATATATGGTAATGAGGACAGGCCTCCTGCAACTGCTGCAAGGGAATGTTACTGTAACAAGAACTTATCGCCACCTTTGGCTGTTGCTGCCTATTTCTGGGATTCAGTCTTGCCAGAGTGGCATGAATAGAAGATTTATATTGTATTGTTAGACTGTCAAGCCACTGCAGAGCTCCAGCTTCTAAATGATAACTTTCCCAGCTTACAGAAGTTGTGAATTACATGCTTTTAGATGCCAGCAAGCAGAGCTGACAGCTGCTCAGCACACGAATCTTCCCTTTCTTTTTCATCACTCCTCTCCCACTCTCACTTTGCTAGCCCAATATGGCCAGTGACTCAACATCATACCCAGAGCCTTCCCACTACTGCCATTAAGAATGGAAGGAACTTATTTCTAGCAGAGATACAAATGTGAGATAAGGAACACACAGAAATTGTACTCTTTCTCCTCAACACGCGCATGGAAGGACAAATCGGTAGATCTTTGGTGTCTCTCTTTCTTGTTTTCCTAATCTTCAGTTTGCCCCTTTTCCACATACATTTGCAGTTTTTCTTTCATACGTGTTTCTTTTAAAGATACATAATTTTGCCCATGTATTGTTGCAAGGAATTTCTCCTTATGAGAATGCATTTTGGTACCATAAATGATTTTCACTAGTACATGCAATCCTTGTACACACTAATATACACAGAGAAGTGTGAATTTCAAAGGGGCCAAGGTCACATGAAGTGCACATTTCATAGTATCACATAAAAATGTGAGCCGAATATATTTCTTCCCCATCCCTGTACAGCTGCATACACAAAAAAACACACATACCCTCTAGCCAAGAGAGAAGACGGAGTGGCTGCTTTCTGCCACTCTAGACCAGGGCCATTTTCCATGTTTGTGCAGCACCAAGCACTCACCAGCAATAATAATAATTATTTTATTTATTTATTTTGCATTTTTTGCATTTTTCAGCACTGAGCCCCTGGTAACAATTATAATAAAGATCAATATTTCCAAATTTGTACAGCCATGTTGACTTCATCATGGTGGTGGTTATATAGGACCTACGGAAGAACATTTCACCCAGCTCTTTCCTTCAACCACCCATGTTAATTTCATCAGGGTGGTGTCAACCTTAGATCTACTGAAGAACTCTCCATTTAGTTCATCTTCTATTAACTGTTTTGAACCTTCTTTACATTTTTCTGTTGGCATCAGGATACTGTTCAATGCTTGGACCTTAGCCACTTGTTGAATGGTTCAGTTATTCAGACATTGGAACGTTCACCGAGCATATCATCTATTCCATGTGTTTGGCAGAACCAGTATTGATCTGCACATAGCATTGTAACATGTTTTTGGTTGTGTGAATGGTCATTAGTTAACCTTTATTCAGCTATTATCCCATTAAATTCCTTTTTACATTTATTAGCCAGTTTGTGGTGGTTTGTTTTGGTTTATTGTCACATTTGTACAGCACCAGGCACTCACTAGCCCCCAGCCAGCATGGCCAAACATCAGGTATGGCATGACACTGAGAAGCCAGTGTGGTATAGTGGTTAGAGTGATGGGAGACCAAAGTTCAAATCCCAACTCGGTCATGAAGGTCACTGGATGACCTGGGCCAGCCTCCTTCTTTCTGTTTAAACCTATCTCACAGGGGTGTTATGGGGATTAAATGATGAGGGGAAGAACCCAAGTACACCACTTTGAGCTTCTGGAATAAGAATATAAATGCAATGCATAAATTGTAGTCCAACAACATTTGAAATATGAAGTCCCCTCTCTCTCTCTCTCTCTCTCTCTCTCTCGATGCCCCCTTCCTTTCCAGCCAGGAAGTCACCGCCTCTCCACCTTCACTCACCCAGTCCTTGTCCCCTACAACATCTTTATAACTGAGTCAGAGCACTGACCCATCTTGCCCAGTATTGTTTGCACCAATTAGCATTGGCTCTCCAGCATTTCAAGCATAGAATCTTAATAATAATAACAATAACAATAATAATAATAATAATTTATTTGCACCCTGCCCATCTGGCTGGGTCTCCCTGGCCACTCTGGGCGGATTCCAACAAATATTAAAATACATTAGAATATCATAGATCAAAAACTTCCCTAAACAGGGCTGCCTTCAGATGTCTTATAAATGTCATATAGTTGTTTATTTCTTTGACCTCTGGTGGGAGGGCGTTCTACAGGGCGGGCGCCACTACCAAGAAGGTCCTCTGCCTGGTTCCCTGTAGCTTTGCTTCTCGCAGTGAGGGAACCGCCAGAAGGCCCTCGGCACTGGACCTCAGTGTCCGGGCTGAACGATGGGGGTGGAGACACTCCTTCAGGTATACAGGACCGAGGCTGTTTAGGCCTTTAATGGTCAGCACCAACACTTTGAATTGTGCTCAGAGGTACCATCCCCATAAAGAAACTGGCAGGGTGGATGAGAGAGCAGGGAATCAGAGGAGGCGAGTGACTGAGGGAATGAGCAGGCAAGCAAGGAGGCAGCAGCAAACCTATTTGTTGAGGCCATCTGGAGAGCTGCAAGCCTATAGGCTTCCTGGGTGGCCATGGTGTATATGCTTGCTCCTCTCATACATAGGCTATGACAGCAGCAATCCTATTCACCAACGTTTCATGGAAAGGGGCAGCACCTGGAGGGGGAGGAAGAGGAAAATAACCCATTGCCCCACCCCTGCTTTACACAGTGGCTTCAGCAACCCTGCAGTGTAAAGCAGCAGTGGGGCAACAGGTTCCTCTTCCTATTCTTCCCCCTCCAGGTGCTACCCTTCTCGGGTTGCACCTGAGGTGGCTGCTTCATGCTGCCTCGTGGGCAGCCAGGCTCTGCTCCAGACCACAAAACAACAGGTGAAATATCTAGCACATTAAAAGTTATAAATTAGCCACTTGATGTCTGGCAAATGAGAAAATAAGACACATTAAGGAAATAGCTATCTGACTATAGAGGAACTGAAGGTTCACAAATATTCAGTATTTCCCAAAACATCAAATTTGGCCACTCAGTTTTTGAACACAGAATTTCAATTTAAAACCTACCGGTATACTTTGAATGTAAGTGTTTAACTCAAAATTAAGAGGAATGTGGTTTTTTCCTGGCACAAACTGATAGTCAGTCTGTTCTAATCCACTGCATGTTCACATAACTACCAGGAATAACTTCATGGGATAGCATAGCCACTGCAGTTTTTATCTCTCCAGCTGTAGAGATGGCAGGTGATACCTAATTTAAATTTGTTGTTTAATTGATATCTTGTATGTGGAATAGATGTGGGAACTCTCAATTATTGGCAAGGACATAATGGCAAGCCTGCCCGCCCCTAGTAAAATACGTTGAATAATTCCTTATCCCCCCCCCCCCCGGAAAATATGGTGAACCAATTCCCCAAATTTCTATGGTCACAAATAGGGTGGAGAATGTTAAGAGACCATTTTCACACAGCTCTATTCAGAACAGAATTCAAAGGGATAGAATCAAGCATAAGGAGGAACTAGGATATTTGTCTTCACCGGTGGAAATCCAGTTATTTCTGGTAGGTTACCGCAGCATTTGTTCTTTGTCAGAAGAATATTTCCATTATGAATGTCCTGCTTTGTGGTTGGGAGTGTTCTGATTTTTTGTGTTTCTTTTCGAAGCATGCCACGTAATTTGCTTCCTCTGGAGCATATTACAGGCATGTTTGGTGAACATCAACTGTTTTCTTATTGTAATACAGTACACTAATTTGGAAGGTGTTGACCTTTGGGGCAGCTTTGCTTGGGCAGATAGCTTGATCAGAAGTACTTTCAGTTGAGAAAGTATTTGTGATGTGAGAAAGCTCTGTAAAATAATGCACCAATGCCCATATTTTGGATGCTGCAGCAGGCCTGGACACAGCACGAAGAACAGACAGGCTTAGGAGCACTTAAATGATGATGCAGTAGACAGAAGCCAAATCTCAGTGCTCTTACTACTCAATCAGCCTCTCTGCAGCATGTTATTTGGTTGCCTATGGAGTGTTGGTGATCTACTGCCACAATACAGCTGCAGGAAAAGGCACTACAATTGCTTTCCATAATTCTCCCAGGAGTGTAGTCATGAGCTTTATAGGAATTAACATACTGCATAAAAAGCCCAATACATCTACAGGTTCTTGCTATCATCTACCCAAGATCTCTATGCTTCAAAGTTCCAGTTGCTTGAAATCACCAATGGGGAGACCTCTCTTGTATTCAAGTCCTGCTTGTGAGCTTTCCAGAGGCATCTGGTTAGCTACTGTGAGAACCGGATTCTTGACTTGACAAGACTTGACTTGATCCAGCAGAACTCTTCTGTTCTTATGCAATTCTTCCATTTTTTAGCGTAAGAACACTGCTGAGTGGATGTTATACATGCTAGTTATTTCTCTGAGTCATGCAGTGATGCAGCGGTTTCACCCTTGAAGCCCCAGTGAAGTAGACTCTACACACAAGACTTTGAAGATGACTCTTTACTTGCATGATGGTATCTATTAAAAAGTACAGTGGTAACTCAGGTTACATACGCTTCAGGTTACATACTTTGCTAACCCAGAAATAATGCTTCAGGTTAAGAACTTTGCTTCAGGATAAGAACAGAAATTGTGCTCTGGCAGCACAGCAGCAGCGGGAGTTCCCATTAGCTAAAGTGGTGCTTCTGGTTAAGAACAGTTTCAGGTTAAGAACGGACCTCCAGAATGAATTAAGTTCTTAACCCGAGGTACCACTGTATTAGTATTTATGCATGTCAAGGCCAATACAATGTTGTTTTTTTCTCCCTTGAGCCCAAGAGAGGGTCTTCTTGCTTCTAAAAATTATTATTATTATTAATACTCCCTCAAAGCAAGTCCATAAGTTATCAACCCATAGTCTGTCCTCACAAACTCCTCCAGACACAGCATCTGCTTGAAGTTTCCACACTCAGCAAAATAACAGCGAAAAAACCACCTAACCTCCAACTCCCACCCCTCCTAACTAAGACACACTCACTTTTAAAGGGAGTTAACAAATTAACAAGGCAATGATTCAGGATTTCTGTGGCCTTAATTGGAGCCACAAGATTTTGCAGCTGTTTCATATGCTCCCCCCCCCGTACAATATATTCTTCGTAAAATTCATTTCCTAACCCAGTGTTTTTCAACCACTGTTCCGCGGCACACTAGTGTGCCGCGAGATGTTGCCTGGTGTGCCGTGGGAAAAAATTGTTTATTTGATTCCTATTCAAGAGAATTACTTTATATATAGTCAATATAGGCACAGAGTTAAATTTTTTAACATTTTCTAATGGTGGTGTGCCTCGTGATTTTTTTCATGAAACAAGTGTGCCTTTGCCCAAAAAAGGTTGAAAAACACTGTCCTAACCAACACAATACTGAACAAATACTAATAATGCAGCTTGTACATTCCCTCCCTGCCAAGATGTCAGCAATGACACTTTATCTTCTAAATACAAGGTGGTCTTTGAAGAGCACTAGTTGAATCTGAAAACCCAAAAGAGAGACATGATTTGCTTCCACTCTCAAAATAGTTCCGTTCCATTGTGCCAGCAACTTGGAATGAATCATGGCATCTGGGTATGTGCAGAAAGGCCTTCTACATGGCAAAGTATTGATGGTGTCACATTGATTTCTCACTAGTGCTAGAGGCCCCTGGCTATGCAAGATGGAAGTCTGGTATTTGCCTTGAATTCTGCTGAGGCAGAATTTATCCCAATCTCTGTTTTGTCCACCAACCTTTCAATCCTTATTTTACATTCCCACTAACCATGAAATACAAAAGTACAGCTTAAGGTAAAAGTTGTGCAATTCTGTTAGAAGCCATGGAATTCTGCGGGGAAATGGCCATCCCTATCTGAGACCCTGGACAGTTGCTTCAGTCAATGTGAATAATATTGAGCTAGATAAACTAATGGTCTGATTCAGTACACGGCACCTTCCTATGATCCTGTCCTTTTACAAATGTCTCCTTTAAAGAGAACCTGCCATTTTTGGCTGTACAGCCTAGAAGAGTAATCAGCGCTTTTCCACTGGAAGCAACAGAGTGGTGCTCTACTGCTTCATCCATGTAATCATTGTGGTAAACCTAACTCACAACTGAGTTATTCTTTCTTGGAAGTGAGCTAAAAGGGGAAGGTAGAAAACTAAAACTGTGAAGATGAAACAATTTAGAAGAACGGAAGGAGGGTCCCAAGGTTTTATGATTTGAGGCATCAGAGTTTTGATCGAGGTTCTAAGGATGTAAAAATAGTCTGGGAACATGAAAAGGGTAGTACTCAAAGGAAATGTCTGTACATTGGTCCTGTGGATCTCTTTCGCTAGGGAGTGTAGCACTTTTGGAATGAATATTGCTTTGGAAACCTATTTGGCTCATAGGGAGATGTTCAAGCCCTGGTCTGAATGGCCCACATTTTTGTGACCCTACAATTTGTGATTGGAAAGTAGACACTGCAGGGGATTCTTCCGTGGGTGATTTTCTGCTATTCTACACATATAAAATATGGTCTGCAACTCAGCAAAAGGTCATGGCCAGCCCAATATGTTTTGCTGCCTGAGATGAAAAAACAAAAACAAAAAACGATGGCATTGCCTGTACCGTAATTCTTCATACAGAATCTGACTAGCAATGGAGTCTTACTTCAACAATGGTTCCCTCCTCCACACCTAAGGACCCCAGGCTAGTTTAGGAGAGTCAGGATAGGCCATGTGATGCACACAGCCCTCTCTTCCAACGTTTCACTGCCACTGCCTCCCCACACCCACATCTGCCACCTGAAGTAGCCACACCACTTTGCCTAATGATAGGGCTGATTCTGCAAAAGATGCACACTTTGGTTTCAGAATGCTCCAGGTAAAAACTGTGGCATCTGTCATAAGTCAGAGAACTATTTGGCATGGTGGCATGGATTAAGCCTCCTTAAACCTTGTTGTTCCCCAGGGCAGGAATGCTAAGTGCCTTCATTGACTTTATCCTGCTTTGTCCCACTCTCACACATGACCAGTTGCCTTCTCTTGGAGCAAGAACCACTTAGAGCCTAACTACGCTTAACTCTATTAAGTAAAATAATTTTTAAAATAATGATTGATTGATTAAACCAAGCATGGGATGGTTAACCCTCCCTCTCCCACACTTGGTTTTAATTTATTTTTTAAGAATTGTTCACACATTACACTGAACACAGGTAGAAGTTATTTCTATACATACTATTAAGATGTTTGTGTGAAAGAGTGTACACTTTTTGATATGTATCTCAACAGTACACAAGTTGAATGCTACTGATGTGCAACTCAACTATATAGGTACCCAGATTGTACACTTGTTGAAAGTAATTAATTAATTAATTCACCATCAATTGGATCTTTATTAGATGGAGTCAGGAATGTGCACTGGATACAGTCTTCTAGAGAGCAATTTTTTCACAACTCTTGGTTGTTATTGTTCTCTTAAATACCTTCTCAGTTATTCTCTTCTTTTAGATTGATAGAAACTTAACATCCTTTGTGGTGCCTAATATCATTTGCTGGAGGTGGCCAGCAGATATTGTCCTTAAGGCTGCCAAGATGGCATACCCTCCAACATTTCTCTGATGAAAATAGGGACATCCTTACAAAAGTGGGACATTCTTCGATCAAAGCAGAAATCAGAACAACTTCTGTACTTCCAGGACTGTTCCTGGAAAATAGGGACACTTGGAGGGTCTGAGATGGGCTTGGAAAATAAGTGTGAAATGTCTGCAGAAAGAGAGCCTGCATGATAATGAGATAAATCTAGACTGGGGAGGACTGAGTTCAAATCCCCATTAAGCCACAAAGTCCTCTGGATGATTTGGGGCCAGTCAGTATCAGTGGTCTGAAAGGACTGGCACCAGTGTTCTACATATCTCCTATCCCCTGCCTATGATATTGTTACGAAGATTGTGCACCACCCCCTAAGTACTTAGTCCTGATTTTAGAACTGTGTGCTCAGGAGCAGAGTTGAAAACTCTTATGCTGTCATTGGGAAACCAAAAGAAAAACTGGAAGGGGGATGTTAAATGGGCCATGCAACCTGATCCTATGCATGTTTAATCTGAAAAAAATGCCATTGAGCTCAATGGGCCTTTCTCACAGCCAATTTTGCATAGAATTGCAGTCTTGTTCATAGCCTGATTAGCTCACTCCCCAAGGAAGGCAGTCTCTATGTGTGCTATTGAATTATAATCTTTATTTTGCAAACCTTGATTGTGACAGTAGAGTAGCCTTACTCTTCCATTCTGAAAATGCTAAGCCTTATTTATGAAACAGATAGAGGAAATAATAGATGTGAATATATATAATTTGTGAAAATACCATAAGAAAACCCTGATTAAATTGTGCTTGCTGACCCTGTAATTTTGTTTAAATATTTGTATTTGGATGCTAGTTGTGTGTGTGTGCACGATTTAAAAAACATATATGTTTAGCAACTTACCAGCTTACGAATTGCAGAATTTGCGCAACACTCCTTATCTCTCCTGCAGAACCACTGAGATGGCAAAATATATTCTCTGTCTCAACAATGCTGTCTCTATTTGCATGAGAAAATTGGAAAGGAAGTTGTTTTTCTTCGTTTGCATGACAATACCCCAGCCGCAATACAATTCTCCATTTAATTTGAGATAGTTAGGGGGTGAGGAAAGGAAGGCTACACAATTTAGGATCCGTTTGGCTGCAAGTGCTATTGTGGAGAGGCTTTGTTGTAATTAAAATTGATTTGTACCTAGGAAAAGACTTGGAATACCTGTTTGCTCAGCAAACTGCATATAGTGGTGGAGGCAGGGAAGAACATTGTGCCTGAGGTCATGAAAGTTAAAGCAAACACAAAGGCAACCTCATAGGATCAATCTTGTTCCACTCTATTGGGTCCTTATTCACACAAAATTCCCATTGATGCACAGAACGCTTTAGCTGAAGACTGAACTGGATCTTTTTGAACTCTTTATCTCAGGGCAGTGGGTGATGGATGGGTTAATTCTCCCAATACAGGCAGCAGGAATAGGATGTGTGTGCAAGGATGAAGAGATCACACATTCTGGTTTGTTTTTATTGCAGAGATGGAAACCCATGGCCCTCCAGATTTTGCTGACCTACAACTCCCACCATCCCTCACCATTGACCATACTGGCTGAGATTGATGGGAGTTGGAATACAGCAAGATTTGGACTGCTGTACCTCTGTATTGCATTCCGTTCTTCCTTAATTCCAATTTAGCTAGAAGAATGTCTATAATGCATTTAGGAATTGGAACACGGGCAGTTTATCACAGCTTTCAGTCACTTCCATTTATTTGGCTCTCCCCCCAACATGCCTTAAAAATGCACATGTGTAAATCAATAAAACTGTCTTTAAGAAAGTAATGTTGATACAAGCAGGCAGGCAAAAGTATCAACATAACTTCTTCCTCTTTTTTTTGCAGTATTTTATAAATGTGCTCCGTGCAGATAAGCAGCTCCCCAAATGGTAAAATTTTCTACCCTGGATTCATTTTGGTGCTCTGCATACTGACAAAAGTGTATTGAGTGCTTCCCCGCCTTCCAACCATGTACAGTGGTACCTCGCAAGACGAATGCCTCGCTAGACGAAAAACTCACTAGACGAAAGGCATTCGCTAATGAAAGGGTGACTCGCAAGACGAATTTCCCTATGGCCACGACTGGTTTTTTGGTTTTTTTTCCTGTAAAGCCGCGCTTCTTCCGACCGTGCTTCGCAAGACGAAATTTTCGCTATACAACAGCACTCGAGGAACGAATTAATTTCGTCTTGCGGGGCACCACTGTATTCTGATGGGTGCTAAAGTCTGAGGAGTCAAAAATCATGCAATGTGAACTGAAAGCTACTGCAAACTGTGTCACAACCTATTTGCAAACTGGAAACTAAAAGAAAACAACAAGTCAGTGGAGGATTCCACTTTGGAAACAGGATAAGGTAATTAAGAGTTGGGTCAGAATAATGCTTTTTAAAACATATTTGTACTTGGGATTTGGTGGCTCCAACCCAGCTGAGCTTTGCCAGGATTGGACTGTACCTTGCATCAAATATCTGCTTATGTTCGAGTCACTTGTTCATTGTTGTATTTAAAATAAAAACAAAATGCCCAATTAAATATATGGGAACCTGTATTACAGTATATAAGACAGTGGTTGCTTGTCAAACTTAATCTCTTCCAGGAGTCCGTTCGACTCCTGGAACCATTTGACAACCAAAGCATGGCTTCCAATTGGCTGCAGGAGCTTCCTGCACACAATCGGAAGCCACAGAAGCTGTGTCGGACGTTCGGCTTCCGAAAAATGTTCACAAACTGGAACACTCACTTCTGGCATTGACATTGAGTTTTTCAGATCTCTAATTAACAGCTGCTCACATGCAAAGTTTAACAGGATCACCAAAGCCAAGCCCCCACCCTGGCTCTGTGTGTTCAGGCTATCTTTTCACATTGTTTACAAGCTGTAGACACGTTCAGAAACCCTGCAAAAATCAGGATCCTCACTGTGTGGGGTGACCCTACACACTTAGGCTCCAAACCAAGGTTCAGCTGAATGTGTGCAAGGCAGGAGCTGCTACTGCAATCTGCTGCCCCCTCCACTTGTTCAGTGTGCCCTGTTTGTCTGAAGAGGGCTATTGTAGAGCATGGGGGGGGGGAGTTAACCAAGTGCTGTGTCTGTTTAATATCTCTGGGAAAGCTCTTAATGAACACAAAGCCAGCAGATCTTCAAACTAGCCTGTGTGCATTCAAGCATAATTGCATTTGTGATGTCACAGCCTCATTCTTTGAAACCCTTTTTAAAATTTTAGTGGGATGGTCCCCACGGTGGATTTTATTTTATTTATTTATTTTTGGTTGGCCCTGTGCAGGGCAGTAGCTGTTGATAAGTCTGCAATTTCGGCTGAGTGAAGCAGCTGCTAATAGTTGTCATGAGATCAACTGGGGCTGCTACTTTACGGAAAGCATGTTCTTTTTAGTTACTAACTTTAGCCTGGAAACCCAGGTCCCCAGGAGAAATAATTGTGACCAGGAGAAGTCCCAAGTGCCAAATAAAGAGGTTCAGCCCTGTGCCCAGCGTGGTGTTTAATGAACGCAAATGACAACGCAATCAAAATCAACATGGGGGAAGGCGACTGATTAAATTCAACGTTTCGCTGCTGTGCATTTTTATACTGCTACATGGATAGAAGTTGCTGGAGGTGGGATTAGATGAGCAGATTCAGGATGAGCAGCATCCAGGTCATAAGCGACCCCCCCCCCCTCAAGGTTCCACTTTTAAAAGGTGCTTTATCAATTAAGGAGCTTTAATCAGAAAATGGAGTTTCCATTGCGGCAGCGCGTCTCTGCTTGCTAAGCTTATCGATGCTGAGCAACTATAGCAATGGACAACTCTCATCCTTGCAATTTCCAGCTGAGTGACACAGCCTTTTCCCTCCCACCCACCCCCTTCTCCATGTGGCCCTGGGCACTGGCAACCCACACTACACCATCGGGGCTAGGACTGGAGAAACCATTTTCAAATTCCCGCCCTTGTCATGAAGCTGAGCATATGACCTTGAACCAGTCACTACCTTTCAGCCTAACCTACCTCACAGGGTGGCTGTGAGGGTAAAATTGTGGAGGGGAATATGTACTGCTGCTATTACCTGACCTGCTGAGAGGAAGGGCAGATTATAAATAGGTTTTTTAAAAAAATACTCTCCCAGAATTCACAAATTAAAACAGATGCTCTAGTACTGTTAGGTTCCTATAAGAAGGGTTCGTAAGTGACCTACACACTATAATATAGATTGCTGAAGGCCCTTTTCTACTCATACCCAGTATTCATTTACCCTATGATAACCTGTCTTGCAGTGATTTAAATGCAAATTAGGTGTTTTGTTCCTTTTGGTTAAACATACTTTAGAGAGGGGGACTGTGACACAAAAATTATCAGCGTTCAAAATGAGCCACACCATTCGAAGTATTTGAAATGGCAGGCTGCTCAATGTGTTGCTCTTTAGTGTTCATGTGCGTTGATTTCCATACTAACTACTTCACAGGCATGGGTGCATTCACACAGGACACTTGTATAAAGTTGGGAGGGTATAAAGTGTAACAATTTCTGCCTATGGCCTTCCTTGTACATTTCCATTTCAATTGCACAGTATAATCTGTTGAGGAACACTATCCTTGAAAAAGGTATATCCCACCTACTATCTCTGTCAAAGCGTCTTAGGCAGTTTACAATGCAATTTAAAAACACTGGGTTATACTGCTGGTCCATCTTTTGCAATCTTGTCTACCGTGACTGATAGCGGCTCTCCAGAATTTCAGACAAGAGTCATGTTAACGAAGAGCCGAGCACTCATCCTCATTTCTTGTTCCTGTTAAAGGCGCCTCAACTCTTCATACCTGCAAATGCATTCCCTCAATTTTTAACCCCAAAGCACACACACGTGTCATTAAATCAGTACAGAGAGGTACCCGTATCCTGCATCAGTGCCCCTCAAAACCAGGAAGATACTCTTAAGGTGATGCCTTATAAACAGCACTCTGAGAAATCGTTTTAGAGCAAGAGAAGGAAGCACAACTTTCTGTTTATCACCATTTACCTTTCACTGTAATGTATTTAAGGAGGAAAATTGCCACTTACACTTACCTAGCAAATTGGCTTATTCGCAGTAATAGGTTTCTCAACTCTCACTCCTGCCTGCAAAAGGTCACTGCAAAAACTTCTGCACTCCATAGAACTTACGATGATCTTGACAGCTAGTGGGAAAATCACACGGTCTCAAACTGTAATTTCCTCATTGCCTTGAGACCTCCACGGTCTGTGCTCCTCCCTTGCCTGGTTTATTTGCTATCAGTGCCACCTGTGGACAGGCTGGAATGTACGAAGGCCCTTTGGGGTCCCTTGTTAAAACCATGCCCGTGCACCCAGGAAGCCCCCTGGTTTCAGTTGAGAGGTTTCGTTTTCCCTTCCTTCTGGGCCAATTTTGCTAGAGCCTTGCCAGGCAGCTGTGCTCCATTCTGTAAAGGGGACCTTGCTGTATTTTGCCTCTGTTAACCATTGCCTTAGCAACAAATCTGTCTCTCTGTTGCATTTATGAAGGTAGCTATTGGTGGTCCCCAAGGAGTCCTTACCTCAGAGTGCATTCAGCTGGCAGCAAAAACAGAGAGAACACAAACACAAAGAGGTCAACAAAAATAAAACAAGTACCTGTACTTTTTTTTTAAGTCCACAGAGATTTGTGGTCCTATAGCCAGCTTATGCAGTGATCAAGATGCTAACTTCGGGTGGTGGGGCTACATGAACAGCTTCTTTTAGGTTGATAGCAAGCAAATACAGTAAACTTTTCTTCCTTACAGAGTAAGTAATGATTGTGTATGTATCTGTATCATCTATTATATATGTATACAAACACAAATAACAGTATTTTCATAACTTTCTTGCCAAAGTGATGCTTTTATATGTTGTAATATCTGGTTTTTATGAGCCTCTAAAGCACTAGGTTGCAGGTAGTAGAATTCCACATTTTATTTACAATATACCAAGTACAGCGGTATTTTCACCCATTTATCTAATGACTGCGGTATAAATTTTGCTACAGTGTAGTAATGAATGTGTATGTTGGGTAAGTTGAGTGTGCAATTGCTGCAGTTCAAGGTTGTTGTATAGGTGAATCATCCATACTGCTTCACCTGCACATCTTTACTTGAGTGATGTTCTGCGGACATATTTAGCACTCCCATTTTCCGGAACTGCTAGATTGGAGAGGTATATGCGCATGCCTGCACAAACAATAACAGAGTTCTCATAATTTTCATGCACCGCTAAAGCCTATCACCCCTCATAGCAATTGGCTAAGCTGCTGTGAAGTCATAGAGGTATTTACAAGCATTTGAATTGCCTCTTTAAGATAATTATCTGCAATATTGTATTAACTTCGATTTGGCAAGTTGAAATTCATAGATATCTGCAGCATCACTAATTAAAATTGGACTAAGGCAGGTTAAAACAATAGTCCTGACATCAAAAAGCTACCCTAAGATCATCTAAAAGACACTTGAGCTGTCTTGGATGATGTTATTAAAACTTATAACCTTTTAAGATTAGCTTTACTAGAGGTTGCAGTCCTCGTGGTATCTAACATGTGTTTGCGGCACTAGAAGACTAGAGATTGATGGATTTGCAAATTTCCATTTGTATTTTCCTTTTTTTTAAAGTCCTTGTGAAACTTTAACAGCGTTTTTGTGCTAATTTCTCCTAATATACAAATTTATTTGTGAATTTGACTAATATTCACACTTTTTGTGAAGCAATCCCCGCCAACATAATGCAGTTTAATGTTATTGTTGCAATTATATGCTTTTGATATGCACTTTATCTTAATATATGCATTTTTGTGCACATTACTTGGCTGGAGAACAGCATTGCAGAGTTCAGAGAAGTGTGAATTTTGAAGGATGGGTGTGTTTCATTTTGTGTATTGCTTTGGAAAGTGTGAATTGGGTACGTTTGCTTTTAAACGCTACCATAAATTGAATTTCTCCTCCCCCCTCCATCCCTGTAGAAGACAAATGAAAAACCTTTAAATATCCTGCTGTTCATACAGGAGAGCTACACCTCTCTCCCATCAAAATTCACAACAGAGCCAGCATAAATGTTGTCCCATGTTCATTATTCTGATGGTAAAATTTGCAGGTCAAAATGCCATAAGATAATATTTTGAGGCTTTAAAGTAAGGAGACAAAAGTCAGGGGTGACAGCTCCTGATATTCAAGATTCCTAGCACAGCAGATGTGGAGTGCAAACTTTTCCAGTTCTACAAACGGAATATATTCTCTGATGCTTCACGGTAGTTGAATCATAATCAAGGTATCTGAACCTTTTGTACCTCTGGTATACTATTCCTTGTACAGATATCTTAATGAGCATTTTTTCTTCTCCTCGCTTCTTTTGTCTTTCAATCATGGATTCATCATTTCCTGCACAGCATAGAAACTCTGGGTTGAGAGAAAGTGGCAGAGTTGAAAGAGTAGTGACGGTGCCCTCTGAATGGGAATGTTGCAATGTCTACTTGGGTTGTGGTGTGGGAATCAGCTTGTATGACTGAATAAAAGATGATAGCAGACAATGGCGGAAAGAATGGATATCCTAGTACAATAGACAGTGGAAATAACTTCGATTTTTGAGTTGCTGAGCAAATTGTTAGATAGCTTGGGCTTCTAGGTGCCTCTGTTGAGCCTGCCATCTTGGCAGGCTCATGAGCGATGGAACCTGGCACTGACAGGGTTTATAACCAATCTTCTGCAACCTGGTACCTTCCTGATGTTGCTTGACTACAGCAGCAGTGATCGCCGGGACTGATGGACTCATGGGAGTTGCTGTCCAGCAACATCTGAGAGCTACAGGTTCCCCACTTCTGCTCTAGCCCAGACCACCACCTCCTGCCTGGTGCTTGCCTAATGTTGTCGGACTACAACTCCCATCATTCCAGAACTGGGCAACAACATCTGGGTGGTACTAGGTTGAAAAGTCTATTTGAAGAATCCCAAATTGGAAGTCTTTTATAGTCATTCCTTTCCAGGAGGGCTGAATGTCCTGTCCTGAAACTGACAGTACTTTGCTGCCCAATGAGATGCTTGAAGCTGCAGTTCTGTGGCTGGTCACATGGGGCAGCGAAACAGAGCTGAGATTTCTCTTCATCTGGCTTTCTGGTGTCTGACCACCTGTTGTATTTACATTTTACTGTGCTTGCATTTTTTTTTTTAAAATGATTAGTTGCCTTCAGTGATGTTGAAATTTATCGTAATATTTAAATCAGATTAAGGGACATTGAAAAACAAAACATTGAGTCAGCTGTAAATAAAATTTGCTCCCCCAAGTTTTATGGTTTAAATCTAACAGATAACAGGGCCACTTATATTTCAAAATTAATAATTCCAGTCTAACGCTGGGCCTTTATGTTAGCCAGACTGAACATTTTTCCCTCAGCTGTTGGCAAGGGCAGATATTTAAACATCATCAGAAACGATAGACATTGCGGATGTTTTTTGAATGTGCCAGACACAGTAGAACATATTCTTTCCTACTGTTCATTGTACAACCAGCTACAGAAATTCGTGCTATCCCATTTTCTGGGTAGTCTAACATCACAGAACAATGAAAATATCAGATTCTATCTGTCTGGTATTAACCCAGAAGTAACTGCAAGGGAGGCTGAGTTTTTATCAATAGTATCTCTTAGAGTGGTGAATGGCAATATTTTGCAGGAAGAAACTCCAATAAAAATCCTCGTTATTACATATTTTTACATGGCTGTTTATTTGTATAGATTTTATAAGAGCCACGGGCTTGCTGATCAGAAGGTGGGCGGTTCAAATCCTCGCAATGGGGTGAGCTCCCATACCTCGGTCCCAGCTCCTGCCCACCTAGCAGTTCGAAAGCACGTCAAAGTGCAAGTAGATAAATAGGTACCACTCCGGTGGGAAGGTAAACAGCGTTTCTGTGCGCTGCTCTGGTTCACCAGAAGCAGCTTTGTCATGCTGGCCACATGACCCGGAAGCTGTACGCCGGCTCCCTCGGCCAGTAACGCAAGATGAGCGCCACAACCCCAGAGTCGGACACGATTGGACCTAATGGTCAGGGGTCCCTTTACCTTTATATTTGTAATGCCTAATAAAGGTTTGGCGAAGTAAGAGTGATGTTGATTAAAAGGTAGGACACAAATTAGCGAACAGATAAATAACCTCTAGATATGACTGTACCTGCATGAACTAGCCACATGATGTCTACTGAATCCAAGATGATGGTCTGGACAATATATTTGTTTCTAGATTTAACCTCATCCAGTGTGGTGTAGTGGTTAAGAGCGGTAGACTCATAATCTGGTGAACTGGGTTCGTGTCTCCACTCCTCCACATGCAGCTGCTGGGTGACCTTGGGCTAGTCACACTTCTTTGAAGTCTCTCAGCCCCACTCACCTCACAGAGTGTTTGTTGTGGGGGAGGAAGGGAAAGGAGAATGCTAGCCGCTTTGAACTCCTTTGGGTAGTGATAAAGAGGGATATCAAATCCAAACTCCTCCTCCTCCTCCTCTTCTTCTTCCCATATTTGGTGTAGAAAGCTTTCTCTCCCTGCACATCATAGAATATGTTTTTCATAAGATTTCCTTTTCCTTTGCTTTTGGGATAGAGGGAATGGTTTTGATGAGCCATAAGGTCACTTTCAACTATTTTGCTGTGTTATAATGGGATTTTACTAGCTGCCTGACACAAACGGTATGGCACAAACACCCTTCTATGCTTGGAAGCTGGCTGGATTAAGTTGAATTTTACTCTTACATTGGGCAACTGGGTAGCATAATAATATTATTTACATCACTTTGTGAGGTGCGTCTGAAAAAGTGGTATATAAATAAATAACTAAATAGTATATTTTGCTGTACCTGAGGACAACAGGCTAGTGGTGGGGTGAACTCCTGTTGCTCTGTCCCAGCTTCTGCCAACCTAGCAGTTCAAAAGCACACCATTGCAAGTAGATAAATCGGTACTGCTGTGACGTGAAGGTAAACAGCGTTTCCGTGTGCTCAGGCTTCTGTCATGGTGTTCCATTGCTCCAGAAGCGGTTTAGTCATGCTGACTACATGACCTGGAAAGCTGTCACTTGAGGCCATTGTATTACTTTGCCTAATAATAGGCTGACACTGGATGTTGCTTTTATGTAGGGAGCTATAACTAGTTGGGCCAATAAGCAAGGCACCTTCTATGTAGTAGCCAGATGAGGCAGGAAAACCCCATAACCTTGAAGTAAGCTAGCCTTGAAGTGTTTTTGAGTTCACTTTTATTTGGTGCTTATTCATTTATGCCCACTTAACAATATCACCTTGTTGCCGAGCAAGATATAACGTGTTGTTAGCAGACCCTCTTAACATGACTCTGGGAGCACTATGATGCTTCCTAGTAGTTTCTGCCCAATGGAATGTATGTTTGCACAATCCCAATATTATGAGCAGAACTCCGGTTTAACTAACGTGGGCCTAATGCAAATGTCGGTCAACTCTGCATTGCTCTAAATAGCATAATAAATGGCAACAGCTTGGCTGATGTGATTTATTATTGTTGGCGTGCATAGAAAAATAATAAGCCACTATAATAGTTCTGCAAGGTAGGGATGGATACATACGGACACATACACATAATTCATGCTTCTATTGCTTGTTTACAGGACAGAAATGAAGTTTGCTTTTCAGGCAGAATGGGTGATGACACCTGATCTGCAGCTAGCTACGTGATATGAAATTATTCATTCCCTATGGACAATTAAAACTCACAATTTAATTATTTTTAGTGGATCCTTTATGCTCCTGGTGTCTCCATATATTTAGCGGTGATTTTCAACCTCTGCTCCGTGTGCTTTAACAGTCTTAAGGATTTGCACAACCGTTTCCTTAATACATGGTGAAGTCAGCTAGACTTTATTTTCATGTTTTGTATTCCAGGGTCTTGTGAACGCAGCAACACATGCTGAAATGCAATGTAGTACATCTTTGTGAACATCTTGGCAGCCTGGGTTGGGTCAAAAGTTACCCACTCTTGCACTCAAATCTCTCTCCCCCACCACCACCAAGGCCCATTTTAGGGCCCTGTTTAGGGAAGTTTCTTAATGTTGGATGTTTTGTCGTGTTTTTAATATTTTGTTGGGAGTGGCTGGGACAACCCAGTCAGATGGGCTGCATACAAATAATAAAATTACTATTATTATTATTCCACTTAGTGACTACATAAAAGGTTGCCTCAATTGAAGTTGAAGAATAAAACCAGAGCTTCAGTGAATACAGTAAGAATGCAAGTTATGTGCATTGAACTTGTGCACATTCAGCTTTACACACCTGGCAAACAAACAAACAAAAGGCAGAAAGGGGGCAGGAGTCCAGGAAAAAAGACTTTGGCAATCCTGCCCGCCATTGAACCCAATGTGTTTTGGCTATATGTGATTTTGGGTTTATGTGTGATCCCTGGAACATAGCCCCCACTTCAGTTGTGGGCGTACTGTATTCTTTTTGAATCATGATGGAAATTTCTTCTGAATGTATGTGCAAATATTAACATTTTTTTATCCTATTTCCCCCCCCCCCATTGTTTTCCCTGTCTGCTCTTCTACTGTTGCCATTTCCCCCTCTCAATGATGTGTCATAGGTGATCTTTTCCAATCTCAATGAGTCATTTCAGCTCAGGCCTAGACAGAACATAAAGGCCAAGGCCTTTTTCAGAGCTGATGGCAACTGAGGCCTGGTTGATGGGTCTACAGAGCACTGTTAGAGCTTTAGCTAGATATCTGTGCAGAGGGTTTGCTACTCTGGAATTAACAGGCTATTGGTATCTGAGGAGTCAGATTAATGAAATGAAGCTTGGAAGATAAGCAGAAACCAAGCAAGATTTCTTGTTTCCCAATTCAGTTCTTTTTACTTTAATCCGGGGAGGGGAACCTGTGAGCTTCCAGACTTTATTGGACTCCAGCTCCCAACAACCACACCCAACATGTTCAAGGATGATGGGAATTGTATTTCAACATCTGGAGAGCCACAGTTTCCACATCCCTGCTCTACTAATTTCAATGAAATTCTGGTAGATCTACATCAGCAATCTTAATTATTGTGTTCTGCTTGATATTGGTCTCCCAACAATTTGCTTATTTTAGTAAAAATATTATAAATCTTTATTCCATTTCCACAAACAATAGCAACAGAATTATAACATGGGAAAATGCTTCCTCATATTATATCACTGAAGATGGATCAGGTTGGCCATTATCATGGCATGGGTCTGCTGTGTTCCAGTAAAATAATCTAATGGACCTTTGCCAATATTACCTCCAAAAGTGAGAACACAGGCTGACAAGGTCTCTTGGGTAAATTGTGCTTCCCTTCCCAGATAGAAAGATTAATAGACTATGTAAAGTTTCATGGTATGCTTGAATAGAAGCTACTACGCAGTGGGAAATTGCAGCTAAATGATTATGTTGAAAGGAGGGGCTTTTTCCTCAGGCAGATGTTTGAATGGTACAAGTCTGCTGCATTCTTCAAAAATGCTACCCATCATTAACAGAAGAGAAAGCTAACACAGGAGTTAGGAACCTTGTGCAGATGTTAGATGGTACAAGTGCTTTCAATTATGATTTTACATGGAACTGCACTGCACATGTGCAGGTATCAGAAAACACAAATAAATCTGGAGTGATCAAATCTTCATATGCATATGTGTTGTATATATGTACAGCTTTGTGAAGCAGGGTAACTGCATATGCATATGCAGTTGTCTATTCAACATATGTTGGTGATTGTTAGCATTTTGTAGCAATTGCTACATACCTGTTCTCTACTGCTGAGAAACAGACCGAGGACCTGCTTACATTGGCATGTGTAAGGTGAACAAAGGTTCTCCTTATGGACAGTGTGGCGAGTGGGAAAGGCCTCAACTGGATCCAAAACTCTCTCGGTTGAGTTTTGTTCACTTGGGGAACATACCTGAATGATTTGAAGTAAGATATATATGTAAGGAGTTAACTATAACCTCCTCACTTGCATAGCATCCTAGTCTGGTATGATTTTCATTTTCATTTTTCCCTCATTTCATTTTTAATTTGTATAGTGCCGTTTGACCTTGCTATACACAAGCCGCAGAAATGACAACACAGACAACAAAGATCATTCTTTCTGTAACAATCCCATCGAATGAGTCACAATGAAAATAAACAACTTAAATCAATTAAAGTAATATTCAGTAATCCATCTGAAATATTACATGGAAAATCAACTCTCAGAATAAGTAAATCAGAATTAATCTATAAATATAGATGTGTGCACAGCACAGAGTAGAGAAATGGAAAGTTTCAAGAGTCATGCAACATGAGCAGAATGTGGCTCCACTCTTGGATATTTTGACCCATGTAGAGCAGCACCAGATCCAGTAGTGAACTATATCATGGGTTGCAAAAGCCATGGATCAGAGAAAGCAGCTGCATGCAGGATGTATGTTCCCCCCCCCTCACAAGGATAGGGACATCTTGTTTTGCTGGGCTTTGGAATTATGCCTCATCAACTTGCAGAGAAGTCTCTTGATTGCATTATGCGTAGAAACCTGTTAGAGGTAGCTGGGGCCTGTTTTCTTTATTACAGTTGTTGACAGCCAAGAAAGGCTGATTGTGCTCCCGGTTGTCTCACTATTAAGAAACACTTCATATTTGCCATTGCTTTTCCTTTACACAGAGGCCACACAGAGGCAGTAGAACATCCTTTCCCAACCTGCTGCCTTCCAGATGTTGTTGGACTCCAGTTCCCATCAGCTTTAGTCAGCATAGGCAACGTTCAGGGGAAATGGAAAGCTCTAGGTTGGGAAAGATTGCAATAGAACATTGATGGCAAACTGGCATGGGTGCCACAATTGGTACAGGTGGCAGGAAACTGTGGTATGTCTAAACACACACACACACACACACACACACACACACACACACACCAGTCCATCCTGCTGCCAAAGAGGTGAATCTGTATTAACAAACCACATTTTGAGGGGGAGGGAGTTGGTTGGAAACAACTAACATGTTTCAAAAGCAACTTAACTCTGCTTAATAGAGCATTTAGTCACACAATAGCATCTAAGCCCCCCTCCCTGCCCTCCAAGACCTATTAGAGGAACCACACCATCTTCCAGTACTCAGAACAGAGAGAGTTATTTACAAGGGACAGACACCAGAAAAGATGAGCTATTCCTTGTACTTTGGGACAGTTGCAGCATATGGCATTCGCACCAGCAATAAACCCTCTGCAAAGCCGACATTCCTTTTTATAAATGCAACTTGCTGCTGACATCTGCCAACTGCTAATACATTTTTCGGTGATCGGTTTTGGATTTCAGGCCTCTCCTTTAAAAAAAGGTAGCCAACTTTGCTTCCCTACTAGAGAGCCATTCTTGAAGTAAAAGGCTAAATTGGATTTTAACTGGATTCTTCCCAGGCTCATTCTATAGCTGATGAACTCCTGTTGAAACTCACAGATGGCCACTGAAGAGAATGGGACTTGAAGGCTGCAGTCCCACAACCCAGTTACTCCTGAGCAGCCTGATGGAATTTACTGGGACTACTATGGAGCAAATAGCCTGCAGATTGCAATCAGGTTCTTTCATACGCAGCAGTGCCAGATTTATTTTTATTGAAATTCATTATCCAGATACCCAATGAAACTGGAACAGTGAATGAAGAAAGAAAGAAAGGAAAGGAGAAAGGAAAGGAAAAGAAAGGAAGGGAAATGGGCTTGGTTTTAAAGTCTCTTGTTTTCTATTACTAATTTCTGTCTAGATCAGCACCAGAGTTGTTTGGCGAATCTAAGGGGAAAGGCCCATTAACACTCCCAGCTCCTTCCTAAGGGAGAATGAGTTCTTCCACATACAAAATGATTTTGCTGCTGTTCAGACTCATTTTTCTTCTTATGTGGAAACACAGAACAAATATGAGTTTTCAGTTGAGAGAGTCCTGTGGACGTGTGGTCTGTGCTTATTAACTAAACACAAAACCTTTTGGAAAGGGAAGAACACAGCAACTGCAAAAGTAGAAGCCACACTTCATTTGGAACAGTTTCAGTTGTTGTAGTCTGAGGATGTGGACAACCTGATTGAAGTGTCCTCACAATCCTTACCCATCATGACTTACAAAAGCTAGCCAGAAAGGTGTGGTTGTGTTGTGTCCAGGAAACAACTCATCATGGAGGGGAATGCCACTGGCCCTTCAGGAAACCGTGGCACATCCTGTTCTCAAGAGAACTGTCCTGGACTCAAAAGTGTTGCACAGCTATCACATGACAAGGTTCCCCATGATTTTTAACACTTATATTAAGTTGCTGGGCCATGTCATTAGAAGATTTGGAGAGTAGTGATTACTTGGAGATGGTAATGGACTGCATATGGACCAATACAATGATGCTGAATCCAGATGAGATATAGGTTTTGTATGTCTCGGGTTCTTGAGTTTGGAAAGCAGCCTATGTTTAGTGTATCTGTTGCTATTGGTATTATGTGAGACATTATTTTAAATAATATGTATGCAAACTGCCTTGAGAAACTTGAAATTTGGGGTAGAAATGCTGAAAATAAATAAAAGCTGACTGAGGAACCAAAGGGATTGATTCAGGCAGGATGCACTGTCCTAACCTTGAAAACAAGCCCAATGGAACAGAACAGCACTCTGGAAAGCTCCAAGTGAGCAACTTCCTCTGACAAAGTCTTAAGAGTGGAGTGAAGTATTTTATGTTTCCAGGGCTAGAGCAACCCTCTATGGCTCCACCTGCTCCTTGAGAAGCAGAAGACCTCAAAGGAGCAAGCCTCTGGCTTAGACACCTAACACTCCTCGTTGTCAATAGTTCCTTCCAGGCCCTTTGCCTTTGCACATAAGGCAACATGAGGATGAAGAGAATGAGATGGGAGAGGGTTGAGGGGTGCAGGCTCTGATGATATGGGCTCCAGAGGTCCTGGCCACAAGGGATGTTGGAGAATTCCAGTGAAAACAGAAGTGGAAGTGGAAATTTCCAATGTCCACTTATTTGTCCCATGTTTTGAAAAGAAATGAGTCTGATAAATATCATTGATACTCAGTGTTGTTGTTGCAAATGATATGCCTGCAAATGATACCGGTATGTACTTTATTACAACCTCACCATTTGCATTATGTTTCCTTTGACTTGAAATTAATGGGGTAGAATAATATAATCGCAGTATAAATTACATAAGTTATGTCACTTAACCACAAAGAAGAGTGAGACGAGTAACATAATTTTTAGCAGAATATGATCTGCAGCAGAACAAGAAATAATGCAGCATGTCACAAATAGAGGGCAGCACAGAAAATTATGCCTTCTTCCATCTCTGCTGACCACTCAGGTGTCCCTGTCTCAAGAGTCTCCATGTTGAAGTGTTTGGGCTCAGCCTCGGTTATGGTCCTAGGACCTTGGCTTCCAGCACCCCTGCCACTGATGTGTGAGATCTATCTGGCCCCCTCCTTCTCTGAATCAGATCCCAGGCTGCTGCTTTGGGTGAGGGTCTTATAACAGGATCTGGAAAGCTAAAACCGAATGAGAAGCAATGCTGTAGCACTACTAGTTTAGGAAAGGCTGGGCCAAAGCGACCCAGGCGAAGAAAGCAGCAGAAATCACAAATCAAGTTAAGGTGCAGCAAGGGAATTCTAACTGGACCTGCCAACCAGTCGGTTAGTTCCTTTTCCCTTTTATAGAGATTTGTTGATGGCCATAGAAATAGTTTGCTTTCCAAGGAAAGGAAGGATGGAGGCGATATTCCTTACATGGGCGTTTTGAGATGGCTTGCCATGATTTCTTCAGCAACATCTTTTTCTTATCAAATCCACATATTGCTTTGCAATATGTTAGCAAGGATGGCTGTTGTTCCTCTTTAATTATTTTTTGGCATGCAACAGTAATGAGAGAATAATAAAATGTGCCGCATAAAATGTTTCCAGTTATTGGAGGGAGGGGGACAGAAACCTTCTCCCAAAGCATAGACCTTCCTGTTATGCTTTCATGTTCATCCCCTGCAGATGGTGGAAAATGAGCCATTTCAGCAAGGGACAATAAACCAGTTCTATTGTTTATTGATTGGTTTCATTAATCAGCCGTTCGTTCCCTCAGCTGCACATTTCCATAAACATAGACTGCCACTGTTGTTAGGATGGATCCATTCCTCCATCTGCCTTTGTTACTGCATGGAACTTTAAAAACATATACACCGAGAGCCAAAATCTTGTCTCAAATGAGAGGAGACAATTTTGCAGACACACACACACACTAAAAAAGAAAAAGAAGAACCCACCCAGCACAGGAACCTGATTTCTTTTAAGAAAGCAAACGCCAGAACAATAGCTGCTCTTACTTACTTTATCTCACGTTGGCAAGTTTTTGACCTAATTTTGTTCTTCGTTTCCAACACCTGGATGCTTTGTAGCTCATTTATTATAAGTGGATTGTTTCAAGGAGGGAGGCTCTCCTCCAGATTGCTGCTTGAATGGAGTGAGCCAAAGGAGGGCTTTTAAATGAGTAAAGAACAGCACAAGTGAGTTCAGTGTCAGAAGGGGGGTATACCCAACAACTTCCTGCAACTGCCAGTTACGCTTCGGGGAATCCATGCTTGTGGGAAAAGGTGGGCTCAAGGGATTGCCAAGGATCAAGAGAGGGAAACAAAGGGACAGGCTGAGGCCAGAATTCAGTGATGGCAGATGGATCAGTAAGGAGGGAAAGCAACAAATGGGACCGGTGAACTAAGAGAGGCTTAATACGAGCTTGAAGTTCCAGGCCTATGTGCAACAGGGTGGGCAGGACCTGAAAGTTGAACTCTTAATTGGCTTGTGGCATAGCAAGGAATTCCAATGAAGTTCAGGGAAGTTGATGGAGGGTCCAAAACCACTCACAAAGTTGCTCAAGCATGTGCAAGTTGCTCTCAGAGAACTTGCTGCCTAATGAAGTATGTTGACAATGGTGTCTTACATAAGCAAAGGCTTCATGGGCCCCAAGACTAGCCAGACCTCTTGGGTCCAGACTATAGAATTTTAGAAGACTGATTGATTGATGAATTTACTTCATTTCTATCACACCTTTTCTCCAGAGAGCTCAAGGTAGTGACTCCTTCTCTATTTAATCCTCACAACAACTCCTTGAGGTATGTTAGGCTGAAAGACATAAAGTGGGCTTTATGGCTGAGTGGGGTTTCGAACCTTGGTCTCTCAGGTCCTAGTCCAGCACTCTAAATACTACACCACACTGGCTGTATATTATCTGTATTATCTGGCTATATATCACCCAAACGTAAGCACTTGCTCTTTGCTACTCACACTTAGGTGAATTAGATACAGGCAGGGTATAAGTGGGGATGGATGAACCTGTCCATTTTTTCCCAGTGTGTGTGTGGATTTCATGTTTTTACCCATTAATCCATTCCATGCACACATTTATAGATATAAAATAGTAATTCCAGTTCCACTTCTGAGGCATTCTAGGACAACATGGCACCCAACTTTGAATTAATATTAGGAACTAACTTTGCTCTGAGGATTGCCAGTGTTTTTGCGCCAGTGGGCACATTTGAAATGTTGAGGAAGTGCTATGGGCAGTAATCACAAAACGGCTGCAATGCAGGTGTGTCACGATGGCTGCAGCCACATCTAAAATAGCAGGATGATGTGGGTATGCCCCCGCTCCTGAGCTGCTCTCTTGGTGAGAGATAAGGCAACTACTGTACATAAGGCACTGCTGCAGTTGCAGAGAGAACCTGTGTGCCAATCAGAACAGATGAGAGGGTGGGCATGCAATCCATTTATCCAATGAAAGATAAGACATGTTTAAGTGGACATATTCAATGTAGGAGAGGCTGGACTAGTGCAAACAGAAATTGAGTAGAAACAGCAAAGTGTGGATTTTTTAATAGGATATTTACTCAGAACTTTTGCAGGTTGCCATAGGAAGCTGGTGACTTCTATGTTACTCCATTGAACTTCTGGAACTAAGAAGCAGCCTATTGCAACTGAGAGGTCATCAACCCACTTTTCAATGCTATAATAGCTGAGACTGCTTTTGTTATATGCAAAGCTACAATCAATCCTGGCAATAAAAACTCAAGAATGGATAATTTTATGCAGGACATAAGATTCCAAGGGAGCTAAAGAACCAAGCAAGTAACTTCCAAGCTTCCCAACTGCTATGACATCTAAGCAAGAAGTACAACAACAACAACAACCCTGGAGAAAAATATTTTTAATTTAAAGCAGCTCTGTGGGAGACATGTGGGGGGGGAGTAACAAGAGATGTAGCTTTCAAGTTAGTTTTGGAAATTAATTACTACTGAGGGTAATTATTAGAAATGCAATATATTTGCTTGCATCCCCTCAAAATGTATGGGACTGGTGGGGTGGGGGTTCAGCTTCATTTTAGGGCCACCCAGAACCTTATACAGCAAGGTTAGCCAACATGGTGCCCTTCAGAGGTTTCTGGATTTGTACTCCCCTCATGTTCTTGTTGGTTTTTTAACATTTTGGGCAGTTTATAAGGCTATTTTCTCATACCCTCCAACATTCTGCATGAATGCAGAATGTTAGAGGGTATATTTTCTTGCTGTGCAATAAAGACATCCTTAATTAGGGGCTATTTGTGCTGTAATGGAGACTGCTAACCAGCTAGTGGTCCTGTGCTTTTCAGCTCTTTGGTCACTTTCAAATCTGGGCTGTGTCACCAAGAATTGCTAAGCTCTTTTGTGGCTGACAAGCAGGTTGATCTTCTGAGCCAGTTGGGTTAGTCTCCCTATCATGATTGACATTAATTGGGCCGCATCTTGTCACTCCTGGGAACGAAGATGAAGGCTTTATCAAGACGGTTCTGTATATCTTCACTTCTTTTTCACCTCCTCTGTTTCACCTACACACACCTGAGGTGTGTAGGAGGCTGGAAATGATGTTGCTGGTGTTAAACTGCCTTGGAATAGATGAAGTTCCTGAAACTCATCTTACCTGAATTTCATACCAGCACTGACTTTTGTAAGGCCTTCCTGGGATGAGTCCTCATCATCGTTGCGTTGTCCCATGCCAAAGGGATAGAGCTGAGTGGTACAGCACAAGTTTGTATGCAAAAGGTCCCAGAGAAACACCAGGTTCAGGTGCCAAATGTACCCCTCCAATCCTCTCTATCTGGTCCTCAGGACTCGCTCCATACTGCACTCTCTCTCCTGAGGCCCTGCCCAGTCCTACCCCTCACCAACCCTGCTTTGCTTTTGCTTGTCCGGATGAAGGAGAGAAAGAGGGATTTGTGAAAGTGTGTAGAAACTAGACAGGAGTACAACTCCCCATTTTTGCCTCTTGCTCCACTTACAACTGGTGTGTGGCCCCTGGAATGTTGCCAAGAAGGGAATGTGGTTCTCAGACTGAAAAAGTTATCCAACCCTGGTGTAGGCAGTACTAAGCTAAATGACCAAAAGGGTTAAATTCACCTTCCTACATTGCACATGTGAATCAAGTCTGTTCTCTACCTTCCAAGGATATGCAATATAATATTGGAGACTGAAGCATACTGTGGGGCAGGGGGAACCTCAGGCCTTAGCCACAGGAATGGGGAGTTTACTCACCTATATTCCCTTTCCTCTGTCATTCCCAGTTCTCTTTCCCTGACCTCAGAGAGGCACATAATTCCTCCCTCTGTCATTTACATGGAGCTTTCAAGCTGGACCCATGCCCTTTCTCCTTTGACTTGCTTGTCAAAGGCTCACAAGGCAGTGAAATGGGATCATAGGGAGCTGCCTTGTGTTAGGTCAGGCTGTTTGTCAGTCTAGCCCAGTATTATCTACTTTGACTGGCAGCAGCTCTCCAGCCTTTTGGGCAGGCCTCTTTCCTATCACCTGTTACCTGGGACTTCTTTTAAATAGAGATGCCAGGGGCTTTCCGCATGCAAAACATGTACTGTACCACTGAGCTATGCCCCCTTCCAAAAGAAATATAATTTTGTCTCATGTCCACCACCTCTCATGGACCCTCTTTCCATATTTGGGATTGAAAACAAGGTAGGAGTTAGGGATATAAGAAAATGCTTTTTCTGTTCTACCCTCTCTTTGGCACATTAAATTTCAACCAAAATTTTGTTATTTGTCTTGTTGTCCACTATGGGGAACTTATGTACTTTTTGCTGACATCTGTCTGTCTTGGGAGACAATGGAAGTGTGCACCTTTGCAGGTGAGGTCAAGCCATTGGAAGATTGCAGCACCTGCTGTAGTTGTAGAGACTGATGCAGGGAAGACATGTTTTGTTGCAGCTGGGGCAGGTGAAGGCATCCAGTAATGCTGCTGCAGATGCACCATGGTGTTTCTTCTCTCTGCACCCAGCGGCCATTTCTCCTCTGGTCACTGCTATTGATACACAACTTGACTGCCTGTCTCCAGGCACTGCGGTCGTCTGCAAGGGCTTCCCACATGGCAGGGTTGATGTCAGCCTTCATGTCACATTTACAGACACAAATACAGATGCATTTTGTTATTGCATCCCATTCATTTTAATGCAAAGGATATGCAACACAAATCGGGGAGGAGAGTAATCAATTGTGTATCAGTTGTGGACTGAAAGCAACAACAGCAAGTATGGATTGTATTCACAGGTTGAATTTTATTCCAAACCTATGAATAAGCCAACACCAATAATTTCTGCTTCTGTTTCCATTTTTTAAAAGGAATTCTCTGACATTCCTAGTGAGGAGGCCACCTGAATCTTCACCATGCATTTTGGATGACTGTTCTCACACCTTATTGAAAAAAAACTCACTTTATTTTTAATTGGGGCAGTGTAGCCATTACCTTTGGCAATGCTAATTGATTTATAGTTTAATTAACATATTTTACTTGAAACTAAAGCTGATCCATAACTTTTGGGGGGGGTAGCCAACTTTGATAAACCACATACCTATGTAGCATTGGGGTGTCATCCTGCTTCTGACATGGTCCTCTATTAGCGCTTAATTCAAAAGAGGTGCTGTTAAAAGCATCCAGAGCCCTAGTAAATGGCAGCATGGACAGGTCAGGCTAGTGATGGGCCCTTGGGAACCCATGGTGCCTTCAGCCAGTGTCCAATCTGGTTGACTGCTGGCACTGGACCTTGTTTAGTCCACCAAAGTTAGTTTAACTCTAGTCTTGTGCTGTCCTTCACTCTTCTGCAACATTGCTTTGAATAGAGCAACAGAATCCTAGAGTTGGACTAGGCATTGAGGGTTGATTAGAAAACCCATGGCTACCGCATCCCTGGTAGGTGGTTGGTCATCCAGCCTCTTCTTTAAACCCTTTTAATGAAGGAGAGTTGATAACTTGTTCCACTGTCAAAACAGCTTGTGGCTGCGGTGTATGTATCCCGTTAAAGATCTGGTGTTCCTACCTTTCACAGAGGCACATTTTACAAGTGGGAAAAGTAATTCCTGTGGATAAATTGGTAAAGCACTGTAAATGGAAAGCAGCTCTATAAATGCAGCCAGTTTACTTGTTTACTTACACTTTACAGTTTACTTAAATCGGGTGTGTGCATGCCTGATTTAGTTTTTAACAACCCATTTAGTGCCCTTGAGTTTGATATTCCGCTCCCCTCTTTTCTTCCCCACCATTACTTCTTTTCCCCTTCGTGACATGCCTTTCAGATTGTAAGCCTGAGGGCAGGCTCTGTCTTGCTTGTTGTTGATCAAGAGCGAGCTTTTAAAATCTTTAAATAAATCAAGAAAGTGCCTCATCCAAATGAGAATATTCTGACACAACATAATAAATACTTGCATTGAAAAATCTGTTTTGTGTGTGTTTGTTTTTTAAATCAATGCCTTTTTAGTTGGTGACAAGTTGGTCACAGGTGGCAAATCGTGGGCTGTGCCAAGAGCTTAATTTGGGCCTGCGTTAGAAGGAATTTAAGATGTCAGGTTGTACAGACCTGGTTAGAAAGAACTAGCTATGCAGTTACCTGCAAGGAACATGATGCACAGTGTTCCCTCTTTTTATAATTATTGCTGTGTCCTTTTTTTTAAAAAAGGGGGGGCTTTTTAATTGAAGCTTTAGAAAATTACACCTGTGTTCCAATTCCCCTGTAGTGATGAGTCATGCATCAGGTCTTGCTGAACTTGGATCATACAATATGAATTGGCTTTAATGCGAGGGAACATCTGCTAATGTAAGCAGTCTCTCCTTGCATGAGTAGTATAACATGGGAGAAGCTGATTCACGGAAGGTGTGCCTTCTATGAGCAGGGCACCCTGGGGAATGCAGATGTCTCTGCTCTCAAAAGCAGCCACTGTGTTTTCCGTAAAGTTAATTTCATAGATGCTGCTCTGCTTACATGATTATTTATTATGTTTTGATCCCAGCGTTCTTCCAATAAGCTCAAGGTGCCTCTGTTGGCCCTTATTTGTTATCTTCAGCAATCTGTGGGGTGCAAGGTCACCTCATGGCAGTGAGTTCCATAAACGCTAACTTGAATAGCTTTAAAAGCAGAGTAGAATAATTTATGGATAACACTAAGTTCTGCCACCACGATTGCAGATAGCATGCCTCTGTATTACAGAGAGTTGTGACTGGGGAGATCCCCTCCCCCCATTCTCTAAACAAACACTTTAACCACTACGCTAGTGTTTTTCAAACTTGTGTACATGTATAGTACAAAGCAGTGATCTTCAGTCTTAGTTCCCCATACGTTGTTGAGCTATATCACCTCCTGCCAGTGTAGCCAGTGGTCAGGGAAGATGGGAGTTGAAATACAACATCTGAAGACCTAAGTTTGAAGAAGACTGCACTACACCAGAGTGGATCTTATGAGTAAGCCACTCATACATGTAATATCCTGAAATGTGCACATTTCTTTTCATCTGATGAGAAGTCTAACTGAAACTTGCTGCTTAAAATATTTTCTTATCAGAGGCAGACTTATGCTGGTGCAATATGAAGCTGCCACATCAGTGGATTATGGGTGCTGGCAAAGTATTCATCCACATATGGAAAGCCAGATTACATCTCAGCACGCGCTGCATGGCATCCCCGAGAAACAAGTTTGGCACAGCCATCCACATCTTCATGTTTGCTTGGAGGATTGGAGAAGATAAATGGCCCTGCATGACTATAGATGTCGCCATTGGTTAAGTGGGCTAGAAGAACATGAGACAAAGGTAGCTTTGAAGCTGATCACCTAAAACTAAAGTCAATGTGAATTTGGAAGGTCCCGCCTAGGCAAAAATAGCTGTAGGAATTTCAAGGAGAGTCTATATTAATTTTGGTAAGATTAGTTACATTTGGATGGTTGTTGTGTGTCTCTAGGCAAACCCTTGAGATAATAAATGTTCAGGGTATATCTTGCAATAGCAAAAGGTGTCAGCTCCTCCTTGTTCTTCCTGTGTAAACATGGAAATGAAGGTGGCCAGCCTGTGTATGTTTTGCATCAATGCATTCACTTGAAATGTTGTTGTGATAATAATCCAGTGGCAAGTGCTTAACCCCTGATGTGAGGGGGTTAAGATGCACAACAGAATTTCAGTATGTATCTCCCTGATGTCCCTTTCAAATTGAAGGAGAGATCTGCTGCTGCTGCCTTTGCTACCTACCACTAACAATGTGTGTACACCCATCCTAATCTCTAGTCACATACATGTGAACTCCAGACAAGTCCTAAAATTATATATATATATCCATTAACAAGAGTCAAGGTGTTGGTGGCAAGTCTAAATCTGTGTTCCCTACAGAGGATGTCTAAGTATGTGTGTTGGAGACTGCTAACTAATTTATTGCCTGTGTGGACTGCCTGCTTCTAAACAGGATTTTTTTGATATTAAAATTTCTTTCCCTGGAGAGGTCTGGTGAGAAGAAGGAAAGGCTGGGTGGGAAAGGAATTCACCCACCCACCACCCACCTTCTCCAGCAAAGATGCAGCCACCTGGTAGATCCCTTTTTTGCCACTTCTCCTTCTTCCTGCCCATACCTGCTTCTCTGTCTTATGTCCAGGTTGCCCCTAGACAGTCCCAGATCACTTTGGGATGCCCAATATAATCCTCAATGATCTGTCTCAACCAGACTAGACTAATGACCATAGTCCCTAAAACCAGCCCAATTTGATTTGGAACTAGGCCAAATCCAGTGCTCAGACCTAATCTGCAAGCACACTGCAGTTGTGCACTGCAGGGTTGCAGTGGAGCTTGGCACAATGTTGCCATCCCTGCCCTGTGCTCCTTCATAGGATACCCAAGTTTATCAAAATGAAAGGGAGGGGATCTCAGAGTCACCCATGAGCAAACGAAGAATCATTTGCACCAAGCAGGGCTTCTGGTGTAAATGCAACCACTACAGGCACTTCAGCTTGGAAAGTGTTCCCTAAGAGGTAGAAAGTTTGAATGGGAGGAAACAGACACTGATTTAGAGCAATGAGCCCAGCACAAACAAGGGTGGGTGGGAAACCGCCTCGCTTCTGTAACTCTGTTAGAGAGCACAGGCTATTTGCTGCACCACAAAATCTCATAATCTGATTTTAATGGGCATATCACAAAACCCCAAGTGTTTAAACAATGTCGTACATGTGGGCCTTGGAGCCTTTATTCAGTTATTTCTTCCCCCCCCCCTCACTGCTCTCCCCTGCCCCGCCCGCCATGAAAGGGAAATGAAGATGAACACACATGGCTGCATCTTTGTGGAAGAGGGAGGGGGGGTAAATAACCCCCCCTGAGTCCCAGATCTCTTCCTCCTCCTCAACCCTCCTGCTTCCATTTACGTAGGAGTGAGCACGCTAATTCTGCAAAGCTGTCATTACCGGAGCAGCTTTGACAGGTCCATATTAAAGCACTGGAGCTGTCAGGAACATCTGATGGGCTGCCTGCTGTGGAGTGCCACTGTTTGGAGAGATCCAGTGAGGATGTAAGATGGAGGAAGAGAGCAAGAGAGGGAATGGAAGTCTCTTAACTGTGGGTATCAAAAACTCTCCAGCATGTGGCACAGGCAGCAGGAATTTGTCGCATGCCTGGGCAGGGGCTGGAAATCCCATGTGTCTCAGTGTGAAACATTATTTATTATGGCCATATATAGCCCACCCTTCAACACATACCCCCAAGGCAGCCAACAAAACAAATTAAAAATAATAAGAAGAAAGCCATGGACTGCTATATAGCCTAAAAATGCAACATAAGATTAAAATCAAACCATGAAAATAACACCTGGTTAAGGTGAGAAGTAAAACTTTTTGAGAGAAAATAAAGACATTTGTCTGAAGTAGGGAGGACATTGGGAAAAGTGCCAGGTGAGCCTCACTGGGGTAGGTAGTCCAGTGCATACAGAGAATTACTGGTAGGTTAGTTTAGAGCTAGTCCAGCCCACCCAGTTTGCAGGCTGTTTCAGGGAAGCATTTCAGCAATCCTCTTTTGGGGGTGGAGGGAGGTGGAACATGGGAAGATGTGAAACAAATTGCTGCAGCGGCAAGCAATACTTGAATTTACTGCAGCCTGGAAGCAACTCTCCTATAATCCTTTAGTTTTGCTCCCATAATTCTCCTCTGCCTACCACTGCATCATAGGAGAAAATGCCAGTCATTGGAAGAAGACTCACTGTTGCCATTTAAGTTGGTAGTGCAACAAACAAGCTGAAAGGTAATCGCTGTTTTGTCCTTGGGACATCACCCTTGCCAGAAAAGGTTGCCTGTCAAAGCTTTATTTCTAAGATGATGGTGTTTCCTGCTGGACACTATAGTGAGTGGAAAGAGACCTTACAACCTGACATGGATGTAAGCATCACAGCAGAATCAAAGAGCCTGCTTTGGAGATATATTCATGATTAAGTTGCAAATCAAGCAAAGTATTTTAAGAGCATTTGTGTGGGTTACTTTTAATATCACATGATAGCCAAAGATAGAGCTGTTCCTGAGAATAAACCCTACAGGAGGTCCAGAAAAGCATCTCCAAATGATGCCCCAGAAACAGCTTCCCCTTCTCTTCTAGAAAGGATGAGCCCACCAGGACTCAAACTGGCACCTGCAGAGGGAGAAGACACAGTGCTCTCCAGCTGTCTCAGCAACAGATTCAGAAATTCTGCATTTATCTAAACTGTTTTGGCATGGGGGAGGGGAGCACAGTAGCCACTCTTGAGCTGATATTTGCAAGTTGTGTTGGTTCTGTCCTATGCCAGGGATCGTCAATGTGGTGCTCTCCAGATGTTGCTGGACTACAGCTCCCAATACCCCAGGCCATTGGCCATGTTGGCTGAGGCTGATGGGAATGGAGTCAAACAACAACTGGAGAGCACCGTATTGATTACCCCAGCCTCTGCACAATCATTCAACTCTGGCCAAAGAAGGAAACTGCAGAGTGAGCTGTGAAGGAACCCTCCTAGTATTGATTTGCAACACCTACCACAGCTGATTTGTCCAAGCTAGCACGACCATTGCAGTTGTAGTTCAGGAACATTTAGAGCATTATCTTCCAAACTCTCTAGCTGTTTTTGGGCCACAACACCCATTGTCCTTACTAAGGACTCCTTAGTCAAGGATGATGGGTGTTGTGGCCCCCAAACAGCTGGAGACGCAAGTTTGGAAAACATATGTGATACCTTGTTCACAACCTCCGAGCTACAGTGAGGCAGGTGGTACTCCTAGATTCTCAGTTCAGATCACCTTGTCATATACAGGTCAAACCTGCCTATGATGCTGTCTGGCTGCTGGGTCTGTCAGCAGAGCAGAAACTGGTGCTATTATTGTCCTCAATTTTGCATACCAGGACACCAAGCAGCCTCATTCAGTGTGGCAGCCAGAGCCATTTTTATTTCTTATATACATAAAAATGTATGGCTGTTGTCTCCCTGCAGTGTGATGATGGGGTGATGACAGCGTGGCAGGCAGCCCAGGTGAGCTGTCAGATGGAAGGGGAAAGCATTCCATAGAGCTGTTTGGCATATCACTCTGTAAAGCATTGGCCACCGCCTCCATGAAACATGGTTGCAATGAGGTTTAATGGAGAGGGGAGATGCTTCAGAAAACAGCTCTCTTCCCTTCTTTTAAAAAGGAGTAAGGGGTGAACTGTGAGGGGATGGGCTTTGGGGAAACTGTGAGGAGGTGACGAGGAGGAAGAGGAAGTGATGAGGTTTGGTCAGGTGTAAAGGGAGGAGGGGTTGGTCAGGTGTGGGGGAAGAGGTTTGGCAAAGGGGTTGGTGGGTTAGTGAGCGTATGTATGTATGTATGTATGTATGTATGTATGTATGTATGTATTTGTAACCATGGCTGCATCAGTCAGAAAGAAAGCCTGTGGTACGGCACTGATGCAGTTAAACTAGATTGTAAATACATTATTTCAACAATCTGAATATGCCACAAGATTTGTTTTTTTCCTGTATGTAGAAATTGAGATACTGTCTCTTCAGGGGATTGATTTCCCCCTCCCCCACCCCCCTCGAATTACTCTGTCTTTGTCTAGGCTCGAAGTGAAATGATGCTTAATGGCACATTAATGAAAGCATATTAGCTAATAACACATTTTCTAACATACCTCATTGCTATTTTTTGCCAGAACTCACAAAGCCTCTAGGTATGTGTTACAAAACAAAAAGTACAATCCATCTCTTTTTGGTGTTTGCATTGCTGCCTTGCATAAATCTTTCTTTTGGTTCTTTTCACGCCAGTGGTAGCCAAGCTCCCCAAAATACTCTCTATGTGTCATTATTATAACACACACACACACACACACACCCTGGAATGCTTCACAACTTCTTTTTAAATAACACACCAAATATCAGTTCTATTTTTCTAGAAAAATAGGTGCTGGAACTCATCATGCATGCTTCCCTCATTCTCTTATAATGACAATGGCACCCACCTGAGAGGGTGCATTCCAGTGCGTTCTGGCTGAAAAAAAAAATTGACACTTAAACATACACAAAGCGTGAGCACTCAGTGTAAATTAATATTCAGTGGCCATACTTGATTTGCCTCCATGTACTGTGTGACATTTTATTGTAAAAAACGTAAGCAAAGCCCTAGGGTGGATCTACCCTGATCTGTAAAACGTTATTAAATATAGCATTAAAGAATACTCAATGCAGTTTTCCATTGCCAAAGGCTCACTGCTCTACAGCGCCCTCTGGTGTCACATTGTAATAACACATTCTTAATGTTATAAATGATGTGTGTAGATTGGTCCATGGTCTAGTGTCCTGTTCTCACAATGGCCATCCAGATGCCTATGGAAAGCCCACAAGCAGGACCTGGCCACAACAGCACAACTCCACACCTGTGATTCCCAGCAACTGGCATCAGGAATACTGCCTCTGACAGTGGAGGTAGAACCTAGCCACCATGGCTAGTGCCATTGATAGGCTTCTCCTTCATTTATCTTGCCCTTCATTCAAAGAGATCAGGGTGGTGTAGCCACTTCCCCTTTCATCTGACAACTCTGTGAAGGAGACTAGGCTAAGAATTAGCAACTGCCTTAGGTTCAGTTGTGCAAGCCCTACACTGACTTCTGTGTGAGCCCACAATCATCATACTGTTCATATTTACCAAGTTAGTATCTGTTTGGGGTATCTGTTGCTAGTAAAACATTGCCGTAGTTTTGCCCTTGTCAGTGATATCCTCTTATCATCTTCATTGTTTGCACATATGTGTGCTTGATATCTCTGCAGATTTCATCCCTCCTCCACAAGTAAACAAATAAAATATCCCTTGGGGGTAGAGGGTAGGTGATACATATTGACTGTGTACATGCATCTAGTTATAAATGTACACCAATAGCAAAAACATGCCAGCACATTGTTTCCTTTCCATATTTTGCAGAGCTGCCCAGAGTGGTTGGGGCAACCCAGTCAGATTGATGGGATGCAAATAATAAAATTGTTGTTGTTGTTGTTGTTGTTGTTGTTGTTGATCCTTAAAAAAGCCCTGTTTATACATAATTATCTCAGTCAAATAGCTATAGCTTATCAGTCTGGAATAAAGTGTATTCCTCGGTACTCCCCTCATACCCGGCTTTGGCCATGATATCCTGGTTTCTGAAACCACACTTTCGCATGTTGCTGTGTTTTAAAGAGCTCCATGCACATCAGGATATAAAACCTCAATGAGATTAAGTTGTTTGTTTTATTTTTATTTTTTTGTTTTTCAGATAACAAATGTAAATTATTTCCTAACACAAACAGGCCATTTAAAGTTGCAAATTGCTGAGGGCATTTTGCTTTAAATAGAAAAGTATGTCAACAAGCACCTGGAAATAAATAATAAATGGATGAAATCAGTATAAGGCAAGCTATTGCAAAGCATATTGGGGTAGCAAACATGGTACCCTGCAACTGCTGCTGGACTACAACTCCCATCATCCCTAAGCATTGACCATGCTGGCTGTGGCTGATGAGAGTTGGAGTCCAGCAACATATGTAGGGCATCATGTTGACTACCCTTGGAGTATATAAACATGACACACAGGAGGCAAAGAAGGTGATGTCAGCAGTGAGTAGTGGGGTGTGAGGAGAACTCATTAACTGATATTAGGTGTGAGAAGAATTGAGCCATAACTGTGGGATAACTAGCCTTATATAACCAACATGCTTAAGTTTAATTAATATATGAATGGGTTAAGGCCACAGAGTAAGCTGTTCTGCAAGGCTTAGCTTGCTTTGGGAAGAAAGGAGCAATCAAGCATAATGTTCACCCTCCAGTTCAACAGAGAACCTTAATGTGTGAGGAGGTCTGAGCTGGTTGCTGTAGCTCAGACTGCATGGCTCTTACAAGCCACTCTTGAGTTCCTATACCAGTGTTTTAGCTACTTTCACCACTGTAGCTAAACCCATTCATTCATAAACTTTATTGTGCTAGCCGAAGGCCATGGCATCGTTCACAGAGGGAACAAAAGGAAAAACAGCAACAACCATAAAAACATTAAAAAACAAATATTAGCACTACCGGTGCAATAAACCATGGTCAAGTCTCCTAGAGATTATTTGTTGCATAAACTAGAATAGCAGGGAATTCTCAGATAAAATATGCCATTTTAAATGTCCGAATCCCTTTGCGGTTATCTAGCTCTTTTCTCCTGATCTTCTTAGCTGCCAATGCATATAATGCCTGTAGCTAAACCAAGTTTTACTGCCTGTGCAACATTTTTTGAAGGGTGTATAGAAAAAAACATGAATCTGTCCTTTGAAGAGTTTGTAAGTAAACCAATTTTAACTTACCAAATGTGTGGTCTTTTCTATGCTAGGGGAAGAGGGAAGGTTTGGAAATCTCAAGAGAATATCTAAATTTGCTGCATATTTTGTGATTTTAAATCTCTCACCAAAGAGTAGTTATGCCAAACTTAGATCCTGGCATCCAAGAATTAATGTGTATAGGTGTGTATGTTTGTTTATATGTGTGTGTGTGTACAATATATGTATATGTGAGCATACATACATACATGCACACAAACCTATTTTTTCCTTGAACCAACAGCAAGTATCATCTGTGAAACTTGGAGGGGAAGGGACATTGCAGTGTGTGTGCATGCCAGGAATTCAGAGCTAGGTAACACAGAGAAACACACAAGAGCCAAGAAGAGCTTGGGCAAGCCCCTTCCAAGGTGGGAAACCCTTTTCTGCCCTTCCTGTCTCAGAGCGAATGGTCCAATGGCTAACCAAGGTGGGTAGAGCCAGTCCAGAACCTTGCAGGACGTGAAGTTCAACACAAGGGGCAGCTACACAGAGAGCCTTGATATCTCCTAATATTCTACACCACAGGAAGGGATAAGGGTTTACCGGCAGCAGTCTAGCAGCTTCTGGCTGCACCCAGATATTCTTTAAATAATAATAATAATTAAAAGTCAGCTGCTTGAGTAATGGGAGAAATCCCTATTGTGCTATTCCCTTTCCACCAGAAGTGTTCTGTTGTATATATAATGTTCAAGACGGTGTTTTTGTTCTTGTTGATCTGAGAACCAGGCAGCAAAAAGGGACAGTAGCATTGCTGTTGCAATATTTCCTCTCGCCGCTGTCCATGCCATGCCATAATTTCCTTTCTTGCCAAGGGGAAAGTAGGTGGTATTTTAGGAGCAGGGTGGGGAATCAAAAACCACTAATTGGAAATTGTATTTGCTCTGACTTGAATACCTTTTCTTTCTAAATGCTTAAATGCATGAATAATCTTTCCCATTAATTAGAGATTCTGAAATATCAGTAAGCAAATGCTGCCCCGCCTCCCCTTGCCCCCGTGAAAGGGTAAAGGCAGAGAGACACTTCAAATGGGTTGACAGCGCTGGGAATGGAGACAAGAAGAAGGGGCCCTCCTCCCCCCCTTGACAATTCAGAATGTCAACTGGAAAGAAAGCATTGTTGTTTAATGGCAATTTCTGATTGCAAGGCCTAAGGTGTAGGACTCTGGCCAGCCACTGAGTGGGGAGGAATGTAAGGGGGGGTGTTCCCTTCCCCCATTTCTGTGCTTTTAAAAGACAAGTGTCTAGACAAGCAGCTGTGTTGCATCCTGCAGGCCAGGCTGCTGACTACCTGGAGGGCTGCCTGCTTGAGCCAGATGAGGACCACCCCTTGGCTGACTTGGGTTGACCTCTAGAATGTATTCAGCAAGGACCCAGAGGTGTTTTGTAAGGGCAATGGCACTCTGCTGTGCCCGTTGTTGCCATGACAGAAGTCTGCAGGTGAATTGTTAATGTTCCTGCGCTATGGACATGCATGAGTTCATTTCCCCAGGCTTGAGATAAAAGTAACGGTTCTGTTCTATGCATCGTGTTTGGGATAATGATAAATCAGTGTGCAAGCCAGAACTGTCAGGCAGCTGCCAAAGTCCCAGCGCCACAGAAGGGCCCACTAGCAGCAACTCTGAATGTGCTGGTGTTCCTTGCTCTCCATACCATTTGCCCACCCAGCATCCAAGGTTAAGAACTGAAGAAGAGTCCTGCTCAATCAGACCAAAGGACCTGTCTCAGGGATGGGGAATCTCAGGCCCAGGGGCCAAATCCAAGCCACACAGCCTTCTGAGTTTTGTCCTTCACCAATCCTGCTTTGCACTATCCTTGAGTGTTTTTGCCCTGGCTCTCTTTCCTCCTTGCCTGAATGAGACTGGAAGAGGGCTTATCAGTTTCCCATAGACATCTGGTTGGCTACTGTGGGAACAGAATGCTGGACTTTATAGGCTAGGGATGGGGATCCACTTTCAGGGTAATCCAATGCATGATTATTGCTAATTGAAAACTTCCTGGGGCCCACATGGCAATGGTGGGTGCAAAGGTGTTTTTAGGGTAGCATGACCGGTGTAGCCACCTGGGTATAAAGGATTGAGCTGCAGCTCTTCCCCACTACTTGGGTACAAATGAACATCTGAATTGGGTGGGTGGGTGATCACGTAAGTACGTACATGTCTGGCTATACTGTCTGCCCATCCCCGATTCCTTCACCTAACCCCACAGTGTTCCTGAGTTAATATACTCTTAGCTTCATAAATCCATATATGAACCTGGCCACTCTTCCCTCAGGCTGATACAAATTGATTTTTTCTCCCCTTTCTCGGCACTGCTATCTAAGGACACCATCAATCTATATATTAACTTGAGCTGTCAGCCTTCAGGGTGTCATAAAGCCACAGACAGCCATCCCTGTCCACTCTGAGTGAGAGAGCTTTGTTGACTTAAGGATCATGGAATGCTCTTAAGGAAGAAGCCATAAAGCTGTGAAGAGCTGAGCTGAGGCCCAGATCTATAGAAAATCCATCTTGAGCTCCATTGCCTCTATGCTCCCTGCCCTTAAAGTTCATCTGAGGTATACTTGAGTGCATTCTCTATGATTATGTTGGCACATGATGAACTTTGCTTAATGTGAGGTGCTTAGCATATTTCAGCCTCCATTTGGCATGCAAAGTCTGGGTGCTAAAACAAGTCATTTGCAGATGGCTTCCCTTACTCAATGAATACACACTCTCAGGTAAGATAGGGATGAAGGAACAATTTGTTCCATCCACATTCTGAAGTGAGCCAACCTAACTTATCAGTCCTTGTGAATGAAACAGATTATGTACTTCTCTGAATTGTGCTTTACAGTTTTGCTTTGTTTTTAATGTGCATTTCATTGGAAAATGTGTTGGAAAACACACAAAGATGTGTACAAAATGTACACATTTTACATTTGAATATTTCAGATATTTTTTTTATCAATGGAAACATAAGTCAGAACAGATATTATGTGACACAGTATAGACACAGTATTGCTCATCTTTGCTTACACCACAAGTGTATACGTGTGCCCTGAAAAGTATGTCCCAGTGAGTTCAGAGGGGTCTACTCCCAGGAAACTGGACATAGGATTGCAATCTTAATATCTGCTCAATAATGTGAGTACATAAATGAGGGGTAACACCTTCTCTGGCTTAATTTATCTGTTATGCGTGGTTAGCAGATGTACTAAACCGTGCCTCTGATTCTGTATCTATATTTGGCTGGTGTGCTGCTGACTGTGTGTCCTGGGAACTGGATCTCATCACTTGGTTAGTGTGCATAATGAATTTTGAAATGCTGGAAATATTAGTATTTGGTGAGTGAGATGTTGGTGTACAGATATACAAAATGCATCAATTTAGGAGATCTAAATGTAAAAATGTGCACTCGGGGCTTTAGGGAAATAAATGCTTCTGTGGAATTTCAAAAAGTTTTGACAGGGCATGCCATCAAAACACATCTAAGTGTGTGCGTTTTGGCTTGTTTGCCATAATAGAGCACCATAGTTTTTCACATAGCATGAACTCGGGGCTTATCTACACTCATATTTTACCCAGTCTTTCCAGGTACAGGTCTGTGCTTTAAAGCTCTAGGTCCCAGCATTTGCGGGGGGGGGGGGGGGTTGTCCTGGAGCTTTCCCACCAAAAACCCACTCTTTAGTACTCACTCATTTGGAGCAGACATCAGTTCAGGTTTTCCATAGCTAGACACTGATAATCAGATTGATAAACCCTTAGTAATTATGGCTTTCCCCCCTCCCTCTCAAATGTTGCAAAAAGGGTAGGAAAACGCTACCCCTAGTCCTCATACAGCAGTGGTTTTCAAACTTTCAGTATTCAAGGAACTGTTTCTATGGCTGCCAGTCATCCAAGAAAGAACAGGGCCCACATTTGGCACCAAACCTATATAGAGCAGGGGTAGGCAACCTAAGGCCCAGGGGCCAGATGCGGCCCAATCGCCTTCTCAATCCGGCCTGGTCTGGGAATCAGCATGAGTAGAAGGTGTGCTTTTATTTAAAATGCATCACAAGGTTATTTTGGGGGCCATAGGAATTCGTTCATGTTTTTTTTTCCTCCAAAATATAGTCCGGCACGCCACATGGTCTGAGGGACGGTGGTTAGGCCAGCCTTGTTTGGGACAGACCCTTGTCTGAAATCCTGGAAAACTTCTGCCAGTCAGTGCTGACAATACTGAGCTCCATGGACCAGTGGCCTGATTCAGTATAAGGCAGCTACATCCCTGCATTTCACTTGACATAACTTTTTATTATTCCCTCAATATTCTTCTAAAAAGGTCTTGAAATGTTGCTTCAGATGATGTCATGGCAGCTCCAATTAAAACTGGCACCATTCCTGTTTTCACACGTTTCATCCTCCAAAAAACCCTGTATGAACCCTCCAATATGAATTCTTTTTTAAAAAAATCTATTTTTGCTTGACTTTTTTTTTTTTTACTTTTTCAAGATCCCCTTGTTCCTTACAGCACAGCAGCAAGAACAGGAAACCTCGCTTTACAACTCAATCCCTGGATAGCTGGAGCAAGAAGGCTGAGAGGGCAAGCTGTGTTCTCCTGCTGATCTCAGGCTGCTAAAAGCAGGTGCAGCCAGGACACATCAGCCGTGTGGAAGCTTCCCATCATTTTTGCCCTTCAATGGCTGGAGCTGTGTTCCATTACCATGGCACGTAGCAAAATCACTCTCCCATCAGGAGCCCCCTGAAACAAAATGCTGTTAAACTCTGTGCCAACAGGGGAGAGAGTCTAGCTAGTTCAGCTTGAGTGCTGGCCACTGTGAGATGTCCATAGGCCATTCACTACTTTCAAGCTTTTGTGATCAATAATTGACACACGTTGGGTATGCGTCACATAAACATCACCAAAGTCTTCATAAATCCAGAAATGTGCATTGCCTGGACATTGTGCAAGTCTTTCTTTCTTTCTTTCTTTCTTTCTTTCTTTCTTTCTTTCTTTCTTTCTTTCTTTCTTTCTTTCTAAATTGTATCCACATGAAGAGAGAGAGAAATATACCCTTATTTTAAAGTAATAGGTAATTTTCAATGCTATATTCAATAAACGGTTTCAAACTTAGTAAAAAAAAATCTTGCCATTGTATTTTTCTCTTGCCATTGCCTTTTTCTTGTACACTTAAGAAATATGCCAGTTTTGCCATTAAAGCAAGAGCTCATACTTTTTCCTATCTGTGCCCTTATTATCTGTATTCTCTGTGATTCTCCATTCCTTTGCAAGATTTTTAAGCTAGAGAAGGGTGACTTTCACATTCTCAGGGGCCACCTGATTCTCCAGAAAGTAGCCTGGGTTGGTAAAAGCATATTTTGCCCATTATACAAACCATTTCATGGCTCAGCACCACTTAGCAATGAGGATTTCACAGTTGCTGGGATATATGGGGAAGATCCACACCATATATTTGAAGCACATTCAACATCTGAAAGAATCCTGGGAGCAGTAGTTCGCTAAGAGTGCTGGAAATTGTAGCTCAGCAAGAGATATACTACAGCTCCCAGGATTCTTTGGGGGACATCATATGATTTTAATGTGCATTAAATGTGCTTAAAAATATGGTGTGATTCTGGCTGCAAACACTTACAGGTTATTGTGGCATTCAATATACAATTTAAAGAGAGATGTAACATTACAAACTTGTATTGAGCTGCATATTACAACTTTTTTTAGGGGTGGGATCATATTTGTGAGAGATTCTGCTTTACCACATATTGGTTAGCATGCAGTAGGAGCTGGATAAAGTTGCTCAGGAGGCATGCTCTGTCTCCTGGGTCCCTAGTTTGCCACCACAGCTTTTTGCAAAAAAAGCTATCAAATTCTCTAGTTCTGAGGGGCACATTTTATTTGGTGTGGGTCAGAGCAACACTTTGTTGTATACCACAATCTTATTTTGTACAGAGAGTAAACTATTTTTGGAAGAGACACCAGATTACTCCAGGGACTGTATCTAGCCTCTGGGTTACCTGTTAGCTGCCCCTAATGTACTCAGGAATGAGTGGTAAGAACTGACCTCCAGCCTCTCCAATGTGACATTCTTCCAAATGCCAGTGGCGAAAGAAAGGGTAGAAGGATGTTGCTTTACCAGCAAGGAATGACAAGGAGGGGCAAAGATTAATGTCTAAGGTCTCCATAATATACATATCCAGCGGTCCTGAGTCTATCATAAAAGCCATGGCAGTTAAGTTCAGCACAATTATCTAATGCACCCCTTTAGTGATTGGCACTAATAACAGAGCTGTGAGAAGAACAGATAGGAAGGGCACTTGGTGTTTTGTTTTTGAGGTTTTCTTTAAGCTTGCTTTTATTTTGCCCTACAATCCAATGCATTTAATGGAGCAGAGACTTTGAAAGGTCCATGTTGTGTCATTTAAACTCCCCTGTTAGTTCAAGTCACAGATTCTTCATCCCTCCTCCTCAACACATTTTTTCTTTGTCTTCTGTAGTCAAAGCAGTTTCCCAGAAGTCACTCCTATGCAAATGCCATAGTTACTTTTGACATCACCAAATAATAGTTTTACATCTGTGAATGTTGTTTGCTTGCCTTCTCATGTTAGCTTTCCTTGAACCATGATTTAGATGTTTGCAGCTGATTAGCAATTTTGGAGCAATTTGTCGTTCATTTCTACCTTTTATTCTGCGTGCACAGAAGGTGATTGGTGGGTGGGAATTATCAGCATGCTTTGCGCCATGTGGGTCGGAGGGGGATTCTTGTACATTGTTATTCTGATCAAAGTAAATCTGCAATTTGCATAATGACTTGATATCATTTATGAACTAGCAATGCCCCAATATAGCTCTTGTTAATAGGAAAATTAACTATTTCCACTTTTTTTCTACTCCATTGACAAGAGCATCCCTTTACATTGTGTACCGTCCTAACTAAAGATGTGGCAAATATTTTCTAGTTTTTATCTTCTTCTTTTTTTGAGGGTGAGCTCCCCCTCCCCTGAAATATGCTTGTGCCCACAGCAGAGAGCGAAGCAGCATGGGAGTGAGACTGAACAGGAACATTGCAGTCGCCTGGTTTGCACATCACAATAAGCCGAACTGTTTCTTATTGGGACTGCGTGAACACACTGACTCCTGGAGAGGAGCCCACACCTGCTTTGCTCTTCCCTTATCCTTTTCGCCGAGTGTAGCATGACAGCTGAACCAAGGTTTGACTTAACCTGGAATTGTGGTTCAGCTCTTCCCTACTTAAACCACCATCAGCATCCAAGATTTATTATATTTAGCTGTCATGTTGTGCTGAGCTAAAAATATGAGGAGCAAGGCAGCTGCAACCTCTTTCCCAGACCCAGCACTTTCACACTAAACCTTAGCTTAGTGTTATGTGGAATCCTGGCCAGCTACTGAATTAAAACAGACTGCAACTTTTATTGGCAATAGCTTTCACACAATTTTCTTAACAAATCAGTTTTTTTAAAAAAAAAATCAACTTGGGCTATGTGCTTTGGGCAAGGAATGGGGAACTGGTGAATCTCCAGATGTTGTTGCTAGATTTCAACTCCTATCCGCTCCAGACAGTATGGCCAATTGTCAGGAACAATGGGAGTGTAGACCAGCAGCACTGAAGGACTTAGCTCAGTTGGTAGAACGTAAGACTCTTAATCTCAGGGTTGTCGGTTTGAGCCCCACATTGCGCAAAAGATTATTGCATTGCAGGGGGCTGGACTATATGACCATTAGGGGTACCTCCCAGCTCTACAGTTCTTTGATTCTAAGCTGCCTATCCCTGCCTTTGGGCAAGTAAATTTAAGGGTGATCTAAGTGCCCAGGTGGTCCCTGCCTGGCCAGTGCAACAACTTGTTTAAAGGCAATAGTGAATAAGAGATATCCATTAGCTGAAATCTTAATTCTGGATATAACTGCATGGCACATCTAATGAACTATTTTTGCCTTCATAGAAGCCATTGCATGAGCTATGCCAGTGCAGAAGTAGTTGTAACTTCATGCTTTGTGTTATGTACATCTCTTTGATCTGCTAGCTTCCCTCCCCCAAACACATCTTATTCCCTCTATAATCATTTCCAATGTGAGCCCTCATTTCCACCAGAAGTTTAAACATTGTTCCTTTTTATGTAGTGTGGCTTTTAATTTTCTTGCCCAACAGAAATGATTGTTTATGTTGTAAATGCCACATTAGTCTCTGTGAAATGGAGATGGAATTGATTTTCATTTCAGAGATTTCACAGCTTGCCCCAGAAGTTTCTGCTTGATTGCTGGTGCCTCTGAAATGCGGAAGGCTCTGAAAGACTCAGAGATGATGTGTGTAACATGGCATATGAAGAAATGAATATGAGGTTTGCAGCCAAAGTAGTTAGGAGATGGCACCCCACATCTTGGCAGATATTTGCAACTGAGCATCCAAAAAGAGTGTGAATCCAGAGCTGCTGAAGCTTGCCTGTTTTTCGGAATCTCTTGTTCAGTTCTAGGCCAGCACCTGAACTTGCTAAATTCATCTTTCCATTTATGGAAAGGTCAGCTGGGCAAATAAGTTTGCCAGCTGTGCTGTGTATGCTTTTCTTCAGGGCTGGAGGCCTGGATTCAACTTTGTCCTGCTGGCTACCCTTTGAGATCTGTTGCATCAGAGTGAAATATTGAATAATATTGCTACTAAAGAGGAGCAGTGTGCAGCAGCCAGCACTCAACCCCCCTAGTGCCGAATCTGAATTTGATCAAATGTGTTTTCAAAGTGCCATATAATGAGCTGGTGTCATGGAATGGTACCTCATAAGGCCATTCTGAAGAGCCATCTTTGAAAAACAAATGCAGCATAGGGGATAGAGTTATGGACGTAGACCAGGGGAGGCATGGGTTTGAATCCCAGATCAGATACAACACTTGACATTTTTGCACATTCTCAGGAAGTTGTTGTGAATATAAAGTTACCCTGAGTTCCATAAAGCAATTATGGGATGCAACTATGATTGGGGGGTGGGGTGGGGTGAGTGCATGTGTGTGAAATTTTGCACTGTTACCTAATTGAAGCAACAACTGTGACTTGACATATAAATATTGCACTCTACTGTATGTCTGTTTACTTGAGATGTGAGGCAACCCCATATAAGAAATGTTGAAACTCTTGGCAAAACATGGTTTTAAGTCTGCTATATATTTAACATATGTCAGCTGACTCATGATATGATTCATTTTGGAATGTCCTGCGCCAGACAAGAGCCCATTGGAATGAATGAGGGTGAGCACCATGTTCATATGCAACAGAACTTCCTCAGAACTCATGTTGTACTTCCTCGGCCCCAGCACAACTTACTGAATACAAACACATTGGCTCAGTTCAGACTTAGTGCTTCCTCTTCTCATCCTCTTTCCTGGGAAGAAGACGCAGGTCCCCGTGGCATCTAAACATGGGTAATGGTGGTTTATTTAAACTAATTAGCCAGAACAAACCAGGATCAGAAACCATAGTTTGATCCTGGTTGGATATCACTAACTAGAGCTTCTAAAAGCCCCAGCTTCCCAAGATTGTATACTACAGGGAACAATAGCTTGTTCAAAATCAGAAGCAAATGCATTTGTTTAATTCAAGGCTATGGAAGGGAAGCTGAATGGAAGGGGGGGTAAACATGTGGGCTTATTCATGCAGCATAAAACCACGTTTTCCCATTATCTCTGAAGTCCATAAGGAGTATGAATGAACAGAAGATTGTGAAAGAATCATCATGACCCCTTTCCGATCCGCCCTAAGACATATGAGAATTATGCTACTTCCTCCACCAGACACATTTAATCAGCAAGTTCCACTCTCCCATGGTGAAGATGAACTCCCACTGGGGATTCCATGGTGAGATATACCCAACAGTGTGTGTTCGTGCACGCCTGTATATGTGGTTATGCTTGTGTGTGTACGAGAGAGAATTTGAAATGCGGCACGAGGATCATTTATTTGAAATTCAGAGAGAGATTTACTCTGACAAGGATAGATAGGACGAAGCTGTTCCTTGAGAAAATCTTGAGGTATTGTGCATCAGGCCAGAGAGAAGAGAATCCTAGGACGCTGCCAGCATGCAAATCCTGGGGTGTATGTATGTGTTCAGATTAATGAAAAGAGGGACCAAAAAAAAAAAAAGCTTCATCAAGCTGAAGACTCCTTTTGCATGGCAAAGTGGAGTTATTGATTTTCCACCCATGACTGCTGTAAATGAGAAATTTCTCTGACAAAGGCAAGGCCCTTTGCTGGTTGTGTTTCTTATCTCTTTAAATATGATTACCTGCTCTTCATGGTTTCATGGTTAAAATCATAATGAACTTTGCCCAGCCAAGTCAGTTCATCACTGCAAGTGAGTTTTTGTGTGCACAATCAAATGAATTCTCTCGCCAGTCACTTGAGGCTCTGTCTCTGAGCTAGAGTTTTATTGACTTACGACTAATTTTATTGTCAGGATAACTCTTCCAATCAAGATTTAAAACAAACCAGGAAGGGTACTAAAGTGCCAGAGATTGAAGTCCTATTGCTTTTGATTTCATTAACATGCTGCTTACCTTAGGGCCTTGGTATGTGGAGATCTCCCCCCCCCCCGCCGCACCTTTCCTTTTTTTTAATGAATTGGGGAATCATCTGGCCTTTCTTCACTACAAGAACTGTTTTCTTAAAGAGATAAGATTACTTGTTTTAGAGAAAATCCTCCTCCAATACCAATATCTGCTTCTGTATATTTGCTCATAGACAGAGGGGGAGAGGGGAGAAATAGATTATTCCCACTGCTTCAACCTATAGACCACTGCTAACTGTAATTTTCTTCAATTTCTTGCCGTGAAAAGCAATACCCTTCATTTTGTAAGTGCTGCTTTTTGTATTTGACCTTTTATTTTGAAAATGGATGGGGTTGCCGCCTCCCACTTTCCCCAACCTGTTGAACTATATTCCAGCTTCAAATGCTGCACAGGCATGCATTTATTTGGGTGATTATTTACAATGTGGGGAGTCTGTTAGTAATAAGAAGATGACAGCTCATCTACTCAAACCTGACTGCCTCCAGCTGCACCCAAGGACCTAGTTTCATGTATCTTCTTTCAAGGTCCGAAATTTTGCAACCACTGGACACATACTTTGCTACTTCCAAAAGTTATGTTTGTGTCAAACCAGTCTCTAGAATGGCTCAATGCAGGTCTATGCTAGGGGTGGCTAATCCGTGGCCGTCCACGTATTTTTGGACTACAACTTCTATCATCCCTGATCCTTGACCAAATTGGCCAGGAGTGATGGGAGCTGGTGTCCAACAACATCTGGAGGGCCATGGGTTAGCTGCCATGGTCTTTACCGTAGCTCAACGTGCCCTGATAAATCTCCTTTGGAGGGACCCTGGAGAAACAAGGAAGCTGTGGGATTATGTGGCAGTGTGGTTATCCGAAGGTGGCCCCAATGCATACTTTAGCACTTAGCATCAACTAAATTGTTTGGATTATTGATCAACTACTTTAACAGAATTTAATTTCATGAACATTTTTATGTACAACTGAAGTATTTTTACCCAGTCAAAGAAGGCTACTGGAGGCATTTAGAGAAATCAGTAAGACATCCCTTGCACAGAGCAGTAGCAGACTTTGGGCTCTCAAATTTCAGTGGCGCCCTGTGCGATGCAAAAAAAAAAATAAAATAAAAAATTGGAACACCCCAGTTCTTGAACTCCACTCTAAAGCATTGTTGTGGCACCCACTGCAGCACAGCACCCAATGGGGCTGCACCAGTCACGCTACCCTAAAACCGCCTCTTCCCAGAGGTTTCCTATTTAAAGGACATGGCACAAAAGGAATTGAGGAGGGTGAGGATGGAAGCAAATCCAGGCATTAGTTCTTATAACAACCAACTAGAATGGAAGGGAGTTCAAGGAGACAAGGTGCCAAAAGTCACAGGTTTCTTAA